>NC_088175.1:40029409-40712229 GCF_028769735.1 Zonotrichia leucophrys gambelii | reverse complement strand
AGAGAGAAGAAGCAAAGCAATTGCATTTCTTACCCATTCCATGTTTTATAAGCTTAATCCTTTGTCATCGCAGGACATTTCGCAGTACAGTAATATAACTACAGCAAATTAACTTTGAGAATTCATTTAAACACAATACTTTACCAAGTTTGTTTCTTTTCCATGTTCCTTTGCTTGTGTCAGAATAACAGCAGAGTTGGAGTAAAAAATGATGAGGGACATTGAGCAAATTGCCCCACCAGTGGCAGCACAGTAGTAGTTGTCTATGTGAATCCAGAAGTTGTGAGAGTCAGGGTGAATTGACTTCACAAGGACATAGGTGCAGTTTTCTTTAAAATGGTAATATGCTCCATCAAAAGTCACATAATGCTCATTTCCCCATCCACTGCAAATACCTAGAAGACAGAAGGTCAGGCTTCAAGTTCAACTTCTGAGCTACCTGTAAGTACAAGCTGGTTTTAACCTTTTTACTTGCTTCCAGTCAGAGACAAAAATCCAGTTTGATAAAGAACAATTACTCTAGCAAGGACATCTGCTTTCAACAGCCAAGATTTCAGATGGGATTTCTGTTCCATTGTATTCTACTGAATTGATATGAACATAATATAGATGTTGACCAGATAGACTTTTCCTTTTTGAGGCCCAGCTGAACATAACATAAATTTGAGGAATTCTCCTGCCACTTACACTGACACTCAGAGACTTCACAGCAACCGGTTTCATCAGAGTGTTTTGTGACTGGGAAACCATTGGCACAGAGCTTCAGTTGCTGAGGTGGGCAAGTCATGACAGACAATTTGATATTGCTTCCTTCTCCCAGGCAAGTGGCAGTATAGCAGTTTCCAAAATTCCATGTTTCATTAAACTATTGATTAATTGAAAAAAAAAAAGAGGAGAGGCAAATAACAAAGGAATTTCACAAAATCTTTAAAATCACACACAGCAACTACATTCCTTCATTTAATTGTCTAGCATGGCAAAATTTGGTGTTTACTCTGGCTTTGGAAACCAGGCAATATGAACCATATAGGAATAAAGAGAACCTCGATATCTACTCTTTTTGGTATATATGTTAGGGTCCTGATAACTTCTGGTGGTAGGACACTGCCAGACATGGCTTCCTAGTCTTTGTTCAGCTTAGGTAGCTCTGCTCACATACAATCATGTAGGTGCTTCAGGTGAACAGAAGAATCTTCATCTTATTCTTTCAGTGAGGGGTTTCTGGCTTACTTCTAAATCATCTCATTCAGTCACACCTACAGTCCAGCTGTAGTGCTGGATACCAGCATCAGAGCAGAACACCAAACCTTGGCTGCAGGCAATGCATGAATGGTGGAATGATGAAAGATTAAACACATCTTCAGAGTCTCTCACCTTTCTGGGAGGATTGAGTGCAAGACAGTCACTCACAGAAGTCCTTGTGGGAGCAGGAACTTGTTTTGTTACACCAGGAGCAGGTGTTGGTGGACAGGTCTCAGAACGTGGATCACAGACCTTGAGGGTCTCAGAATGACCAGTTTTACACTCTGCCCAAATTAATTCAATCTGACATGATTTATTGCAGATGGAGTAAGCACAATGACCTGATACATTCACTGGCAGAGAAACATTTTCTCCTGCAAGGGCAAAACCCAAGTGTTAGCCTGAGGCTGCATTCTCAGCCCTGCATTTAACCATCTGTACCCAATAGCCATGCTCAGGGGACTGTCTGCAGCTCCTGGGATTCAGTGGCTGAACTGGACAGCAATTCATCCAAATGGCAAAGACTGAGGGAGGCCACAAGGCCTAATCTGAAATCCTGCTCTTAGGTACATTGGAAGGATTTGAAAATGTGTACAAGAAGAGCCAATACTGATTAAATCACCAAGTGCATCTGCTCTTCACAAACACCAGGAGCTAAGTGAAGCAGGAGCTACTAACAGATGAAGAAGAGCCTTTCCTCCTTTGCTTTTGGAATATTATTGTCAGTTACAAGCTCATGTTCAGCAGTTTGGGATTCAGGGCTCTGCTGACATCAGCACCTGCTGTAAGTTTCTTTACACCAGGGGTATTCAAACCAGAACAGAGTTATTGGATATTGGGGAGTTGTAATTCTGAAGGTTTTAGCTACAGTTCAAAGATGTAACAACTTCTGGTAATATCTAACTGTGACAGGCAGAATGAGCACTTGCTGAAGCACTTTTATCTAACAATATATCTTTCCATGTCAATGGTGCAGAAAATAAATTGCATGGTTTCTCACCCATTTGTATCAATTGTCCATTGTCATTGCAGAAGCAGAGAGTGGCTACCTCTGATGAGGGAGGTGCAGATGTTATATATTTCTTATGTGGTTCTGCAGGAAATCAAATGAATTAGTATTTAAATCCTCTACTACTCTACTTTCAAGCCCTACAACATCTCTTACATTCTCTACAACTTCCAAAAAAAATTTTAAAAAAATCTTTTTTTTATTCCCACTACATTCTGTACACGTCCACACGGAAACCATCTTCTGTATTCATAAATATAAACTCCCTCTATTACACAGTAGGGTGCTGTAATACTACACACACACTCTCCCACATCGAGTTATTTTTTTTCCTATACAGAATACAATAAACACCCCTTCTTGTGTCATTTTTTCATTTCAATTTAATGTTTCTAGCCCTGCAGTACTTCACCTGACTTTGGAGAGGTGATTTCCAGTGGCGCTCCATTTGGACTTTTAGTGCTTTCTTTCAAAGAAACTGTTGGTTTAAATAGAAACAGACCATGTAGACATTTTACTAAGCCATCTACATTCTGCTTTCAATAATCCTGCCTTTACTAGGTACTACTCCACTGTACTTATTCAATTTTTTAACATTTTCATTAAATACCAAACACATGGGTTCACCATCAAGTATTTAGCTCATTCACTCACATGGGAAGAGAAGCTAACATTTCATTTTCTTTGTTGCCCTTATATAATTTGCTGCCAGGATAAGAAATTTATTTATTTATTTATTTATGTACTTACTTACTTATTTTAGCCACTTATTTTTATTTGTTCCCCACTTTTCTTTATGTCTTTTAGGAAAAAGAGATAAAGCAATTGTCTGATTTTTCACATTCCATTCATGCTGGAAAATGTCTTTTGAACAGGAGTTAACTGCCAGGAAGCTTTATTTTCATAAGAAAAGTGACCTGTATAAGACTCACTTATTCCAACAGTACAATAAAAACCAGAATGTGTTATGGGTGATAAGAAGGAGAAAAAAAAGATTTAGAAGTATGAAATATTGAGACTAATGACACCAGAGTGTCAGCTGTGATATGCTCAAGCTTATTGTAAAGGTTGTATGAAAAATTGCTGAATCTTTCTATTCTCTCTTAGCCTCATTGACAGTAAGGTCAGCAAGAATCTATAAGATTGCACTTTTGGTCCTCACCACAAGACCCACAAGCTCTGATCCCTCCGTTTTGAAACTTCAAAAGTCTTAAATAGTGTTGTTATCCTAGACATGCTGTAGGAATCTTTTTCCAGGATGGATAAATCTTATTACCATTGTGGACTTCCACAGAATCACCACCAAGTCCCTTATCAATCTGGTACCTTGTGCTGGTGTAGTTGCAGTTCTGCAGTGGGAAAGGGTTTTAATGATCTGTCCATTAGGGCCACAGACAGCTTCACCACACCTGGTCCCAGACACGTGGCTGTACACAGTTTCATTTAAGGTGTAGGTCTTCCCATTGTAGCAGCACAGGCAAACTGAGGCACCAAAAGAGAAAATGTCATGGCAACATTTGATGGACACTTGCAATATAAATACAAGTAAAAAGCAAACCAAACTCTGCATTTACCCTTCTGAAGGTCACAACATCAAACATGAATTACCTGGCTAAGAAACTTTCTTAGTTGCTATTTGAGAAGCTGCACTGTGAGTCTATCTCATTTATTTAAAGTGTGTTGGATTTTTCTGGTTCCTGGTGTTTCTTGGAGTCAGCTTGCATGGAGGAATTACTGGTTGGTAAAAGCATGAGAACTGATGCTGGCCTAACTCAGCATTGGAGCACAGGAGAACTCTCTCTGGGCAGGGAATGTGACTGGGATTATTGCCTTTCTGAGTGACAGAACACTGGCTCAGGAGGTGTTGCACAGCCATTTCCATCCACAAATGAGGAGCATGCAGTGGTACACAATTGCATTTAAATATGAGAGAAATTCTCCAGATTTTGGAGACTGTACATATAAGAACCAAAGGAAGTATGTCTATTACTGTAACAAAATCAGCTAAACTGCAAATGTCTTATCTACTGGGTCACCCTGTGTTTTGGGATGTGCTTTCTCCCAGATATGGGAATGAATTGATACTGTACCTTAACCAAATGTGTCCTTTAGGCACACAAACACGTATCTAATAAGCTTAGTTTATTTTATTAAATAAATGGTCAGCACTTCCACAAGATTTGCCCTGTTCTAAAAGTACTTATTAGAAAAGGTACTGGCCTGCTACAGACTACAATCTGTCTTCACTGACTACCAAGGAAGTGGAAAAGTGGAAAAACAGTATTAACCTGTGCAAGATGAATCCTACACATCACACCTGTCTCCTCCTTTACACAATTCTTGAGGTCAAAGGCTGCATTTTGCCAATAAAGTATATCTGTGCAGCTTTGCACCCTAATACTAAACTACCTGTCTGGCCTCCTATTGCCAATATGTTTGGTAACATGTAATATGTGATGTTGGGTTGTTGCATTCCTGCTATCACTCAATGCATGGTGAGGGTGAAAAGTTACCTTTGGAGTCTTCAGTGCATAGTTTCTCTTCAGGATCGCTGAAGAGAAAGAGTAAAAAAGAATTGTTTTATTGAAATGAATTCATATATGGAATAGCAATGTCTGCAACTGCACTACTTTTACAGAAAACCTACTCCTGGATTTAATGGTAATTGCCACTGCCTATAAACATTAACAGAACATCTCCTAGTTTGTCCTTTTCAGTCCTATTCTACCTTTCTCACCATCAACTGACTTACCATGAAGTGCAGTTGAGGAGGGAGACACACTCTCTGCTCTCCTCATCAAAATACGGCTTGTCAGGACTACACTCTGGGTAACAGCCTGGAAAATTAAACAAAGTATTCTTATTCTGAGTTACACAGGCACAGGAAAGCACATAAATATCTCTACCAAATATAGATTTGATCCCCAAATGAAAGCGATTCCAGTACGAATGTTCTTTTTACTACCAATTATTTTACCAAGTCCTCTTTTTACCTCTCTCCCCAAATTAAAGTTTTAATTTACTGCATTTGTCAACAGGTAATTATTCTATAGAAATTTATATTGAATGGTATTTTATCTCTTCATATATTTAAAAGCAGCAGGCAAATGATGCTATGAATGGCACCATCACACAGTGAATTAGCAAGGCATCAATGAGCTTCCGGGACAGATGGATAACCTTTCAGTCACCTTGGTGCTTCAGACATTTAAAACCAGACTAGTAGCTGTGACTCCCATAAACTGCATTAAAGTCAAGGAAGAATTACCTTCTAAACTGTACAGCAAGTTCCCACATTTCCCTTGTGGGTTTCTGCAGGTCCTTAGACAAGGGGCTCCACAGGGTTTATAGAACCACTCATGTTTGTCAGGTGGGTTGTAATAATCACAGAACACAGCTGGAACAGAAGAATAAAAAACACTTAGGTCTCAGATACTGGGCAGGGACTATTTTTAAAATCTTGTTTAAAAGATTTTAATAAGGTAAATGTGATAAAAACAGCTTGCTCAGTCACACGTGCATAACAATGTAGGTGTTCTGCTCTCCTGTATCCCGTGTGCCTGAGCACCAGGGGCACTGCTTTCTGTGTGCACTTCCCTGCAGTACTCACGGCAAATGGCAGGGGTTCTCCAGTTGATGCAGACACCAGCTCTGCTGCAGCTCCTCGAGTAAGCAGCGACTGAGGTACAAAAGCACTCACAGTCTCCCACACTGTCACAGCCACAGAAATCAGACACGCAAGATTCATAATATGGAATTGGGTTCACCTGTCAAAACATCAACAGAGGTGTCACCACAGCTGTGTCTGCTGCACTTTGTTTTAATGAGGGAAAGGGTTCTGAATTTCTGTCATGTACATGGTTTGTGATAGACTGGGATTGTCATGAGGAGCCATGATATTTCACAACAGGTAGTTTTCTATTTGCACTTGCCTGGTAGAATTGGACTCTAAATCTTCCTATTCTCATACGTGTAATGCTGCCAGTTACACTTAAAATGCCTTCCCAGTGTGATTTCTGCAGGACTGAACTACCTTGTTTTGGCTTAGCACAACTACACAGTGTGCACTCTTCAGCTGAGAGACAGTGATTGAGTATGAAAGAAAACCCTATTTCCACTAAACTTCATGTCTCTTGTTTTTTAACTGTTGCCAACATGAACTCACAAAGGAAATTAAGCCAAGTTTGTTTTTAAATTTTTTTCTTGAAGTGCACTGAAGCTTTGTATAGATATTCTAATTAAGAAGAGTAGCCTTATTTCTGTTTAATTAAATTTGTGATTCAAATAAACCAAATAATTAGTCTCTTTAGATAACTTGAATGAACTTCCCAAGGATCACCACACAAACAGTCCTAGATTAACTTATCTGTACATTTTACAGATACCTAACTTTCTACTTTTGGTGGCCAGCTATTATCCTCTTTATCTTCAGTTGTTCAAAACAGGTGCTGCTGCTTCCTCAAATACTGTGCAACAGGCTTTAATTGGCACAGCTGTGAAGTGAGGTTTTGAGAGAAGTAGCCGAGTACTACTGTGTAGTAGCTTCACTACTAAAAGTATGCTGCAAATGTGCTGCAAAACAGCAACAAATATCTAGTGTGAAACCATTGAGCATGAGAGAACAGGATTACCTTGCTGTGACAGGCTTCAAAGATGTTACTCTTAATGATGCTGCAGTGCTTCTGTCCCAGGGCAGACTTGAAAGGCTGATCTGCACACAGGTCTGTCATGTTTATATTTGAGCAGGTGCTTGTTATTTTCCAGCTGTTTCCAAACTCCTGGATGCTCATCTCCATGGACTGCCCTCTGGTTGTGAAGTCATTCCTTGAGCGGCCATCAAAGTCCCCACAAAGACCACAGACTTTTCCCTGTGTAATGTGTGCAGGCACAGTTAATGTTTTCTGTTATTTTGAGTGCAGCCTACTCTTTAACAGAAATAATTTATAGAGCCTGTAAAGGCAAAATAGGTGCAAGTTTCTAAACAGAAAGCAAAAAATGGCTCAGAAAAAGCTGAACTTCAAGTGACATAAACATTCCCAATGTGTTATCAATACTTCTCGCCCCAAATATTCTGGAGTATTTTATACTGACTGAACAGTGCAATAAAACACAAGATGTGGCCAGCTTGCTGTTTCTTCTTGTCCACTAAACCTAACTTTTTCCAAGCCTTTTTTTCCAGGCTCTGGAAAAACTGGGGCTCCAGTTCTGGATGCATAACTGACTTTGAAATCATAACTCCCAGTCCACCCCCTACTTACCTGGAAAGAGGGTGCCACGTGAACAACAACAGTAGTCTTTTGGTCCCACATGAAGTTCATCCCTTGATTTGTTTCAATTACAATATAACCTCCTCTGAGGTCCACTTTGTAATTTTTCTCAGCTCCTGGATCAGTGGCTATCTCCTGAATTCTTCCTTCCAAAAGTCTTATTTCACTGTTCTACAAAGGAACAGATACATTGCATGGAAGGAAAACAAATAGAAAACTTAGTGCAACAGCACTGGCACTCTGTCTCTCCTTTTTTGTCTTATTTTTCTGTTATCTTCACACTCTGTCTTGGTCGATAGGTGAGCCACAGCCCCACATGCACAGAGCCTACTGTCACAAATGAAAACACACACACACACACACACACACACACACACACACACAGATGCACATTCATAGAGTGTTGTTGACTCCTTGCAATTTTCCCCTCATGCACAGAAGTGTTCAAGCCCTGTTAGCATCAAATACCTAAGCCCTTTCCCAGCTCCCCTGCCTTAGCTTGCTGGCTGTTTGACTTCCATAGGTACTTCTAGCAGCAACTGAGGTGGAATGTAAGAGAATGATACAGTAATTACTACAAAATCAAGACTACAGCTCCTTGGTTATAACTAGTTCTAGACAAACCTCAAAAATCAGTGTGATCTTTAGGGAGCAGATGGAGCGTGACTTCCCACAGGCGTTGTTCTGAATCACAATCCGGAAGGTGCCAGCATCCATGTTATTAGGGCAAAAATCCTTAGAAAAACAGATGACATTCTATTAGATCATGTCAGGCAGCTAGACCAGTTATAAGCATTTTTAGGAGCTCTAAATGAATGACACTCTGATCTGACTTGTTTATTCACTAAAACTATAGAATTTTGGAAGTATCTGGTGGAAAATTACCTGGTGGCAGATGCATTTTTGACCA
Organism: Zonotrichia leucophrys gambelii; assembly: GCF_028769735.1. Taxonomy (NCBI): domain Eukaryota; kingdom Metazoa; phylum Chordata; class Aves; order Passeriformes; family Passerellidae; genus Zonotrichia; species Zonotrichia leucophrys. The sequence goes on along the minus strand of NC_088175.1, from coordinate 40,703,801 downwards.
GGATTTTCAAAAAGAAAAACTAAGGGGGGAAACGAACTTGTCATAGCAGCAGTCCAAAAAGGTCCAAAAATATATTTTCTTAAAATTAGCAAAACCAACTGTAATTTGGGGATGACAAAATGTCTCACTGAGTGCTATCTCATTGCATTCAATTATTATATATGAGGTTCACCTGTTACCCTCTGTGTGCTTCCATCACAACAAAAATAATGTCAGTCTTGCATGACTGATGGAAACACTTTTCAACACCACGTTTTCCTTTTCCTTGAAAATGCTGGAATGCCTTCAGGAAAGGGCAGTCCAACCAAGGAGTTAATCATTTGGGATCACACAGTGCCCTCTTGTGTCACTTCTGAGTCAACTTGCTTTGTTTAATTTGGAAAATCTCCCTCTATCAGCTCTAGGTGCAACAGGAAGGGAGTAGGCTCTGCTCATTAGTTTGGCTATTTTGTATGGGAGTGCCTTTTAATTACCCAGACTGAAGCCTACACTGTGGGGTGTAAAAAGCATATGGATGGGAAATTGAAAATAAATTGATACCTGAGCTAGGATATAGTCACAGTCTCCCAGGAAATCAAACTTCTCCCCATCAAAGCTCATGTAATGCCCATTTCCATACACAGTGCAGGTTCCCTTGCAGGGATTGTCCGTGCAGTTCCACTGCCTTTTGTTGCAGGTGCTGGGAGGCAAAATGCAAAGAATAACAGTGTTTGCATGAAACATGGGCTTTCCTTAACCTCAAACAAGGGCAGAATAATTAAAAGGTTAGTTGTTTGCAGTGCACTCTCAACTGTTCTAAGATCATGCTATGAGATGCCATATCAATCAGAAAGTTCATGTTTGCTACCCATAAACGTTTATTCTATTATTTCCGTAAAATATATTTTAAATAATTGACTCCTGGCAGCAGATGGTGGGGCTTTAAAAGAAAAATTCAGGGTGAAGAACTGAATATTTCAACCATTTCTGAATTTTAATCTGTGAAGGATCATGTTGCAGTTCTGGTACAGTGGTGTGAACAAATATTATCTCTGTCTGTCCTTGGGTCTGGCTGAGATGGAGAGGATTTTTTTCCCTCAGCAGCCCTCACAGAGCTGTGCTTTGCATTGTCAGCTACAAAGGTGTTGGTAACACCTGAGTGTATTGGCTAGTGCTGAGCAGCACTCCCAGAGCATCAGTGCTGTGCATTCTCCCCCTCAGCAGTAGGCTGGGGCATGGATAAGGGTTTGGGAGGGGACAGAGACAGGACAGCTGTCCCAAGGTGGCCAAATGGATATTCCAAACCATGTGATGTCTGCTCAGCAATAAAAGCTAAGAGAATGGGAGGTTGGGGTGGGAACAGAGTGGTGTATGTTTGTTTTCTGAAGCCCTACACCTTTGTAAGTGGGCTGGACATCACCTGCTAGTGGGGACTAGGGGATAAATATTTTGTTTGCCTTTTCTTCTGCATACAGCCTTTGCTTTTGCTTTATTTTGACCCATGACCATCTTATTTTCTCCCCAACCCTGTCCTGCTGAGGAGGGTGGTGATAGAGCAGTTAGGTGGCCACCTAACGTCCAGCCAAAGTCTACCCACCACACCTTGACATACCTCGCTTCTAGTTCAGGAGGACTGTAGACAGAATATTTAGTTGTTATAGCTGTGATGCAGCGACTGCATTTTCTTTCCCATGTGTGTCCTCTTCTCATGAGAAAACTAAGCCCTCACTGCAATAAAACTTTTTACTGACTCTGTGATACCAACAACAGCTTATCAGGTTTTGACTTCACAGGTTAAACTTGGCTGCCTGTACCAATGGTGATCAGACCAAAGTGTTTCTAGCTCTCATTTTCTGTGCATCCATTTGGCAGAACTATACAGTCTCATCCTTGCTAAATAATGGATAAAGATTAAAAGCATTTTACCCACCATGATCAGTAATAACAGTGAAATCTATGGCACCAGAAATTTGAGTAACTAGAGTATTAGTTTATCTTGAGAACTATGGATCTGGAAGTGCTGCAGGTCTCAAGGGAGGACCATTGCAATTCTTCGTTGACTAAATTCAATCATTTTCCAGGGTTCCGCTGTGCCCAACACACACAAACTCAATTCCCCCTTATTGAATAAGCAACCACACACCAGCCAGAGTAAGGCTGATGTTTCTGAAGCTGGTGGGGAAACAGAAAAGGATGGAAATCGTTTAACAGAAGATATTGGTGCTTGTACTCTCCAAGTGCAGGCTCAGTATTGCATGATGCAGGGAAATACTTCCCCTTTTATTTTTACTAGCAGCCCAATGGCTCTCATGATGAAGAGGAAGGCTTCAAAGCACACCCTCTCCCATGGGTGCACTATGGTCTGGCAGTTCTGACAAACTTTGCTGTAAAACAAGGCTCCCTGGGATAACGTACCATGTGTTGCAGTCCACTTTGATGGTTTCCCCAGGTTTATAGAAGTGTCCTCCATGAACACATGGGCACTGATCTTTGGGAATACATCCTCCACTGCCATCCAGTACCAGTCCATCAGGACACATGCAGCCAGAAACACATTCTGTGACATACTGCACGTTAGAAGATATGGGAGAAGACAACTTGTTAGTGCACGGCAAGAACAGGGAACCAGCAGAGATGTGCTAGCTCTGGATGCCAAAGTTTTGGCTTTTTAAAAAAATCTCCTTAATTGCAAGCTAGTGGAAATCGTGCTACAAACATCACAGGTAGGTTGTTAGCTACAGCTGCTGTGTTATCAGTGAAGCATTGGTGTGTGCCCAGCATGCCATGTTCCCATCGGTGCTTGGTAAGGACAATCCTACGTGCACAGCCCTGCTGTGCTGTGCCCCTGCTGGGAGGTGAGCTCCTTACACAGTGCATGTCCTGCGTCTTGCAGCTTTTCTGACATTCTGATCCAGTTGCTCCAGGACCTGCAGAGCTGCAGTTGAAGTAATACATAGGAGCTGGGCAATCTGCAGTAGGAGAAAACATTTCAGGAAGTAATTTAGAGCAATAAGGATGTCATCAGTAATTGCAAAACCAGCCAGAGGATTTCAGAGGGCAGCAGGTGTCTATCATTTAAAGTTTGTAACAGTTTTGCGTCTGCCCAATAACAGTGAAGGGAGAAGAAGGCAGATAACTTCTAAGCTTTGGGAAATATCCTCATCATCTAAAGAGTCTAGTAAGTCTGGTGACATTTTACAAAGACAAATGTTATCAATAACTAACACATTTCAGGGAGAATGGAAAAATGTGCAGAATACTAAAATGTTACAGAAAGTGAGAGATAACACAGAAAAACATTATAAATACTGGCTGACACCATACTGACATTATTTAACAAAATCTCACCTTTCACCAAGACAGTTTCTCCAATGCAGTCTAATCTTCCTTGAATGCATTTGCTAAAGAGATTCCATAAAACAAAACACATCAGCTCTTTGCACTTTTCTCCCTCACCAGGGAGAAAGGCACTGCAAAGCTTCACTTGTCACACGAATAACAAATTCCTATCAAAATGAATATTTGTTACAGCTATCAGTTTCACAGACATGCATTACCATCCCCAGAAGGAAGATTAAAAGACCCAGCTCTTAAAATACTCTTCCTTCATCTGGCACTGGTTTATTGTGTGTTTTCCCTAAATCAAATTTTTCCTAAGCATCCATTTTCTACTCCATGAGATAAGACTAATACTTTCTTAAATAAGAGATCTCTTAAATTACTAAATGAATATGTGATTGCAAAATAGTGTAGAATCCTCAGTTGGAAGACAGCTAGAGAGAGAACATGTAAACATCTAAAGATAATAAAGAAGCCTTCCCCTGGTGGTTGTTTCCATTGATGCCCTAAGGTAGTTGAAAATGAGAAAAATGACAATTTTTTCAATGCAGATGCAAATTAATTACATTATTTTTATTATCCCCTCCCACCCCCAGTTTCTTTCTCTTTTGTCTAAAAAAAAGTTTAAAAACTGATAATTGTTTTTTTTTTTTTCATGGACCATTTTTATTTTTTAAATAGTCTGCAGGATGGTGTGGTGGTTTTCACTTTGCTTTTTCATTTCAAAGCCTGAAACTCCTCCAAGCCTTCTGTCTTCTAGAAAACTTGCTCCCACTGTTTTTGGATATTTTTTACACAACAATGAACTCTGCAAGAGATAGATTACAAATATTGTTCTACTAAACATATTTTCAGGTTCTTGTTTGCTAGCATGAATATGGGATTTTAACATTTGCTGTGGCTGCACTTCCTGCCAGGGGAAGATACAACAATCTAGGAAAAATTTGCCATTATTCCTAACTGTAAAATGATGCCATTCATGGATTGGAGCAGAGACTTCTTCCCCCATGAGCCCCGATGTCCCCAGGCACAGAGCAGCCTTTGCATCATCGGAGAAACTCACCACATGAGTTTATCTTCTTGGAAGGAGTTGCCAGGCTGAACAATCTTGCCTTTATAGTAGCAGGGGCAGTCATCTGGAGGCACACATTGCTCCTCGTCGTTGAGGTAGGTGCCTTCGGGGCAAGCACAGCCCTCCATGGGCGCGATCCGGACCTTGCACAGCGGGTCGGGCTCATCCAGCGAGCGGCAGGACTGGTTACAGTACTTCACACTATAGTTATAAACCATAGTCTCAGGACACTCCTCAGAGGGATCTTTGCAAGAGAAATAAAAGGGATGTATGGCCTTCTTTGTGCAATCATCTCTCATGACTTTAGCATGCCTTTCTGCACGCTGGTAGCCATAAACATGCTTTTATCAAATCACCAGACCTCGTCTCCCAGGATTCTGGGAGAATCTATTAGCATAGCCTAAACTATATGACACTGAAATACTCAGCAGGGTGTATATTTTTGTAATTTCCACAATTTACATTTCTATCTTATGCCAAAACCTGAAACCAGTAACGTCTGACTTGTTAAAATTTTTTTCTGACTTTTACTAATGATTTCTTTGGCTGGGGATAACTTAAGAAATGACCCTATTTTGTAAGAGAGAAATTTTGACATTAAATGGCAGTGACAAGGAACTCTGCCAATCGATTGATGTTACCAAGAAAAGGGTGTTTCAGTTCTCACAGATGTCTTTAGGAAAACTCTTGTTGTCATCCTCTGGGGAAATGAGAAACAACAGTTTCTAAGATTTCTGGGTGAACTCAATAGATAAATAACAAAATCTAAAGAGTTAACTAACCCTGTAAGACAGTAAAATGCTGGTTCATTTTCACAGGCTGACAGTATACAACACCATCAAAGGTCTGCCATAGAATCTGCAGTACTGACCCATAGGGATGACAATAAATTTTGTAAGGAAACATCACCTAGGTTAAGGCTGCAAGAAAGTATGGCATCCAGATATCTTTGAAATTTGGTGAGAACTGGAGATCTAGTAATCTTGGGCCTCTTTCTAATTCTGCAGGTTTAACCCTGCAGCTGTTTTTCAGATACACACAGATGCACTAGAAGGTACAGGGGTGTTGATCATGGGCACCTGTGCTAATCAGCTTTGCAACAATGCTAATAACTTATCAGCAATAGGTTCCATGCTTAAATAAAGCTCTGTATGTTTTTCCAGTCCATGACCATGGCACACTTTTTTAGATTAGTTAGTGTGCTTGGCTTGTGTACACATTCAAAACCAGCACCCTACCACCATAAACTATTTGATTTTCTGGTCCTAGCTGGAGCAAACACAATATCCCCTGTGTAAGTCAGGCAAGGCATATTCTCCTATTTTTTATTCTTTGAATTTACAGCAAGTCGTATTTGTAAGTCAAAATACGTCAAGTAAAAAAGATATTAATAAAGATGTTGAATATGAATTTATATCTGTCTCAATTGTTAGCTATTAATACAATAAAATAGCGTGCTTACTTTCTCCCTTAAAATTTTCATAGAGGAATAAGATCACTTTTGATACAGTGAGACTGGTAAGAGAAGGGTTATTTGACTGTAGTGCTCATGGTCACAGGAGTGACACGCATCTAAGATGACAAATCACAACTGGAGGCATGAGTGCATAGAACATGAGCATACCAGAGATACCTTCAAGCTAGCTTGCACAGGGAGCACTAGAAAAGCAGTGCCAAGACTGCTCACCCCAGTGATCTGCTGGGCAACCAGCAGCTCCAGTAATGGCTCATGCCTCTGCTAAAGAGTGTAGCAGGCATGCACAGGGTTTAACCAGCAGGACTTGCTTGTTTCACACACTCTGCTGGCTGCAGTGCAGACATCTGCCTGGGATGCAACCTGCCATGGATGCTGCCTGCAGCTTGGCAGAGTGGATGCAGCTTCAGGAGCTGGAACAGTTTTTCCAACCCCCACAATGGGACAGAACACAGAGTGAAGGTGGTGGCTCATTTAGTCTTTCACTCATGAACAGTGAGTCATAAACAACCATACTCTTATCACAGCCGTGTTCCCAAAAGATTATTTCTTCTTAAATAAGGCCTAAAATGATTGTTCTGATTAAAACATGAGCATTTTTTCTCAAGGTTAGTGCACTGTTTGAGGTAGTATTACCTACTGTGCCTTAAGAACACAGATTTCAGCCAAACCCATGATGCAAACCAGTCTTGATTTGCCATTGAAAATGTCAGTAATTCTATGTTGGGAACAAAGCTTTTGATAAACAGTGTGTCTGTGTCTAGTGCATAACTCTGCAGGATTCTAGGACAATTTACTGTGGACTACACTGTGTTCCTTTGAATTATTTCAGCACAGGTTTGTGAAATTGTTCTTATCACAGTCTTAAATGCCTCTGGCAAAGCATCACACCAGTTACATTGTTTGCTTCTATTAAGTATCCCAGCTGGCTCCTAAGTCAGGCAATTAAATAGATCATAACTGCATCAAGCTCCATAAACATGATCATTGTTATGTTGTCTATTCAGATGTGCAATTAGTCAAGAACCCCGTACATCTATTTTCATGTTGACAGAGGCAAATCTCACTTGACCTGTCTGACCATCAATGACAACCTGGGAATATTGAAGCAAAATTCAGAATCCAAGACAGTGAGTTTTATTTTCAGATTTTATGCCATCTTGTAATAAATTCAGAGTTCATATATGTATGTATCTTCCTTTGGCAGTGCCAAAGGAAGATACGTACATATATGGACTCTGAACTCAGGATTTGGTGACCATGTGTATGTCCAAGAAACATTTGTTCATTTTTTAGGTAATTCTGAGCTGAAAATGCCTCTAAAGATTTTCACATTCTAAAATATCACCAATATATATTTTTTAAAAAAACATTGCTATTTTACTGTAATGTGGAAAAATGTGGTTAATGAGTTACATCATTTGTATTGTCTGGGACAAGAGGACTGAATGTAAAGCAAAAAGGTATTGGAATTAAAATACATGGAGAAGCCCATGTCTTCAAAATTAACTTAATTGCTAACTAAACCTAAATTAAACTAACCCTGTTTCTGTTTAATTTGAGTAATATGCCTTATACTATTTTGCTTATCTGACTATTGAATTCACCTAAGATTTACAAAAGGAACATGCATTGTAAGAGCATGAAGCAGTCACAAACTGAATTTTATAGAATAAATACTTATTCTGTTTTTCAAAGGCTCTCTAACTTGATGACTAAAGACAAAAGACACTGAGTGCCACAAATGGGGCTGTTCCCCTATATCCCCCCATATCCCTGCCCAAGGAATTTCAGTTCACATACCACAGACACCCTGCCTCCAGCCCTGCAGGGACACGCCTGCTGAAGCACAGTCTCTGGAGTAAGTAGAGAGCACACTGCACAGTGCAACTTCACTCTTCTCAGCATTACAGGTGTCATACATGCATTTCTAAAGGACAGAAAAGGACAATAATGGGTATTATTATGTCTAGCTCATAGAAGAAACAGCAAAACATGTAGCAATTAAAAAAGCAGTCAACCAATATATTTTTTTAAAAGTATTATTACTATGAAACTTAATATCTTTGAGAGAAAATGTATACTAATGAAATACTATGCAAACGTGAGAAACAGCAAATCAGTTACAGAAACTGCCATGAAATTATGTCTAACTCTCATTAACAGATGAATATTAAAAAAGTTAGAGGCACCTAGAGTTCCTTAAAACACTAAGAAATGTCTTTACTAGCCTCCTATGAGGAAGTACAATCTAGGACCTGTCAAAATATATAATCTGAAAATATTGCACAGTGATGACTGGCACTTTGTGTACCTATCTGGTAAGCAGCTGAGATGCACCCGATGACATGACAGGTGCATGACAGAAGATGGCTTGTAGAGAGTCAGTCATATGTAATGACATTTTAAGAACTAGTTATGTAAGTCTAGCTGGAGTTTAAAGCTCAAGTTCTTTTAACAGTGTGGGCTGTACAAAAGAACACAAATACAGCTAGTCAGATAGAGCAGTAGAATCATAGTGGATAGACAGTGACTTATCCTGCCATTACTGATGTTGTGGAAAAGCTTTCACAAATCATGGTTTAAAATCTGATGATATCAGTAGGAGTAACAGAAATATCTGTAGGAAACTGGTTATTACTTCTTCTTAACTGAAAATTGCAAAATCCTGTTTTATTTATAGCTTACGTTAATTCTGAAGTATATATATTTTCTTCTGGGACAGGTAAAACATAAGCTGTATTTGTAAAGATACTTGAAGACATGTTACATTCTAGGCAAAATTTCAGGGTCAGGTTTTTCTCAGTAAGTTGTTTTACGCACACATACACACACACCCACACCCTGCATGAACTTTCTATGGTTTTGCAGGAACTTCTTTACCATCTACATAAATGTGGCAACTCTGTAGCTCAGACAGCTTTCTCGGCAGCATTATAGAGCTTTACACCAAGAGAACATATGTGCATCTTCATTCATTCAAAACACAAGGAGACTAGCAAGATTCAAAGGTAGTAAAAGAGATATAAACAATGTAAATTCATATTCTCTCCCTTGATGTGAACTTTGAACCAAGTCAGAGGAAATCCATGGGGCTGGTAAAACTCTCAATTCAATTCCACTCAGAAAGACTGATTCTGCTAGTCAAAGAGTGAATTCTTTGAAACTTTGAAATCTTGAACTAATTTTTTTCATTTTGTTTCTGGATCACGCAACAGAAGCCAGTCATGCCTATCAAGTATTTATGGGGCTGTAGCCAAAAAGGCCCATCTTGCACAAACTCTTATTCTTTAATTTTTCTAATTAGCATCAGTGTACTTCTTTGTGACCAGTCACTACTGTAACCTATTTCACTCCCCTAGGCCGATCTCTGGACTAGATTAAAACACCCATTTGGAGCAGTACCTTACCTTGATGTACACAGAAGGGTCTACAACAGAATGGCAAGCAGCAAACACACTGCTTGTATTGGACAGAAGAGCGCACCAGTGCTGGGCAAACTTTTCTGAAGTGGGAAAAAATATCATTGTCCATAGTCACTTAAACCACATTACTGACTCAATATTCTTATCAGGTATCACATTGAACTAGAATGTCCTGAAGTATTTAGATAACACTGGATGGAAATACAGGTCATTAACTTATCAAAGGGATAAGCATCGTTGGATGGATGACCAGCCATTTTCCTAAAAGAGAGGTTTCCCCTTCTAAGTATTAACATTATTACTACAGCTGGATTTGCAGAACATATACAGAACCTCCCCATTTTCACTGTTTTTCATCAAACTTTCTTAATTCTTTACAGCCAGATAATTCCTTATAGTCAAGCAAAAGCATGTAATAATCAGTGAGTTGTGTGGCTGTGAGCTGCAGCTTTAATTATAAGTGTCAGTACTTAGAAGAGGTCAGTCCAAATAACACATATATCCAATCCAGTCAGAGTGAAAAATCAGACAGGACACCTAGTACAGTGCAATGCTTGCTTAACTCAGCACTGTTGACAACTTCTTTCTCTGGACTGTCCCGAAGTCCAGAGAAACTTCGGGACAGCTGTAACAACCTAGACTGGATTAAGAACTTCCCAAATGTTGGCAACCAGTGGTGCTCTGCCTTAAGCCTAAATTGCTGTCATTTATGCTGTAGGTGCTTTTCAAGTCATTAGCGAATGTGTTGGCTCTTTCACCAGTAGTGCTGTGTTTTTGTTTTGAAAGCAAAGCTATCCTCTTAAAGACCTTCAAAACACAATATTTTTTCTCTAGTTATAGCCTCAAAGGTAGAGGGTTTTGATGTTTATGAGATTTCTAAAGCTTTTTTGATTATCCATCATGTGAAAATTATTTCGCACTGATAAGCCAGGGATGAAAAGCCTGGTACCTTTATCCACACTGTTTGAACAAGGATCTTCAAAGCTGTCCTCAACATCAAAACAGCTGGCTCTAGTTTTCCATGAGTTACCAAAAGCAGAAGCTGAATCTTCCACAGCTCCAGTGACTGTTCTGAAGTCATCAGTCTGGATGTTATTGAAATTGCCACAAAGACCTTGCGTGGGAGGCAAAAAAAAAAGGCAAAAGAAAAGAAGAAATCACTAGATGCATGAAAAAGGAATGGCTTCTAGATAAACACTCTTAGCTCTGTAATGGACCTCGCCTGAGACAAATCCATTTTCCCTCAGAGACTTCCTGATCTTCCCACAAATCTGATAGGACCCTGTGTTTAGAGTGTATTTATTATTTTTCTGCATTACAGAGGCATTTAGTGATAGCACAAGGATGCTTCAGTAAACACTGGCAGACAGAGAGTATTTTCCCCAAAGGCTTATAAATAAAGGAAATGGCAGAAGAAAAACAAAATGGGTCAGAGAGACAGGATGTAATCCTTTTACACAGACTGGAAACAGAAGCACAAAAATCTTAAATGGTGTAAACAGGAGATTAGTGGCAAAAACAAGAACATAGTCTGCACTTCACAAGGCTCTGATGAAGGCCTGTTTAAACAGATGGAGTCTATAAGATTTGCACACACTAAACATCACAGAGATTTTCTCTAGCACATTGAAGGGTTTAGCCTTATGTGTCCTACCAGATGTGCGATTCTGAAAGGAGTGATCGACTGTTATGGAGAGCTGCATTACAGGTTTCATTTGCACTCTGATCTGCACTCCAGCTGAGCTCATGATTTTGATGAAAAATGTAGATTGTCTGAAGATGGTGATGCCATCTAAAGAAGAAAGAGAAAGAGGAAAACATGTTATATGCTCTTGCAAATCTTTACAAAGCTGAGTAAACAGGAACTTCCATTTGCCAGTGCATGCAGTAACACAGAGATTCCCAGGGAATCCCAGACCTAGTATCCACCTAACAGTGAGTAGGATCATGTTCTTTCCTACTCAAAGGAAAGAGAAAGGAGCAGGAATCCTTCTGCAAAAGATGTATGCTATTCTGTGGAAGATGTGAAGAAAGGGATTTACCTTTTCTTACAGGAAGCTTCACAATGAAATTGTTCATGTAGATATTTCCACAGGAACATATTTTTATAGTCTGCAGGGAAAAGGAAAAAAGGCCACAGTAGTGAATGCCTATGATGTGAGACAGACAAAAGCAACCTGACAAGCTTTAGTAAGCACTGAGAAATGGTGTCTTCAAAACCTCATCACCTCTAGGATCAGTGTAACTCAGTGTGCAGACACCATACAAACAATGTAAGGAAAACAGAAGTGATCTCCTATGTATTGCTAATTAAAGACAGTTACTCACAGTTCTTCCTAGTGTAACCAATACATTCTTTAGGCAAGTCATTGTCCTTGAAGTCCCACACTGAATGATCTCCCCAATCACCACAACTGTGTCATCAGTGTTCTGAGAAAACATGAGAAAGGTATGTGCAGACATTGTTAGCATTTTACAGGCTGGGAGCTTGAAGAGAAAAACGTGTCACTGAAAGGCTAAGAAGGAGTAATGAAAGAACTGGGGTATTTGATATCTAACTGCAAACTATTTATTGCCAAAATCAATAATTTCACTAACTTTCCTTTGCACTCCTTTTCCTTGCCATCAGCTTGTGTGGATCTCATTTGCAGGCATTCACAGATAATTCAATTTTTTTGAAGAAATTTTGGTTCATCCACTTTCTTTTGACAGTCACACATGAAGAAAGCTTCAAAAAAATGCTTGAATCAACACTAATACATCCATTAAGAAAATTATTTAATTAAAAAAAAAAGTACAAGTATGTTGAAGTTGCAAAGTTTTGAAGCTAAGCATCAGCAACTGACTTGCAATCCAATGCAAATTCAAAAATTTATGGGGTTTTAGACTGAGCATGTTGCTCAGTGTTGAAGTGCTTTGCTGGATTGGTTCCATTTAATTAAATTAAGTCATATAAAGCTTCAGCACAGTTTTAAGCCTCATGCTACCCAGGAGACTTAGGAATGAAAAGAGAAATTGCTCGTACCTTAGCTAAGACATAATGACAGTTGCCATGAAAATTGAACCTCTTATTATCGAATGTTGTTATATGGAATCCTCCATCTATGTGGCAACTTCCAGAGCAGGGCAGAGAGATACAGCTCCAGTGGCCTCCTTTGCAAGTACTGTGCAAAACCCAAAAAGCAGCCGTTAGAATAAACACAGCTTCAAGGGAGCAAAGTGACACACCATTTTAATCTGCACAGATGTGGCCTCTTTGTGTTTTAAGGTCATTATCTTGGCTTCTTATTCAAAACCTGTAAGTGGAAGCCTTTATATTAGGCCCTTAAAGTGTGAGGGTTGAATTCCTATCAGTGAGAGAGTTAACTGCACTGGGCTTTTGGCTGGCTCCCTCAGAGTCACACTGAGATGGGAAACCAAGAGATGGTTTTCTGGGCCTAAATTGTTTACTTGACTTTTTAAAGAAGAAAGAACCCCTTCAAGAAGGATCTTGCAACATCTTGTGCTGCTGATGCAACTGTTCAGCAAATCACTGATGGGATGTTTCAGCAGCTAATTGTGGAGGGCCTCAGATAATGAGCAATTCTCACACCTGTGCACACAAGAAGAAAACAGTCCAGCCATATAGGCTTGGGCTTTGAGGGGACTAAAGGAGGTTGTGGCAAGATGGAAGCCACACAAAGCCCACTAAGTTCAATTACTCAAAATTTCCGGGATTTGAGGAGCATTTTCTCAAAATGCAGGATAATCCAAAGGGGCTTGCAGAATGTTTGGCCATGCACCATAGCACATTTCATTCCTCCCTATAGCAAAACTATAATTGGTGGTTAGAAAATGACGTTGTGTCGCAGGAGCCCAGATAACACATACAAACTAAGAAGTAAAACTGTTTTGAGAGTAACCTAGGATGTTATCACCTTTCACCAGTAGAAAATGGAGATGGGTTCAAGCTGACAGGTTTTTTTCTAAATTAAATAATTCTCAAGGATCAGGACTTCTGAGATCTGGCCTTTAAACAGTCTTGTGGAGATCCAGATGTTGTTGGAAGTGCCGGTTTTTAACATGGTGTGACTTCTCACCTCGCTCTAGTGGCCAAAGTCTCTGAATTAATCAGTAGAGAGTCTCATTTTTCTACATTCTGAAACCTTGAGCTCAGTTTTCACAAGCAGTTTCAAGTGAAGGTGGATAATAACTATGTGTGGTTGAGGAATACCTCCAAGTTTTCCTACACTGGAAATTCAGAGCAAGGTTTTGAATTGTTATTTAAGAGAAATGACAGGAAAATATTAAAAAAAAAAAAAAAGGAGGAAATACAGAATGCCACTCATCAATGTTTTGAAATAAATACTTCTGCCTTGTTTGTGCAATCATGACCACAACAGTACCAGTTCTGGCAGGGAGTAGAGTAAGTTCCTCCAGATGAGTAGACTTTGCCTTGAAATGTACAGGGGCAGCTGTCTCTGGGGATGCACTTCTTGCTGCTGAGGTCATCAAGGATAGTTCCTGTTCAGACACAATGGCTAGTTAATATTCCTTCGGTGAGTCAGGGAAATGCCATCAGGGAAGATTAGAGTATGGAAAAAACTCTGGAGTATTCAGCATTTCATAAAATGAATGGGACACTTTTAAAGGAGAACACCACACCAGGCCCTTTCAGATGCTAATGAATGGGTAATATCTCTAACTAGAACTCAAACGAAAGCATTGCAAAACTCAAAGAACATTTCCTGTTACAAAATCTTTCACTGTGAGCAGGATTATCAAGTGCCAGATTGCAAGGGTGCGAGCCAGTTTCCGTCCCCTTCTAACCGTGAATCTAACAGAAATCAGAGCCTCATCTTAGACTATTTCATGTGCAAATTTACACATGCACATACCTGGAAATGCATGTATGTTTTGTGTCACTTAAGCTATGGCTAGATTTAGTGTCATAGCAGGGAGGCATCTCATGAGACACCTTCACCTGCTTTCTTACTGTCTAGAGAACACCTCTTCTCTTTCCATGTCTGCACCATTTTTTCCCCTGTCTAGTCCTTAGCAGTTTTTGCCTCCCTTCTCCAGTGTCAGGATCTCATGTCTTTAGAAATCTGGCTCTTCCAAGAAGGAAGTTGGTAAATTATGCTAGAAGAAGCAGTTTATTTGTTGTGTGAAATGGTAAAGAAAGGGAACAACCTCCCTTTTTCTCCCTTGGTGTGTGTGATCATTGGCAGAAGCAGCCTCCCTTACCAGGAGGACAGAAACAGCCATCTGTACATGGAGCTTTACAAATCTTGCTCCTTTCTGGATCTGCACATGTGTCAGCACAGGAATTTCCACATTCCATGTACTCCATGTTGTTTGGGCATTCCTGATCTGCAAGACCAAACCAAAATGGAGTATGTTAATGATGTATTTATAATACCTCTCAAATTGTTGTGTCACTACCCAACCCCTTCTTCCTCTTTTTCTCTATATCTTGTTTGCAAGACCTTCTATGCAGATATGTTGTGTTTGTTTAATGTTTTAAAGGAATGTTTTATGGCCACTTTATCTTTTGGACAAAACTGTGCTGCTGGGAAATGTGAGCTATTTCACATTACTTTACTAGCTCAAGGTTGCCTGAAGTCACAATACAAGCAAAGAACATCAGAATCATTTAGGTAGTGATAACAGTTTATTTTTGCCTGAAGCATCAGTACTTCTGGCATTGATTTGCTATCCCAATCCACACCAGCATTTTTGGTGAACTACCTGTAGCCTTCCCCCTGGATTTAAAGAGATTTCCTGCCCAGTAACTGGACTACTGAGTATGAAGACACAAGGTAAGATAAGTATGAACATGTTGCTCTTCTCAGTAACTACTTGTGTCTAGTTGTCACCATGTTGAAAGAAGGCTCTTTATGAGTTAAGAATTAAGAGTTACTCTGCGCAGAGTAAAATGAAAAAAAAAAAAAGAACTCGTGAAAACTTAGTTGTAAGAAGGAGGTGGGCGGCATCAAGGTATAGTTCTAATTTAAGGAGAAAAATCAAGTTAAATTTGCAGAATTTTTTCCATTAACAATGTTTATGTCAAAGTATTTTCACAGATTGATTCAAGGCAGTTACCAGAGCTCCTAGCTTTGCTCTGCTGGGATCAGAATACTTGTGTAAATGTCTAACCTGAAATAAATCTCCAGAGCAGTTGCTACTTACAGCAGAGTTCTTTGGTTCTCCATTCCCCAGGGTCTCCCTTCCTCAGGACACAATCTCGAGAGTACTGGTTTAAAGTGCTGCATATGCAGCTGGGAACCAAATCAGAGTGAGAAGAATTGACTGCACAGTGGCACATGTCCTCAGCACAGGTCTCTATGTAGTCATCAAAGGCAACCACTCTGGGGCAGTTTCCAAAACGGGACATAAGTTTCTTGCATGCTTTTTTCTATTAAAAAAAAAAAGGGGGAGGGGAAAGAAAAGCAATACTTGATATTTTACCACCTTTTAAGTTTTTGACTATACCCTTCAAGTTTTGATGACACAATTCCAGGGTCACAGAATAATTCGAGTTTGAAGTGACCTCAGAAGATTATCCAGTCTAACTTTCTGCCACAATGTCCTTTGTCTTGGACTGGAAGCTGTCATTCAACTGGGCATTTTCTGAATAGCTATTTCTTTAATACCACAATAGGATATTCTTTCAGGTATAAGATTATAATTTTGCTCAAATTCATCTGTAGAGTTCTGAAAAATTCAGTTTAGTGCATGCTCTGTAATTAAGATGTGTTTCAACAGTCTCTTCAACACTGTAGGTTGAGAGGGTTTGTACTTCTTGGTCCCACACACTTACATATGTACTGCATCTGTTCCTCCTGGGATGTCTTCCAGTGTGGTCATCTGGGCTCACATCAGCACACTTTTGTGATGGATCCTCTACTTTGTGGAAGTTCCCAAACTGTCTTGGATGCATTTTATACCCTGCAAAAAACCCAGATGCATTTCAGTAACTCCCCACAATGCCGTAGGTCAATTAATGGGCTACAAAAATGCACTTACTCTTTGGGCTCAAAGGCAGAATGCACTTCATGAGATGCCCAGATTTAACCAGCATCCATATCTTATGGAGGATGACAGCCTGATATAACCTTCTGTCGGGGTAGAGTCAGGAATCTGGCACATTTGTATAAAGGCCGGCTGTTAGCCTGAACTTTCTGGTGCTTCTGATAATTTCCAGACTTCTCTTTGTTTTGGGTGTGTTTGATCTTACAGAGCTTTCTGTTCACATGTGCAAGAGTCATACAGGTATTACATAAAGGGATGTTGTTATAACTTTGGATTCAATCCTGCAGCTAATATCCCAGGATGAAGGTGTCCTTCCATCCATACAACCTGGTCCAGGATCACAGGCTCAGCTATTTGCAATATCTAAAGGTGTCAGTGGATGGCACCACAGTTTCTTCAAAGATACTTTGTGTTTTCCCTGATGCTTTCATTTCATTATAGAGTAAAAAACAATCACAAATAGAATGATTAAAATAGAAGAACAGAAATGCACTCTTGCATTTCCTGAAAGTATGTTATTGTCAGCGGGGAACCTGGCAACGGTGCTGCCTGATAGCCAAGTAATTAATTTTGGTCAAAGAGGTTGGAGACTCTTATAAATTTGAAAAAAGCAGAAAACCCCAAATATTTCAGAACCTCTTAAAATACATCTCCTGTATATGCAAATGTTCATGTGCCTCTCAGGAAATCTGAAAGCCTGCTCAGAGGAAACAGATATCGAGTTTCACGTCATGTATAAGGAGGTCAGTTCTGGATGAAATATGCTGCATTTATGACCTACCTTCCAAAATCAAATCATTCTTCTCATTGCCATCATAGTTCCCACATAGACCACATATTTTCTCTTTATATGTTTCTTCCAGGTCCAGCTACAAAAGAGGAAACACAGAGTTGAAAGACTTTTCCCCATATCAGCAGCACTCGTTGCACAGCGATTCACAGCAGAAAAGTGCAGAGGCAGAAATGCTCAGTCCTAGTTTGTAGGAATGCCTCCTTTTCTGACACAAATCTCTCATAAAACTTATCTGCCGACAGACTGACTTCAAATGGGAAGAGAATCCTCCAGCAATTGTCATTCCTACCCATTAAAGATGTAACTGAAGCATGTTGAATGCTGGATTAATCCCTGGACCAGTGTCTCCCAATATAGACACTGTGTATAGAGGCATTTGGTACCTCTTGCAGGATACGACATCTCCTCTCTGGGCAGGTCAGATAACTGTGCTCTAATGCTGGATGTTGTAAAGAAGCAGCTTTGGTTAACTTTTAGCCATAGATATTGGGTTTTCTAGTCCATAGGGTGATGGAAAATTTTATAGCACTTCTAGGCGTGGGTCTGCCAAGCATTACTTATTTTCCCCATACTTAGTGGAAATAAACAGCCAGGTTAGCACACTATTGCCTTGCTGGATAAAACTATGGCACCTAATCATTCCTACATGCTTGGAGAACAGTCCTGGTACCACTCAGGTCCACCCAAAAAAGGCAGTGCTTTTCCTACTGCTGTGTCCACTCTACAGTAACGTCCAAATAATGCCTTTAACACTTTAGGTATCAATTTGTACATGGGAAAGGGGAAATCAAATACTTCAATAAATCAGAATTTCAAAATCACTTGATTACTTCCTGATATCTTTTCTCTCTATCCCCCTTTTACCCTATCTCTATCTCTCTGAATGGCATAACTTGACATACAACTTCCATTTCATTAATCTCAGTCTGAATTGTGAAGGATAAGTATTCACACGCAAAAGTGTAAATGCACTGGTACAGAAGAGAATATTCCAGGGTAGATGTTCAGAGGACAATTCCCACATAGCATTGCTTTGGAATGAAAGAGGCCAAGGTCTGAACTGGTCGCATATATCAGTTTCCCACTCAATATGGGCATGAGATAGAGTAGCAAGGCAGAGCTGGAGGGCTGTTGCTGCCAGTGCCCCATGGAGCAAGGAGCTAACTGCAGATGTGCTATATCCAGGATTAACCCTTCTGCCACAGAAAATTAGCTGGAATACCATGGGGTTGTGCCTGCCCCTGCCCAGTAAAACTATTGCCCAGTTTGGTATTTTTCTATGAGTTTATGGACAGAGTGATACCTCCCACCCATAATTTCATATATCAACACAGTGCCTGCATCCAGCCCTGCTTTTCATTACTGATGAGGTTCACCAGGAGGAAAACAACTAACTGACTGTTCATACTAGGAGAGTGTCAGCCCAGTTCCATTTGAGTGTCAGGCCCAGCTTGGAAGTGACTTGGAAGTAAGTACAGGTGTCCTCAATCAGAATGCTCTTCAAGCTGAAAGGCATGGCAATCCTGGAAATTTGAGGGGAAAAAACAGATGGCAGTGAAAAAAAGACTGATAAAATCCTTACAGGTACATAGGAAGGAAAACTAGAGAACTAAATAAGACATGGGAACATTCTTTGCAAGGTCAGACTGTCCACACAATGCATTACATTGTCCACTGTGTCCTTTTACCAACCCTAATCCACAACACAATGCATTTTGGTCTTGTGTCAATGTGGCTGATGTAGATCAGCCACTCAACTGATAGAAAGCAGCCAAACCCAAGGACCTAACCCTTATAAAAGGTTCTACCTTATAAAGTTTATAAAGCGCAAGATGACAATATTGGGAAAATGACCCTCCACATGAGGACGCTGCAGGTTATCATCATCCTTCCAGGATCTCCTTCATATTTGGGATTCACAAACAACTCGGTTCTGTTACTCATGCACTCATGCAACTCAGACCTACATTACTTTTCCATCTTACCAAGACAATTACCGTTCATTTTGCAACAGTCTAAAAACTTAGAAATTCAGAAAATGGATAGAAGACAGGAGATTTCTTGCCCCTTTGAGTTAGGAGACACATATGGGCTTCGGTGCTATAATTACAACAGAGTGGTGCTATTCTATATTTGGTTGTTTCTAGAAGGCTGTCAAGACAGCCCATATGCTTGCAATTTTCTCTTCAACAGAATTGTGAGGGGTTTTCCCAGAGTCAAAGGTTGCCTAGGCCATTCATAATTCTTTGCTAGGATCAGGACTCTGCACTTCTCATGGGGACTGTCCTTAATATTGTGCCTAACTTTCAGCTATTGTTGCATATGACTTTTACTTGGGCAATATTTTTTATCCTTCTCTTTGCAGTTTGTGGTTAGTTGGAATTAAAGGTGTGGATTTTGACTTCTAAAAATTCTGCCTTTTCTTATAAGAAGATCCCTGACCAAGTTGTGATCTGCAAAGCAGAGCAATTTTCTAGACTAATCTATCTGGAAATGGAAAACTGTCCCTAAAAAGAACCATCTGTTCCTGAACAGCAACATAAAACAGTAGGGTTAGTACCACAGAAATAATATTTTGAGAAAAAAGAACAACCACCAAGCTTCTACAGATCTAAACTTATATAAATAAAGTGTTTGGGTTAATGTACTTTCCTTCATCCCTCCCTCTGAAATCAAAGCAATGTTAAGGAAACCTTAAAACACCTTCTATTTCTGTAATATACACATTGCTCTCTACTTAACTTGTTGGTGTTGGTCCCCGGGACATGTAGTTTAGTTTAAATGCCTCTTGCTTTCTCAAACACCATGGGGGGGACTCTTCACAATACCCTGTTCATAAAGTTATACATCTCATACACAGCCACTGCTTTCCAGTCAGACCACCTAACACGTGGCAATAAAAATGCACCTCAAAACAACATTGCAGTCTTTACTCACTTCTTCCCGTTCACCGTGATTCCCGTCTCCTTCACCTCCAGGACCACTCCATCAATGGTGACAGTGAAGTAGATCAGGAAACTGTTCTTGGCACTGCGCCTGATCTGAATGTTAAAGTCCTGGTAGCTGTCATTGCAGTGCGAAGCAAAGACATATGTGCAGGTTCCAGGAAAAGTAAACTTTACATGGTCAAAGGTATGGAAGTGGAAGTTGCCCCAGGTGACACATTCGCTCCTACTGACAGTAGAGACCTGGACTAAAGAAAAATCATAGTAGGGGAGCTTAGAAATTCACCCCATATGAGGTGCTTGTCCCTTTTTTTTTGCTGAAAAACATTAAAGGGGCAGATTTTCAAAGGCAAAATTGATAACTCCTGGAAAATACTAGCCTTTGGGAAGTAGTTTCATCTCGCTGAACTTTTGAAGTCCATTACTTTTGAAGTACAGAGACACCTGCAATGTAAGCAGATTAGCCTAGTCTCCTTTGAAGTTAACAGTGAAAAGCAGAAGTTAACAGTGAAAAGCAGAAGAGGTTCAGCTTTCTCATCTTACATATGTGCCTAGCAAGAAGATGCTGTAAACCACATGCATCTCTCCATTGTCTAAAAAGGCTGTGTCTATATTCATGCTGTAGACATATTTTCACTGTAGATATCTAAAGTGAAGTGATGAGAATCCCATTCTGGACATCTAAATCTCATTTAACTCAGGCAAGATTTTGTGTTGAGTGCTTTCCAGGAGATACCACAGGTGGCATGAATTTACAGCAAAGTGGCAGCTGCTGATTGATCTCAGTGGTTGAGGCTGCTACCAGCTTCAGCTGTTGGCTAAGAGATACTTGGTTTTCCTTCTCGACCAAAACTCATGTTTTGGCCCTCGAAGCTTTACCTCTGTCAAAGGTATAGGTACATAGTCTAAGTGCATATAAGACATTACTTCAGAAAGCAGTTTTCACACCACTGAGCAGTTTTCACAAAGAAAACATTAATCACCTTGAATTAAATTATATATGCCCACTACAAAATACTTTCAGGATTTCTTCTGAAAGAATGACAAATGAAACAGGCAAATTTCTTTGTGGTCTTCAGGTAGCATGTTTAGGACTATCAACACAGATATTCACCACAGATCAAATCAAAAAGTTACTCATTTACTCAGTGAACTCTAAAATTTTATTAAATATTCCTGCCTAAGAATCAGCAGGGAAGAACTGAGAAATTCAGATCCTTATGTTATAAATGTGCAGCCCAAACTCAAGTGCCCCGTAAGTCCTTGCAGAAACAGCTTTTTAAAGGGACTGCTACTGTCATAGGTGGTTGCGGCACTGGAGTAGGGCAATTTAGCACTTTCCTACGCAGTCATGAGGGCAGGTGAGAAAGTTTGGCTATCCTGGAAATGAAATTGCTGGAATTACTAAGGCAGCAATAACTGGTACATCAACTGTGTATTAAGCAGTTGGGGAAAGGGTAAGAGATTAAAAATCAAACCAGGAGTGCACCAGAGCACAAAAAATGTGATTCCTGCTAATGCACCATTTCATACTGGTCAATCAAGCCTAGCTGGTGATATGGTAAGTACTTCTTTTTGGAAGAATATGTGTGAAATGTGTTGAAAAGGGTGTCACCATTTTTTTTGGTTTGGTTTGGTTTGTTTTTTGGTGCAGAGGGTCTCCTTTAAGAATAGTCACTTAGAGCATAAAACATAAAACACTACCTAGTAATGAAAGAAAAAAAGATATACTTAAATGATTGACAATCAGGATAAAAAGGTACCATGTTTAACAGTATCTGGCATGTCTACATCTCATATGAATATGTGACAAATTTTCATTTGTCAACTCTATTTCTCACCTATGGAGATCTATATGAGAGCAAGTAATGCAAGAATTAGATTCTTTTCTTACCTATCTGAACTGGTTCTTTGGCCTTGCAAAAACTCCAAATTAGGCAGAAGATCCAAAATGATCTCCCGTTTTTTATTTCCATCTTGCCATGAAGTTGCAACTTGAAAATCCTTTCAGGGAAGTGTTTTTTCTTGGCTTATAGGCAGATTTTTATAGTCCGGGAGTTTGGCATGAGAACAAAACACTGATGGCAGGGTCCCTGAAAGGTGGAGCTTCATTAAATTTTCTTTCAGTCATTCATTATTAGCACCCAGAAACCTCCTCTCTCTCAGACAGGACAGGTATCCAGTTCTTTATTGCTTTATGGGGACAGAGAGCTGTCTGTTTCAAATTTCTTCCTTTGAAAATAGGTCCCTTCACCTTCCTCCTACAGTTGTTATTTCTTTGGCAGCAATAGGTTTTTTTGGGGTTTTTTTTTTGTTGTTGTTTTTTTTTAATAACATCTGATTAGTTGCAAGCAAACACTGACCTCTTTCAGAGTTCTTCTCTGTCTTGCACATCAGCAGAATCCCCCAGCACAAGCAAATGTGTTTGTTGCCTCTACCAGCTTTAATGGCAACTTCTAAACAGAGCAAAAAGTATTATCAGGTCAAGCATAATGTATGGTTTATTTAGAGAAAAATCTTTTGTCAGGCGGGCACTGTCCCTTAAGAAGTGTACTCAAAATATTTTACAAAAAAAGTCCAGATTTACTGCTTCAGTAGACCAGAAACAAAACCAAAAGTGTAGAAATTCTCACCTCAACTGCACAAATGGGATTTAATTTATTCTTTCTGCACACAGAAGTGGTGGATTCTCCAAACATCATAAGAGAGCAGTGTCCAAGTCCTGTCATAATGTAGGCGACAGTTCATTCCTTCACCACCTAGATTACGCTGCTGCAAAAGAGTCCCCTGGTGCTCACAAAGTACATTAATACCCTACCACATACCCATAAAAAGTCCAGTGAGCTCAATCATGAGCTCTACAGCCCCTTGCAGGACACCCTACAAGGATATTCTGATTTCGGTGATTTTAGAGTCTCTTCTGGAAATTTACTTGCATTGTTGACACAAACTGACCTTGCATTTCTTTTCCTCATCTGTGCTGTGGGGAAACTGCTCCTGACAAGAGAGAAGCTTCTCACTTATTCCCAGCAAATCAGACCTGGATAACAGACATTGCCATGCTTCCAGCTGCTCCATTCCCTTTGGGAAAACAGCAGAGTGATTGCCAGTAGTTAAGTGGGTACAGATACAGTTTAAGGTGGACATAGTTTTGCCCCTTCTTGCAAAGCCTCAGGTCAAGCCTGCCCATGCCCCCATTGGGAAATATGAATATGAATGCCTTTTGGTTGGCAGGCACCAAGCTGGGCCTTGGGAACAGTCTTGCTCACAGCTTTGCCAGACTTTGTGCTATTGCCAAGTGGAGTGTCCCAAAGCTGGCCCACTGCTGCTGCCCTGCACAGGCACAAGGTGCTTTGCAGAATCACAGGTGACAGCGTCTGCCAGATGAAGATTTGCTGCTGCCCTTGCTCTAAAGAAAAGTCTGCACCAGCGTGTGTGAGCATTGTGCAGGACATGAAACATGAGTTCGTGTTACCCCTTTGCTACTGTCCGTGTCCCATTAATTCCATTGTCAGTCGCACTGGAGGCAGGGCACTACTGGAAGGTAATTCTTGAAGCCCTGCCATTTTGGCTGGAATACAGAACCAACAGACTTTGTGGCACTGGTGATGGAAGTCATGGACTGCTGCTGCTTTTCCTTTTAGTCACAGCACATCTTCCCTCCTGATCTCTGTCCAAATAGGTACAAAGTTAGGAGAATATCCAGTAGATAAACTTAAGCATGAGAATATGACATTTGAAATATGAGGATGATCTGAAATTGAATACAGTGAAATATCAACACTCAAATACAACAGATTCTCCTGGTAATGTTTATACTGAGTTCCTGTTCAGGCCACAGAACAGGGCTAATGGCAAGTGTGGGGAAGGGCTGTGAAGCCCAGAAGGAAAAGCTTATATGTCAGTAGACCACAGATACAGACTAAGAGAGCTTAGTTGAGGTAAAGGTGGATAGCTGAAATACGTTAATTTTCCATAATCAATGCTAGTGTGAAAATCCAAATGCAGAACTCTGCTGAGATAAAGTCCATATTTCTTCAGTCACTGTCCACTTCCTTTCCCATTCCCATCCAAGAAATCTAAGTATCTATTTAATTCATTTTGGTGTGAGAGTAGAAGGAGGAATCAGACTCTAGGAGCATGATTCCTGACTCTGGAAAAAGCCCCCTTTATTCCCAGTGAGCTGCACAAAAGCAGCAGGAACCATGTAATAACTACTTGCCAAAGATACCCTTCAGGTTGGAGTAGTTCTTTGATGACATAGTGACCTTGATCTCTGCAACTTCCAGCCCTTTGTGTTCTACATTGTGTGGGGTGATTCAAGGAAATGGGAGGATGGACAGGAGGAATGAGTTAGGCATCATTTACCCCTGTAAGCCCCACTTAGCACTTAGGGGCCTGGGAAGAACATGAACAGCGCATTAAAACTTTTCAAGGAAAAGACAGAATAAAACAAATGATTCATTGAACCAACATTCACTTACGCTCTAGTCAGCAGAGATAGTAGTATCAGTCATCTGGGATCATCCCCTGAGAAAAGCAAGAGCAAAACTCAACTCAGAGAAATGGGAAACCCAGTCCTCTTGCTCTGTACCTAGCCATTTTCTTACCTCTGCTTGTTTGCTCTGTCATTTGTGCCATTCCTTTGCCATTTCTTGTGGAGCAGAGTTTCTGTCAATGACTAACCAGAGCTGCTGCTTCTGGCTTCTCCACAGATACTGCGGGCTACACTCCTTAGAAGTCACTAGTTGCTTCAATCTTCTGCAGTGATTTCAGGGCTACTGACAGGGGAAGAATATTTGCATTCAAATTAAGTTTTTATATTCAAGAGTGGAAACACTGAGGTTTTCAGGAGAAATACATGGAAGATTTTCAGAAGGAAATGCAGACTGACAGGGAGCTTACAGGCTGTGTTGATCACCTGCCACTGAATCATTGCTATTGGCATGCAAGTTATAACTATTCCCCCCACAGTGACAAACTGGGATTAATAACTCTTCCCTTTATTGGACCCTGCAGGATAAGAGGCCTTCCCTCTTCTGCAGCTGTATTAGCAAAAAGAACAATTCCTCTTGGCCCCTTTACAGCCCATTTCATGGATCATTTGCCATTAAAGGGTATGTGATTTTAGTAAATACAATAGGTAAATATTAACTCAGTTTCTTTATCACCACTGACTCACTGAAGATAAGCCATCATGAAGCTAATGTAATACACCGGTGACTCACAAAAATATATTTTTGCTACGAACTTGGTAAAAGCCACACTCAAGCAGGAGGCATCTGGTGGATCAGTGCCCTGCATAGCCAGCCACTGTACTAAAGTCTGGCAGTTGTGTTTGTATCATATCCTTCTGTCAAAGGGCTATGATGATTCCATATGTGCTGTAAAGAGTTATGGCCATCCTGAGTCAGTTCAACACTGGGAGGTTGAGTTTGGAAATTCTCTAAGAACCCAGTTCATTTCAGGTAAAATTGGTACTGCTTCTTGAAATGAGTATCCACTATAAGAGTGTTTTACAAGCACTGCCTAGAAAATAAACCTAGAGAAATTATGTGTGCTCCGTTAACAAAGTAATATTAGCTAGGAAAACATTTCATTTGTCAGGCAGTTTGTGCCAATAATCCACATGATAAAAAACATCCAAAGTGATTTTGGCAAAATATTTTACAAAACTGGTAGTTATAACAATCAGTAATTGCCAGTAGAATTCAAGAACAGGAATTATCCTTTTTAATCCTTTGCATGATATCACAGAATTTAGGAAAGTTACATTAAAGATTTATTTGATCTATCAGATTTATGTCTGCCACACAGTTTGAAACAGATGTCATTAAGTTCAAGGGGATCTGTGGCAGGCAGTGGGAAAGGAGGGAATGGATATCTGCCGTCAATTGTCCATTAAACTACATGACAAATGCCTTCAGTATTTCAATTTTGGTAGGAGGTGGTTGAATGTTTTCTTACATTTTGCCTTAGAATGGACACAAAGCTCCTTAACCTCTCGTCTTGCCATAGAGCTCCTTGACTTTTTGTGAAAAAATCAAGGACATTAGTTATTCCTGTTTGCAAGGAATGAGTCCAGCTGCTCTTTTCTGTTTTTCTTTAAGATGTAGATCTTTCAAAATCCACATACAAGGAGTAATGACACGGCTGATTGGTGTCGTGCACACAGGTCTCTTTGACCTATTGGCACTTCCTCACGTAAGAGAGACTCCCTGCATAGAAAGCCATCTCATCAGGAGGTTGGGCCCTAGAGATTTTCTACTTGAAAGGTTTTACTTTAAACAACCTTCCTGGTGGAAAAATATGGGGTAGCAGAACGAAGGGAAGCATATGAATTTTCTGCTTTAATATTTAGAACTTTTATGGGGTTTAGACTAAAGCAGATTCTACCTCTTTTTAAAAAGCATCTTCTTATTTCCTGGGTGCCAAAATAAGTCAGAAGAGGCCACTGCATGCTTAATACTGAAGCCTCTAGAACCTTGAAACTACATGAAATACATACCCAGTAACCATGTCCACCATGACTGAAAGTGACTGCAAGCCAAAAGAAAGGCTAAGGGATGGGGCAGAAAACAAGTTAAGGTGGGAATCTAGGCAACCTTGGCCTAGGGTTTTTTGTGTGGAGGGTAGAATTAGCCACCCAAGAACTACCTGCCCTCACGTTTTGCTCAGACTCCCTGTACTTTTAAGGAGAAGAATGATCATACAGATCCCATAGATTCTGCAAAAAAACAGCAAGAAATGCTCAGCTACACTAGTCCAAATGGACAGGCTATTGAAATTTAACTGCTGTGTCAGGTCACAGGCACTGTGTAAAGCCACATTCCTTGATCACTGTTGCCTTTTGTTACTGCTTAAAGGAAAGCTGCATGGAGCACAGGTGCACCTTCTCAGTGCCAGCTCTGCCATACTTTCTCTCTGCTTGAGTTTTTTTCAAAGTATTAAGGTAATGAAAACATCACAGTGGTGATTTTTACTGTTCTAGAGATTAGCTTGTGAAAAAAATTCAAGCATTTTATGTAAGAGTGCTGAAAAACTGGAACATTAAGGGGAATAAAGTTTGTACAAAACAGATTTTAGAAGCATGATGCTGAAAGTTAACTTAAGGGATTTTCCATATTAGTGATGGAAATATGGCTTAGGTAACTTGCTTGGACATGTTTGGACCTTAGTCTGGGAGGTTGCCCGTTAAGAACATAGGTAGCCTGAAAAGAGTGAGTTAATTTTGAAAATTTGGCCCTGGAGAGGGTTGCTCAACTTTAAGAACTTGTTCTGCCTTAAAATACTGCCCTACCCCTCAAAGCTTCCACTGGGAGGTGAAATTTCAGAAATTGTATATCAATGTTGCAGTTATTTAAATGTGTTTCATTTTTGTCAGACCTAAAACTACAAGAATGGTGTTTTCTGTGATCTCAGAATTTTGTAAGTCTATTTTGTCTTTTCCCGGTATCTGAGTTTGCTTTTCCAGACAAGTGCAACAGTCTATAACAAGCACAGTAACTGCAGGATTATTTACTTAGGGCTTTGCCTTTGCTGAAGTCCTTTCACTGGGGCATATGTGCAGAGTTGCATGTGCTTAGTTCAGTGCAGTGCGGTTTAGCAAAGTACACTTAAATGGTAAACACACTGAAAATTTTATCTTACCCTTCCCACAGAACAAAATAGTACTATTAAAGAACATAGTTAGATCAGAAGACAAGGTAGTTATTAGATCAGAAATCCCTACCTTGTGTTATTTTGAGAAGAATTCTTCTGGTTTGCATGTGTTTTCTCCCCTCTTCTGAATCCCATCTGCCTCACCTCATATAGCAGCAGTTATTTTTCCATATTGCTAACAATTATTTTCCTTTCTGTCTCTGGTGTTCTCAAAACACATAGCCAGTAATGCTTCTTAAAAAAAAAACTGCTCTCTTTATAAGCAAATCTTCTGTGAACTCCTTTTTAAGTGCAGATGGAAGTTCTCGCTGTGTTGCTGAAGAATGCCATGAACAACATGGAGTTTCCAGTGCATGTTTGGGTAGCTACAAGGAAATTGTTTGAGATTCCAGCTATCTTGGATGAGAAGACTACAAGCAGGAATGAAACCCATGTGATCTTGGACAGCAGGAGCTGGGACCTTAGGGTTTGGTGCCTTCAAAGGCTGTGTGACTGGAAGTCCTACTTGCCTCCCAAGAAGGCTTCCCCATTTTCCAAGACAAAACTGAAACTGTTAAGTACTGGAAGAAGAAGAAAAAGAAACAGAACAGAGGAAGAGAAACCCCTCAGCACCAATGAAAGTGGGAGGCTAGATAGAAAGTTTGGAGGAGATGAACACAGGACTCAGGCAAGGAGACAAGACATGGGCTCTTGCTACTGCTTTCTTTTTGCTAGGCTCCAAAAGACAAGGCAGTTCCTGGAGAATTGAGTCATTCTTTGAGGACAGAGAGAGTCAAGCCCACTCCCTTCCAGCATGAATGCTTTCTATGGAGCTGCCAGGATCCTTTGTGGTAGGTCCTGCCTAGAAGACAATGGGATCAGAATGTTCCACAATCTCCTGAATCCCTAATGTGGTGATATCACCCTTTCAGAGAGGGTGATGAGAAACATTTCCTCAGGTTTTTTTTTTTTTTTTTTTTTTTTTTTTTTCAGGGTTTTTTCCTCATTTTCCTCAGGATTTTTCAGAAGAATCTCTTCTTGTGGCCTGCAGACCAAACAGCTCTTGCTTAAGAAACAAAATGCTTCCTGGGATCAGATAATACAGATCTCAATTTGCTTCCAAGAGGGTTGTGGAAGGAAGCAAAAGTGCTGCTCACTGTCACTACTACTTTTTGTAGGGATACACAGTTAAAAGTTTCTTTTCTTCCTTTCTCTCCCAAGTACTATCAGTGGATTTCTCCACTGGAGAAAGTTTAATCTGTTCAACTCTGTCATCCAGTTCCACTGGAAATGCAGGTGCAAACTGAACCTCTAAGTTCTAAGGCGAATAAGAGTGCAGAAGGGAGTGGAGGTTTGGCATGTGCAGTGTGACCTGGAACTGCCAAGAACTTGTAAGTAAGAGTTCTCTGACAGTGTGTGCTTGTGAACCTGCTTATGGGCAGCACTGACCCAGCAACAAAACTGAGAGGGCTGCCATAACCCAGAGCACTGAGACAAATAACACCTTGTATGTAAATTCCTGTCAGAATAATTGTCTTTCCAGTGCTTACTAAGTGCTTAATAAATGTCTGTAGGGAGTGAGAAGTTTTGTTATTCTCAGAAATAAAACCCTCTACATGATGAAATAAAAACTCCCTTTCGAGGCAGTTGCTTTTTTGGTATGAAGGGACTTTACATTCTCAGCCATAGACTGCCCTGCAGTGGTGAAGCCAAAATCTGCAGCCTTACTGACTTTTATTCAGGATCTTTAGAATTCCTCATTAAGAAGTAGTTTGCCCATCACTAGAAGGGACAGAAAGAGCCTGTGAAAACTACAGACCAAATGAAAAATAAATGAAACAAGGAAGATTTCATATTTCAATGTAAATACAGTGTGGAGCAAAATTCACTACTGACTAGTAACATTTTATCTTTTTTTCATAAGAAACAAGGCAGATTTGATCACATCTTGTATCTGTGTCCAGAAGTTATTTGCTGACTTCAGTCAAATTTAACTGCAAAAATAAAAATCTCAAAGACAGCTAAATGTCAACAGATTTTGAGAAAAGCAGTTTCTGCAAAAAGCTCAAGGAAATATATGGTTCTAGTGTCAGCATAGAAATTTTTGGATAACAAAAAGTTCACAGAGGAGAGTGACTTTGTATGTGCCCTGGGAGAAAACTCTCAGTCACATCTTACAATGAATGTAGAGATAGAAATCATTGGAAACCTGTACTAAAGCAGAAATTGGGCTTCATTTAATCTGCAGCTTGCTCTGTAAACTGACAAAACTTCCTTCTTGTTAGATCAGCTACCTCTCCAACTCCAGAGAAATCTGCTTTCCAATCAGAGTTTTGTAATGCTGAAAAAAATACAGGGTTTCATTTTCTGCACATCCTTATCAGTCTTATAAAAAGGCAGAATTCTTATCTGCCTTTTAAGCTGGAGTACATTTGATAGTAGCAAAAAATGGTGCCATCAACCCTTTAGGTAGCAAAGATGCCAGTATTGAGGTTGGCTATTGCCAATAAAGTTATCATTAATGGAGATAAAATAAACGAAAAGCTTTTTTTTTTTCCTTCACTATAACAGGTGTGGTTTACCCTCACTGTACTCTAAGATGATTCAAGAGAAATTAACATCTTCCAGTTACCTGTTTCACCTCCCCTTACAATAAGATAAACAGGCACTCCTTTAGATTTGTCCTTTTTTGAGAGACAAATAAATGTCAAAAATGGCTATTGCTTTCCATTTTCTGCAGAGGAAGCCTAGGATTACTTAGCTTAATGATGGGCATCTGTTTTGCAAATGTTGGAATTTAGAGAGCTCTTACTATGGTAGTAACTGTACATCCTGAAAGCACTGTGAGTAATCTTCATATAGCTGAAGAACTACTTTTTTAGTGAAAATACATAATTGCAGTTCTAACATACAGAGCCCTGCTAAAGTAAGTTCTGGTGATGAACTAAAGTTTCTCTAAGTCATCTGAGTAATTTCATGACCATCATTCCTCTTTGCCTTTGTTTTGGCAGACAGCATAATCTTCTCTCCCACCTTATAGACTGGATCTTCTGAACAGCCCAATCTGATCAGCTTTTAAGGAGACATGAGTAGATACCCCAAAAATTTTGGAAACCACTTGACTTCCTATAACTTGAAAAACAACTTTTCTTCTCTCTTCAAACTAAAATTCATCAAGACTGTATAAAAATGAGTACAAAAGCCATGCTTTTTGAGATGTGCTTTTAATCATTCAGAGGATTTGGAAAGGACTCAAGAGGTTATGCACTTGTAAGAATACAAATTTGTGTTCTTATTTTGTGCACAAATAAATAGGGCACAGTTAATTAATTAGAGAACAAACAGGATGCAGTTACTGGGAAAAGTAAAGTTCAAAAGTAGTAAGAGAAGCTAAGAATGGTTCACAGTCCTTTCAGTCAATAATGCCAGAGGGGTTTTTTGCCTTCATTTTGATGTTAAGCTGATGGCTCTCTTGATCCTGTTCAGGGCGGTGGTCTTGTCATTTACTTCATTGTTCTGCAGCTCATTGGACTCTGGCCTCTGGCATTCAGTGTCTTGACAGCTGCAGCTCTCCACGTAGATGTACTTGTGTGACACTGCGTGCCCACCAGGGCATTTCAGAACCACGTACTTCTCAGTGGTGCTTGTTTCTCTGCAGCAGGAGCAGCTGTGGTCCATGGAATTGGCCTCAGCAGAGTATCTGTCAACATGCAAAATGGCAATGTTACTCAGTGCCAGAAGCCAATGTACAGGAGAGGGTGGAATCAGGTACAGAACTCCTGTGAGAAGAGCCACAGCTGTGGCTAATGGAAGTGCTAAGCTCATCTGACAGAGCAGTGATTGTAAAATGCCTAACCCAACCAGGGCAATGTTAACACAAAGGGGAAGCAGCAGCTCTTTCTGTTCCCATCTCACTGCAAAGTATTTTTTGCAATCTTGTATCCATCAGCTTCCTAAGCACCATTCCTAACCTGAAGAATCTGTCAATATCAGGCTATAAGCTGTGACAAAATCGATCTTTTTCTTGCATTTGGTAGAAGAAACACAACAAGACCCTAAGATGATCAGGAATTTCAAAATACTAATAAACTCCCTGGCTTCTCAGAGTTCCATGTGATACTGAAGATTAGTTTTCATCCATGTAAGGTACACTGTGGCAAGCTCAGTGATAGGCAGTAAGTGACAGTTTCTTTGGAGAGCTAGAGCTGGTTTTGCAGTGTTTTAGTAGCTCATTACCAGATGTCCTACTAACCACTTCCTTATAATCAATTTTTAATATATCCTCTCATTTCAGAGAAAAATGTACTCAAGTTACTCTACTAACACCACAACTCAAACAATCTCTCATTTCTTCACTGCATAAAAATTGTGCATATTTGAATCTTCCTTTGAAAGATGTATGTGTATTTCATTTTAGCTGTTAACTATTGAGTAGCAGCTTTTCCACTTCCATTTGCAAGTCTGGCTGCTCTCTGGGCTCATTCTCATTACAGGAAATAATCCATGTTCTTTTGTGACAATTTCTAGCCTAGGTGGTCTGACACAAAGCCAGCTCTTAATGGATGAATAGCCCTTATCATAGCTGTCTGAATCCCAAGCCAATTTAATACACTTTTCTGCTTTGTATGACAACAAATCAGCTCGTCAGTCACAGATTCCATGATTTTATGTCCATGATTCATGAAGCAGATAGTTCCAGGTCTTCTACCATTGTGTAGTCTACTATTTATTGTTCCTTTTATATAAACAAGCTCAGTGCCACCAGGACTTAAATCTCATTGTCTGGTGAGTTTACTTACAGCGAGAAGGTTCCACATGTTCCTTCACATTCAGTCATGTCAACTCTGTCCACGGAGCGGCAGCCATTGTAGACAATAAAGTCCTTTCTGTGGCGCACAGAGCACGGTGTGCTGCTGTCCAGAGGGGCACCTACAGGGAAAGAGCAGAAAATACTTTCAGTGAAATAACTCCAGAAGTCCCTCGCACCTCAGCATTCCCTGGGCTTCACTAGTGCACTCAAAGAATTGCCTTAAGTGCTCTTTCTGCCTTTTAAGTTCAAACTTCTCCAGAGAGATCAGACAGTGAAGTCTTGGAATGACAAATATAAACGTAGAAGTATCTATTTAAATACAAATTTATCTGGAAAATGGGCTGATTTAAGAAGACAATTCATTCTCTGTATTGTTGATTCAGACACACTGGCATACTTACATGTTCTGCAACAACCATTAGGTAAGAATGAAATAGTTCCCTAAAATAAAAAAGAAACAAAAAAAAATTACATTATACTATTTTTCTATATTAAAAAGGCATTAAGACCAAAACCTGAGGAGAGCAATACATCAGTGGCTGTAAATAACCAGTGAAAACTGGTTATTGTACTGTAACATTGATCTAAATAACCAAAGATAACAGCCTCTTCCCGACTTCACAAAGGACTGTGAAAATACAAACAATTCTTTGAAGGAAGTCTACAGTTAACATCATGAAATTTTTGCTCAGAAGCAATTCCAACAAATGGTTTCTCAGAGTCCTCTGTATTTGAATGGGAACTATGCACAGTGTTACTGCCAATCTACTTACTGACTGAACAGCTTGTGTTTTAGCATTCAAGGAAACCTGGATTTTGTCGAGACGGAACCCCAAACAAAGCAGTCAGCTAAGATTCAGTATCTTGGTGCTGACCAGTATTTTGGCCACTGAGAGACAGCTACCAATTATAAACCTTGAATTCTCACCCAGGCATCTTATTTTGTATACTCTCTAGGGCTGTGCATGGGTGCATCTAGAACTTCTGCCCTAAGGACTGAGAAATTATGATGAAAGGCCATCGGAGCTAAATTTTACTTTTGTTGTTAGTTAGATGGCTGAAATAAAATTAAGTAATCTATGTATGGAGTAGAGGGTAAATTTTCCATTTTTACTTACAGGTTTGCAGCTGTCTTCATTGAATGCTGGACAGGTAATCTCAGATGTGGAAGCAATAAGCTGGTCATGGACATCTACACAGCTATAAATGGTGCAGTTGTTGTGAGGATCATTTTTAAAGTCTCCAGGCTGCAAGAGAAATGCAAAATGTAATAAGGATAGCTGAAGGGAGCTGAGACAGAAATTTTACTGCCCTCTGATAATAACTTTCATCTTGTTTCCCAGTCAATTATTTTTAGGTTAACAGCCATTTGGGATACAGATCATGACATGTATTGCAATACGCCCTACATTGAGAGAATTTCAGTTTTATATGGTATTTTCCTTGAGAAAGAAAGAAAAATGTCTCTAAAGTACATGGAGTACTTTACCAAAATCATCCATGCCAATGGATTTTGCCTTCAAAAAACTAGACTATTTTATATTAATTAAGAAAGACCCTAAACCTTCCTCCTACTACAGCAATAGAATTGTTGCATATGCAGGCTTTAATAGTGTTTTTCAGCATACTGAAATCAAATAACACAGAAAAGCTGAAGTTTCCAGACACTGGAAGAAAACCCCTTCCAATGGTATTGGATTTCTCATTCCAGGAAGGGCCTTACAGATAATTTTATTTGATGAAACCTACCTTCAGGTGAAAAAATTGTAGCTAGGTTTTGAGATTTTGATCTTTCAGGTGCAAGCTTATACTAAAGCCTTGTCTCTGGCAATGGGGAGTTCCCTTTTTGGAACTGGGAACTTTACAGATTTGGTGGAGAACTAAGACATAGAGCATACTTACACTCAAGATGAGTTCAGAATTGTCTGATGTCTTTATAATACACTTGGTCTGCACACATTTTCCACAGCATTCGCCTTTCACTGGTTTAAGTTCATATCCCTAGAAATTAAAAGTAATTAAAAACAATAGCACTATAATTTTTGAAAAATAAATGAAAACATATGAATTCATAAATTGATTACGCTTTGAAGTGCACTCAAGATTTGTGCCTTTTTGTGTTCCAAATCAACAGGAGACAAGTGATAGCAGCAGGTTATAAATGGAATAAATTAAAGCACTAGAATAAATATGCATAGTAATTAAATATTACTCCACAATGTGGTCTACAGAAATTTCCCAGCTAATTCTGCCAGTGTGAGCTGAATGCTGACAGTTACACAGTTAATCTCAGGCAGTAGATTGCTCAAAGAACAGTTGATATCCATGCTGGAGTTGGTCTCTAGGTTTCAGCTCCCTGTCCTTTGCTTAATACCACTCGCTGGTCAAACTGGAGTTCAAAGATACTTTGGAGTCTTGTTTTTCTTTAAGTTTGCCACTTACTGGTTGACAGTATGTGTTGCAGGGGACACGTTCACAGGAGATTATATTCAGTTGAGTGCTGACGTTAACATCATTTGTGCAGACACAATTCTGGCACTTGTCAACAAAGACTGAGGAGTTGGGCTACACATTTAAAGGAAAAAAATCACATATTAATGAGTTATTACATGTTTAAACAGATATTTATTAATTTTTTAAAAATCTGCAAATGAAGCAATGGAAAAGGAAAAGAATCAGATAAAGACAACTGGATAGCTATTTGGCTAGTCATTTAAGAAGACAACATTTAAAATACTGAATATAATTGAATGTGTCTTTATTGAAGTCCTGTATATCAATGACAAACTCTGATATTAAAAGAAAAGGTACAATTACTAGACCCAAGAGAATTAGAAATCTAAATTTGGTTAGAATAATACTTATTTATATGGTTTTTAGTTTTTGAAAACAGAGTCTTAAAACTGCAATAGTGTGCTGACAGTAAATGTGGACTGACTTTTTTAAATGCTAGCACACTTAACCCAAATTCCTCTATGATACTGACGTACATGCAGCTCTTCAATTTCTTTCCTTTTGAAAAGTTTCCAGGAACTTTTCAAAAAAAGTTTCCAGGAAACTTTTCAAAAAAGGTTTAGCTTTGTGAAATTGATAAACTCCTGGCATAAATTTGAAAATGTATAAAATATCTATTGTACTGGATAAACCTTTTCATAGCACTTCTGATCAAATATACTAACGGTCTTTTAAGCATTTTTGAAGACTGTTGAAACAGAACTTACCAAGAACTCAGCATTCTCATGTACGCAAACCCCCTTGGGAACTGTTAATAAGCAAGGAGTTAGAAGTTTAGATAGGAAAAATGAATAAAAAATGTCTTCAACTCACTCTAATCCAACTAATTTCTTCCACAATGAATCACAATTCATATGGTTATTCCCCAGTTCTGGTAGCAGATGCAACATGTATAAACTATAAAAACTAATACTGCATGTGAAAGAAGGGAAAAAGATTTGTCCCAAAATATGCAGTACAGTTTGTAGCCAAGAATGTCCACTTAAAAGATACAAGTGCTTCCTTGTTTCAGTTAGCAAGAACTGCAAATCTGTCTTTTACTGGGGATGCTTCTAGGGACTTTGCTAGATTAAGCTGAGACCATCATCCCAGTTAATTCTGTAGCTGTTCTTCCATTTATTTATAAGCAGGAAATTGAACTTGAGTCACCTGAGCTGTATCTGTTTTCCTAGTTTCATAACTATAGCACTAATAACCAATTTTAATAGTAGTGAATTTGTAGAATCTGACTGTGTTTAACAACTCTTTCAAAAGGCTATTGCACAGTCTTATTAAGTGTAATGCTAAATTATGTAATAAACAGAACTATAAGGCTGATCTTTGTAATATATTTCCAAGGGACTTACCACATTGGTATACAGGACAGCACTGACCACTGGGAATATAAGAATGAACTTCAAATCCCAGTGAGCACTTGGGGGCTTTAGCTGTGCACAAGCTTGTATTGCATTCTGAGGAAAAGAAAAATAAAAATCATAAGCTAGAAAATACATTAATTCACAGCTACTAGAAATAAGCACCTATCAAAGCACTCACGATGAATTTTCTATTGCTAGGAAACAGTCCAGATCATCTTCAAAAAAATCCAAATTGCAAATAGAGAACACATTTTTCCTCATAAATCCAGGCACTGGATATGGGGTACTGTATTAGTTTATGAATTTTTTTCTACTGTGCAATTATGCTGTGTTAATAAAGTATCACCATTCTATGCAAAGAAGTAGGGAACAACTCCTACTCTCTCCATGATCTTAGGCAACTGCTGGAAAATGAAAATCCACAGAGAATTTCATAATCTCTCTGCATTTTGCTTAAATAAAATGTGGCCCTGAACACAATAACTATAGCTTTAGTTATGTTGAGTCCCATAACTGTAAATTCAGTTATACTGATTCATTGCAATATTAAAATGTATTTTCCCTAGCACTGGGCAAGTTGATTTTTAAAAGCATGTGAAAAGATACTATTTTGTGACTCCCTGCAGTAGATCTCTGGTACTAAGGTAGTTCAGTCTCTTTTCCTTTCTATTTCCAAGAGGTAGAGAAAGACTAGAAACAAGAGTATAAACTCACTGCAAGTGAAAAGAGGGCAGCAGGAGTCTTTAGGATTGACTTCAGTGACTTCATAGAAGCCTTCTCCTTCACAAGTGACCTTCTTTTGATCACATACATGAGGCTCACATACAATGCCATGTTCACCTTCCAGGCAAATACAGTCCTTACAGTCCACTGTAAACTTTTCTCCAAACTGCCATTGAAAAACAATAAAATGAGTGATTGCATAGTAACCAATTAAAAGGAACAAAAGTAAAACCAGGACTACAAAGTAAAGAGATGACAAAACAAGATTGTACCAGTGAAAACCACTCTCCTCTCCTCCCCACCCAAACTTCTACTTGAAATCCAAAAGCATATAGCATCATACCTCTCTTGATACCATATCCACTCCAACACAGCCTGGAAAATACCAAAATAAATTTCCATTACCAGTCATATAAGAGGAGGCATCTCTACTATACATTGTATGAGCACTGCACACAGTCAAATCTTTGTTGTATACATGGAGGGAAACAAAGAGGGAACAATCATGCATCCAAGTGAAGCAGTAAAACTCACCACAGGTTTTCACGCAGACATCCACACCAGAGTCATACAGCATGGTTCCATTAGGGCAGAAACAGCCTTCCACTTGTTTAGTTGATGTCTCATTCTGTCCTCTATAAGACAAAATGTTCAGAGAAAGGCCATTAATGTCATAGGCACATACAGGAGGATTATGCAAAATAACCTTTCACTGAAAATACAGTGGCAAATGATCTGCCCATTTGTGACTGGGGTTTGCAGTGTCAGTTTGATATAGCCAAACAACAGAAACAGAAACAGTTCAGGCACTCAGATTTAGGGTCAACAGAATAGTGCTAATAAATTTGACTGTCAGTTTAAGAAATGAGAGGAGGTTGATTTTGCTCATTCACCTGTGCATTAGATACAATTGAATAGTTGTACAAGCTATAACTAACTGTGAAGGAATTTTTTACCTTGATTTGCAGGTCGTCTCTTTAATAGGACCACATGCTCTATATTCTTTACCTGGAGGACATTCATGAGCTGGAATGGAAGAACAAAAAGGAGGAACAGCTCAGTAACAATATTGTATAAAAGCCCCATGACCTTATGCCAACAACTTAAGCACTGTTTACTCATTTTCCTACTTATCTATAACAATCTTGAAAAGTAAAGAGGAAATATCCCAGATAGACTTATGTCTCTAAATGGAATAATTTTGTGCAATTTAGCCATAGATATAATACTGTACTTTAAGGTGATAAAGCCAGGGGTCTCCATCTTGACTATAATTTTTTGCATAGTTTTAGTCTCTTTTGCACAACTTCTCAAAAGGGAGTGTCATCCTTCCCTTTGTGCTCTTACTACAGATCAAAACTAATGTACATGTCACCAAATAGAGAGTAATCTGCTGATGCCTGCAAAGCATAGAGCTGCCGGCGTACAAAAAAAGTATGTACTGATACAGATGTTTCTGGCACAGTCAATGCATGTATATTTTTGCAGGCCAATTTATCATTCCCTTTGTTAAAAATGTTACTGCAAAATTACTTAAGGTGAGCAGGTGCTGTGATTTATTGGTGTTTTCATTACTCTGAAAGCAGTATGACATTATGTGGAACTGTTTCAGCAGTAATCTTCCTCAATAATTCAAGATGAATTTTTATGTCCAGATACTTACAGCATACACCATTGGTGTGTTTTCTCCAGTCAATGCACGCCCCTTGATCAGCACAGGTGGCAGCATAGATCTGCAGACTTGAGCATTCCAGGTCTAGGTTGGGAAGTACACAGCTATCAAAAACGCAGGCTGCATAGTACTTCTCAGGCTGGACAAATGCATGGCATGGCTTGAACACACTACAAACAGAAATATTTATCGTTATTCATATCTATTTTAATGTGCTTAACATTTCAATGTGCTTAACATGCTATCATGTGGCAACAGTGGACGCAGGAGATTAGGGAGATGTGGATGTGGACTATTGATGAGAGATTTGTGCTAAGAGCACTTATCCAGATAGTAACCTTCCAACATACCTTAAAATATTTTTCCCTCCCTTATAAAACACTTTGACACCAACATTTTGAGTCCAGGAATTGTATATTATTGGGTGCAACGATGTGCTATCTCTTTAAAGCAATTTTAATTATTTTTCTTATTAATTTCTGACATGGTGTTCTAAAAATTAAGATTTCTATTTTCAGTTGGACTCTGTTTTCTGCTAAGTAAACATAGGAAAAGGTAAGAACATGGGACAGGGTAGGGCAGAGAGTGTAAAAGAATATGGGAACATCAACAAAGGTTAATATGGCAGCCAGAGGGTTGAAAGAAACTGTCAGCAAAAAATAATAGCCAGAAAAAGTGAAAGGAGTAGAAGCAAATCATAAAGATACAAGAAATGGAGAAACAGCTAGAGACACTTTCCACTGGTAAGCTAATCCTAAAATTTCCATTTAAATCAAAGACCAAAGGCTTGTAAAACTGAAAAGATTGTTACCTTCCCAAAATAAGCTCGCAGATGGACGATTCTTTGCAAGGCTGTGTTGGTGTTGTGCTAGGTGAACCTGTAGGAACTAGGCCTGGAGAGCACTGTGGTTTGGAAGGATCAACAACTTGCCAATGATCTGCCATGGTTTCACAGTTTTCTACAATGTTTCCATTTGGCAGCATGCAGTCATCTGCCGTGTTGTTATTGCAAGTACCTAAAGGTGGTATGTGGAGAAAGAATTCACTCACAGATTTGCTAGGAAACACCATTCATCTTTGCATCAGGGCTGTCACTGTGGTTTTCTGAGAGTGCAAAATTTGGAAGAGTGAGCCTTACCACACTGTCCCTGGGTATTGTTGCCAAACAGGCTGTAGGGCATTCTGATAGAAAAGGACAAGCCATTGTAGGTCACATTCATTTTCAGCTCAGGAATTTCCACAACACTATTTATGCCTGACTCATAGATGCTCACACCAAACTTCTTGTAAGGCAAAGCCACGAGCTGGTTGTTTACAGTCACCTAATAAATAAAGGAAAACAGAAAAGAGGCATAAATTTGGTTTGACTTTTCAAAACAATTGACTTTTCCTTTGTTTTGCAGAGAGAATGTAAAGGTAAATAATATCCTTTTAATTTGTAACAAATGTTCCTGTGTTTCCTTTGTTACTGGAAAGTCAAACTTTTCTTCTCTGAGCCACAAAAAGTCCATTAACCTCTGACAAATGAGATTATTCAATGTTTAAACCAGATAAATCCTAACACTCAACAGACTTACTAGAGTGACTATGGCATCAAGAACTCCTCATGAAAGTGGAATATAAAATTCTCCTAAATTCATATGGTATAAAGTTTTAGGTTTCTGGGCATAAAGGGAATGTGCTTATAGGAAAATTAAATAACAGAAATAAGACTAAACTGTATTATTTATTTTAATACAGTAGCC
Organism: Zonotrichia leucophrys gambelii; assembly: GCF_028769735.1. NCBI lineage: Eukaryota > Metazoa > Chordata > Aves > Passeriformes > Passerellidae > Zonotrichia > Zonotrichia leucophrys. The sequence goes on along the minus strand of NC_088175.1, from coordinate 40,663,297 downwards.
ATGATATACCTGTGAAACTAATACTACTATTTCACTCAGCAGAGATTTTTTTGCTTTAGAGAAAAAAGATGTCTAAATGTTGTAAATTTTCAACAATATGTTGCAACCTAACTTGTAATATTCTCACACAGTAATGTACAGAAATAAACCAAATAAACATTAAAAAGCTAAGAGCCCCAAACACTTCTCACTAATTTTGAAGCCCAAAAACCTTGGCATCACATTTATCAGTGGAATAAAAATATGTGTCCTACTCTGAAAAACTAAAAAGGCGACACGAGTCAAAGTTACTAATGGTACTTTTAAAAAATGCTTCAGGCCAGCACTTTATTGTTATGTCTACCTTACATTATTTCCTCCCATTCCACGTTGTTTTCCTTTGTTACATTATTGTTAATTATAAATTAACTTATTTTATATCCTTAACTCTTAGCGATACACACTTGTGTATTTAGGAGAGATCTGCAAAGATTTGAAATTAAAAAGACAGGAAGTTGTAGAATTTTTTCTCCCCAGATTCAGAATAAAAAAATGCTTTGAAGTCCTCTGAAGCAGTCTAATTTTATAATCTAAACTGTTACTGTTACTAACTGTTACTGAATCTAAAACACACATTATTTTTTTCCCAAACCTTATGAATATAATGATCCTGTTGATGCAGTATTAATATTTGAATCGAGAAATCAATAGTACCTCTACTTGTAGAGTATTTGGTTGTGCTGTTGTTAGCCTCACTTCCTGAGTCTCATGTCTCACAATGAGCGTTCGAGGACAGGACACTACATCCCGTGCATCACAATGGTAGTTATCAATGTAGACACCAAAGTTGTCAACTTTCTTATTGATCTCTTCCACAAGGACATATGTACAATTCCCTTGATAGCTGTAGTACAGTCCATCAAAAGTCATGTAGTGTGGATCTCCCCAGCCAGTGCAGTAGCCTAAAAAAAACATAGTTAAGTCAGGCTCTTTTGGCAATGTACAAAATCGTATCAGACTACAAGCAAAATCTGTAGATGTGGGAAACATCTCAGTGAACATTGGGCATTTTAATTTTAATGAAGTGTATATGTCAATGCATGAGCTCATTAGCTAGAAGTCATCAATAAAAACCAGGCACTTTCAATGCACAGTTCATCTGACATTAATGACAGACAACTGAGAATGGGATTAACTGTACCATACATATATCTTTACCAATAGTCTGAACAAGTAACAAATATATGTATGCTTCTAGCCTATAAATATCTGGATCTGGACATTTAAATCCTTCTTTGGAAGACCAATTTACTAACACAACAGTTAGGTAGAAATAATGGCAACTTAAGCCAATCACTCAATTAGCTAAAAAGAATCAACAGAACATTCTAACCAACACTAGAAGACTGAGTCACAACTTGGCACGATACTTGTTCCCTGATAAATATTGTTGCTCTTGACAATAGTATTGTTTCCTCAGGAGATTAAATATTCAACAAAATATATACTTACAATCACACTCCCAATGCCAACAGCATCCATCCTCATCCATGACTGGCACAGGAGACAGTCCATTGGAACACGTGGGTTTCGGGGGTGGATTGCAGATTATTGGAATCACCTGGACAATGTTGTCTTCTATACATATAACCTTAGTGCAGTTACAGAGCATCCACGAGTCACCTTGCTGTGTTTGAAGAGAGGGGGAGCGGGAGAGAGAGATAAACCTTTAGGAAGCAGTGAGACTGACAATAGTTATGCCTGAATATCTTCTGCAGGTTTCTAAAAAAACATATGTTTATTGACAAGTTTTCCCCCATCAAAAATCTGAAAATAGGATTGAAGTGCATCAGTCAGCACTATCTAGGTCTGCAATATGAGCTAGAACAACTGAGAGCTGCTAAATGGAAAGCATTATGCACAAAAATCAAGCCAGTAAACCAAAATGAGAATCACTTTTTCTAGTTTCAGCTGTCTAAAAGTGAGATGTCTCACCTAATCTCCTAAGGAGTCTTCACCCTACACCCTCTCTAAAGAACAGTAAAAGACACTGATCAATATGAATGGCCAATATATGATCAATTCCCTTCCATGAATGCCTAGAGCAGATTAACAGCTAAAACTCCAATGAACACACACTGTTCAGGGAAAAATGTCCAAGGTAATTATGTCCATGCATTGTGATTGAGTTTTCTTCTATCTTCTACCAGTTTTGCAGACATGTATAATTTCCTGCAGATCTAGTGAGCAAGTTGGTAGGCATCTAAACTATGATGAGGCTTTAGATATGTACAAGACACAAACTTGTCTGTGTCAAAGGTGGAGGGTTCAAAAAAAAAACCCAAAACAAAACAAAAAAAACCCTCTGAGTCAAATTTCACAATCACTGAATGCAGTGATCTGTTTCACAGTCCTCCCCTGAAGCCAGTCTGTGAACAAGTATGACTCATTCCAAATTCAGCCCTGTGGATTTTTTTTGGGCTGCAATGTAAACACAAAAACAACTTTTACCCACTCTGGACTTATTCAAAAGCAGAAATAGAGAAGATAGCTTAGGAGCACTAAGCTCTTGGTTTCTTCTTCATCAGAACCATCCTACAACAAAGACAAACACTGAACTGTGATCTAACTCCTTGCAGAAAGCTTTTTAAAAATTATCCTTGAAGAGCTAATTGTAATATGTAAGCTATTAATCCAAATATTGTTGGAAGTCCTGCCGATGCCCAAGAAAATGAAAGAAATAGAACAGACTGACACTTCCTTTCCTATCCAGATTAATGCTTACTCTTTACATTACTAATATTGAAGTTATGTGTCTAGTCTCCATCCAAAACATAATGAAAGTATGAAATCTACTCACCTCATAAGTTTCATTAGGGAAAATAGTACAAGTTTTTTTGGGAGTGGTTGGTGTTAGACCTGTAGTTGACCCATTAACTGGAGGAGTTGCACTGTGTGTAGAACTTCCTGTAGTGGTGACTGCAGTTGATGTTGCAGTAGGCCCAGATGTAGTAGTTGAGACAGGTGGCAGGGTTTTGAAGGTTGTGGAGATGGTGGTTGTAGCATTGATTGTGATAGAACTACTAGAGGTGGTTCCTGAAGTGGTGGTAAAGCTCTCTGTTGGAGTAGTACCAGCGGTAGTGGTTGACACGGGGCTGGTTGATGTAGGTGATGTTGGAGTCGTAACAGTTGCAGAGGTTGTGGTTGGAGTACTTATTTCTGTTCCTGCTGTGGTGGTAGGGGGAGTGGACACTGGGGGTGTGGGGCCTGAAGTGGTGGTCTTGGTGGTTGATCCTGTTCCAGTGAATGGGGTTGTCGATATTGGCGGCTGTGTTGCTGTAGAGCTGCTTGGTCCCGAGGTTGTGGTTGTGCCAGGGCTGGAAGTGGTGGTAGGTAATCCTGTTGGAGGGCTTGACGTCCTGGTGGTAGTGGTCTCCTGGGTAGGAGTTTCTGTTACTGGTGTGGTGCTGGTGGAACTTGAGGGTGTGGGACCTGAAGTGGTGGTCTTGGTGGTTGATCCTGTTCCAGTGAATGGGGTTGTTGATATTGGCGGCTGTGTTGCTGTAGGGCTGCTTGGTCCCGAGGTTGTGGTGGTGCCAGGGCTGGAAGTGGTGGTAGGTAATCCTGTTGGAGGGCTTGACGTCCTGGTGGTAGTGGTCTCATGGGTAGGAGTTTCTGTTACTGGTGTGGTGCTGGTGGAACTTGAGGGTGTGGGACCTGAAGTGGTGGTCTTGGTGGTTGATCCTGTTCCAGTGAATGGGGTTGTTGATATTGGCGGCTGTGTTGCTGTAGGGCTGCTTGGTCCCGAGGTTGTGGTGGTGCCAGGGCTGGAAGTGGTGGTAGGTAATCCTGTTGGAGGGCTTGACGTCCTGCTGGTAGTGGTCTCCTGGGTAGGAGTTTCTGTTACTGGTGTGGTGCTGGTGGAACTTGAGGGTGTGGGACCTGAAGTGGTGGTCTTGGTGGTTGATCCTGTTCCAGTGAATGGGGTTGTCGATATTGGTGGCTGTGTTGCTGTAGGGCTGCTTGGTCCCGAGGTTGTGGTGGTGCCAGGGCTGGAAGTGGTGGTAGGTAATCCTGTTGGAGGGCTTGACGTCCTGCTGGTAGTGGTCTCCTGGGTAGGAGTTTCTGTTACTGGTGTGGTGCTGGTGGAACTTGAGGGTGTGGGACCTGAAGTGGTGGTCTTGGTGGTTGATCCTGTTCCAGTGAATGGGGTTGTCGATATTGGTGGCTGTGTTGCTGTAGGGCTGCTTGGTCCCGAGGTTGTGGTGGTGCCAGGGCTGGAAGTGGTGGTAGGTAATCCTGTTGGAGGGCTTGACGTCCTGCTGGTAGTGGTCTCCTGGGTAGGAGTTTCTGTTACTGGTGTGGTGCTGGTGGAACTTGAGGGTGTGGGGCCTGAAGTGGTGGTCTTGGTGGTTGATCCTGTTCCAGTGAATGGGGTTGTTGATATTGGCGGCTGTGTTGCTGTAGGGCTGCTTGGTCCCGAGGTTGTGGTGGTGCCAGGGCTGGAAGTGGTGGTAGGTAATCCTGTTGGAGGGCTTGACGTCCTGGTGGTAGTGGTCTCCTGGGTAGGAGTTTCTGTTACTAGTGTGGTGCTGGTGGAACTTGAGGGTGTGGGGCCTGAAGTGGTGGTCTTGGTGGTTGATCCTGTTCCAGTGGCTTCAGATGTGGTAGCTGTCACTGGGCTTGTTGACACTGGTGATGTTGACTGTTGACTAGTGGTGCTTGCAATAGACACGGTACTTATTTCTGTCGTTCTTGTTGTTGGCAGTGGGGTAACTGAAGGAGTAACTGGAATGCTTGTTGTTGTCGGCGTCTCTGGTTCAGGTGTCTCTTTAAGATAGGAAGAAAACAGAGTATTTTAAGTTGTGAAATTGCATTTTCTTCCTAATGCCATCTCATTTTCCACTAAGCATACATAATTCATCAAGCCTATTCATAGAGTCTTTAGATAGAAATAAAGCAGAAATTTTTTTATTAATGGTTTTGCATCACTGAGGGATTATTAACAAAATATCCTGCCTCTTGCGTAGGAGACATTGATATAAACACTTTATCAACAATCAGTGTCAGAGGGAACATCTTCCGCAGTGTTAAAACTTTATATTGCATGGAAGAGTCCAGCAGTCCAAGATCCCAGGGGACTCCACTGATCAATGAACTCTGGTTAATACTGTATTGCTGTCATACTATATTCTATGGAAAGACCGTTATTCCCTATGTTGCTTCATGAGGCACATTCATATCACTATTGATTATGGTCAGAGTAATTTGACTCTACAGAAACTGAGCCGTTGGTGGAGTAGTCTGTGTTCCATTTCTAATGCCAATGCCTTTAAGACTTCTCACACACAAGCTATTTTGGGATGCTACAAACCCAAAATACAGTTTTTTGCTTTTTCACATGGCCAGTTTTCATTATGGTTGTTAATGGAAACTCCTTTAAAGTAGTTTTTGATTAGGATGTTAAAAAGTGTTCATGACTCTCACAGACCAGTCTCAGAGCCATCTATTTGTGCTTTCATAACATAAGTGACACATGGTAGAGAGAGAAGCACTGTGTACACAATAAGAGTGCAGCAATAATGCTAGAGGAATTAAGATACACTGGTTCTGCCCAGGCAGCCCACAAGGACGGTCCTTCAATGAAAACTGATTTACATATGGGTGAGAACAGGCAAACTCCTTCATGCCCTTTAACAGAGGCAGATGAACTGGGACAGCAGGGGATATAACATTGCTGCTGAAAGGTTAGCTGGGATGTTTTTGAAATATAATCAACTACATTAGTGCAGAGTTTAGAAACTAAAACACATGTTAAGCTGCCAATAAACCCTGTTTTCTAAAATCAGCAACGAACACGAAACCCTGGAAATTACTTATTGCTTCAGTGGGTGGAGCCGACGGGTTAGGGGTTCTGGTGCTAATATTTTCAGGAGTTGTGGTGGTAGTTGGAACAGTGGTTGTGGTGCTTGGAGGGCTGGTGGTGGTGGTGAGAGTCTCCGGTGTCGAGGGAGAGGTTGTTGATTTTGGCGTGCTCAGTGTGGATGGAGGTGTGCCTGTTAGAAACAGCAGGGACAGAGAAAACAGACAAAGACACAAAGGCATCAGTGGGACTCAATGTCAACTCAACAGAAGCTGCACATGAGGCAGCAGCCACAGAGCTAGAGAGATCAGACAACCCTAGCACCAGTTCTTCCTTTCTGGCCCCCAAAAGTACGATATTTGAAATCCATGCACACACAGGGTAAGGTCCCTTCCCTCTTAGCAAAGACATGGTGCTGGAAGGTGCTTCTTAGAGAGACCAACCAATAGGTAAGAGATGAGGAGGAGCAATGCTTTTGATCTTGCTGGGGCTTTCTATCTCCATGCCATTATCTAGAACACCACACTAAATCCTCAGGTAAGAGCTGAGATGAGAAACTGTGATCAGGGAAGGAAGCATGCCCAGCAGTATGTTCCTGCCTGATTGGCATGTGGTTTTCTCAATGTCACCCTGATAAGTGGCTTCCCAGAATACTAGTGGATCTGATCAGCCAAAGACCACAGTTCTCAGAAAGTCACAGTCTGCAGAATTAAACTCTTTCCAAAAGCATATCCATCCTTCCTACATCTATAACAGCTGTCAAGCATTAGCACTGACAGAGCAAAGGAACAGGAGAGTGGGAAGAAGTCCTACAGAGTTATGTCAAATCAGTGCCTAAAATGTCAGTACTGAAAAACCAAAGCCATGCCACAATTGCACATATGTCCAGTGAGTATGTTCTGGCCAGCTGAGGGATGAGGTCCAGCAGCAAAAAAATGCAAGATTTCCCGTCAGTTCAAGACCTGTGTAAGCTGAGCATCAGTATGAAACCCCTCCTCTGAGCCTTTCTGAGTGAGGGAAGACCAGATCTTTTGCCCAGAACCACAAAACCTTGTTCCTTCTTCAATAGTCAGATGAAAAACAAGTTTTAAGCAACAGCTCTTCCAGGGATGCTCTGCAGTTACACCCATCTGAGATCCACATGAGATGCACAACTTGAGGTGCTCATGTACCTTCAGGGCAACCACAGGAAGGGATCAAGCAACAGCACAGGCCAGAGAAGTACCTGGAGTTGGTGTGGTGGTGGTGTATGTTGGTGTTGGTGAGGATGTGCTTGAAGTAGTTGAGGTGGGTGTTGTTGATCCAGTGGCAGTGGTGGTTGTGCTCAGAGCGCTGGTGGCGGAGGTGGGAGTCTCTGGTGGCAGAGTCGTCGTTGATTTTGGTGTGCTCGTTGTGGAGGAAGGTGGGACTGTTAGAAAAAGCAGGGACAGAGAAAACAAAGGCACGAAGGCATTAACGGGACTCAATGTGAACTCAAGAGTAGCTGCACATGAGGCAGCTGGCAGAGAGCTAGAGAGGTCAGCTTAGCACAGCAATGGTTCCTCATACCAGCCCTGGCTTTCTGGCTGTAGAAAGCAGAATATTTGAAATCAATGCACAGAAAGTATCATGACTCTCCTCTCCTAGCAGAGACTGGGCATAGTGCTGGAAGGTGATTCTCACAAAATCAGAGAGACCTACCAATAGATAGGAGATGAGGAGAGGTAACACTGTGGGTCTGGCTAGGACTTTCTATCTCTGCCTCATTACCTGAACATCTCACTAACTCACAAGGCATGTGATTTTCTCAATGTCACCCTGATAAGTGGTTTCTCAGAGTACTAGTGGATCTGATCAGCCAAAGATGCAGTTCAAAGTAACAGTCTGCAGAATAAAACTGTCCTGAAAGGATGGCAGAGGAATCCTTTTTCCTACATCTATAACCACTGAAACGTTTTTGCACTAACAGGGCAAAGGAATAGAAGAGAGGGAAGAATGTCTACACAATTATCTACAAACAGTGCCTAAAATGCCAGTGCCAAAAAAAAAACCAAAGCCATGCAGTGACTAAATTCTGGCCAGCTGAAGGACAAGGTCCAGAAGCAAAAAAGGCAAGATTTCCCATCAGTTCAGCATCCATGTAAGCTAGGCAGCAGCAGGAAATTTTCAATAGTAGGCTCTGTGTCAGGGAAGCCAAGACATTTTCTCCAGAATGACAAAACCTTTTTCCTTCTTAAACAGTCAGATGAAAGGCAAGTTTTAAGCAATGGCAGTTCCCATGTTGCCCTGAAGTTACACTAATCCCGGTGTAACTTTGAGGTGCTCATGTAACTTCAGGGCAACAGGACAGGAGCAACCAACAGCACAGTCCAGAGAAGTACCTGGAGTTGGTGTGGTGGTGGTATATGTTGGTGTTGGTGAGGATGTGCTTGAAGTAGTTGAGGTGGGCTTTGTTGATCCAGTAGTAGTGGTGGTTGTTGTCGGGGTGCTGATGGTGGTGGTGAGAGTCTCTGGTGACGTAGGAGAGGTTGTCGATTGTGGTGTGCTCGGTGTGGGTGGAGATGGGGCTGTTAGAAAGAACAGGGACAGAGAAAACAGACAAAGGTACAGAGGCATGAGTGAGACTCAATAGGAACTGAACAGAAGCTGTGCATGAGGCAGCCGCCACAGAGCTAGAGAGGTCAGCCCACCCTTGGCACAGTAATGATCCCCAGAACCAGCGCTTCCTTTCTGGCCATAGAAAGGAAGAATCATTGACATCCATGCACAGAGAGGGTCATAGCCCTCCTTTCCTAGTGAAGAGATTAGAGATGGTGCTGGAAGGTCCTTCTCACAAAATCAGACAGACCAATCAATAGGTAAGAGATGAGGAGGAGTAATGCTTTGTATCCGACTGGGGCTTTCTATCCCTGCCTCATTATCTGAACACCTTGCTAAATCCTGGTGTAAGAGCTGAAAGGGGAAGCTGTAATCAGGGATGGAAGCATGCACATGATTGGCATGTGATTTCTTCTGTGTTCCAATGTCAGTCTGATGCAGGGTTTCCCTGAGCACTAGTGGATCTCATCAGAGATAGCATCACCCAAAAAATTACAGTTCATAACAAGAGGCAATCTGCAAAGTTCCCAAAAAGACTGGCAGGAGAACGATTCCTTCTTATATGTTTAACAGCTGAAAACAACTAACACACACTGGGCATAGGGGGAAGAGGAAAGGAGGAAAGTCTACAAAACTGAGCCCAAACACAGCCTGAAATGCACTTCCACAAGACCAAGTCCCACTCCAATTGCACTCCACAGGTCCAGTGACTACATTCTGGCCAGCTGAAAGACATGGTCCAACAGCTGCAAAAGCAATGTTACCCATTGGTTCAGCATCTGTCTAAGCTGGGCACCAACATGAAATACCATCTTGAAGCACTGTTGAGTCAGGAAAGACAAGACTTTCCCCCAAGAACCCCTAAATCCTTGTTCCTTATGAAATAGCCAGCCCAAGCGCAAGATTTGGCCACAGGACTTTTCCCAGGACTCTCAGAAGTTACACCCATCCCTGATCCCATCTAGAGCCACATATGGAGGTGCTTCATGGACTTTCACTACTCCCACAGCAAGGCCAGACATGACAACAGAACCAGAGAATTTTTTGTTGATTCTGTTCCCGGGGGAAGAGGGGTTTTGGTGAGAATTATTGGTTTTGTGAACATACTTTGAGGAGTTGAGATGGTTGTTGTTGATCCAGGACCAGTGGTTGTGGTTGGAGGGCTGGTGGTGGTGGTGGGAGTCTCAGTTGGCGAGGTAGTGGTTGTCGATTTTGGCGTGCTCAGTGTGGATGTGCTTTCTGTGCCTGTTAGGAACAGCAGGGGCAGAGAAAACAGACAATGGCACAAAGGCATGAGTGGGACCAAATGTGAACTCAACAGAAGCTGCACATGAGGCAGCTGCCAGAGACCTAGAGAGGTCAGCCCACCCTTAGCACAGCAAAGGTGCCTAGTACCAGCCCTTCTTTTCTTAGCCCAGAAAGAAAACTCATTGACATCCATGTAAAGAGATAGTCATGGTCCTCCTTTCCCAGTGAAGAGACTGGGGATGGTGCTGGAAGGTGCTTCTCACAAAATTAGAGAGACCTACCAGTAGTTAAGAGATGAGGAGGAGTAATGCTCTGGATCTGCCTGGGGCTTTCTATCTCTGCCTCATTACCTAAATACCTCACTAACTCATAGAGTAAAAACTCAGGGGAATCTGTGCTCCAGAAATGGATCATGCAGCAGAACACATTTTAGTCATGTTATCTTCCCAACGTCACCCTGATAAAGGACATCACAGAGTACTTGTGGATCTGATTAGCCAAAGACCACAGCTCACCACAAGAGGTAGCATGTAGCCAAAAGCATGGCAGAGGAATCCTTCCTTCCTACTTCTACAACCAAAGATTACCACAGACATGGCCAAGAAGGAGAAGTGAGGGAAAAAGTTTATACAGCTGAGCCTAAAACAGTGCCTAAATGCCAGTGCCAAGAACAAAATTTACTGTCCAACTGCACATCATGAGTTCCATTACTATATTCTGCCCAGCTGAAGGACATGGTCCAGCAGCTGCAAAAGCAACATTTTCCATCTCAGCATGTGTCTTAGCTGGGCAGGAAAACGAAATACCTCCTCAGGGCACTGTTGCATCAAGAAAGACAAGAACTTCTTCCTGGGAGCCTGCATCCTCATCAGTTTTGAAAGAGCCCAAATTAACTTTGGGCACATCTCATTGCCTGTTATGCCCAAAAGTTACACACATCCTTGATCCCACACAGAGCCACAAATGGATGTACTCACAGACCCTCATTACTGACACAGCCAGGCCAGAAATGACAACAGAACCAGAGAATTATTTGTTGGTCCTGAGGTTAGATGCAGAGGGGTTTTTATGGGAATTACTAGCATTGGGAACATACTTTGAGGAGTTGAGATGGTTGTTGTTGATCCAGGAACAGTGGTTGTGGTCCTTGGAGGGCTGGTGGTGGTGGTGGTGGGAGTCTCCGGTGGCAAGGTAGTGGTTGTTGATTTTGGTGTGCTCAGTGTGGATGGAGGTGTGCCTGTTAGAAACAGCAGGGACAGAGAAAACAGACAAAGGCACAAAGGCATCAGTGGGACTCAATGTCAACTCAACAGAAGCTGCACATGAGGCAGCAGCCACAGAGCTAGAGAGGTCAGCCCACCCTTAGTACAGCTAAGATCCCTAGCATGAGACCTTCCTTTCTGGCCCCCCCCCCCTCTTGAAATGTGTGCATACACAGGGTCATACCCCTCCTCTCCTAATAAAGAGAATGGGGATGGTGCTGGAATGTGCTTTGCACAAAATCAGAAAGACCTACTACCAGGTAAGGAGATGAAAAGGAGCAAGCTTTTGATTGTGCTGGGGCTTTCTATCTCTGCCTCATTATCTAGAACACCACAGTAAATCCTCGGGAAAGAGCTGAGATGGGAAGCTGTGGTCAGGGAAGGAACCATGCACAGGAATATGTTCCTGGCTAATTGGCATGTGGTTTTCTGCTGACAGGAGTTCCCAGAGTACTAGTGAATTTGGTCAGGCAAAGACCACAGTTCACAGAAAGTCACAGTCTGCAGAGTGAAACTGTTTCCAAAAGCAGGGCAGAAGAATGATTCCTTCCTCCATCTATAATAGCTGAGAAGCATTAGTATTGACATGGGAAAGGAGCAGGAGAGAAGGAATACAGACCACAGATCGGTGCCTAAAGAGAGCTTGAAATGCAAGTGTTACAAAATCAAGCCGCACTCCATCACACTCCATGTGTATAGGGATGCCACTCTGGCCAGCTGAAAGACAAAGTCCAACAGCAGCAAAAGCTACTAAGTTCTTGTTCCATCTGAAACAGACTGAAGGGCTAGCTCTGGGCAAAGGCTGTTTCAGGGGCTGCCCAGAAGTCAATTCATTCATAATACCACACAGAGGCAAAAAAGTAGGTGTTCACAGACCCTCAGTTGTCTCAAAGGTAAAGAACATATGATACTACAAAACTTAAAAGCACCTGGAGTTGATAAGGAGGTGGTGTATGTTGGTGGTGGTGAAGATGTGCTTGAAGTAGTTGAGGTGGGTGTTGGTGATCCAATAAGAGTGGTTGTTGTTGCTGGGGTGCTGGTGCTGGGGGTGGTGGTGGTGCTGCTGGAAGTCTCTGGGGACGTGGTGGGCAATTCTTCTGTAGGGGATGCTGTGCTTGGTGTAGATGGAGGTGTGCCTGTTAGAAACAGCAGGGACAGAGAAAACAGACAAAGAAAAAAAGGCATCAGTGGGAGTCAATGTGAACTCAACAGAAGCTGCACATCAGGCGGCAACCACAAACATAGAGAACGCAGCCCACCCTTAGAACAACAAAGGTCTCCAGAGCCACCCCTCCCTTTCTGGCCATAAAAAGTACAATCCTTGACATCCATGCACACACAGGATGGGACACAGTCCTCCTTGCCTAGTGAAGATACTGCGGATAGTGCTGGAAGGCACATCTCACAAAATCAGAGAGATCTACTGATAGGGAAGAGAGGAGGAAGAGTAATGCTTTTCATCTGCTGGGGACTTTCTATCTCTCCCTCATTACCTGAACACCTCACTAACTCATGGAGTAAGAGCTGAGATGGGAATCTGTGGTCACAGAAGGATGTTTGCACAGTAACAAGAGGATCAAGATCTCTACAGGAAAGGAGGACATAGAGCCCTGTATTCTTACTCCTTCTGAAACAACTAGCCCAAGGACCACCTTTGGGCAAAGGCCATTTCAGGGGATACACAACAATTAGTTCAATCTCAGATCCCAGAGAGAGGCACAAATGGAGGGGCTCACAGACCTCCAGTTCCCCACAGCAAGGAAACACATGAGAACACAGATCAGAGAAGTACCTGGAGTTGGTGAGGTGGTTGTGGTGTAGGTTGGTGTGGGCGTGGATGTGCTTGAAGTAGTTGAAACGGGTGTTGTTGAGACAGGAGCAGTTCTTGTTGTCTCTGAGGTGCTGCCACTAGTGGTGGTGCTGCTGGGGGGCACACTGGTGGTGGTGGTGGTGGTAGTCTCCACTGATGTTGGAGTGGTGGTTGATATTGGAGGGGACACACTGCTCGTTGTGGTGGAAGCTGTGGAAGTTGTGGTGCTCGTGGTGCTTGGAGTTGGAAGACACTCTGGTTTGTTGGGGGTGCAGCAGACACTGATCTCATAGTTGAGGCAGACTGGCATCGGTATTATACCTCCTATCTGCTGATCTTTATTGTTACAAATGAGCCCTACGTTAACATTACATTCCACTTTCTGCCCTAAATCTGCAATGGAAATGCTAGGGAATTTCTGTGCTCGACATGAAATATTCTCAACTTTTGCACACTCCCAGGAGGGGTATTTCTTCCAAATGTTCTCAAAGGTTTCGTAGTCACCACCATTCCTGTCAGAACCATCTGGGTAAGTCACATCAATCCAGTCTGTCCAGATGCACTCACACGCTGAGGAGACAACAAGACAGACAGTCAGAAACAGACAGGAGAGAGACAACAATGCAGGGCACCAGCTCACACACAGGTGGTGCCCTGGGCATCCCTTGCACTCAGCGGTGCCCCTCAGGCTGCTACTGCACTCAGCCAACACTGGCCATAAGAAAGCTCAGTGATCTGGCCAGGCCTCTCCTTCCTGGCCCTAAAAACCACTCCTGGCCCAAATCAGGACACAGGCACTCATGAGTTATGTGTGTGTGCCCCAGCTGTGGGGCACACTGCTTTGTATGGACTCTCATCTGCAAAAAACCACACACCTAAGGCCCATACAGGAGGCAGAGTGTGGGACTAAGCAGAGACTCCTGTCACTCTCTCAGCTTCTTGGGCCATGCACACCACCTCAATATCTCATGGAGAAACCAACCACTGGGAAAGCATCTGACGAACGACAGGGAAAGAGGGAAACCAGGCACAAGACACGCGCTGCTGACAAAGCCTCAGCTGCTTCCCAGTGCTTTCCAGCACCTCTCAGCAGCACACAGATTGCTGGAGACAAGCACCAACAGGAACGCTGGTAGAATCCAGCTGCCCAGAGCCTGGGTCTGTCAAAAGTGGCAATCTGAGCTCTGAAACCAATCCCCAAACTCTGCCAGCTAAAGCCGTGGAAGAACCCTACAGCCCAAACAGCTGGAAAGTCACAGCAATGGCCGCAGAAACACAACAGCAGAGAAAGGGAAGTAGGTCTGCACAGCTGTGCCCAAACAGAGCCTGAAATGCCACTGCCACAAACTTTAGCTCCACTCCAACTGCATACCTTGGGTCCAGTGACTACATTCTGGACAGCTGAAGGACAAGGTCCAATGGCAGCAAAAACAACATTCCCATCACTTCAGTATCTGTCTAATCTGGGCACAACTATGAAATACCTCCTTGGAGCACTGTTGAGGCAGGGAAGACAAGACCTTCTCCCAGGGTCCCCTAAATCCTTGTTCCTTTCAAACAGCCAGAACAAGGGCCAGGTTTAGCCACAGGCTGCCCAGAAATTACACCCATCCCTTATCCCTTCCAGAGCCACATATGGAGGTACTCATGGATCTTCCCTACTCCCATAGCAAGGCCAGAAACAACAACAGAGCCAGAGAATTATTTGTGGTACTGTAGTTGGAGGCACAGGGCTTTTGGCGGGAATTTTTTGGCTTTGGAACATACGTTCAGGAGTTTGGATGGTTGGTGTAACAGTTGTTGTTGTTGTCGTCGGTGCACTGCTGGTGGTGGTGCTGCTGCTGGTGCTGGTGCTGGTGGTGGTCGTGGTGCTGCTGAGGGTCTCCGTTGACGTGGAAGTGGTTGTCCATTCCCATATGGGTGTAGGTGTGCTTGAAGTAGTTGAGAAGGTTGTTGATGAGCCAGTAACAGTTGTTGTTGTTGTCTTGTGGGTGCTGATGCTGGTGGTGCTGCTGGGGGGCATCGTGGTGCTGGAAGTGATGTTGGGAGTTTCAGATGCTGTTGGAGTGGGAGTACTTGGCGTTTCTGGTGGGCTCGGTGTCTTCGTAGGTGGGGCTGTTAGAAACAGCAGAGACGGAGAAAAGAGACAAAGGCACAAAGGCATCAGTGGGACTCAACAGAAACTCAACAGAAGCTGCACATGAGGCAGCGGGCACAGAGCTAGAGAGGTCAGCCCACCCTTAGCACATCAAAGGTCCCCAGAACCAGCGCTTCCTTTCATGCCATAGAAAGCCGAATCCTTGACAACCATGCACAGAGAGCAGCATGGCCCTCCTTTCCTAGTGAACAGATTAGAGATGGTGCTGGAAGGTGCTTCTCACAAAATCAGAAAGACCCACCAATAGGTGAGGAGGAGCAATGCTTTCAAACTTGCTGGAGCTTTCTATCTCTGCCTCATTACTGGAACACCTCACTAATTCATGGAATAGGAGATAAGAGGGGAAGCTGGGAAGGAAAGCATGCCCAGGAGTATATTTGTGCCTGATTGGCAAGTGATTCCCCCTGTATTTCAATGTCGGCCTGATGCAGGGCTTCCTAGGGCACTTAGTGGATCTCACCAGGTGAGGTGATAGCCAAAGACCAAAAGCTCACGGCAAGAGGCAGTATGCTGAGTGAAACTGCCCCCTCAAAGGCTGGCAGGAAAATCATTCCTTCTTACATGTTTAACAGCTGAAAACAACTAACATTGAGAAGGCATAGGAGGAAGAGAAATGGCTGAGCCCAAACACAGCCTGAAATGCACTTCCACAAGACCAAGTCCCACTCCAATTGCACTCCACAGGTCCAGTGACTACATTCTGGCCAGCTGAAAGACATGGTCCAACAGCTGCAAAAGCAATGTTACCCATTGGTTCAGCATCTGTCTAAGCTGGGCACCAACATGAAATACCATCTTGAAGCACTGTTGAGTCAGGAAAGACAAGACTTTCCCCCAAGAACCCCTAAATCCTTGTTCCTTATGAAATAGC
Source organism: Zonotrichia leucophrys gambelii (assembly GCF_028769735.1). Classification (NCBI taxonomy): domain Eukaryota; kingdom Metazoa; phylum Chordata; class Aves; order Passeriformes; family Passerellidae; genus Zonotrichia; species Zonotrichia leucophrys. Next base: position 40,647,529 of record NC_088175.1, on the reverse strand, counting down.
CAGCCCAAGCGCAAGATTTGGCCACAGGACTTTTCCCAGGACTCTCAGAAGTTACACCCATCCCTGATCCCATCTAGAGCCACATATGGAGGTGCTTCATGGACTTTCACTACTCCCACAGCAAGGCCAGACATGACAACAGAACCAGAGAATTTTTTGTTGATTCTGTTCCCGGGGGAAGAGGGGTTTTGGTGAGAATTATTGGTTTTGTGAACATACTTTGAGGAGTTGAGATGGTTGTTGTTGATCCAGGACCAGTGGTTGTGGTTGGAGGGCTGGTGGTGGTGGTGGGAGTCTCAGTTGGCGAGGTAGTGGTTGTTGATTTTGGCGTGCTCAGTGTGGATGTGCTTTCTGTGCCTGTTAGGAACAGCAGGGGCAGAGAAAACAGACAATGGCACAAAGGCATGAGTGGGACCCAATGTGAACTCAACAGAAGCTGTGCCTGAGGCAGCTGTGCTGGGGGAGGTTTAGGTTGAATGTCAGGACAAATTTCTCCAGAGAACAAATGTTTAGACACTGCAAAGGACTGCCCAAGGAGGAGGCAGAGCCACAGTGTCTGTTGGCTTTTAAGAAAAAAGTGGATGTGGCATTTAGTGCCATCGTCTAGGTGACATTGTGGTGTTCAGGCAAAGGTTGGACATGATGACCTCAGAGATCTTTTCCAACCTAACCGTCTCTGTGAATATATTCCTGCCTGATCATCATGTGATATCCCTGTGGGGCTATGAAGGCCTGATGAATGACTTCCCTGGGCTCTAGTGAATCTCATCAAAGCCCACAGTCCACAGCAAGGGGCAGTCTGCAGAGAGAAACTGTTCCCAAAACTCTGGCAGGGGAATCCTTCCTTCCAACATCTCTTACAACTGACAACTGTTAGCACTGACAGAACAAAGAAGAAAGTAAAAGGGAAAAAACTTGGCACAGCTGTGCCCAAACAGAGCCTGATATGCCACTGCCACTAGATGAAGCCCTACTCCAACTGAATTCCATGGATCCAGTGATTCCATTCTGGTTAGCAGAAGGATGGCGCAAAAACAGCAAGAGCAACATTTCTCATAAGTTTAACATATCACTAAGATGTTTCACCAGAGTGAAACAACACCTTAGAGCCCTGTTGAGTCAGGGAAGCCAAGACAAACTTCTAATGACCCCTGAATTCTTGTTCCTTATGAAACACTGAGCCCAAACCCCCAGGTCTGGAACAGTCCATTTCCTGGAATACCTGGGAGTTATACCCATCCCTGATCCCATAAAAGGACAGAAAGAGGTGCTTAGGAACCTTCAATACTCCAACAGCAGGGGAACATGTGAGAGCACAAAACGCAGAAGTACCTGGAATTGATGTGGTGCTGGTGTATGTTGGTGTGGGTGTGGATGTGCCTGGAGTAGTTGAGGTGGGTGTTGGTGATACAGTAACAGTTGTTGTGCTCGGCGTGCTGATGCTGGTGGTGCTGCTGGGGGGCATCGTGGTACTGGCCGTGGTGGTGGTGAGAGTCTCCGGTGTCGAGGGAGAGGCTGTCGATTGTGGTGTGCTTGGTGTGGGTGGAGGTGTGCCTGTTAGAAACAGCAGGGACAGAGAAAACACACAAAGAAACAAAGGCATCAGTGGGACTCAATGTCAACTCAACAGAAGCTGCACATCAACCACAGACAGCAGCCACGAACATAGACAGGTCAGTCCACCCTTAGAACAACAGAGAACCCCAGAACCAGCCCTCTGGTTTTGGCCCCAGAAAGCTGAATCCTTGACGTCCATCCAGGTCCTCCTCCCCAAGCTAGGAGACTGGGAATGCTGCTGGAAGATGCTTCTTACAACGTCAGAGTGCACTACCCATAGGTAAGAAATGAGGAGCAGTAATGCTTTCAAACTTGCTGGAGCTTTCTAGCTCTGCCTCATTACCTGAACAGCTCGCTAAACACTGGAGCAAGACCTGAGATGGGAACGTGTGGTAAGGGAAGGAAGCATGCACAGGAATATCTTGCTGCCCGTTTGTCATGTGATTTCCCAGTGTCAGCCTGATAAAGGGCTCCCCAGTGTACTAGTGGATCTGATCAGCCAAAGACCACAGCTCACAGCAAAGGGTAGTATGCAGACTGAAACTGTTCCAAAAGCTGGCAGAAGAATCCTTCCTTCTTACACCTAGAGTAGTGAACACCATTAACAGTAAAATGGTAAGGGAGGAGCAGAAAGATGGGAACTATACACAGCTGTGCCAAATAGAGCCTGAAATGCAAGTGTCACAACACCAAGTCCTACTGCAATTGCACTCCATGTGCCCGGTGACTACATTTTGGCCAGCTGAAGGATTAGGACCAACAGGGTAAAAACAAGGTTTCCATCACTTCGAATCTGTACAAGATGACGCACCAGGATGAAATACCCCTGGGAACCTGTTGAGTCAGGGAAGTCAAAACCATGCCAGGACCCCTAAATGATTGTTCCTTCTGAAGCAGCCAGACAAAAGCCGGCTTGGCACATGACATTTGCTAGGATGCCCAGAAGTTATACCCATCCCCAATCTATCCAGAGTCACAAATGGAGGTTACTCTCAGACCTTCATACTCCCAGTATAAGGTCAGAAATACAGAACAACCAGATAATTATTTGTTGGTTGTGCAGTTAGATGCAGAGGAATTTGGTGCGAATGACTACTGCTGGGAACATACTTCCAGACTTGTGTGGTCATTGAAGACCAGTAACGTGGTGTTCTTGTTGTGTGTGGTTGTGGTTGGGGGCTGTGGTGGTGGTGAGAGTCTCCGGTGTCGAGGGAGAGGTTGTCGATTGTGGTGTGCTTGGTGTGGGTGGAGGTGTGCCTGTTAGAAACAGCAGGGACAGAGAAAACAAAGAAACAAAGGCATCAGTGGGACTCAATGTCAACTCAACAGAAGCTGCACATCAACCACAGACAGCAGCCACGAACATAGACAGGTCAGTCCACCCTTAGAACAACAGAGAACCCCAGAACCAGCCCTCTGGTTTTGGCCCCAGAAAGCTGAATCCTTGACGTCCATCCAGGTCCTCCTCCCCAAGCTAGGAGACTGGGAATGCTGCTGGAAGATGCTTCTTACAACGTCAGAGTGCACTACCCATAGGTAAGAAATGAGGAGCAGTAATGCTTTCAAACTTGCTGGAGCTTTCTAGCTCTGCCTCATTACCTGAACAGCTCGCTAAACACTGGAGCAAGACCTGAGATGGGAACGTGTGGTAAGGGAAGGAAGCATGCACAGGAATATCTTGCTGCCCGTTTGTCATGTGATTTCCCAGTGTCAGCCTGATAAAGGGCTCCCCAGTGTACTAGTGGATCTGATCAGCCAAAGACCACAGCTCACAGCAAAGGGTAGTATGCAGACTGAAACTGTTCCCAAAAGCCTGGCAGAAGAATCCTTCCTTCTTACACCTAGAGTAGCTGAACACCATTAACAGTAAAATGGTAAGGGAGGAGCAGAAAGATGGGAAACTATACACAGCTGTGCCCAAATAGAGCCTGAAATGCAAGTGTCACAACACCAAGTCCCACTGCAATTGCACTCCATGTGCCCGGTGACTACATTTTGGCCAGCTGAAGGATTAGGACCAACAGGGGTAAAAACAAGGTTTCCATCACTTCAGAATCTGTACAAGATGACGCACCAGGATGAAATACCTCCTGGGAACACTGTTGAGTCAGGGAAGTCAAAACCATCTGCCCAGGACCCCTAAATGATTGTTCCTTCTGAAGCAGCCAGAACAAAAGGCCGGCTTTGGGCACATGACATTTGCTAGGATGCCCAGAAGTTATACCCATCCCCAATCCTATCCAGAGTCACAAATGGAGGTTACTCTCAGACCTTCAGTACTCCCAGTATAAGGTCAGAAATAACAGAACAACCAGATAATTATTTGTTGGTTGTGCAGTTAGATGCAGAGGAATTTGGTGCGAATGACTACTGCTGGGAACATACTTCCAGGACTTGATGTGGTCATTGAAGATCCAGTAACCGTTGGTGTTCTTGTTGTGGTTGTGGTTGTGGTTGGAGGGCTGGTGGTGGTGGTGAGAGTCTCCGGTGTCGAGGGAGAGGTTGTCGATTGTGGTGTGCTTGGTGTGGGTGGAGGTGTGCCTGTTAGAAACAGCAGGGACAGAGAAAACAAAGAAACAAAGGCATCAGTGGGACTCAATGTCAACTCAACAGAAGCTGCACATCAACCACAGACAGCAGCCACGAACATAGACAGGTCAGTCCACCCTTAGAACAACAGAGAACCCCAGAACCAGCCCTCTGGTTTTGGCCCCAGAAAGCTGAATCCTTGACGTCCATCCAGGTCCTCCTCCCCAAGCTAGGAGACTGGGAATGCTGCTGGAAGATGCTTCTTACAACGTCAGAGTGCACTACCCATAGGTAAGAAATGAGGAGCAGTAATGCTTTCAAACTTGCTGGAGCTTTCTAGCTCTGCCTCATTACCTGAACAGCTCGCTAAACACTGGAGCAAGACCTGAGATGGGAACGTGTGGTAAGGGAAGGAAGCATGCACAGGAATATCTTGCTGCCCATTTGTCATGTGATTTCCAGTGTCAGCCTGATAAAGGGCTCCCCAGTGTACTAGTGGATCTGATCAGCCAAAGACCACAGCTCACAGCAAAGGTAGTATGCAGACTGAAACTGTTCCCAAAAGCCTGGCAAAGAATCCTTCCTTCTTACACCTAGAGTAGCTGAACACCATTAACAGTAAAATGGTAAGGGAGGAGCAGAAAGATGGAAACTATACACAGCTGTGCCCAAATAGAGCCTGAAATGCAAGTGTCACAATACCAAGTCCACTGCAATTGCACTCCATGTGCCCGGTGACTACATTTGGCCAGCTGAAGGATTAGGACCAACAGGGTAAAAACAAGGTTTCCATCACTTCGAATCTGTACAAGATGACGCACCAGGATGAAATACCTCCAGGAACACTGTTGAGTCAGGGAAGTCAAAACCATCTGCCAGGACCCCTAAATGATTGTTCCTTCTGAAGCAGCCAGAACAAAAGGCCGGCTTTGGGCACATGACATTTGCTAGGATGCCCAGAAGTTATACCCATCCCCAATCCTATCCAGAGTCACAAATGGAGGTTACTCTCAGACCTTCAGTACTCCCAGTATAAGGTCAGAAATAACAGAACAACCAGATAATTATTTGTTGGTTGTGCAGTTAGATGCAGAGGAATTTGGTGCGAATGACTACTGCTGGGAACATACTTCCAGGACTTGATGTGGTCATTGAAGATCCAGTAACCGTTGGTGTTCTTGCTGTGGTTGTGGTTGTGGTTGGAGGGCTGGTGGTGGTGGTGAGAGTCTCCGGTGTCGAGGGAGAGGTTGTCGATTGTGGTGTGCTTGGTGTGGGTGGAGGTGTGCCTGTTAGAAACAGCAGGGACAGAGAAAACAAAGACACAAAGGCATCAGTGGGACTCAATGTCAACTCAACAGAAGCTGCACATGAGGCAGCAGCCACAGAGCTAGAGAGGTCAGCCCACCCTTAGTACAGCTAAGATCCCTAGCATGAGACCTTCCTTTCTGGCCCCCTCTCTTGAAATTTGTGCATACACAGGGTCATACCCCTCCTCTCCTAATATAGAGATTGGGGATGGTGCTGGAATGTGCTTTGCACAAAAATCAGAAAGACCTACTAACAGGTAAGGAGATGAAAAGGAGCAAGCTTTTGATTGTGCTGGGGCTTTCTATCTCTGCCTCATTATCTAGAACACCACAGTATATCCTCGGGAAAGAGCTGAGATGGGAAGCTGTGGTCAGGGAAGGAACCATGCACAGGAATATGTTCCTGGCTAATTGGCATGTGGTTTTCTGCTGACAGGAGTTCCCAGAGTACTAGTGAATTTGGTCAGGCAAAGACCACAGTTCACAGAAAGTCACAGTCTGCAGAGTGAAACTGTTTCCAAAAGCATGGCAGAAGAATGATTCCTTCCTCCATCTATAATAGCTGAGAAGCATTAGTATTGACATGGGAAAGGAGCAGGAGAGAAGGAATACAGACCACAGATCGGTGCCTAAAGAGAGCTTGAAATGCAAGTGTTACAAAATCAAGCCGCACTCCATCACACTCCATGTGTATAGGGATGCCACTCTGGCCAGCTGAAAGACAAAGTCCAACAGCAGCAAAAGCTACTAAGTTCTTGTTCCATCTGAAACAGACTGAAGGGCTAGCTCTGGGCAAAGGCTGTTTCAGGGGCTGCCCAGAAGTCAATTCATTCATAATACCACACAGAGGCAAAAAAGTAGGTGTTCACAGACCCTCAGTTGTCTCAAAGGTAAAGAACATATGATACTACAAAACTTAAAAGCACCTGGAGTTGATAAGGAGGTGGTGTATGTTGGTGGTGGTGAAGATGTGCTTGAAGTAGTTGAGGTGGGTGTTGGTGATCCAATAAGAGTGGTTGTTGTTGCTGGGGTGCTGGTGCTGGGGGTGGTGGTGGTGCTGCTGGAAGTCTCTGGGGACGTGGTGGGCAATTCTTCTGTAGGGGATGCTGTGCTTGGTGTAGATGGAGGTGTGCCTGTTAGAAACAGCAGGGACAGAGAAAACAGACAAAGAAAAAAAGGCATCAGTGGGAGTCAATGTGAACTCAACAGAAGCTGCACATCAGGCGGCAACCACAAACATAGAGAACGCAGCCCACCCTTAGAACAACAAAGGTCTCCAGAGCCACCCCTCCCTTTCTGGCCATAAAAAGTACAATCCTTGACATCCATGCACACACAGGATGGGACACAGTCCTCCTTGCCTAGTGAAGATACTGCGGATAGTGCTGGAAGGCACATCTCACAAAATCAGAGAGATCTACTGATAGGGAAGAGAGGAGGAAGAGTAATGCTTTTCATCTGCTGGGGACTTTCTATCTCTCCCTCATTACCTGAACACCTCACTAACTCATGGAGTAAGAGCTGAGATGGGAATCTGTGGTCACAGAAGGATGTTTGCACAGTAACAAGAGGATCAAGATCTCTACAGGAAAGGAGGACATAGAGCCCTGTATTCTTACTCCTTCTGAAACAACTAGCCCAAGGACCACCTTTGGGCAAAGGCCATTTCAGGGGATACACAACAATTAGTTCAATCTCAGATCCCAGAGAGAGGCACAAATGGAGGGGCTCACAGACCTCCAGTTCCCCACAGCAAGGAAACACATGAGAACACAGATCAGAGAAGTACCTGGAGTTGGTGAGGTGGTTGTGGTGTAGGTTGGTGTGGGCGTGGATGTGCTTGAAGTAGTTGAAACGGGTGTTGTTGAGACAGGAGCAGTTCTTGTTGTCTCTGAGGTGCTGCCACTAGTGGTGGTGCTGCTGGGGGGCACACTGGTGGTGGTGGTGGTGGTAGTCTCCACTGATGTTGGAGTGGTGGTTGATATTGGAGGGGACACACTGCTCGTTGTGGTGGAAGCTGTGGAAGTTGTGGTGCTCGTGGTGCTTGGAGTTGGAAGACACTCTGGTTTGTTGGGGGTGCAGCAGACACTGATCTCATAGTTGAGGCAGACTGGCATCGGTATTATACCTCCTATCTGCTGATCTTTATTGTTACAAATGAGCCCTACGTTAACATTACATTCCACTTTCTGCCCTAAATCTGCAATGGAAATGCTAGGGAATTTCTGTGCTCGACATGAAATATTCTCAACTTTTGCACACTCCCAGGAGGGGTATTTCTTCCAAATGTTCTCAAAGGTTTCGTAGTCACCACCATTCCTGTCAGAACCATCTGGGTAAGTCACATCAATCCAGTCTGTCCAGATGCACTCACACGCTGAGGAGACAACAAGACAGACAGTCAGAAACAGACAGGAGAGAGACAACAATGCAGGGCACCAGCTCACACACAGGTGGTGCCCTGGGCATCCCTTGCACTCAGCGGTGCCCCTCAGGCTGCTACTGCACTCAGCCAACACTGGCCATAAGAAAGCTCAGTGATCTGGCCAGGCCTCTCCTTCCTGGCCCTAAAAACCACTCCTGGCCCAAATCAGGACACAGGCACTCATGAGTTATGTGTGTGTGCCCCAGCTGTGGGGCACACTGCTTTGTATGGACTCTCATCTGCAAAAAACCACACACCTAAGGCCCATACAGGAGGCAGAGTGTGGGACTAAGCAGAGACTCCTGTCACTCTCTCAGCTTCTTGGGCCATGCACACCACCTCAATATCTCATGGAGAAACCAACCACTGGGAAAGCATCTGACGAACGACAGGGAAAGAGGGAAACCAGGCACAAGACACGCGCTGCTGACAAAGCCTCAGCTGCTTCCCAGTGCTTTCCAGCACCTCTCAGCAGCACACAGATTGCTGGAGACAAGCACCAACAGGAACGCTGGTAGAATCCAGCTGCCCAGAGCCTGGGTCTGTCAAAAGTGGCAATCTGAGCTCTGAAACCAATCCCCAAACTCTGCCAGCTAAAGCCATGGAAGAACCCTACAGCCCAAACAGCTGGAAAGTCACAGCAATGGCCGCAGAAACACAACAGCAGAGAAAGGGAAGTAGGTCTGCACAGCTGTGCCCAAACAGAGCCTGAAATGCCATTGCCACAAACTTTAGCTCCACTCCAACTGCACACCTTGGGTCCAGTGACTACATTCTGGACAGCTGAAGGACAAGGTCCAATGGCAGCAAAAACAACATTCCCATCACTTCAGTATCTGTCTAATCTGGGCACAACTATGAAATACCTCCTTGGAGCACTGTTGAGGCAGGGAAGACAAGACCTTCTCCCAGGGTCCCCTAAATCCTTGTTCCTTTCAAACAGCCAGAACAAGGGCCAGGTTTAGCCACAGGCTGCCCAGAAATTACACCCATCCCTTATCCCTTCCAGAGCCACATATGGAGGTACTCATGGATCTTCCCTACTCCCATAGCAAGGCCAGAAACAACAACAGAGCCAGAGAATTATTTGTGGTACTGTAGTTGGAGGCACAGGGCTTTTGGCGGGAATTTTTTGGCTTTGGAACATACGTTCAGGAGTTTGGATGGTTGGTGTAACAGTTGTTGTTGTTGTCGTCGGTGCACTGCTGGTGGTGGTGCTGCTGCTGGTGCTGGTGGTGGTCGTGGTGCTGCTGAGAGTCTCTGTTGACGTAGAAGTGGTTGTCCATTCCGATGTAGGCGATGCTGTGCTTGGTGTGCCTGTTGGAAACAGCAGGGACAAGGAAAACCGACAAAGACACAAAGGCATCAGTGTGACTCAGTGTGAAATGAACAGAAGTTGTCCATGAGGCAGTTGCCACAGACCTAGAGGGGTCAGGCCACTCTTAGCACAGCAAAGATCTCTAGCACCAGCCCTTCCTTTCTGGCCTCAAAGAGAATAATCCTTTACATCCATGCACAGAAAGTGTGATGGCCCCCCTTTCCTAGCTAGGAGACTCGGGATGCTGCTGGAAGGTGCTTCTCACCATATCACAGAGACCTACCAGTAGGTAAGCAATGAGGACGAATAATGCCTTTTTATGTTGCTGGGACTTTCTATCCCTGCCTCACTACCTGAGCACCTTGCAAATCCTTGCAGTAAGAGCTGTGTGGTGAATTCATCGTCAGAGATGGTAGTGTGAAAAGGAGTAAGTTCCTCTCTGACTCTCATGAAATTTCCCTCTGGTGGAATCTCAGCCTGATGAAGGGCTTCCCAGATTTCTAGCAGATGTCATCACCAAAAGGCTACAGTTCACAGGAAGTGGCATTTTTGAGGATAAAACTGTTTCCAAAAGTGTCCCAGTGTAATCCTTGCTTTTAAGATCTAGAACCATTTTCATCCACTTGTACTGACATGCCAAAGGAAGAGGAGAAAGGGAAGAAAGTCTGCCCAGCTGTTCCTAGAATGACAGTGTCACAGACTAAAGTCCCACTCCAATTGCCCTCCATGAGTGGGTCCAGTGACTACATTCTGGCCAGTTGAAGGACAAGGTCCAATAGCAGGAAAATCAATAATTTCTATCAGTTCAGCATCTGTCTAAGCTGGGCACCAGCATTTTGAGTCAGGGAAGCCAAGACCTTCACCCTAGAACCCCTTAATCCTTGTTCTTCTTAAACAGCTGGCCGAAAGATCAGCTTTGAGCACAGGGCACAGGGCACTTGAGGGGATGAACAGTAATTCCTCCAATCTGCAATCCCATGGAGACACACTGAAGGAGGGGCCAAGGCACCTTCATTTCTCCCACAGAAAAGGAACACATCAGTGAACAGTCCAGAGAAGTACCTGGAGTTGGTGTGGTGGTGGTGTATGTTGGTGTTGGTGAGGATGTGCTTGAAGTAGTTGAGGTGGGCTTTGTTGATTCAGTAGTAGTGGTGGTTGTTGTTGGGGTGCTGGTGGTGGTGGTGAGAGTCTCTGGCGGCGTTGGAGGTGTTGTCGATTGTGGTGTGCTCGGTGTGGGTGGAGATGGGGCTGTTAGAAAGAACAGGGACAGAGAAAACAGACAAAGATACAGAGGCATGAGTGAGACTCAATAGGAACTGAACAGAAGCTGTGCATGAGGCAGCAGCCACAGAGCTAGAGAGGTCAGCTCACCCTTAGCACTGCAAAGGTCTCTGGCACCAGCCCTCCCTTTCTGGCCCCAGAAAGCAGAATCCTTGACATCCATGCACAGAGAGGGTCATAGCCCTCTTTTCCTAGCTAGGAGATTAGGCATACTGCTGGAAAGTGTTTCTCACAAAATCAGCAAGATCATGTCAGCCTTAAGAAGGAAGCCTGTGCAACCCCATCCAGATAATGCCTCTAGCAACAGGAGTTTGAAGCATGGCCTACTCTTTTCTCACACAGCAAGTCCTTCTGGGAATATTGTCTCCAGCAGAAACTTAAAAGTCCAAACTCTCTTAAGTAAGACTTCCTTGCAGACCAATGTTTTCTATGACTGTGACCTGCCTTTAGTAACCAACAGCCCTATATTTCTCCAAAGGCAAAGATCATGGAATATTTTTCGGTTAAATACCTGAAGTTGTTGAAGTTAATGGAGTGAGAACTGATGGTGTATACTCACATGTTGTGGAATGGATGTCTATGGGCGGGGTGGTAATTTCTGTTGAAGTCCTGGTTGTAGTGGTGCTGGCTATTGTTGTCTGGGTGGTGGTTGAAGTTGAAGGTATAGTAGGTGTAGTTGTATGCTCACAAGGAATTTCTTGCCACTCACAACAGTTTACTCTGATTTCATAATTATAGCAAAGTGGCCACATAGTTACATCTTGCTCATCATTTTTACAGATTAGCCCATATTTAACATTGCACTCTACTTTCTGACCAAGTTCTTCTAAGCTCACATCAGGTTTATCCTTAGCCCTGCATTCAATTTCTTCAGGAGCTGTACATATTTTGTTTCCATGTTTTCTTATTTCATCATATGTTTCATAGTCACCACCACCTTCTTCAGGTTTACTAACATCAAACCACTCTGTCCAATCACAGATTAGTTCTGTGACTACGCATGGAGCTGCAAGAAAAGACAGAGGTTTCAGATTTTACAGAGAACATCCTGAGAAGATCCATTTTTTATTTTCTTCCATTAAGGACTAGAGGACTGCATTGCAACATGTAATCGTTCCAAAGAAAAGTTCTAAAATTGGTTCTGTATTACGAGGTCTTTAAACTGGAAGTTTTGCATCAAAATAAAATCACCAAGCTGCATCCTTTAAAAGTTCTTCTTCTCTATATACTAACAGCACTTTTGAAATTACAAAAAATAAAATTCATTTTTGTTTAAAATATATTTTTTCTGTATTAATTGTCTTTAATTTACTCTTCCTTTAAATATTCCTTTGACATTTTTAACAACATTGTTTTGTATTTATAACTTACTTGTAGTGACTGGGTGGCTTGTGGTGGAAACTGAAATAGAAAAAAGAGAGATTATAATTTCAAAAGAAATAGTATTTTTTTTTTGTTGACACTCCTAACATTATTTCTACTATCCCATTAGGATATTGAAAAGCTAACATCTTTTTTCAAAAATAGGAAGGCATCCTATAATATATACTTAAAACTTCTTTCATGAGAAATAAATAAACTCAAAATGCTAAAAGTCTTTCATAGTGTGGTGTGATAAAACAATCCATAAATATTGCTCTATCTGTGTCAACTATAATCCCATATAACTGTACATTCTATATTTAAAACATTTTCCTTAAAGAAAACAATTTTTAGATCACATCTGTATTAATGATTTACCTGTGGTGGTGGTGGTAAGAGTACTGTGAGGGGAGGAGGTTGAAATGGTTGTAGGTGAAGATGTTGGACAGGGATAGACTTCACCAGGAACTACAGAGCCATTTTCTGCACAAATGTATCTTATACATGTGTCACCGTCCTGTACGACTCCCACAGTAGCACCCTCTTCATAACTCGTTCCATTGATGACACAAGGACATCCTGCAAGAAAGCTTTACTGTGCAATTTTTCCACTACCACGTAAGAGGCAGAGGCAAAATACTTATGGACAAGAGAGCATTTACATGAGTCATGATTGTTTTTCAGCTCCTGTTCCTGGAGCTTAGATCTACTGTATTGTGCTAATTTATCTTTACATTTAAAGCAATGTTAGAACATATTTAATCAAGTCCTGAATAAAATGCCTGATGGTACAGACTTAGAAAGTAAATGTTCTAAGAGAAATAATAATTGGAATTTACTATCTGACAGTTTTATATTAATAACTACATGTTCAGGAAGTGCTAACTTGTAGTGAAATCCATTACTTTGGATATGGGATGTGGGGAGAAAGACTGAAAGGGCATGAAAAAAAGGTTTAACCAGAAGCATTAACAGCAAAGTTCAAAAAAAGTGCTGCCAAATTTTCTTTAGTCACAACTTTCACTAGCACCGGAAAGAATTATTCTGAATCAATACTAAGCCTTCCTATAGTCAGAGAGAGCAGTTCTGTGCATTTGCTTTTCTTTTTGTTTCCAGAAAAAGTCAAACGTTATTTACCTGGGACCGGTTTACACTCTATGGATCCTGATGGGACACAGATACTAAAAGAAAAATTTTCAAAAATTAAAATGTTGCTGATGTTTCATTGCACTTGTTAGCAGAATCAAGAGCACAGAAACATAGATATTTGTCACTTGATCTTCATTAACACTACTGCATATTTTTCTGGGTATATTTTCTAGTATTGCCTACCATTTTTCCTTCAAACTAAGTCACCACTTTCAGCTCAATTGTGAGTTGCAATACTGCAATAACAACTGTTTTGCAGAGCGAACTTTCAGCTAGATCAGATTACTCTCTGGTCCCCAAGTGGAGCCAGAGGTGTAAGTGCTGTCATTGCTAACACTCTAAGCATGAAGAGTTAGGACTCAATCTCTTTCAGGGCAAGAGTATTTCAGACTACAGTGATTTTGAAGTCCCAGTTTTAAGTGAGAATGCAAGGCAGAGTAGCCCCTCTTCCCAAAGAGTAGTGATAATTGAAAGGTTGTTTTAGAAGTTCATTGATGTTTCATTATATAATTTATGACAGTTGACAGGTATAATTACTGAATTTGCTAGTACACTTATTATAATAACAATACCAACCTAAAATCTGTGTTATTATGAGTTTGGAAAATTATGAAATGCAAGAATATATTAGCTCTTCAGCTGAAGTTGCATCTCTATTTGTTTGAGGCCCAGTAAAGTAAATGAAGGACTCTGCATACACTAATTATTTCCTGAAATACCGCAAGGAAATAATTAGTGGTTAATAATATTTTATATACCATGTTGTACAGTTTTCCTCTGTGGGTACTTCTTGCCAAGGGGGCACATAGGTTCCATCCTCGAGGTAACATCCACATTGATCTCCAGTCACACATTGCTTTGTGTCTTCATTGTAAATAGGCTTGTCCTTAGGGCATCTGGGGTAGCAACCTTTTGATGACAGGTAGAGCAGAATAAGGATGAAGAAAATGTACAAAAAGTTACTTTTGTACCTTCTGAAAGTAAACTATTCTCACTGAATCAAGCATAGTGAAAGAAATCTAAAACTTCCCATTCAAATAAAGCTGTGAACAATTAGTCTTTCCAAAAGACTTCAACAGTTCTCATTGATAATACTGGTGTGAGGAGGATTAAGTAAGAAGTTTTTTTATGAAAACTAGTAAAGTTTCTTTTTCTTAGTTCAATACCTTGGAGAAACCCCTAATACATACTCATTTCTATGGGCAACTAGTAGTTTTAAGACAAAGAAATACCCCAATCTTTGTATAGATCACTATATAAATAATATTTTTGTGCAGAATATGGAAGCAGATTCACTAACAAACAGGTTTTCCACTACATTTCTTGGAACATTAGGCATTGTTTATATGCCTAGAATACACCAGGTGTCTCTACCTCAAACAGATAATTTATCTATGGTTTTCTTTTCCCATAGGCAGTGATCCAAACTTTACTGCAAGGAATTGACTGTCAATTGTAATTCATTTTTTCATGTAAATACAGCTTAAAATATTATTCTGTTGTTATTACTATTATTATTATTATATTTCCTTCCTCCAAATAACCTCTTATTAAGTCCAATTATTAATGACATAAAGTTCTCTTTTTACTGTACTGAAGTTCTAAATAGCCTTTAAACTGAAGCACCATGTAATTAGCTGGTACTTAAAAGTCACTTTACACTGCCAGACTGTACTTAAAATGTCCTAACAAAAATAGGTGTGCTCTAAATTTCTATTGAAATTAAGCAACAAAAATAATTCAGAAATATAATTGGATATATGATAATCTGCCTTCTGGCACTTCCCAAATCTTATCTTCTAAGAATATAAAATAATTTATTTTAAAATGCAGAGGCTTGTTGGGTTTTTAAAAAATATTTTGGTTGGGGATTTTAGCTGATTTCTAGTAGGTTTTTTTGATATGTTTTTTGGGTTTTTTTGGTTTTTTTTCTCTGTTTTACTTTTTTGGTTTTGTTCGGTTTGGTTTGTTCTGTTTCTCTTGAGTTTTCGTTTGTTTGATTTTTTTCTTTCAATTTTTTTACTAGCAGTTCAAAGCAAAGTCAAATTCAAGGCATTTCTTGCCAATCCCTAAACTGCAGATAACTGCTTCCAGTACAGACCAAAAAGACTTTATGGCTAAAAATACAGCTTCTTTCTCCAGCTTAACCATGTAGTAAACCAGGATATACTTGTAAAGTCTTTCACATTCTTGGATCATTAGAGTCCTTGTAATGTGAAATTCCTGTTCCATTATCAACCACAAGGACTGCCACCTACTAATATCTCATCTGCAAAGAAAACAGAATCTCCAGTATGAATCCAATATAAAGCAGCATCAGTGTGTCTGCTACAAAAGATATTTTCCAGTGTAAAGGTAGGTGAATGTTTCAGACTTTCATGAATTCTGAAGATATCCGAAAAAAGTTATACAAAACACAATATTAAGTGGCAAGGAATTTATTACCTTCCAGTAATGGTACTGTAAAGTTGGTGCTGACATTGTTGATCATCCTGCAGGTTGTGATATTACTGCCACAAGGCTCATAGTGCCAGTCACACTCATTGCGAGGGTTGTAGTAGTCACAGAATATCGCTGATGAGAAAAGAGAGAAGCTGATTAAAAGCAAGCTTGCCAGAATGCACTTCTGAGAAGGCCTTTTAAGGTACAAGCTATATCAATCTACTAATTAAGCTGGCCAAATTTCTCTTGAGGTAAACGACCTGGACTTTTTACTACTCTGCTTACATTTAGGATACATCAAAACACTGGTGCCCAAGACTGAAATTTTAAATATTCAGGCCATTGGATAAAAATGCTTCAAATCATAAAGAAAATCTATTTTAAATTCTGACAGTATTTTTCTTCCGTAGCTACTAGCAAACTCCTAAATATTTTTCAGTTTCATACAAAATAGTTCCAGCTTTATCACACAGGCTCAAAGTCCAAGAGGAAGCATATGAGCCACTAAGAATACAACTTAATACAACCAGCTTACACGACTAGAGACAGAGGAAGGAGTTTTTATTAACTTATATAGCAGAGCTGAATTAAACTTGAATTTTTTTTTTCACTGGCTTCTTACACTTAAAAGCTCCAATTAATCCAAATTTTTAATCTGAATGATTTTTTAAAATTAAAAAAATTATATATTTCCACTACTTAGAATCTCAACATTTTGATTTGAGTGCTTTTTGGGCAATATTAATTTAAATACTATTTTACATTAATTTATGATGTACTGGTATGAGTACTAGCACCACTAATGGACACCGCTTAATATACGCAATGCTGATTAGGTTCAGGGCTACAGCACGGGAGTGCTATATAAAATCAAATTCTGAGTAATTTGAACAACTGAAAGAGGAAAGAGAGAAGAGAAGAGAAGAGAAGAGAAGAGAAGAGAAGAGAAGAGAAGAGAAGAGAAGAGAAGAGAAGAGAAGAGAAGAGAAGAGAAGAGAAGAGAAGAGAAGAGAAGAGAAGAGAAGAGAAGAGACAGCTGAACAGAAAACAGTTGAAATATACAAATTTACTAGCCTGTTTGTTCCCTGATATGCTGAGAAAAGGTTTCACCAAGTCACCAGCATTACCTTGCAGTAACAGTACTAATGATTTATTTGACCGGCTTTCTGACAGCAGCTAGAAAGATACAGTTGTATTTATCTGTTACTCACGGCAGATATCAGGAGTTCTCCAGAAAACACAGGCCTCAGCCTTGATGCACTCTTGGGCATACGCTGCAACTGCAGAGCAGAAGCACTCGCAGTCCCCACCGCTGTCACAGGAGCAGGCATCATGAACACAAGCCTCATAGTAAGGAAGTGGGTCCACCTGTCAGGGGAAGAAATGATGCTCCAGTTCATCTCCAAATTAGTTTTCAAACTAATATGTTTGAGAGCTCTTGATAGGTGGGAATTGAGCTAGGAAGGAATGAGACTGTGCCTAAGAGTTACCAAATCACAAATACAGGCTTGAAGGTGCTCAATATGTTTTGGGGAATAATAGACTTAAAATAATATAGCTCCTTCGTAAGTTGCTATAACTGAAAAAACAAAGTAAGAGTCCTTGGCAGTGCTCACCACACTCCTTGGCTATTTTCTAATAGAGTTTCATTTTAGTGGTCCCAAAACCAAGCTGAATTGATGCCAGTAAAATCTTATCTTCCAGCAAGCTTTGCCAACCAAATGGTAAACAATGTCAGAAAGACTGCATTCACAGCAAATATGAAGCATGCAATTTTGTGCCTAGCAGTTTTTGGAGTTTATCCAATGACACATTAAAAAAAGCTTTTTTTTTTTTTTTTTAATTTGAGACTGCAAGAGGAAAAACTTAGACTGGATTTTTGCTGCTGAAGTAAACCACATGGAAATATATAACAAATTATTTAAATTAATAACTGTTTGCGTCTTTTCCACAGTGAGTTAAGAACAAATTGTTGTTAATATTACCATGCATCAGGAAAGAACTGAGAAATAAAAAAAAGCGCTCTCTGTGCACTATAATCTGGAAGCTGTGGGCTGTCACAGTGTTTGCTGTGACAATTTGGAGGCACAGTACCAGCAGCTGTCTGTCTAAACTGTGTGATGTCAGTGGTGTCTAAAAAGATCCTTTTTATAGTGTTGAATATCCTTGAATACTACAAGAAGTAGTAGCCTCTTCAACAGCCACCTTTCATGTTTAGTACAAATTTCCATCAGGAGATGGATCTGATGATTGTAAGGTCCTTCAGTACTTGTAATTCTGACTGTCTCTAAACAAGAGATGGTGCAACTGCAGTGAATACAGGCCTGTTCAGGATACATTTTTGAAGCTAACTTGCAGAGTAGTAGCAGTGAAACTGTGGTGATGAAAATGGGTTTGTACAGCTGAGGCTGTCACCACTACTGACACAGTCCCATTGCCACAGAGACTAAGACTGCTTTGACTAAGGCCACATGAAAGTTCTGACACCTGTAGCTGTACTCAAGACTTAACTGAAGATCAATCTATTTAACCATCTCTTCATTCATTTCTGATGGTTTTGCATTATCAGAAATGCACTGTGCTGTCCCATCACCTACTGTCTTCTACAAACCTTGGAGTGACAAATTTTGAAGACTTCACTCTGGATGATGCTGCATTCTTTCTCTGCCCAAGACTTCCGGTGTGGTTTCAGATCACAGGGCTTAATCTCTTCTGTGACATCTGGGCACATGGGAGATTGTTTCCAGGAATTTCCAAAATTCAGAGGATTATTGTCCTGCAGTCCACTCCTTGTTGTAAAATCATTGTTTGCCTTGTCATCAAAGTTGCCACACAGACCACACACTTTACCCTGGAAAAGAAAATTGAGTTTTTAAATATACCATGGAAATGAGAAACAGGCTCTGGCAAAGTAAGAGAAAAACATTGACGTGAAAAATGACAAATAACTGCCTGTGTAAATGATGACTTTCTTATTTACTGTCAAATCATTTGTGCAGAAAATAAATTTTTATTTGTCTGTCCTCAGCAAATTATTCAGCTGCCATGCCTTCCCTCCTTGAAATCATTTATATCTAATGTATTTCCATATCACTGTCTCCATATCCAACTTAAAACATTAAAGGGTGCCCAAGCCTCTTACAGCTGAGAAGAATTATTTATTCTCCATTCTCTACTCAAAGCTGTTTTTATTAAAAGTTTCTAACATAATGATCAGCATTTCTTCATTCATGGAAAAGAAATGACAGGGACCCATTTTTCTTGAAAGAAAATGTATCAATCTTCCCTCAATGGTGAATTTTTAGTAGTGTTATTTAAGGTCCACCAATCCCCTCAAGTAACAGTATGTCACTGTTTGTACAATGCCTCAATATTCTTCAATTCAGGATGCTGAATTTCAGGAACCAGAAGCATGGCCGTACATTGCATTGGGAGTTTGGTTTTAACGCAGGGCTGAGATTGCACATAGGTTTCCAAGCACATGTGCAGTCAGTCCATATCCCCTAAATTATTCTGGATGATGGCTATTAATACTCAGAAACATTGCCTGAGATGTTTATCTCTATTGGAATAACATCCTATGCATTCTGTGCAATGCATTGTGATATACTGTAAGAAACCCCAGAAGCACTTCTGCAAGCTGTGACTGTAACAATGCAAGCTGACCATTAGTGCACAGAGGATATAGGAATTAGACATGGAGTCAGAATAAAAGAACATTTATGTTCTTTTATGTTTCCTTGTCTATTCACAATACTACTTCAGAAGAAGACAGACAAGCACTAACCTTGTAATCAGGGCTCAGCTTGATGAAAACAGTAGTCTTCTTGTCCCAGATCAGCATCACACCATTGCTAGCCTCAATAACCAGGTACAGGCCGACTGTCCTGTTCCAATACTGCACATCATCACCAACATCTCGCTGAATTTCTTTGTACTCTTTGTTCTCCAATTTCAGCTCAGTTTTCTGAAAGATAAAGGAGAAGTATTGTAACACTAATTTCTATGATGAGACAAAATATTAGACACTTGTAACAGTGCAACTCATTCTGCAACCAGTATTTCAGACTCTGGGATGACTTCCAAGATGGCAGAGAGTGGTGTAGCACTTCTGTTTGAGAGAGTTTTCATCACCTGAGAACCTACACCTTTACAGAATAATTTGCTAGGGCCTCTAATGCTTGTTACAGCTGCTTTTAGGGGCTTGACTTCAGAGCATTAAATTTTTGTTAATACTTTAGTACTGATATATACTGACTGTCATCACTCACCCCTAGGAACATTTTGATAGCCTTTGAGCAGGTGACTCCTGTAGTTCCACAAGGAACATTCTCTGTGATGATACTGAATGAGCCACTGGAATTTTTGTCACCGCAGAAGTCCTATTGAAAAAGAAAAAAAAGAACATGAGAAAATTAGGTAGAATATTTCATTGTAGTCCAATCTCATAAGAATTGCAATCATTTAAATCTTCACAGTGTATAAATAGTTACTGCTCCTTCAAATGTGAGATCCTACACACACATGTTTTTACAGATGCGTGGCCATGCATACATCTAAACAGTTAACACAGTCTCAGCCTGGGAAAAAGAGTGGGACAATGAAACAAAGTAAGGAATATATCTTTAAATAAAAGTTTCAAGTATCTAAGCTTAGAATTTGGATTTATTTCACAAATTATAATTGGCGCTCGCTGTAACATAGTTCTGTTCCATGTAATTTATTATATCTATATTTGAAAAAAAAGAAAAGCCACATTCACACAGCTTGCCTGCACTGAAAATACACAATTTATCCTGGCAGAATGTGTGAAACCCTTGGGAACAATGATGACAGGCAATAAGGAATGACAAAACCAAAGAGGAAAGTAGATTTTCAAGGCAATCAAATTCCTTTTCAGCCCTCCTGATGAGCATTACCTGAGTAGCCACATATTCACAGCTCCCATCAAAGTCATAGAATTTCCCATCAAAAGTGTTATAATGGCCGCTTCCATATATCATACAAGTCCCATAGCACACGTCCTCAGTGCATTTCCAAACCCCTTTCTGGCAGGTGCTAGAAGAGAGCAGAGAAGTTGAATTTTCAGATCTCACCACGAGTGTGCTGTTTGAAGAACTGCAGAACAAACCAAGCAACTGCCGGATATAATGTGACAATATGCAAAATATCCAAGCCTCAGCTTCAATTGATAAGCCTGTTTTTAAGCCTATAACATGATTTTCACTCTGGTGAGCTACAATCTTTAGATTTGATAGCCTTTATTTTTAAAAAATGAGCGAATTTTCCCAACCAGAGATGCCTACTGGAAACAGAGGTAACCACCACCCCCATACTTCCAGCAGAATCTGTATTTTCTGAGATAGCAATAATATTCCTGAAAATTAAGGATGATACTTGCAGCTTTTGCAGCTGCTGTAGCACATAAGCCTAGATATGACTATGAATATAGTGCATAGAATATATTCAAGAAGAGAATATTCACTTATAACTCACCAGGTGTTGCAGTCCACTTTTATCTTGCCTCCAGAATGATACCACTCATTGTTGTGAATGCATGGGCAATCTTTTTGCTCGACACAGCCCCCTCTGCCATCATCAAACAGACCTTCAGGGCACACACAGCCTGAGACACACTCTGTCTGGAACTAAGGAATATAAGTAGAAATGGTTACCTTATGACAAAGCGCTGCATCCTAATTCCACTTCTTCACACTTTAAAATCTGCATTTAGAACTACACAGTCTAATATTGATTCGTTTTATAACGTGTTTTTTTTCTAGGTTTCCAATGTTTTTCTTTTCTTTTTGAATTGTGTAAGAACTCAAATTCTTTTTTGCTTGGAAATCATAACTCTAGTGAAGATACAGTAAAGAGAAGAGGGAAACCATTGTGAAAATGGCAACAGATTATTATCATTGGGGGGGGGAAGTGTAGATTAAACCAAAGAGAAACAAACTGCTAGTTAAAACTGTATTTGCTGTGTAGCACCATGTCATGTAAAGAATACAGAATAAAGAAAGCAAGACACAAAGAAAAGTTGAATACATACGTGATCGGTTTGAGGAGTATGACAGCTAAGTTGTAGAGGTGTTTGGGAAGTCCACTTCGAGAATGCATTGCAGTCAAAGTATGTCTTGTTAGAAGAACATTCTGTTTCACCTGGAAGATAAATTGTTGGTTTAGATCAATCAAGGCAAAAGAAATGCAGTGAAAAGTGGTAGTTCCTCAGACAGAAATCTTGGTCTATCCTTATGAAAAAAATAGACTTACTGAAGAGAGAACAAAGTGATAATGTGTTACTGTTTTACATAAAGGGGAAAAAAACATGCAAAACAAGTAAATGGAGAATTCAAAAAGGGAAGTAGGTTTGGGCTGGGAGGTTGGCTATAGATTTTATTCCAGTTTAGTTTATAGAATGTCACTTACTTCTCATTCTTAATTTCACTGAAGTGCACTGGATCTTTGCATTTCGGCAAACACTAGAAAAGTGAAGTAGAATTAAAAAAAAAAAGCAAGCTCAATATCTTCAATTTAAGTCTAAGGACTGGTTTTTATAAATTTGAGAGTATTTATTAAAGATATCCTGCATAATTTCTACTGGAATTTCAAGGCAAATTCTATTGAATTACAGTCATTAATTTTTTTGTTGGAGAAAAAGTGTAGCAAGATTTTAGGCATAATGCACATAAAAATGTTATACAGCTATTCTATCAATCTTTGATACTATGTTCTATGACAGCTCAGGAATTAGATAGTAATGACACATAATAATTATAATTTAAATGAAAGCCTCTATTTGGATACACAGTGTATTTTCATGACTATTGAATTTATATGTTGCAAATTTGTTGACCTATATGCTTCTTCTGCTGGATGAAAGAAGGAATTTCACAGTTTGCACTGATGACTCAGGCAGCAAACTGTTGCCAGAGACCATGGGAAAATATAAAAGAACCATAAATGTTGTTTTCAAAAGCCTATGCTACAGTGAATACATATCAAGGGACCTTCCTCCAGTGGAAAACAAGCAATCTGCATTTGCTAGAAAAGCAAACATAACACATAGGCCTTTTAGCTTCCTTTCACCACTCTGCCTAACAAAGCCTAATTAACACTGCAGCTTCAGAATAACATTTATCTGTGAAGGCCAATACTCAAATCTCCAAAGCAAGCTGCATTTCTCAATTATTGATAAATTACATTGCAATTATCATTGCATTGAATAATGCTTTGCTTAGCATGAAGATGATGTGAAATGCATGAGAAATACTGATTAGAGTATCAAAAAACCTAAGCACCTTACACCTAACAAGTAATTTTTAAAGGGCTTTTTCCCCACAAAAAAGAAGCCAAAATAAAACATACCAGCGTTCTCCATCTTTTGTGAAATACTCCCCAGGTTCCAGGTATGATCCCTTGTAATAACATGGGCACTGGGAGATGGGAACACAGTTATCCTGGTTATCCAAGTATGTATTGGATGGGCAGCCACAGCCATCCACAGGGGCAAAGTCTTGCAAGCAATACTTTTCACCATCAGCAAGGGAGCGACAGGTTTGCTGGCACATTGTAAGGTTGTAAAGGAAGACTTGATTTCCTGGGCAGGAAGATGCTTCACTGCCTGGAGGGGAAAAAACCAAACTGATAAGTATGGGATGCAGGATGGAAAATTTGGCCTTAACATTTTCATTTTGCTTTCTTTGGCTGTGCCGAATGTAGTGATAAAAACATTCCCTTACATCATATTAAAGTATCAGAAAAATATCAGAAGTCACAAGTAACACTAACCTAACTTTACCAGTTGAAGACTTATTTTTAACTGCTACTAACAGTTTCTACTTTCATAGCCCTATCTGTTTCACATACTGATAATCAGATAGTGAGCACAATATAATAAACTGCTAGTCTCTAACATACTGAACTGTTGATGTAGAGCAAGCATGATCAGAAACAAAGACATTGATAAACAAATGCACAGTAAAAGCCCTGATGGCTGGGATTCCATTAGTAAATGGAAACCTATTAGCTAGACTGGGAAAAGAAGATGAAAGTTAAAAATATTGCTTTCTGCTTTTAAGTACAAAAATTGCAAATTACATCTGAAGAATATAATGCGAATTTGTAAACATTATCAGCATTGTCTCTTTTTGGTCCTTTAGATACTCCAAATCCCTTAACAGTAAGATGGAGCACTAACAACCAAATTCAAGAGAGAGCCTGCTTATTTCTCATGGTTAATTATTTCCACAGGGATTACTGTTCCATTACTTACTGCAAACACTCTTTCTCCAGTCTCCCAGTATGATCCCTTTGAAAGCACAGGCTCTTGAGTAAGAGGACAGGGCAGCACACAAACATTCTTCATTGTCTTCACAGAGGCAGGTGTCATATTTACATTTCTGAAAAAAAAGAACAAAAGGGTCAGTAAGTCCACAGGAAATCAATGGGCAATTGCAACTTGATTGCTACAAAATGTCCTGTCAGCTTTTCCTGATGTTGTTTGTATTAATTCCCATGACCACAGAACAGTGAAAGGAATGGACAAAGACCAGAGAGTTAAAGTGCTGCTTCATTTAACACACAATGAAAATACTTGGATGCTTATTCTAACCTAAGCCAAGTCTCTTGAACCTTTAAAAAGTAGTCAGCCTCCTAAAAACACATTTTTCAAAGGATATTGATACCATTCATTCTCAGTAACTAATTAGAAATTCAGAGAACCACAAAAACTACAATAATAAAGGCAAAATAATAACCAGGTCTACGAAGACCTTTACAACGTTTGAGCTCACACTGACTTCCAAGTATAAGCAATGATTTTAGAATTCCTTTTCCTCAGGTGAGTCTCCATTACTGCTCAACAGAGATGAGCACAGGGGAAAAGAATTCATGGAGACTGGCATGAAAGTGATTTGGTGTTACATTCCAACCAATATATGGTTGGAATTTCCCCCTCACTTTAGAGAAACTAATGTTTCTAAACTTAAACTGTGCACATCTGCAACTCTTGAGTCTTCTTTTCAGTCCAAATATCCAAGCCAATAAACATGTCACAAAAAGGAAAAAAAGCAAAATAAAAAAATGTACATTTTTATTCAGCAGCAGCCCATAAGGATCTCATCATATGAGATACTTTGCATGCTATGTTGCTTGAATCAGTCAATGAAAAAACTTCAGCATGTCTTATGGACAAGTTACTCACTGATGTCTCAAATGTTGAAACAATGATCAAGGTCTACAGTTAACCATCTGAAATAATGCAGTACTAAAAGAGTGCAAAATTACAATACCTTATAGTATTCTGAAGGATCAACGGCTATGTGACATCTTGCAAAAGGACCCTTTGGGTTTCTCAGCAAAGAGCACCAATGCTCAGCATAATTTGCTGCAAAAAAAAGAGAAATTAATCACATTTCCTTATCTTCTTTGTGTCATGCCTAGTTATGCTGATGCATAAATGCAGTGCAGAAATATGTATGAGAGAACTGTGTGCATTTTGGGGAGTGGAGAAACTACATGTAATCACCACACATATACTTCTAATCCTTCAGAGACATGCAATCATAAAATCAAAAACTGCACTGTAGTTTTGCAATTTGTATACATGGAATTGTGACAGCTCTTTCCATTTGGGGACCGTAAATTTAAGTTAAACATAAGGATACATAATGCTAGGAGATACAAGCTGTCTTTTAAGATAGTACAAATTAATGATTGTTTTGTCCCATTCTACCACCTCAGGATTCTTTTACAATCACCCCTTAAATTTTCACTTCAGTTTGATGAAGTGCTTGTATGTATACATACTTGCAGTTATTAATTATTAATGTTACAGTCCTGTAAAAAATCTTCAATGCCCCACTACAACTCTTACAGGCCTGTTGCAGTAATGCACAGCAGACACTGCTCATCCTGGCAGAAGCCAAGCCTCTGACTCATTAATGTGCTTACCACTTTCAATGCTGAGACTGCAGGGATCTTCCAGCTTTTCTACCTGGTCTGCGCAGGTGGACTGAGCTTTCCATGTGTTAGCAAAGGCAGATCCTGTAGCCTCAATCAGCCCACTGGTTGTTCTAAAGTCATCACCTTCCATTCCATTGAAGTTTCCACAAAGACCTATTTGAGAACAAGGTAAAAATTTCACATAAGCATTACTTAGTCTCATACTGAAAGGCCAAAGGAAAGGGACAACTGATCACAAACACTATAAACAGCTGATTACTCCACATCAATTTAATGCATAATATAAATACTGTGGTTTTAGATGCCCTGGTTTAAATCTTCCACATATTCAAGAATAGTAACCATGAAGATATCTGTGCTTCAAGAGATTACTACTCTAGCCCAAATTTTTTATGCTTTCTGATGATATTGAAACCACAAAATACACTAAAAACCTGGTTTTGTGGATAGTTTACAAATAGACCAAATACAAAATTAGGGAATATTCTAAGAAACACCTATGTACTGGCAATGATAGGTCATTTCAATATCAAAAAATAAAACCACATTTCTAGTTTGCTTGAGCCAGTTTTCTTTCTGTTTTCTCCCCTCAAATTAACAAGTAGCATGAGTTATCACTCCTATAAAGAATACATGATTATTCAGCTGTGAAACAGCATGAGTTTGCTTCCCATTTGCATAGATACTTGCCTTGAAGTTTTCCTTTAACTGACTGATCCACAGTCACAAACAGCTGCATGACTCGGAACAGCTGGATCTGCATCTGAAGCCCAAATGGAGTTTGTACAACAAAGTAGTTGGAAGACGGCTTGAATACTGAGAAGCTGGCTGCAAAACAAAACATGAACTGTTGTAATGAACAAGTACACACAGGCTGCCAAAAGAAACACTTCTTATTAGATTCTCATGTATCACCCAGCATGAAATCTCTGACACCAGAATTCAATTAATATCTTTTTTCCTTTAAAAATCACTGGCCGAGTAGATATGATGCTGATGCTTAAAGACTTAACAAGTTGATTATAAAGGCTGGTCTCTGGGATCAGAACCAAATGGGCATGCCCACACCATGAAACCAGGTTTGGAAAGTGCTAAATACCCCTCTTCCACTTTTGCCTATATAAAAATACACCTCTCCATGAGAAGCCAGGTGCGTGACACTTGACATACAAGGCTGTGTCCCTTACTTGACACATGAGGCACATTCACTGTCATCTCGTTCAGGAGCACGCTGCCATCTGATCTGAAAACCACCACCTGTGTAACAGCAAATGGAATCAATGAGGTTCCAGGGACTGGTGAAAACTAAGATTTTACAAATACAAAGAAGATTAACAGAGAGGACATTTACATATTTAGGATCTGTCTAGATCTCCAAATTTTTGAAAAGAAAAATCTATCTGGAAATAGAACATGGCAGCAACTCTATAGATTATCTGGTCTATATATTCTCATAAACAAAGAGACCACTGAAGTGAATATTTGAGAAGGTTGAATTGTATCATCATTTGTCGGATCTCAAAATCTCAGCCCTGAGATCTGAGCCTCCGAGACCAGCTTGGGGGTCTCGGGAGTCCTGGAATGTTGCCAGAAGTGTCTGGTAGCTGGACTTTAACCCTACACAGGAGACGACAAGGATGAGGGCCTCACCGGGGTGAAGGGTGGAAAGATTAGTTAATTAGAGGGTGAGACACAAGGTTTAGGATTTATGTACAGGGGGGTTTAGAGGAGTAAGATGGAGGAATTGGGGTGTGTCCTGTCCTCCTCCTTCTTCCTCCTCTCCTCCATCTTCTTTGGCCACGGTGGCACCTTTCTATTGGTTATTACTAAGAGTACACCGAGTTATAACAATAGATGGTATTGGGGAAAAATGATAAATATTGTATACGTCACAATGGGTATAAAGATAGGTGCCTGCCCCGGAGGGAGATAGAGTGTGCCCATGGCTGACTGCTGAGCAGATCTCTGCTGGCTGAAAGAACATCTTTTAGATAAACAATTAATAAACATAAAACCAGAAAGAAGAACTGAAGCCTCTTCTCGTTCTTTGATACGCGGGTGCCCCAAGGCCACCTCCGGGCCACCTCCGGGCCTCCCAGGCCCCTCAAACAGCTGAGATAAACCTGACAATCATTCAAAGACAAGATTTCTTCTGAAAAAGACTCAATTAGAACTATAAAATAATATCTGAATGAAGAAAAAAATTATGAGAATGGTGGAAAAGAATAGGTACCCTTCCTTCCAGACACCTGGAATTCTGTGAGAAAAATCATAACACACAGAGCAGAGAAAAGAAGTGGGGGAAATGTCAGTGGTTTTGAATCTCATATTTTTTTTAAGTTTAGGTTTATTTTGAATTCTTGGGGCAGAAATCTGAGCTGTTTGTCAGCCTGTCTGAAGTTCCTTATCTATCCACAATTATGACTCCAGAAGAAAAAAGTATTCACTCACATTAAGGGAAATATGTTAATTTTCAACATATCTAGCAGAATCAACAGAACAGCACTTACATTCTTTTTGTTATCCACTAACAGCACAACAGTCTTCAAGCAGGTCTGTTTGTCTGTGGAGCCACAGGGAGCCAGTTCTGCCAGGAGAGCATAACTCTCATTTGCAGTACCCTACAATCACAGGGAAAGAAATGTCCATTAGTCATATTAAAAATCTCATGAAATGATTTCCACAACAAAGACTAAATTCATCAGTTACAATAACTTTCCGAGCTCAACAAGATTTTCCTCATTCTCTAGAAAAACTGACACCAGATATTTTAGGGATAAACGAAACAGCTGCCTACCTCTTTTCCCCACCTGACTTTGACACTCAGAAGTAGCTATTGCAGAAGTGGCCAAGAAATTCTAATCCTGAGACCTTTCTATTTCATACATACAAAGGACTTCACTGGATAATGACAGCAAAGGCAGTCTTCTATCTCACTAAATTAATCACTCATTGCAATAAGTCCTCAGCTTCATCGTATGGCAATTAGAGCTAAATCCTGAATTTTCTAGTACAACTTCCAGCATTTTGGTTTCCCTTACCCAAAGGAAGTGGACTAGAACAATAGCTCCCAGCTGATACACATCAGCCTACAGACACTGTTTTACTCTACAAGAGAATAGCCCCACTGTACACAGTACCTTGGCCAACACATAGTAGCAGTCTCCATGGAAGGTGTATTTCTTCCCATCAAAGGTGGTAAAATGGGAACCTCCTTCCACTGAGCATGTGCCTGGGCACGGTAGATCTTTGCAGGTCCATCTGCCTGAATTGCAGGTGCTATAAACAGACAAATAATACAAAAAATACTTGTAGTTATTACAGGAGCTGAGAGCACTGAAATCTGTATATTTGGTAACCAGCAAGCTATCTCCAGGTGTTTTAAAACTGTATCCTTGACCTTTCCTTTGAGATTTTCTCTCTGACATATGCCATAGAAACTTAGCAGAAATTCTGTTCTACAGACACGCAACATAAACATTAAATTCAGAGAGTTTTCAGAACATCTCCTATGACCATGAGGAAATTTGAAAAATACAGGCCCATTGACAATCATTCAAAGAAAGGTGTACAACCACCAGAATCCTTACCATTCTTCACATTCTTTGGAAATGCTTTCTCCAGGTGCATAACTCTTTCCACCAAGTTTGCAGTAGCACTGGCTAACAGGGATGCAGCCTTTTTCACTGATATCATCATACACAGTTCCTATAAAACACAACATTAACTATTCCAGCTCTTTTTCAAATAAGCAATTTCAACAGGGGAAAAACTCTAATTTGCCACACAGGCTGAGGTTATCTAAACTTTGAAGAATACTGGTTCTACTTTTTGCAATATAAGACAGATAGAAAACACTTTGATTCAGCTTTGAAAACTCAAGTCTGTTCATTTATATAGCTATACACAGATAAAAAGGTTATTGCAAGCAAATAAGAAAAATCTGAGAATGACACATGTTTAGATTCTTAGTCTTTTTGGCCGTGAAGACTATCACTGTAATCTTTCCTAAGGTAGAGAGCAAGCCTGAGAATTTCACTCACTGTCCATCACTGCCACTCTCTGGACAAATGGTGTCCATTGTCTCAGAACTATTCAACTTAAAAAGTGTGATTTACTATATAGCATCAAAAACCCACTTATTGAGAATTAACAAGCAGGTCTATTACCTGTCACTGTGTTAATATGCTTGAACTATAAATTAATTCATTAATCAATCAATTATTACCTCCTTAGAAAATTTTCAAGTTATTTTCCTCAAGGGGGGAAAATACTGAGCAGCACAACTCTTTTCCAAGATATAATTTGACTACATATAGTATTTTCGTATGACTTCCTTAGCCAGGGCTCTTGACTTTGTCCCAAGTGCAACAGCTAGAGTGACACTTGCCTTCAGGGCAGAAACAGCCATCCATGTAGTGCTCCTCACAAAGGCTGCTGATCTGCAAGTGTGAGCAAGTATCCATGCAGGGTGAGCTGCTTTCTCTATAGACCATGGTAGCAGGACAGGTCTTGGCTGAAAAAATAAGATCCCAGGAGTTATTTGAGTGTTAAGTTCATCATTCCTGAGAAACCACATCCTACTCCCTTCAAGTAAGTGGTGTCTCAAGCCACATTCTACATGGCAAAGCATGTTCATCTAAATCTGAACTGCTTTCCCTTGTTTTTATATTTACTTCTTTTGGTTTCAACTAGATCATATTATTCCCATCTCCTGCAACATCAAATCTCAGGTTTTTTAATGGGAACAGAATTTGCTGAAAAATATTTCTTAGTAGTAAAAGTAACAGAAGAAGAAAACAGGGACACCATAATATTTTTAGCACTACTGATATGAAATTTATAATACATCCCAACAGCTTTGTAAATAAGTAGTGCATTTAAATTTCATGGAACTACATGCACGAAACCTTTGGATCTTTGTAAAATTTGTGTAGCTGCTTACGGCAGAAGCTCTGTGTCCTCCATTCTCCCGGGCGGCCGCCTGCGTGCGAGCACTGGCGGGAATACTCGGAGATGGTGCTGCAGAGGCAGAAGGAGTCGTCCTTCCCATTGCAGGCACACTTGTCCTGCATGCACGCTTGGATGTACATCTCCAAATTAAGACGCAGCCGACAATCAGCAAATGCAGAGGAGGTCAGCAACTTCTGACACTCGTCACGCTGAGGAGGAAGAGGAACAATGTTGAAGAGATTTACAGATATCTGAGCTTCTGGACATTTCTTATCTCACAAAAAAAACCTGTTGTCTTTTGAATAGCTAGGAAAAAGTAACCATATATTTTGGAAGGGACAGTCCTCCCAGCTCCTTGCAACTAACTCCCTGTTGCACAAGGATCTCTCCATGTGTCCATGTGAAGGAATTTCACCACAAGTAATACTTACATGCTCATTACAGCTTGGAAGAGCCTGAGTTTCATCTGGATCTTCACATTTGGAATTGGGTTTGCTGATCTTCTGCATATTCCCATATGTAATTGAATTGTAGCTTGCATCTATGAGAAAAAAATAGAAAGAAAACTTGCAGAGCCCCAAAAATTGACAACAAGGAGCACCCGATTTCTGGAACGCTACTGATCAAGGGAAACAAATATGCCTGTTAGACACAGGTACCTGCTCTGCATGATGTCTAACTGTGCTTAAAAATGTAAAGAGGAAACAGGAAAAGAAGGCTAGTAAAGAACAAAAAGATTAATCTGGAAGAGAATAAACTTAGAATGCAGGAATTCCAGGAATGCAGAATTGGAACTTTATGTTTAGTCTGGGGCAATCACAGAAACCTCTCAAGTGAAATTTGCTCTGCTGTGATGTTTCTATGCACAGGGCTTGTCAGCCTATCTCTGGGGACAACTGTCAGCATGGTGGGATAACGCACCTCCCTTGATGAACTCATTGTAGATTTGAATGCCATTGTAATCCCCACAGAGACCACAGGTATGGTTATTAAATTTGTTGTCCAGCTCCACCTAAATAACAAAAAGAAAAAGGAAAAACAGAAAAGAATTAGCTTTTTCTTCTTCCTTTTTTCCCCCTCTTTTTTTTTTCCTACTGAGATAGAGAAATATCCCAGGAAACCCAGGAAATATCAATTAAAAATACTTTGATCATACATACCATCAGGGCATCCTGCTGGTTCCACATCAGAACCATGCCTAATTTGGCATAAATCTTGGTGTAAATTTCATTGCTCTCAATGAGGACACCAGAGGAGTAGTAAGGTGTCTTCACACTAGGAAGAAAATCACAGGCTTTGCATTAGTTAGGAAACGTAAGGGCTGACATGAATGTCAGTAATAAGCCAAATACCCCAAGGAATAGAGAAACTAGTCTGACTACCTCATTCTAACTGCACAGGGTGCCTTGTTTTAATGAGGCATAAAGTCTTCTCTTTTTGACACTCGGGACAATAACTCATAGCAAAAACTCATTTAAAAGTCAAAGCCATTTTCAGAGGAAAAGCCTACCCAACACTTTGGGCTCTTTAACTTAAAAAATACCAAAATGCCAGACGCTTTCAAATTAATCAAAGAAAAACCATCATCATTGTGTTATTAACAGAGGATATTCAAACATTCACTAAAAATTTACATCAATGAAAGGAGCTACAACATAATTTACAGTGTTTCTTTGCCAAAATATCTCATAACCATTTCAGAGAGAATTAATGTTCCATTGCAAGAAACTGCCTCTTTTAGAAAGAGTTCAGAATGCACAGGCAGTTACAGGGACTGTCAACAAAATTTTCAAAAGAAAGGAACATGTTAAGAGGAATTCAGTAGCTCTTCTCTAGTTAGTTAGTTTTAACTGGACAGGACTGAGCTTGTTAATGGTGACAAAAGACACTTTGTAGAGGGCTAAGCATAGATATTTTTGTGTGATAACAATTTGTGTCTCTCTTACAAATAAACTGAACTGCTGAATTTCATTCAGCAATAAAATAATTGTGGCAGGCAGTCTTATCCTATAAAATCCAGAAAACTAGAGTCTGCTCAAATAGAAGCAATGTAAACTGGA
This sequence comes from Zonotrichia leucophrys gambelii, assembly GCF_028769735.1. Taxonomy (NCBI): domain Eukaryota; kingdom Metazoa; phylum Chordata; class Aves; order Passeriformes; family Passerellidae; genus Zonotrichia; species Zonotrichia leucophrys. Next base: position 40,615,180 of record NC_088175.1, on the reverse strand, counting down.
GTCCAGTCAAAATAACTGGGTATTTTTTCTACAAATTTATCAATGTAATTGTTATCCATCAAGATTCATGCATGTGTATGCACATCTCTTAACTAGTCTCTTTACTGGGAGAACTTTATCTCCTGATTTGCTGTTACTGGAGTTTTTACAGCTATTTAGCTCAGGCATTTTTTAATATGTCCAAATGACTTACACATTTAGATGCAAACTCAGAGATCATTATTTCTGCTTTTGACTGCATTGTTCATCAATAAGCAATGAAGTCTTGAGGGATTATGTTTCTTGAGGGGAAATATAAAATGTTGGACATCTTTTCAGCTTTTAGCTATCACAGCATGGAATATTTATCTTTTTTTTCTAATAGTAGGACATTCAATCAATCAGTGGATCAGGTACCTGAAGGCTAATCCATACACTTTTCTACTTTACAGTTTTCACTTCAGCACAGTGAAATGCTATTTTGCATGACAATAGGTAATTTATCATTTCAGAAGCAATATGGAAAATTAAGTTCTACCAAAAAAAAAAAATTCTCAGAGCAGCAAAACAGTTTGGCAGGGATCTGCTGTTTTATGACAATAAAATCTATCTAAGACAAAAATGGCTTCATTCAAGAGAAACAGTTTTAAAAGGACTTCTAACTTGTTTCTCATAGAGTTCTTTTTAAGACTTGAATGCACAATAAAGAGCTTTTTCAATTTGAGGCAATAATGCATTTTTTTTTGTAACTTTCTGTCATTTTATTATGCATTCTAGTATGATCTTTGGAAAACTAAATGTTACTTTCAATCGTTGAACATATTTTCATTGCAGTGTCTTCCAAATGTAGAGCAAAAGCTGAATTTTGGGCAAAACTGAGTTCTCCAATGACAATTAAAAAGTTCTCTTTTTTTTCAATTATGCTAAAACATACTAATTAACTCATGAGTTTCCCCACTTGATTCAGAGTATAAAGGCACACACTACAAGGATAAGCTAATGATAGGAAAGACTAGGTTAAGACACTGCTTAGCATCAGTAATGTGTCACACAAGTTTCTTGTGTAATCATGTTAAAAGAGGAGAAAAATAACACTGCTCAGTCTGAAAAAGTACATAGTGCCACAGATAAATTGCTGTGAATTTTGACCTGTGTTATATCTGTTAAATTCTCTTAAGGAATGGCCATCAGATCTTTAAGAATTATGTATGAAGATCAGGAAAAACCACCTCTCTTCTGTCAGAAAATAAGAGGAGAAGACCCCAGAGAAATGCATTTCCTTTTCAAGGATTTGCTAGACCACCTGCTAAGGTAAACTCAAGATGATGCCATTAAACAAATGAAGCTATGTCATTTTAAGCCAGTGAAAAATCTGGCTCATGAGCTGCACTGCCTTCTGCACAACTGGAAGAACAATTTGCTCAAACCTATTCCTGACTTGTATTTAATTTTATTTCCTTATGGCAGTGTAGAAATGACAATTAGTACTAAAGCCCCTCCCCAAAGAAATTTTAATGCTAAATTTCAAAAGGCTTTTTTGTTTGTTTATTTGTTTGTTTGTCTGTGGAAATGCTTTGCAGCAGTTTCTGTAATGGCACACAGACAGTTGTGTAAAGAATCAATCCTGCTTTTATCTTGCCAGCACATTTCTCTGAATACCATTATAGCAAAGGAACTTACATCCGCCCATCCACCACAACCAGGTTGGGTTTGAGGTAGACCATTATATCCTTGATCTTCATCAGAATATACTGGATCTCAGGATGGCCATTGCTGTCGAGAGCACGCTGGATGTGGACAGAGAACTCCTTGTAAGCCTCTCGGCAGTCGGAAACAAAATTATACTCGCAAAGGCCAGGGAATTGGTAGACATCTCCATCAAAAGTCTTGAAATGGTTGTTTCCCCAAGTGCTGCAGACATAGTGGCCATGGCTTCTTGTCCTTCCTGTTAAGTGATGAAAAAGAAATAGAGATGAAAAGAAGTGCAAGAAATTATCTAGTGTGAAAAATTGTAAGTGTTCTGTTTTACAGTAAGAACCACCTGCAATTATGTTCACAGTGACTCCATGGATTTCAAGCGGGATCAAGGATCTGCCAGGTCAGCAGAAAATATGGAAATCTCAAAAGCAGAAGAAGATGTTAATAAATAATTCTGAGACCAGGGTATATCCTATAATTTTCACTGAAGTGAAGGAACTTATCTGCATGAAGTGTGGAAACTTAATACTGACCTCTAACTTGGCTTCTGTGTCAAGCATATGATTTTATTTTGAATCTCAGTATTATTTTTATCAATATTAAATTTTTCCAAGAACTATCTTCTTTCCTGGTGCAACACGTACTAGAAACAAAACAGGTAGGAAAACAAGAAAGTACTACCTACTTTGGAAGGCTAATATTTTAAATGTTATGAAAGGGCTTATGCACAACAGGAGATTTCAGTGAAATATTTATTTTCTTAAAAGCAGTAGTGATTTCTATTACTGCAAGACAGAAGCTTTCAGAAGATAGGTCAGAAAGTAGCCATGGTAGGAGGGAAAAAAAGATTTTGCAATAGCAAAATATGAAGATTATTTGTTCCTTTCCCTGCCATCTATACCGACAAAAAATACAAATTAACAACAATATCTGATCAATCTCCAGATACTATAGATCAGGGGTGAATCATAAAAGCTGAGCATCCTTAGGAATCTTAATGTTTCAAAAGATTTTCTTGAAGCATTTAACATGAGAAAGCAAAACTGCTAAGAAAACCCCTAGGTTACTGTATTTTGATGGATGTATCAGTCATACCAGATACATCCAGCCAAGCTGGAACACTTCTCTCCCCAGAAGGAAGGCTGCACAGAGATTCTCCCAGAGCTCACAGCTGGAAGACCAAATGCAAGGTAAAGCTTTCCACCCATTGCTGAATTCAAGACACAGCAGACCAATAGCCCAAACCTGATCACTGGATATAATTAATCACCTATTCCTCTAAAAACCAGTTTTCAGTAAGAATGCTCCATTCCATCACTTCAAATTCGATAGCAAATACTGTAAGTTAGAGCTTTTGCAAAAGGGTTAAAAATGTCCTAAATGACAAAATAAGGTTTTTTTTCAATGTTATTACATTCATTTTTGAGGAACAATTTATGCTGTTCCAAAGCAACAGAAGACACAATCATCCACTTCCTTCATTACTTTAGCAATGAACTTCTCAAAGTCCTACAGTCCCTTTCTTGCCGTACCTAGTAAAGACTCAATGGAAAGAAAAGCAACACTGAAAATATTTTCCAAGCACATCAAACTATGAATCAATGCAGTAGAGATAGGCACTAATCTCTCCAAAGAAAGTAGGATCTACCAATTTTGTCCAAGCAATACAGCCTCAGTATTTGAAAGCTTAAGCGATTTAAGGCATCCTAAAACTCCAGATCATTGTTTAAATGCACAGCCTCCTTCTAGCTCCGCAACAATATTTTAACTCTTTTCCTCTTTTCCAGTCTGCTACCATTTCATCTCCAGAGCTTACCTTTTCTTATTTCACTAGCAGAGGAGAGAGCCAGCCAGAGGAGGAAGAGGCTGGCCGCTCTTAGCCCCATGGTGGCTAAGGTGGGTGAATGGGAACTCCACTGGAAACTCAGCTTTTTATAATACCCACTGAGGCAATTGATTCTGTCACAGGGGAGGAGATTCACAGGGAGGGGGCAAGAGGAGGGGCAAAAAAACAGGTGTGATATTTGCAGAAGATAAGAAGTAAACAGACAATCGTTTTTCACCATAAATGAAGGAATTCAGCATACAGGAAACTATAATATTGATTCAGTAATCACGTAATTTTTTATTGCTCTACTTCATCTACAGGATGCTGTGCTTTTAAATCCTTCAAATGCTCACATCAAGTTTAACCTTCAGTAACTCCCATAACAAATAATGAATTTTGGGGTGGCTGAACAAAGAAATTCCTTGAAGAAATTTTAAGGTGAGACCCTAAAATAAAGGCTTCAAAAGCAAAGAATTTTTCATTTTTCATCATCACATAGAATAATTTCTGTAAAAATTAAGTGATGCTTGTGAAGAATGTTGTAATTAACAGTAACTCTTACAAATAAACTGGCACATCATGTGTTGTAGAATTATTTTGCAGGCAATTATTGGATTTCCTTAATTTTTACGCCTCTTGGGAACATCTAAACCAGAATACTGCCCATACTGCATATTTTGCCTAAAATATAATTGAGACTGGGTGACATAGTAGGTTCAAGGATTTTACAGTAAAAGAGGTGCTCTTTCAAACTTTATCATGGTGTAACAGAATGTCCATCAAAGTAGTAGAAATTCTCACATAATATTAAGCTTTAGACAAAAAGGAAAAAGAAGGGTAAATGGAAAAACATTACTGTTCTTAATCCCCCTAAACATTCTTGCTCATTCTGGCTAACTTTCTACATAAATGATAATATTACAGCCTGCTCTCCCACATCGGATCCTACAAAAGCTGTAGGGTCAGCTTTGCTTTGTGCAGAGAAAGACATTCCTTGGGAGAACAAGAAAGAAAGCAGAAAGCAGAATCAGGAACCAGTTCGGAATGCTGCTTTAGAAATACAGGATTTCCACATGCACATTATTTTGTGCCGAAAAGTTCCTTTTAGAAGGTCTTTCTGCAGCTCTCTCCAGGAGACGAAGCACAGGCTCCTTGAAGTAAAGGCACACTTCCTTCAAGACATCTTGTAACATATCTGCTTCCAGTCTCTACATTTCCTCATCAAAAAATTTTCAATTCAGTGACCAGATTTTCAATGCAGAAATCTGTAATTTTCAATGCAGAAATAATTTCATTTTTCAGTGCAGAAATCTGCAACCCACTTGATCATTTAAAGTATTTGTTACTTTCATTGATCATATTACAAGTAGAACTTTTATGTTTTTCAAAACACCAAGGAAACTTTTTACTTAGCGCTTTTGACTGCTCTTGTCAACTAGAAACATTCTCTTATCATAAAAGAATATTCTTTAGTTGCTATTTTTTTATTAAATTATTTTATCCCAATTATAGCTTAGACTTTATCTGAACATCTTCCTGTTTTCCCTCAATACATCTCAAAAGGTTTTAGATTTTCTCCTTTCTCTATTTGAGAACACAAATTTGTTCTTCTCTTATCCTTACATAGCATATCACTCAACAATCCTGACTGAAATTAAGTAGGAATCCTTTACTCTCTTCTGAATCTATCACTGGAAGAATATAGCTTTATTTTCCTTCTTGGGAAATAAAAATAAACCCAGTAATAACCACTCAGAACCAACCACTCATAGAAAACAAAGCAAAACCACAGGCTACAGAGATCTTTGCTCAGTGGTTACTTTATCAAACCCAACTTTTTATGATAACTCAGAGACATCTCCTCACTTGGCATTTTATGTCTTTTATGCCACCAAAACTATTAGTTTGGAAGTGTTTTTTAAAATTACTTAGGAGATTCCCAAAGGACTTGTTTTTAAGATTTTCTTATTCTCCCTGTGTTTTTCTAGATAGTCTCCCAGCTAAAACTATCTCCTCAGAAGAAAAAGGGTTTCCATGACCTAATTCCTATACAGTCTTTGCAAACTGCAACAGCATCTCCATGTACACAGCAAACATGACCCTTTTTCAGATTGAACAGGATGTGTATGCTGACAGGTGTAAGCTGGAAACTTGCATATTTTCCATTCGGGTTTCTTTGCCACAAAACTTCTAGATCTCAATGGAATCACTCTCATTAATTTCTTGTGACTGGGAAAGATAATCATCCCTCAATTGCAGTTGCACCATTCCTCAGTTCAATATGCTGGTATTTTTATAATTTTAATATATTCTGTGTAGGAGAAGAGCTATTTTTAGCTAAGCACCTCCAAATTTTAGAGATTGATTTACTCTGCTCCAGCTTTGTCCTGCCTGTACAGGGAGCATGATTCCTTCTTGAGCTATGAAGTTACACATGACAATTTTCCTTCTGCAGTCTTTGCTTCTCAGAGTGGCCAACAACTTCCCATTGTCCCTTCTTCTGACATATATGGGGCTTGCTGTGACACCCCTAACTGGAGAATAAGGGACATCAGCATGTCTTTCAGCACTGAGATCACTCTTACAGAATTCACACTTGAGCTTACATGGTTATGATGATCTGAAGAGAAATAAATTCAGATCCTTATCTCCAAAAGTCCCAGGTATTTGTACTTTTGCTAGCATTAGAAGGTGTCCTAAACTATACTGTCTCTGTTTCCTTATTGACAGAAGGGTAACGATCCTGTCTACCATCTGTTTTATACGTTTTTCAGAAATAATCAGTCTTTGAGTTAGACATCATAGCCTTATTTATTTCTTGCTCAGCTACCTTAAGGGTTTTTGGACTATATATTTTAACCCAAAAGAACCTGATTGGTAATGCACAGATAACATCTTTATGCATGCATTAACTTATTTACCATAAATTGTTTCACAACCTGAACTAACCAGTCATTTTGCAACAAAGTTAATTCCACTTTATCACTACCATCTTTTCCCTAAGCTTACATAAGTAATATATACCTGAGTTGACCTTTGTGTAGAATTTTGTGCCATTCCTGCTTCCAGTCAGCTTAATCAGAAGTCACCTTCCTCTTTCCAATTTTGGTCAGGTGTTCAGATGCTTTTATTACCAAAGATATTACTTATAATTCTGCATGCTGTCACTATGCAAGTGGCAACAGAGCTAGGACAAGAAGAAGGATTTCAATGTTTAGATTCCACAGCTGAGCATTAACAGAGATGGTTTTTTAAAAGCTCCTGAAGCCCATGAGTAGCTGTACAACTTCCCATAAGCTTTCACTATATGCCTGACCTAGAAGCCCCAACACCAGTGCTACAAAAATCACTGCTAAAATCCAAAGCATAAAAAAGAAAAGTTGGTTGCTTGGCAAGTGTGTTTGTTGCAGCAGCAGACGCAAAAGCAGAGATAAAAGATGTGTTTTGAGTCATGGTTATGTCATTGCATTGTTTCCCTACTCTTAAACTTTTATGAGACTATTTCAAATCGTTCCATCAGCATAGCTAACATTTAATGTTCATTTAGTTACAGGGTAAATTTATTTTGTGATATACTTGTTGTTAAAAAGAGAATCTACATGGAAGATTATCTTCATTCTGAATCACACTGCAGAATAAAAGAGCCTATATGTATCATTTATATAACTTTAAGATAAAATTCAGCTGAGACCTGACTGGGTTTATTGTTTTAGGAAGAATAAACAATTTTTCAAGAATGTGGGGTCTGTTTCTATCAGTTAACATATCAAGAAGAAATCTAATTGCAGTCTTGCCACAGCAATCACAGGATGACCACTGTACAAATACCTCAAAAAGTACAATTACACTTGGTGACTGAGGCCTTTTCCTTATCTGCTTTTGTAGTCCTGACTTGCTGATCACAGGCTGCCAAGCCAAGCAGCAATGTTCTATCAGTAACGTTGTTCTGCAGAAGTGGCCATAGGGTTTTGTTCTCCTACTCTTCCGCCTGCCAGAATTTCACCAGAGCACACACAGCCTTACACATGACCATACAACAGCACATCACTCCTTTTATTTCAAGCACAGAGATCATCTGAACTGAGTTGCTGGAACTCCCTTGGCAGCCATTGTAAAATTGCTCTGGTAAAATCTAGTCAAATTATGAATTCAGAGATGTAGCGTATACAATCACTGTATTTCCTTGACTGAGGCATTTAAGCCCCCTATGGCACACCTTGACAAAAACGTAACCAGAAACAGAGACTAGCAGCAGTAGGCTGAGCAGTACATGGAAGTGTTAAAGCAATGACAGAGAAGTAATGGGAGTGAATTTCATTTTGACATGCATGCTGCCAACAGATTAATCCAAAATTATCAACATTTAGATGGATGTAAAACTGATATAGAATCAATTTCATCACTGTAACCCTGAGCAGCTTTTGGGTTATGTGCCTTACTTTTTATTCCAACAAATACAATATCATAAAGTATCTTCTGATGCTGGCTGTAGTATAATGTTCTTACATGCCCTTCCTTAAGTGGTTTGGCATAGAAATTTTAAGAATAGCATCCATTTTCCACTCATAGTACTTCCTTGTTTGGAAGTCAGCAGCTCATCCTCTGAGACTAAAGCTGCAAAACATTTCCTTCTCTTCCAGTTAGGTACAAGTAGGGATAAACATGTGACACACAATTACTGAAGATTAGGAAGGAATGTAGGAAATAACTTAAATTAGTACGCTTTCCTACCAACACTTAGCTTCTGGAAAATTTTAATCTGCAAAAAGCTTCTTCATAGCAGCTTCTACATCAATACACAAGGAAAAAATGCTTGATAATTTAAAATAATATTAGAGTTCTCTTTTGCTCAAGCATCGGTGGGATTTACTACAGGGAAATGGACTGAGCCAAGAAGAGATAGCATGGAAAGGGCACCAAGGGAATTACACTTCACATCTTACTCTGGTAATACACATACCACACTCTGGTAATTTTACCCCAGGGGAATGGGATTTTCCAAATATTTTATTTTCTCTGTAGCAAAAGGTGGGGAAAACTATTGGTGAAATGTGCTTTTTTTCCCCCCCTCTGTCCTCTGGAGAGGATTTTTTCTGAAAATACAGTTCACTTAGATGCTAGAAAATATTCTAGACAAAACTTAAGTACCTAAACCTGTGCTCTCTCTCAATGGAGCTCATATATCAAAAATTTGAGCAAGAAATGAACTGAGCATATTTGTTTTAATTGCAATTTTCCTCTACTAATATTTTCTACCATCTCCTTGTCTCAAAGTTCCTATTGACACTGAAGATGGAACTGAAGTAAATCTGCATTTACTTAATATTTTTATACGAGAAATCAGACTCACTGTCACAAAAAAATGGAGAGCAAACCCTTCACTCTCTTTTTCCTTTTTGCAGCAGTGTATCAATATTGCCTCCAAGTCAACATTTGCTCTGAGTTATTTTTAGCTTTTAATCAAGAATTTTTGAGAGATATTCAAATATCACTGCTCAACAGAGTATATTCTTGTATTTTGCAGCATGGTCAGCCTAGTCACTTGGCTGATAGATTAAACTTTTCTCATTTTTCCCCACCTTTTAACGGAATGGCTTAGTTTATGGCCTGTAGCCAACAGCTCTACTGAAGATTTTCATAAATTTAAGACTTAATATCAAATAGTTGAGATAAACAATATTCTGAGTCGTTGTAAAGTTGTGGTGATGGTTCCATAGGACATTATGAAAAGTTGAGCTCATTTGAAGTAAGAACTGCTAAGAATCTTTAGTCTTCCTCTTCTTACCACCAAATATTAGAATTCTGCTGGTACAATTTGCTGTCCTTGCAAAACTTGCCAGAGTTATCGTAAAGTTTAACTTTTTTTCTGTTACGCAAGTCAGCAGTTACGTAGTTAATAGTGCCTCTGTATTGTAGGACGGGGAATAACTGCGTCAAACATGAGAATACGTCTGACTTGTATCCAAGTCTCCCAGCTGCCGTGCACATCTCCTAACAACATTACTTTATAACTAACATTTGAGTCATTAAAAAGACAATATTGTCAATACAGCACATTATCAGAGAAACACTGTGAATATAACAATGAATATAGAAGAATGCTTTGTGAGCTGATGAATGAGACAATCTGAGAAATATTTTCCTTTATAGACTTCCATGATATTTTGCACTATATGTTTATTTTCCATGCACTTTAAAAATTTGGATCAGAATACTCTCAAGGTGTCTTTTGAAAGGAGACAAAAAGAAAGCAAAACTAAAAAACAATTTTGAGCATTCCTTCCTCCTTCTCCTTTTCAGTTGCTGCTTTTTCAAATGTCAATTTTGAGAAGTCATTTATCTGCACTATAAAATGCCAGTAGTGAGACTGACAGTGCATGACATTCAGTCCGATACATCCATTGGGTCTACCTATGTTCAAATTTTGTAAGGGCTGGATAAAAAATGTTTGGAATAAAAAATCTGATTATAACTTCAAATTGTACATAATTGATATTCAAAAGAATTGTTACCCAGAGCATCAAAATATCTCATAGTTTTGATATATGCATCTCCACAAAATTCCTGTCCCAATATGAATAACACATCCAGCATTCTGAACAAGGAGAGGCCTGCACCAGGTAAGAAAACTCTGGAGAGACTTTAAAGCACCTTCCTGAAAAGGGACCTACAAAAAAGATGGAGAGTGACTTTTTACAAGAACATGTAGTGATAGGCAAAAGGGAATAACTTAAAGCTAAAGGAAGGTAGATTTAGATTGGATATTAGAAAGAAGTTAATTACTTTAAGGGGTATGAAAAACTAAGTGAGAAACTGGGGCAGATTGCCCAGATAATCTGTGGATGCCCCATCTCTGTATGCGTTCAAAGCCAGGTTAAATGGCAACCTTTGAGCAACCTGGTCTCGTGGGAGTTGTCCCTGCCCATGATAAGGGGATTGTGAGGAAATGATCTCTAAGGTTCCTTCCTACCCAAATCATTCTATGATTCTGTAATTTCCTGTGAGAATACAGTTGGACCAGATGTTTGGTTTAGGTCCCTTATAACTGATCAATTCTATTTTAATACCTGAGTCTCTGGGTCCTAAGGCTCTCACCTAACTTTGAAACACTTCCATTTTGCACAGAATACTTTATTTTCCTCACTTTTCCAAGGACCAGGTAAGCAGGAATGAGCATGACTCTACAATGCAGACCTTAGAGAGAATCTAATGTCACTGATGAGAAAAGGGGGGAGAGATGTGACCACATTTAAACATTTGATATAGCTCATGGGAATAGAAACTCTGGTATGGATATACGCCTGAATTTTTATCTTTCTTTAAAGAGGTTTCTCAGTTCATGGAAAGAAAAAGATTATAAAAAATAAAGCTGAATTCTTAACTTGACCTGGAAAGTAAGATTTAGCTGAACATAACACAACAGAATATTGCGTGAAGAACAGGGACAACAGAGTACAATCCTTTTTCTCTGCCCAGTCTGAAGAACAGTTATTTTTCTGGTGGTGCTTACGTAGGTTACAAACATTATAGAGGAAAAATATTTCATAAAACTTGGTAAGAGATGTTTGCTGAAGGCAAATATCTTAATAAAAATATTAAATCAAAAGCAAGTCTGTGAGATAAGTGATAATATCTTATGTGTACTTTCCCAAGACAGAGACTGGAGAAAAGTTTCCAGTTCAGAGAAGTGCTTCACCAATGTTGCATTAAGTGTTGCTGCAGTCTGGCAAATCTGTAATTAGACACAAAGAATCTTCATTTTTCTAGCTGTGATGGGTTCAGCTTGGCTGACTGCAAACCCTCAGCCAGAGGCTCTCTCACTCTCTGTCCTCAAGAGAATATTTCTCCCTCATCTCTCTAATTGCTACACAGCATTTCAGCCTTTCTTTAATGTATTTCCAACCCTTCTTAAATGTAATTCCAAACAGATAAATATATTCCCAAGCCACCAGCATGGCTGATGGGCTAATCTGCATGCTGTGCTATGTGTGGAGCCAGCTGGCCAGTGTCTGTCTTGCACAGGGCTGTCCAAGTCTCTTCCTACACAGGCCCCCCTGCAGCTCCCCTGCTACCAAAATCTTACCATGTACCACACACCTGTACATAAATTATAACAGAAACATCTCTTCACCATCTCAGAGGGCCATATGATTAATAAAAGGTCTTTTTCAGGTAATTTTGGCCAGAACATAACAATGCAATTAGGCATTTACTCTGATGGTATTAAATCCAAGCTCCCTCTGACAAGAGAGGAACATTCTTCTGTAAATCACCTCTCATTCAGAAAAAGTGTTTAAAAGAAAAAAGAATTATTAAACAATGGTCAGGGCCTTAATGTAGATTTATCACAAAGTGCTCAACATATCTTAGGATATTACACACATTGAAAGAGTGAGACAGGCACATGAGCACTTGAAGAAGAGTATTATAATAAAATAAAATGTAAATCATACTTCTAGGCTTCACTTGAAAAATGAATTTTTTCTGTTCATGTTATGTGCATTTGGGAGTTGAATATACCCTTTCTTTGCAAGAAATTGATGGTGATAACAGATATTACAAAGAAAAGCCTGTTTTTCAACTCTTTTGTTTCATTTCCTAAATTTGGGATTTGTTTTGTTTTGTCTTGTCGTCACAGGAATGTTTCATATTGAATCATCCAAAGCAAAGCAAAAAATACTCCTGAATTTACTGATGTTATACTAGATTTTATTTTGCTACTACTTATACAAATGACAGTATTTATTATAAACAGACCTATGTCAAACACACAGAATATGAATGGAAATACAGACTACAAAACATGGATTATCTGAGTTTTAACAGGAGCTACTTTGTAGCTGTCCTAGAAAAAACTCTCTCTTTGGTTGAAAATGCCATTTTCATGTCATGACCCTGGACTTGTTAGGTCTCTCTCATGTAAGCTAGTATGTGGAACCGAGCCAAAATAAACTGCAAGCACAAAAAGAATAATTTTTAACTGAGGGGACAGTGTACTTGAAAAGAGCAATTCACCTCATCATATATTAGGATGACTAGATGACATTTTGATGAAAGATGCAGACAATAATTCAGTAATTTTGAACTAAAAGAATTTGATTTTATGAAGCTAAACAGTATTTACATAATCCTGTATGTTATCTCGATTCCGATTATATAAATAATATTATAGTAGTCCAGCAAACAAAGCACACCTGGATGAACTTGGAAGTGATTGATGCTTTACCTTCATAATAAATTCTCTAATTGACTAAGGAGGTGTATCCTCTTTGTGAGACTCCTGAGAAACTCCCATACAATCTGGCAACTCCCATGTCACAAAGTAAATGTAAAAAATATAAAAGGAGTCTGATGTGAACAGAAGATTAGTGTATGCTACTTAGTCATGAGCATGAGTAAGGTAAGACTTCATGCACAGTCTACATGAGACTTAAGAAAAAGCTTTCTAATTTGATTAGCTGTAAGACAGAAAAATAGTGACAAGGATACATAATTAAAATTTAAAGAATAGAAGACTTCAGTTTCTAACTGTCTACACAATCCAGGTCAGATATTTGCATTCAATCCAAGACTTGTATGTCAGAAAAAAAATTACCTAAATACCGTCATTTGGATTAAAAAAAAAAAAACCAACCAAAACACTCTGTATCTTTCATTACCGCTATTCATATTCTCATTTAATATTACCTCATATAGTAATCAAATGCATCTCACAAAAACTACTTCCGGTCCGTAACTGTGTCAATACAAATATCACTAAATATCATGAGTAAAATTTGCAAAAGAACAGTAAAAACAACAAAAGCTATTAAAAAAAAAAGAAAAAAAATTCAGTACTGTAAAATGCTACGAACCAACGGGAAAGTAAGGCTACATTACATGCAATGGTCACTTGGCAAGACAAAATGACTGCACTTTAAATGTGTCCTTTCATTTCTTCTTCTTCCCCCAACTTTAAACTGCAGAGCACGAAGCCATACAGTCTGGAATATCCCTTTGGTCAGCTGGGGTCAGCTGTCCTGGCTGTGGCCCCTCGCAACTCCTTGTGCATCCCAGCCTCCATGCTGATGGGGCGAGGAGCAGAAAAGAGCTGGACTCTGTGTAACTCCTGCTCAGGGGTATCTAGAACATCCCTCTCTTATCAACTCTTTTCAGCACAGATCCTAAACACAACCCCAGAGCCAATACTATGAAGAAAATTCAGTCTATCCCAGCCAAAACCAGCGCAGTTTCATGGAAATCTTTATCTTGATTCTGTGAAAAAGATAATAAAAAGATTCACAAGATCATGAACATTGCTAGTCACAAACAAATTTCTGTGAGACAGAGCCTGATCTCTGTGTGCCTCCCCAGTTCCATGACTGAGTTTGCAATACCTCTGTAACAGCTGACAGAGACACAGTGTCAGCAAGGACAATTAGACCTAGAGGACCTGCTGGCTCAATCCCTCTATCCATACAGAAGTTGGTTACACACCAACTTCAGGAAGTTGGCACAGCTTTCAGTTACAAGAAAGGCTTATCCTTGTGGGGTGTGCATTGTTCAGCTACTGAAACAGCAGGGTCAAGGAGGCTTTTAGCTACATTATCAACATTTTTTTAGAAGTTACTTTTCTTGCTGGGTAGTTTCTCAAACTCTACAGCAATACATTTAGAGCAATGACAATTTATTTTTCTTTAACTGCTACGGTTTGGGGTTGTTTGCGGAGATTTTTTTTTTGTTTTTCTTGCCCATGGACATTAGCTAGGAACAAAATTTTCAATAAGGCAACAGTGTTGGAAATCTGATTATCAAGCACAGAGAACTGGGTCTGCAATGTGTTTTTGTGGAGACTTGTCTGCTATATGTAGGAATGGAGATATGAGATGCTTTAATAATGCTTTAATGCACATAATTCTACACCTGTGGGAGTAATAAAGCCACTAATAGCAGATTAATATTTAACTTTAAAAATGGGAAATTCCTATGAAGAAATCAATCAAAATAAGGAGTGATCTCGTAGCTGTTTACAGGCACCATATTAAAGGCTCAAATAGGCAAACAGTACAAACCAAAACAGACCTAGAAGGACTAGGAATGAAAACAAAAACCAGCATGGCCAGGCAGAGCAGTAATAGAGACAAGATAACATATTAGTCCAAAATAAAGAAAAAGGAGATTTTAGAATAAATTTATAAACTGAACAGTAAACAAACTTCCAAGACTGGATGCCATTCCTTATATGTTCTAAAGAAGCTCAAGTACAAAACTGCCACATTTCAACAGCAGTTGGAGGGCAAGATCCCATGGGTAGTTACCTCCTGGATCATCAAATTTTCTAGATATTTAAACAAGCTGTAGGAAAGGCAATTGTCACAACAGACAGAAGTCACTGATGGGCTCTGTCAAGGTTTAAGAGCGGTGACTGTGAAGCCACACCATTTGTTAAGAACCATGATTATTCAGGAGAGCCAAAACAAAACTGAAAGACAGTTGCAGAACTAGCCTACAATGTTGAGAGGGTTAAAAACAGTACATAAAATTCAGTGACTACCTCTATATAGTGTGAATTCAAAAGAAGAATGCCAGTGTGTCCACACAGTTTTCCAATCCTTCTTTCTTATAGACTCTCTTCTTTCCTACAGACACACAAAGGGCACAATGATATTTACCAGTTGTCATGAAAAAGATCTTGAAACCAACATGACAAGTACCAAATAATACCATCTAAGTGACCAGTGACATTCAAAATGTTCAGATAGTGGTATTAAAGGTATAGAGAACAAAGCACAAAATAACATTGTAATATTCTACATTGCATTCATGGAGGGACCACATTTACAAAAAAAAACCAAAAAAACCCAACATTCTTATTCTGGTCATTCCATTCCAAGAAGCATATTTTTTTACAATAAGGGCAGAATGCTCACCTGTAAAGTTCTAGTTCTGTTAACCATTTATAAGGACCTTGGAATGCCTCCCATTGATTGAATATGAACAGGTATGGACACTATGGGTGACTGTGGCTGCCTGTATTTTCCTAGACTGCTTTCTCCATTGCTAAGTGTATACCTTCTACATGAAGTGCCAGTGAGTGTGGGTCGCACTCAAAAAAATCAGTGAAAAATCAGTGATTTTTAGAACTAAACCCAGAACTAGATGATTGTAGTAGGAATGTGAATGTATATGAAAGAGAATATGTATGTGTGTAAGCACTGGAAGAAGTGGCAGAACCAGGATGGAAAGAACAGTCCAAAATTATGATTAGGATCACTGTTTCCAAGATGCTGTTATCAGGGATAAAGTGGAATTGTGTTGTTTGCATCCAGAAAAGATAGGTCTGCACTCTGCTAAGACCACAGCACAGATGACTTTACAGTGGGAGACCTGCATCCTGAGATCAGGATGGAAATAAGCAGCACTATGTCATATATTGCATTCCATTACTTCACCAAGAAAACAGACTAAAGACATATAACTTAAATAGGGGAAAACAGACAATAAGCAGTAATCAGATCTAAGATCTCTGAAAGCTGAAATAAGTCTTATTCTGTGGCAAATGATCATGTCTTTACAGCCAGAGACTACAAAAGGATATCCAGATCTGTAGTTTGCCACCACCAATCAAGGAAAAGTAATAAATGCAATGGGCATTGACAGCAACATCTCTTGTCCTCTGCTTTGCACGCCACCAATCCTGGCCAAATCTAGTAACACTTGGGAACCCAAGCTCAATGCTTGCAAAATGTGGGTGTGAAAGGGCAACCAGGAGAGAAGTAATGAAGATGTTAAAATAAACTCATTTCGAAGTTTTGTAAAAAAGACTCTCTCTCCTTTTCCAGAATATTCCACACATAGTTTTATCACAAATGGTTTCTTGCAGGGAATATGCCCTGATTACTAAAGGATTGGCCAGTGTGGGGAAGGGCATGAGTTATTAAGATCATTTTTATATTTGATAGAGAGGTAGAAAGAGAAGAGTAATCATGCACATCCTTAATATTATTTATTCACTACCTAAAGCTAATCTACACCTTCAGATTCAGTTTTGAGTTTCTTGAGCTTCTTGTGTTTTTTCTCATACTTGGAATAAGCTTCCTAGAATAAACATTTAAACCCCTTACTTGAGGTGCTAAAGAGGAAGCTAAGCAAGGAACTGTTGAAGGGGAAATGGCCATAGTTCCTTTCAGGCATTATTATCTTTCACTTTTGTTTAAGAGTTTATAAATGTGGTGCAATTTCCCTTACTTACTGTCAGCTCCGACTTCCAGGAGAAACAAACATACAGTTAATGACTGACTATCAAGAGAAGGAGGAAATGAAGTAGTTTTATGCCTGGTGAATCTTGCTAATCATATGCTACTGATCATCTATATACATCTGAATATACAACCAGCAACGTGTCCACAGAAAGATTCCTTGTTATTTGAAGTATTTACACATTACCATTGTCCTTGTTACATATCCCCAACCTTTGCCCTGGCCATGGTGCTGAACACAAACACGTGCTTGGGGAAATCATGGACTCACAGAATGGCTGGGTTGGAAAGGACTTCAAAGACCATGTATTTCTAACCCCCCTGCCATGGATAGGAATATCTGTCAATGAACAAGGTTATTTAGGTTATTTAAAGCCCCATCTAGCCTGGCCTTCAACATCTCCAGGGATGGGAAGTCCACAATGTGTCTGGGGAACCTGTTCCAGTTTCTCACTATCCTCACAGTAAAAATTCTTTCCTTTTATCTAATTTAAACCTACAGCTTCAGGCCATTCCACCTTGCTCCATCACTACATGCCTTTATGAAAAATCCCACTCCAGTCTTCTTCTGAGGCCCCTTTACCTCCTGCAAGGCTACTATCAGGTGAGGGCAGTCCAGTCCCACAGCTGTCTGACTGGCTTGAGAACTCACAGACAAGGTGAATACTTTCCTAGAAAGAATGTCTTGTCGGCAAATCATTTTTCTGAAGGACCTTAAAAGGTTTTTTCATTTTGGGGGTGGGGGTGGTTTTTCTTCCCAGATGTGTGTGTTCAAGAATCCATTTCAGCATCTTTGAAAAAAAAATGTGAGAAAATAAAGAACCAATTCTTTTGAAAACTGAACTGTTGTGCATGGATACTGCTAAGCAGACACATACTCTGTTCTCACATCCATGTCTTCTTTCTATTCTTTTCCTGACTACTCCCTCCACTTCCTACTTTTCCTTTGTTGCATGAATAATCAAAAGTTCTCTGAGACCTCCTCTTAACATGCAACCAAAATTATCCCTAAAGTAGGATAGGATTTTGAGTCTACAGCTCCTACAGTGATTCTTGTGAGCACAGCGATTTCTGCTCAGTTGTAGATGCCACTCAGTGCAGAGAAAAATGCAATCTGCATTGTTCCTTCAGATTTAAAGAAAAACAATGTATTTGTAGGAAAGGAAAAATACATCAATATTCAGAACTTTCTCCCAGGATTTGACTCATGAAATAAAAGTCCCAGTTAGCCCCATAATTTGAACACTAACTAATCTTCTCACTCTGAAGGCTTGCCTAGTTATTCCTATCTCTTCCACCTTTGCAGAGAGATGTTATGTAAGACATGAGTACTTAGTAGCCTTCTTTTACAGGGTTCCTTTCTTAGACAAGACTTGTCCTCTCACCTCTATTTACCTACTTTATTCCAATGTGTTCTTTTTACAAACTAGACTGCTTATGTGCACAATCATTTTATAGAAGCTGGTGTTTGATCCTTCTTACATAAGAGTTACTTCAAACTGTTAGAAAAAAAGACTCTCTGACAAATAAAAGCCACAAAAAGAAAGACTGACTATAAAACTGTATTTGATCAATTAAACTCATATTGGTAATTCCTGTCCAAGAATACAGACAACTGTAATTGAAAGGTATTCTGTAATTTATTTGAAAGTGGAAGCACACAGCTCTTTATATCATCTCTGCTTTTTGCAAACATGATTACTTTCTGAAGTCTACTTTTTATTTTCTTAAATCTAGGTGTGAGTTACTCAAATGATGGCCTTTCCAGGAGCTTCCACTGCATAGTCACCTTCTCTTATTTTTGAACTCTGGAGAAAATTTGTATTCCTTTTCATGATGTCTATAGGCTTTGGGAAAGTGTTAAATTTCCATTGGTAAAAACCTGCAGCTCTAATTTTTCCTTATTCATAAGTTACTCACAGTGATACAATGAATAGTAATACCTTTCTTAAACGCATGGCCATCTTTAGGGTGTAATAAACACACACATTTTAACAGTAGCAAATAACATATATTGTTAAAACCTGCAGTGCAATAAATTGTCAGGGACAATCAAATACTCCCCCCATCAAAGGGAAGAAGAAATGTGATAATGAATGAACTGCAATAGGATAATTATTATTATCAGAGAAAAACCCAAACATGTATGACATATAGACTGACTTATTTGGTACCATTAATACCAGCTGTCTTCTAGCAGAGAAAAAATTTTACCTCAATTTTTAAAGCAATAATTGAGTGGGAGGCAGAGTGTAAGAGGTAATAAATAAGACCATGTCATAACAGCTTAGTCTTTTCTTCTTGCATGCCATCTTAAAGTCAGAGTTAATTCATCACACACCAAATTTGAAAAGAAACCTTCACAAATAACTGCAGCTTCCCTAGTGATCAGACAAAGTAAGAATGATTGGAAAAAGGGTAAAACTCTAATACTGAGAAGGGGAAAAGGGTAAAATATAAATACATAAGAAGCAAAAACATGAAGACTGAAAGAGGTGTCATGATTTGCATAGTACCACACACTATAGACCATTAATTTTCTTAATTGTTAATGGTGTTTGGATCTTTTTTTATATATCTTGGCCAGAAACTGAAAAAACAACTGAAATAATGGTAATGAGGTTAAATCACTACAGTTTTAGCAGTATGTATATTCTGTTGTAGAAATTAAATAGAAAGTACTGTGTTCTTTCTAGTCTCTATAGGCAGACATTTATCTGACTCAAATCATAATCAAATCCATCAATAATTCATATATTTTTTCATTAGTGCCAGTGGTCATTCTGCATCAGCAAAGCTGAGAGGAGACTGTGTTGAAGCACAAAAAGGCACTGACTATGTTGCATCAGCTATTTGGTTATGTTAAATGCTTTATACCCCCAAGCACCAACATTTATCCTACTCCTTAAATACTGAAGTAATTTTTCAAATAAAAAATGCATATGCCTGCACCATGTTTCAGTGCATACACTTATTTTCAGAACAGTGAAAACTAGAAAATAATTACTAGCTCTGTTCACTGTGTTCTTTTAATCTCACAAATACAGCCTGCTGCTTGTAAAACTATCTCACCAAACACAGTAACTCTAGCCTAAACAAAGGACTTCTGCCTTTTAGAACTGCATTGTAATTAGCTGCTTCAGCATGCAGCTCAAGGAAATGATACTTTATTCATCACAACATAGAAATGTACTTTCAGTTTATTGGACGTGCTTATTTTTCATTTACTGCATCTGTGGAGTAAAGCATCTCTAAATTGGATCACTTTGGTACAGAAAACTGAGACTAACTTTTGGGAACAACAGTGAGGAGAAGCTGAATGGTCGGAAGTAGATTTAAATTCTACAGATGCTGCAGATGCTGTATTCCTGAGATGCTGAAAATGAAAACTCTTTTTACAACAGAGAAAGAGCAGCTGTCATTAAAGAGCTGCCTGGCCCAAGATAAACAGCCAGTAAAGACACTCATTATTTAATCTCTGCCCAGTTTCCAAAAGGAACAAACAATACACGTTCCAGGAGGAGCTGAAGAATTAACAACAGCTGCATGCCACAGCTGATAAAAAAATAACAATTATGAGAGTGCCTATATGTGGAGTTTGCACCCATCTTGACGTTTGTGACTTGACTTATGGCAAGTTCCTGGTTCAAGGAAAGGAAGTTCCGGTTTCCTAAAAAAATGCTTCTCTTAAACTCTTTGACTACATGATTCTACTAAGAATTCCCTAAGACAAGCAGCCTCTTCCTGGAACTTAAATAAAGACAGTCCTCACACATGCCAATATGTCATGTTTGTATATAGCAGAGCAGGTCAATGAATTTTGACTGTGACTGTAGGTACTCTTTTGAACAGGGTATTTTGTTATGACTATCATACTGAAATGAAGTGACTATTCAAGCATCTGGATTGAACGCAGGGCTACAAACAGAATTTTAAAACATGAAAGGAAAAGAAAAGCCCAAACAGTATTGTTTAGCTTTTGTTCAATAGTATAATGCATGGACCACCTAAATATATCTCTCTTTAATGCCTAAGTATATTTATTTTCCTTCAAAGAACATTCAACGATTCAGTTCTCCCATTCTGTAGTAGTAGCACAGAAGAGTCCACCCACACATGAACCTGTTGTGCTAAGCAATGAAGAACCTCTCCTTCAATTATGTTCTTTTAAACTCAATGTTAAAGTGAATGGCATTCACACAGGGGTAACATTTTCATTATAAATGTGAATTTGTTAACCTTATGGAAACTATCACCACTGTTTAAAAAACTACTTTGTACACTCCAAATAATGGAGAAAAAATCTTATCTTTTTAGAACAGACTAACTTACCCAAATTGGAGTGAATGCTGTATTTTGGTTAGATCTAGCTAATGCAGTTTAGCTGTTGTGGCCAAGGCTGACAGCTGAGAAATTCCACAGAAGAGTCAAGATGAATACAGCAAGAGAAGAAAACTGTAAGAAGCTGTGGTAGAAAGCTCCTTTACAAAAATATAGTGTATTTTGAAACTTCCCACATTTTATATAAAAAGAGGATTTGGCATTTGGGGTAGTAACTTTTTTGGCAACAACAGATTTTCTTGACAAGCCATACCCTAATTCTACCATTTTGTTTCACCACTTTCAAAAAAATCAAAACTGTTTCTGTCTATTCCAAATCATTCTTCAGTAGAATTTGGCTTAAGATAGCATAATAGAGAATTCACATCCTGAGCCTCTGCCTGCAATATAATTAAATACCCATCAAAAAAGGCCAGAGTAAAATGAAATTTACTGTTCCACAGCTATGGCTCTGTTGAAGTCCCACTCAGGTGGAACACAGTTGTTTTTAATCATCTGAAAATCTAATGGTAAACACAGTGATTTAATGATTAAGAAAAGCATTCAAAGTTATTTGCATAGAAACTAAGTTTGCATAGAAACTCAGAAAGTTATTTCAGATAGTTTTCATCAATCACAATGTTGATGGGTTCACAGTCAGAAGGCATTAGATACAATAAACAATGTAAGCCTTGTGGTCAGGGTTTCTCACTTGCTAACTAACTGGGATTTTGCTTTCCTATCAGAGCTCCCTCTGGGGTTAACTTGCTGACTTTCTCACGGTTATTTAGTCTCAGCAGGAATTGAAGGATTTACACCACCACATTCTCACAATTTTGGTGGTGAGGACACTCTCAGGTTTATGTTTAAACCTTCTTGGGCTGCAGCAGAAAATAGGAGTATTGGCTATGCAAGGATTTTATTTTCAGTGTCAGTTCACAGAAGTACAGGGTATTTTCAGCTGACCTATTGAAAACCTAAATCACAGAACATTCATGGATAGGATTTTTTGTATCTCTTTTGGCCTATCTTTAATTTGCACAAGTCCCAAGTACTCAAACATGAGAACAAAAGACTCTCCAAAACACAGAGAAATAAGGGATTTGCAATTTAATAAAAGAGCAAATAAAATTAGGTTAAAGAAAGTAACCTAGGTTACAGAAAAGTCTGCCCTAGAATTCAGGTCATCCAAGTTCCTGTTAGTCCCCTCCCTCTCAAATCCCAGTTCCTTACTTTTCTGTTCACTTTACCCCACTCCTTCATCCCCCCAAATTAACTATATATGCTTTAGCTTCCTTCTTCAACTCCAATGCATGCTCCTGCTATGCTTCTCCAACCTCAAAGAACATCCTGCAGGGCCTAGGGATGAAATATTGGGAGATAACTGTGTCCCTCAACTACATCCAAGGGATCACCTCTTCGTCTTTCCCTTCCTGCTATCACAAAACTGAGCATATGAAGAAGCAATGAAAATTCTGATCCAGTTTCAACCAGGTGGGGCAGGCAGGATTAGCTTTCATTTTCTGCATTAATCCTCTTTTCTTCTGCAGGAGGTTTGACAAATACTTTCTCTGCAGTATGCACGTGCCTAAAGACCAGTCTGTTCCTTAGAAGCATGTCAGATATGCTCTGCCATGTGCAGCCCCAATCAGGTGCTTCTCCTGGGAGACAAGGAAGGAGGAAAGCTTTCAGTTCAAACAAATGTCACACAACAGCTGCAATCTGAGATCTCTCAAGATTTGTCCACACTGCCATCAGCACAGGCCTAAACTAGGGAGGGTTCTTTGCAAACTCCTGCCATGTTTCCTTTCTCATCCTTCCTTGAACTTAAGTAGAATTTACTACAAATTGGCCTTTAATTGCCAAAACCCCGGGAAGTCAGAATGGTTTCTCTCTAGACACCGGTGCTATTTACATTCACCACTTTATCATATGATGAGATTTGCATGTTAACAGAAAGCTACAGCTTCCTCTAGTCCGCAGTATTTGATATCCAACACTTAACCAATGTCTGGCCATCAGATATAGCATTTGTTTGCACAGAAAAACAATTCACAATATTCAATTTTCAACCAAAACACATTGGTTTTCATCCAGCAGTTGGTGAAGATGATCAACATCAGAAAAACTGTTCTCTTTTTCTGAGTGAATGTTGTGGTATCACACACCCTCCAGAGCCCCTCTGTGGTTACTCATGGAAAAGCATTACTATAGCCTTCAAAAGGCCTGGGCTTTTAACCATCAGCCTCCTGCAATACACATGAAGTCTGCAAAATTAAGCAAGGTCAAACCAGGACATTTTCTCCATCTGTCTCCTCAGCATCAGCAGTTTCATGAAAAGAGGAAGAAGAGTATCGTTATTTTGTGTTCAGGAGACAAAAAAACAACAAAGACAAATGGTGCTGTATTAAACAAAATATGTTTCAGATAAGAAGAAAAGGCTGTTTGATCAAATTTATACTTTTCTTTTGAATATAGGTGTTATACATTTTCCTTTTAATGTTTCTCAGCATCTGCTAGTCATCTGTGAACAGAATTTCAGATACTCTCAGGTGAAACAGTCCTCTGGAGCATTCACAGTTGGTGGTGGTTTAGAGACTAGCTGGGTTTTTTTTTTCATTTGGAGTTTTGAGTTCTGTTTTGGTTTTTGTTTTTTTTTTTTTTTTTACTTTTCCTACATTTCTAGGAGTTGCACTGAGTTAACACTTAATATCTGGGGAAATAAGCAAAATGGGGTTATAAAACTTATCCAAGAAATGAGTTGAAGTCATTTTACAAAGGGGCAGTGGCTTGAGAGAAAAGATTTAAAAATGGAGTCTTGTGAAGTAAAGTGAAGCCAGTCTTGAGAAGTTTCCCTCAACCGGGAAGAGGAATATGAATTGCTCTTCCAAGCTAAGCTAAGAGAAGTCCTAGGAATAACCTGCCAGATATGGCATCAGACCATTAAAAGTGTCAGTGAGACAGGAGTGGGTTTTTTTCTGTATCTTTCCAGACAATGGCCCCGGTCAGGGGTATCTAAGGAGTACACGTTTCAAGAGCAAAGCAGAATGTGTGAACTGGCACTGAATCAGTGTCTTGTTCTGGTATCCCCACCCCTGTGAAGCAGCAACATTCCTAGTCCTATTCCTAGTCCCAACATTCCTAGACAATATTTTAAGGCATTCATTCATGAACTAGTCATTAAAAGACAGATGAGCAGGGTTTGAGGTACCAGCTGTCTCTTCCTGTTGGCTCTACTGTTGAGGTCTCTGACTGAGATTAGAGGACCTGAAAAAATTTTTTATTGTGAAGGTGGCAATGAAAAGTACCTCCTGGTTTACACCAAAGGCATACATTTATTCCCTGTTTCATAGGAAAAAAATTGTTTCACCGATTAATTAAATTATAATGAGGACCACATCATTAATGTTTAATAAACTCCTTTATTAAGACAAGGCCAATGGATACTTGAAAGGAAAACTTTCTATGTAGATGGTTTTCTGATTCAAACCTTCATAACTAACTCATGGACCTCACACAAAAATAATTACCTCGGTGTGTTAAAGAAATGGCCAAGATCAATGAATCAAGCACTGGGGGAAAGAAAGGATTTGTAACTCATCAAGAGAACCCATCAGCTCCATGAAGAAAGCACCAGAAGCAGCCTGTCCTCGTCCTCGGCCAGCAGATGGCAACATTACTTCTCATTAGGGAAAGCGATCAAGGGAAAATATCTGTGTCATCAAAAAAAGCTGTGGCCAATGTGTAGATATTTTTGCTCTTTTATTTTCACATAAAAATAGAATGCTTTGCCTAAGGTGCCGTGCTGCTGATCCACTGGACAGCGGTGGATAAAAGTAACCATCTGACCACACCAGGAGGCTGAGAGAAAGAGACAGAAATACTAAAACTCATTGTAATAGCACACTACAGATCTGGAAGCTTATGCATGAGAAAAAGGTTCATAGACAGAAGGTACAGAAAGAGATTTGCACCTAACTCAGACCCTATATAAATTGATAGATACTAAATAATTATTAATAACGCTTTTGCATACAGAAACTATTTTGATTACTTTTTTTTTTAATTCTGCTGTGCAGATGGACTCAGGCCCTGAATCACAATGCTTGTAAACAATTCTTCTATTTGTGCAAATAGATGACAAGTGATGCAAAAAATAATGAATAATCTTATTAGACATAACTACAACCCCTGATAATACATAATGGTACAAAGCTGTGTCAAGGGACATTCAGACTGGATGGACATTAGGAAAATGTTCTTCACCCAGAGGGTAGCTGGGCACTGGGACATATTCCCCTTAACAACAGAAAGAGAGTAAGAAACATACTATTATACTTGTAACCAATGGCTAGGGAAAAACAAATTATCTGTGAGTTAGCATCCATTGAAAAAAAATTAAGGCCCCTTTTCTGCTCATATCTCCATAGATTTTGCATCCAGATTTTAAAATCTAGTGTCTCAACTGCTTTATTTATTTTCAGCAACTCCCACATCTATAGACCATCAGCTGACATTTTTTCCTTAGATCCTTAGAATTTCAATGCTTTATCCTATATCTCAGTAATGGCAACATAACTTTACCAAGCCAAACACTGGAAGTAACTGATGTCTTGCTAGGGATGTAGCCTCACAATATTGCTGCAATACCCAGGAGCTGTTCCACAGCATTGCCTAAATACCAAACATACATTTCTGCTTCTTAGTCTCCTCCATTCCTAACAGAATCCAGTGGAGATTAACACCCTTTTACTACCTTAGGTTTAAGTTTTCTCTATCACAGACTGATGAGAGAAATTACTACAACTGAGCCTGCAAAAATACTCAAATACTCAAAATGTCCGATTACCAAGACTGTTCTGAATTTTTCCAAATGCTTGGTGAAGAGGTGCTAAGGTCTCAGCCTTAAAAATTTTCTGAAAGACAGAACAGAAGCAAACTAGTAAGCCAACAAAAAGGATGTGGGAGAACGATGATTTTATGTTACACTCTTCAGAAAAGCATTTTATAATAATGCTTGTATCAGATCAAATTAGATCTGATGCAACAAACTAACAGAGAGCACTGTTTTTCAGCACTGAAATAATTTTCCAACTGTACAATATAGAAAAAGTCACATTCATGCATTGCAGCTGAAGTATTGCGCTTCCACAGCTGGATGCACACAGCTGCAATGAAGCTTTTTGTTTACTATGTCTCAACATTGGGTGGGGCCAATAAATTAGGCTAATACCAGGGAAGTCATACTTTTTTTTAGATTAGCTTCTTAATTACCTTTTTTTTCCCTTTAAAAATGTGTATGTAAATGTATATGCACACATATTCCTGCAGAAGTGTCCAACAAAACCTATTTACTTTTGTCCATATATCTGGAATTTGTCCAATAGTACTACATCTCCTACTTTCACTTTGGCTTATCAGGTAACTCCCAGGAATAATTCTTGCACTTTAATGTTATTATTTACCCACCACTGAAGCACAGTTAGACCTGGAATGAAATGTAGAAGCTATTTAAGCAACAATACAAAACAGTTCTGGCAATAACATGAAAATGTAAAGTCATATGCAGAAAATTAGCCTGACTGAAGAACATAATGCCCCAGAAGATGGAACCCTATCAGGCTTTTTTTTTCCCCTTCACTACACTGGGACACGAATTTACTACTCAGAGAGAAAACATGTTATTTGTGATGTTTAAAGAACGTCGCAGGCCAAAGGTGCTTGAGCAACCAGCTCCATCTGTCTCCGCATACACAGGAGGGGAGATCTGCAGCTCCTCAGGCTCCCGGCTGCAGAGACCTGCCAGACTCCCAGTGCGAGCTCTCCTGCAGCCCAGCCTCATTTCTCTCGGCAAAGGGAGAGGAGCCGCTGTGCAGGTGGCGACGGGAGCTGGGGCTCCCAGCTCTGCTGGAGAGGAAGCCGAAATCCCCCAGCGGCGGCGCTGGTGCAGCGATGTGCAGGCGCAGCCCGTAGCCGCGGTGATTCATTCCCCGGGCCGGGCTGCCTCGGCTCCTGACTCACTGCGGCACCGGCTCTGCTGCCGCAGCCGCTCCCCGCTCCCGCTGCGACAGGGACAGGGACCGCTCCTCACGCAGCTCCGCAGTCACGACTCCTCCATTGTGCTCTCTCACTTGTCCCCCCCACGCCATTGGCAAAGTACAGATACTAAACGGCAGGATAAATTGAACTGGTGAAGCTGTGGTAGCAGAATGATGGAAAGGGCAGGTAAAACACAGTAATTTATACAGTATTGTAATTTATACAGTAAATCCTACAATTTATCTGTTATTTTATGCTAATCTCTTTTGCATTGCATTGCCTAGGAACATGATTTTCAAAGATCAGCTGATGTTGGCAAATGCACTGCTACTAAAATTATAATCTTATTTCTAAACTGTAAAATTTAGAAGAAGGAAGTTGTTCTTCTCAGCTTGGCACCCAGTCTCAAAGAGCACAGGTCAAGCAGCAGTGCCACCTAATGCACTTCAGGACTGAGTACTGGCAGCTACCTGCTTTGCTTTGTACATTTCTGTCTCAATAGATATGAAGAAAGTGAGCACATGGAGCGAATGACGATGGATAAAAAGGTTGACTGGAAGAAGATAAATAGCAAAAGCATCACCATCGGAGGAAGTCAAACAGCAGAGGATTGGCTATGTCAGCCATCTGGGGATGAAGCTGGGTAGTCAGAAGAGGAGGAGCTTGAAAAGATTATTATAAGTGACTCTGACCAAATACCTCCTTTTTTCTGAAGAAAAGGGAAATTCCTTTGCTAGGAACCATTTCTATAGACAGTTTAGTACAGAGCTCTCTCTCTCCCTCTCTAGCAGTTATGCCAACAAACTTTGCAATCATGGATGACTCACTTCTCCATTTTCTGCTGCAGCAACACTAACACCATTTACCGTCCCAGCCTTGTGAGAATTTGCAAGCAGCAGACGACCTTTACACTGTGTTCCAAAGATGAAACTATTTGAATAAACATCAAGGAGTAGTACTCTGTCAAAATTCACTGGCAACATATGGTGGGGCTGAAAAAATAAAGACATTGCACAGGAAATGGAAAATAGTAAGAAGGACCTTTCCCTGGTAGGAATTCATTGACCAAAGAAAGGGGCAAAGGACACGAAGCCTGCAAACAGTAATGCCAGTCTCTCTTCATTATCATGTTTGCTCCCTTTATTCCTGGGCAAGCCCAAAGAATACAGACCCAAACTTGTTCCCACAGGAGGGTGACAGTTGCCAGTCTCATGCCCTGTGTGACCTCTAATTAGATCCTCTGTCAGCCAACTGTGCTGTCCAAATTCCAGAATACAGGGAAAAAAAAAAAAAGCAGTAGACCAGTCTGTGACCTCTGAAAGTTTGCTATTTACTTTCCTGCAGTAATGTGCTCTTCTACATGAGCTGCTGGTTTCCCATTGGCTTTTGACTGCATATATTCTACCACACTTCAAAGTGGGCACTCCAAACAAGACACTGAGAACTACTTCATTGTAAAGCATGCACATGATCCAGGTCACTGACAATAAACCAACCTGAGGGCACTGTAACTTATTAACCAAGTTTCTCTCCTGGCATTGTTCGCAGTCCCTACAGCCACAGACAGAACTGCCGGGAGCCTGTTGCAATCCCCAGCAACCAGCCTCTCTCAGGAAGTTACTCATGAGTAAAGGGAAAGCTGATTTATGCAGTTCCTTGAAATTACTAATTACAGAATGGGTTCAAATATGGCCTGTTACTGGTCCAAAATTAAGCTTTGCAGACACTTCCCCATATAATGGCTTATCCTTCATATTCACTGTCATGAGATACCTCATTGGTGTTCACTGAGAATTCACAATCTAATTTGTTTTCTTTAAACTGCAGTATTTAAGTCAATCTAGAGCATTTTTGCTTTAGAATTATGGAAGGATAATGATGACTAGAAGACTTTAAATTTCCCCTTCTATCTGACACAGCAGGCAGAAATACAGAATAACTGTTTCCCTGGAGAGGCAAATACATCTCAGGGAAAAATGAAAAAAAAAAAAAAAAAGGAGCCATCAAGCCTTAAAAGCTAATAATCCTGGTTGTGAAAATCTTGTGATGCTACCATAGTGGTTAAAGGTGAGACTGACTTTGCTCCAAAACAGGAAGAACTGCTACTCCCAGAGGGAAGCAAGCACAGTGTTTGCTCTCTGGAATCATGACAGCAACACAATGACAATTCCAAAAGGGCAGGAACTCTACTTCCAGCCAATGAAGTTATAATTAATACCCATGAGAAAATTAGAAGCAATGTGAGCAACAAAATTGACTCAGAGAATCAGTGTAGAAGGCAGCCACACAGCTGATCTTGAATGAAGATGGAAAGAAAATGACACCATTTTCTACCACACTTTAGCATGTGCTGCTTTCCCTGGTATGTAACAGATGGAAGTCACAGACACTAGGACTATTTAAATAACACAGAACAAGATAATATATTACATATAACTAGCTGGAATCAGTTTTCCCTTTCTTTTTGTGAGCCAGTAAAATCTGCCATGACACAGAACTCATCTGATTTGATTACAGAAGCCACTTCTTAAAATGTAACCAGACATTTCTGTTTCCTAAGGTTCGGATTTGGGGGAAAAATGAACATAGAAGTAAACACTGCCTCCATTTAGATCAGTCATTGTAGAAAAAAAAAATGTGTGCAAACATATCTTTCAAGTGATTGGCTTCAGGATTTTAGCACTGAGATCTGTAAGCATTTAGCATTTCTGTTTTTGCAAAGGTCTGTAGTGAACACAGCATTACAGCCATGAACCTCTCTTGAACCCTGCTAATGAACCCTCCCTAGTTTGATGCTATGCTAAGTCCACTAGGACAGGCAATTTAATCCTTTTTAAACTGCACCCAAGCATGTGTGAAATTGTAATAATGCTGGTGACAGTGTAACACAGCTAATTCCAGAATTACTCCTGGGTTTAAATGACAGCATAACATAAAATTACTGAGCTGGAGTTTTTGCAGGGCCTAACAGAGATATATTTCAACCTCCCAGATGAATGCCCTA
This sequence comes from Zonotrichia leucophrys gambelii, assembly GCF_028769735.1. Lineage (NCBI taxonomy): Eukaryota > Metazoa > Chordata > Aves > Passeriformes > Passerellidae > Zonotrichia > Zonotrichia leucophrys. The sequence goes on along the minus strand of NC_088175.1, from coordinate 40,585,074 downwards.
TCCTAGAAGCTAGAGGGCCATGATCCTTCTCATTTGCTTTACTTCCCCTCCATGAATCTTGCTGCACTGTGTCACAGCATCAATAAGACTGTAAAAAGGAGCATTTCTGCACAGGCTAGGAGGCAGTTTAATGGTGATTGGTGCACCCTGGTGAACCATAAGAGACATGGGTTTGTACACCCACGGACTGGGGAGGGAACAGAACTGTCTGATTAGCTTATTAGAGAAGACAGGAGTTCCTCAGATTTGTTTTCAGCCACAAATCATTTGGTAGGCAGAAAATATTCAAGAAGCATACTGAGAATTTATCTAATGCCAACATATGTACAGTCTGGCAATTGCAAATGACAAATGTTCCCATCAGTAAAAAAAACAACAGAGTTATTCTATGCCCTAGAACAGATTGCCTGGTATGGCTTGACACTATGAATAGTCATTCTTCTCATCTATTGGGGTAGTTAAAGTGACTGGAGAAAATTATATTTTCTGTCTGTTCCTGCACTCTTTTCATTATTCCTAAATTTTCATCACATAGAAAGTAAAACAAGTGGATTACTAACCCTATTAAGCAACAAACAGGCATAGCAGGATACTGTTACTTCTATTATTTGGAGTTAAAATCTTGTTCAGCTGAGCTGAAGTTATCATCAAAATGGTTTCTAGTCAATAGCACAGTTCTTAGCTGACAGAAATCTACAGTCTACATTTTCCAGATGCTGTAAACTGCCTTTTCAAAACATGCTAAAAATGCAGCATATCTTGCTTGATTCAAACTAAACGTCCCCCATCCATTCCATGCAGATGCAACAGACTGAGAAAAGTGTTAACACCCATCTGTGATCTGTCCTCTAGGAGCAGTAAGACTGGTCATTAACCTGAGTTTGGGAATTCCTTGCTGTGAATGCCTTCCCCTGCATTCCCAGCTCTGATAAATGAGCAGGTTATTTTGTTATTTGTTGATCAGTTGTACTGCTTGGCAGGGGAGAGCCCGTTCCTTTTTTCCACAAAACTGTGCCACATAGAGTGTGCTCACTCCAACTCTACACACAGCAAGAGTTTGTCCATAAAACTTTATCACTATGAAAACAAATCCAATTCTTTTATTTTGCTTTTTTATTTTGGTTTTTTTTTTTTTTGTACATTAAATCAGACTTTGTGGGCTAGATGGCCTGGCTGGTGAGGAAAAATTAAAGAATCTTACCACGTTGGATTCCAAGATTGCTGAATGTTTGCTATCTGTTAAAGAAACAGAAATAAACACATGAGGAAGAGGTTAAAACCCTGTTTCAATATCAGCTCCAGATACCTAGTGTAGTTCTTAAGTTCTTGAAATGTCAAATAGAAATTACTCACCCATGACACTACTAGCATATTTAAAACAAAAACCCCAAGCAGTATTTCTAGCTGACATGCTTCATGCATTCATGTAAAAAACTCCTTAATATATGAACAGGCAGGTCCTCAATAAATATAACACTATTATTTTTATTATAAAAATATATAAAGATATTTACTTTAAATTCAATCAGATGTTGGTAGTGAAATAGGCAACCCACTCCTGTGTATCTTTTTAGCATTACTAGATATTGAAATACACAATTTATACTTATATTCTGAAGCATTTTCTTATCGTTTATTGGCATTCTAGCCTTAGCATCTTGCATTTGTAGTGGCATATAATTTTGGATTGTTATTTACTGGGTTTTTCTGCATGGTTGGAAGATTTTTCATTATTTTTTAAAGTTACTATATATCCAAGATGTTTGCTAAACATTTCAAAAATAAAGATATCTAAGATGTGAACAGAGGAAAAAGTTTTTGAAGTAAGGTCATTCTCTTACCAATACCTTTGGCAAACTTGGATCCTTTGTTTCTTATACTTGCTACTTCCTCATTTATGACCACCATTGTCTCATCTTTGCTGTAACCTTAGTTCTCCTTCTATAGCAGTGGGAAACCACACTGGATTATATTCATTTGAGAAGGTATTGGGTTTGTAAGAGAAAATTATGTGCATCAACAACTGAATTTTTTCTTGGTGGGTCACTCCTCTGGCGCACTCCAACTATGTGACCTATCCCATCACACCTTCATGACCCCAGTGAGGTGACAGCTCTGTAACTACTCTAAGACTTTTAACTTGTGCTTGTTCCCCACACTGCATTCCAGAGCAGCACCCAGGAATGCTGATTCCTCAGAAAAGGCAACAACCTGAGGGATCTGAGTCATCCTCAGAGCCTTCCTTCAGTGACAGAACCAAGCTGAGCACCATCTCCATCCCCAAAGACTTCATCACTGCCCCACTGCCCTTCAGCCATGCCTGACACTCCTCAGGCTGCCCTTGCCCTGGCAGTATTGTGGCTGGGGTCTCAGAGAATTGCCATTTCATAGTTTCCTCATCCTTTCAGATTCTTCACAGCTCTTGGACCTCCTCCCACAGCTGTTTCACTTAGAGGCACAGCTCACCAATGATTTCACAGCTCTGGGCAGGCCAGAAGACCAAGTGCCCCAGGCTCAGGCACTCCAGGCTGCCTCAGACTTCAGAATCTGCATCCTCCTTTGGCAGTTGTGTCTGGGTCCAAAAGTCCAATAGGAAAGAGACAGTGACTGCAAAACTTGAATTTGGATGTAAACCAGGTCTTGATTCATTGCTTCAAGCTTTCTTTAAAAACACCACATAAACAAATATGAGGATATTAAGAAGGCTTTTGGTAAAATCATAAAGGTCACACTAAATATAAAAAAGATGTTACAAAAAAAAGGAGGAAAATAGAGCCTTTCACTGAAATTGTGTATTTGCTTTTCTTAAAAATAATTAAAGCAAAAGAAAAAATATTTATTTGCTCTCCCTCACAGCTATTTATTTCCTTTTCCACATGATTAACAATGGACACTTTTACATTAAATGAGGCAAACTAAATTATTTCATGCTGAGAATTCTACAAATAACTTCCTTGCTCATGTATAAGAAGGCATTCAGAAAAATCCAAGCACCTATCATTAGACACCCCTGCTTCTGCCAAGAGCACACACAAAAGCTCTTGCTTACTACTTATCGGGACTGTACCAGTCACAATTGTGCAGTTCTTACATCAACAAATATAAATATCAATATGAATAGATGTATTTTTACAAATAGATAAATGTGGCACCTGTGTAAATCCAGGGAAGGATTCCTATAGAGCACTAGATTTTGCCTATGTATGTCAGGTCCAATTTTTTCCTGTTCTATGTAAAGCCAAAAGGGAAAACCTGTGAAGGTGTTTTTCTAAATAATTAATTTGTGTGCAGATCAAAGAAGAATTTTTTGGCTTTCAAAGTCAGAAATGCCCAAATCACCTTGCACAATTGCATATAAAACATGGGCAGTGCTGTTACTGTGCTGTCAAATCTGACAGCCATTTTGTACTCAGAAATATATCAAACACCATCCAAATGCAACTATACAAATGTCACCTCTTGACAGTGGAACTTTATAAATGAAGCAATATTAATCAATTAAGGGACAGTGGAGTGCATGCAGAAGCAGCCAAGTCTCCCTGAGGATCACAATAGGGAGTTCTGGGTGGGCAATCAAGTTTAAACTGCGGAACTGCCAAGGCACACGGATTCTCTGTATGATACAGCGGATTTCCGGTCACACGCTGAGGGAAGCCCAGAGGCTTTTGCCCATGGACAGACAAGAGTCAATTTTGCTGTTACACCACTTCTCTATTATATGCTATTATACCATTTAGCAAATCTTTTTACTTCTGCTCAAATAGATTTCTGTGATTAGGTATTAGGGAGATCATCCACACATTTCCACTTTGGATTTCTGAAGGTAGCATTTTCATATGAAATATCACGACATGGAGTGACATCCCTCTCATAGGCTGCTTAGGAAGGGAGAGTCATGTCCAAGCCTCTCAAGCATTTCTCAAGCAGAAATGGAGACCCCCAAAACACAACCCAAAGAGAATCTAAAAAGTCACTAGTACCATTTTAATTACTTATTTATCTAGTAGCAAATAGACTTCCTATACCTGCATTTCTAGACAATTCCTTTCACAGAGGTGAAGCAAGTGCACAGTATTATATTCTCCTCAGAGGAGATGCTTTTCAAAGGGGGCAGTGACACCAAATCAGTTTATTTCCACCCTTGCCTTCAATACTGTAGAGTTTAATAAATTGTGTACTGCTCTAATGATGCCAGCCTTTTGTTTTAAACCAGCCCCAAAGAAACACAATAAACACTTCTAAATGTTGCTGTTCAGAATGGCTGCCATACTCCTTATCTTCAAAGGGGCCAAAGCTCAACATGGCCAGCACTTCCTCAAAGTTGTTGCCACAGAGGAAGATGTAGAAATTACCTTCCAGGAGCACAAAGTTGTTCTCAGGAGAAATGGCTGCAGTTCTGTGGTACCTACTCAGCCTGCACAAAGGCCCACACAGCTGAGACTGCAAAGCCACATGGAGTAGGTGACAGAAGCAGAGCACTCAAGAGAAGATGTCCTCTTGATTAGGTTTGTCATTGGCATTGGATGTAAACAGCCAGTCACTCAGACTGACAGATTCTGAAGGTGAATAAAACAACCACAAAACCATATCTAATTTTCTGTAGCACAGACTGGTACAAAGGATGTGTCAGTTTGTGCTGGTGAATGGTTTTTAGGGGTGCCCTGAGAGACACAGGTCCTGCTTGCTATAAACCCTAGTCAGCCAAACAATCAGCAAAGGCAGATCCAGTTCCAGTGCTATGTCTATCTCTCACAGTATCCTCATCTTTGGATTGGCACAAATAATTTTCTTCCTGCCTGGCAGAACAGTGTTACCACACCCTGTTTAGGAAGTAAAAAGGATCAGTACCACTGGAAGTAGGCGTTAATGGAAATGGAGAATAGCAGAGATTGAACCACAGCTCCCTACCCTAAAGCAGAAGTCACCTTGCTCTGCAACTCAGGGAAAGGCAGAGAAACCAGATCTTGCAAATTAGTGATTGCATTTTAGGCCTTGCAGGAATAGCTCACCTTAAAAGAGAAACAGCCTCTTTAACCCAGTCATGGAATCCGCCTAGGGTCTGTAGGAGACATTTAGGTCTGAACCTTCTACAGAATGCTGTTAACCCTTTCAGAGCGCCTTGAAAGATTCTCTGCCTTGGGCTCGAGACACCATTTGTCCTCATTGCCCCACTGTGATTTGTCTTCCTGCCTGGAGATCACACAGCAGGCAGTAGTGGAGAGCATGGTACGGAACTAAGGGAGGCCGTGGCACAGGAAAGCAATGAGGAGAGGAGACATCTGGGGGAGGATTGCTGGGATCATGCCAGAAGTCGTGTCCTCAGACAGCAGGAAGGAAAGATCACTAGAATACAAAGCAATTAGCTTTGGCTCTTTGAATAACTAATGGTTACTAACTAAGAGTAATGATTCTATTTAAGGAACTGCTTTTGTTATACTTACTGAAGAATACACAGATAATTGACAGGAGGCATGCAAACAATTCCGAGCAACTCCAAATAATTCCGGACATTTTTTGAATTTTGGAGATGCTGGTATTTTAAGCAACACTTAACAAATCAAAATAGACTGCTAAGCCACACAAAGAGATTTTTAGGATTTTCCAATATCAAACTGACAGTTAGCAAGATTTTTTTGCAAGTGATTGGTTCAAATTATTTGGAACAATTGATAGACAAGGTGAGATCCTGGTATTTCCCATAGGGGAAGGTCACAGGAAACTAGAGGCTGGTCAGCCTCAATACCTGGGAAAGTGATGGAGCACCCAATCCTGGAATACATTTTAATGGACATGAAGAACAAGAAAGTTCAATCAGGAGTAGCCAGCACTGATTAACTACAGGGTAAATCTTCAGTAACAGATCCAACTCAAGTCTTTTTGCCTGACAGCAACTGGTAATTGATCTCTCCCCATCCTTATCTCAACCCATGAGCCTTTAGCTATATTTTCTCTACTCTGTCCAGTTGAGTAGGGGAGTGATAGAGCACCTGACATCCACCCAAGGTCAACCCACCACAAGTTCTTATTTCATATAGGCAACACTTTGCTCTGAAAAACTCTTCAATAATTTCAGCATTTGCCACAAAGAAATACTGCCAAAAGATGTCATGCAGTAGTTTTCCCCACGTATCCTTTGCTTCAGACAATACAATTTTGTCCTTATAACAAAATCTATAGAAATATACTTTAGATTCGTAGGTACAAGACGAGATAAACTTGCCTGGTAGACCAAAAGTGGGAAAAAAGCCCATATGGAACTTGCAAAGATATCACAATCTGGTATCAACATCATCACTGAATGTAAATACTAAATAGTGACTCACTGACTGCTACCAATATGTAAACATACTCTATCTGTTGATTGCGTAGTTAAAGTCCTGGAAAATCAGTTAAGAGTAAACATTTTAAATTTTACTAGATTTCTTGATATAAAAATTATCGTTCTGGAGATTATTGACCTACTCAGAATCCTGTTTTTCAGAGATACCAAGGTCCCTGTTGACTCTCTTAGATTTGAAACAATAATACTTATAATCAAGAAAAATTAAAAAACAAACAAGTATGTTTTCCTCTCTTTTTTTTAACTTTAGTAAAAAATCCCTTTATTTAATTTCCTGCTTATGGCCTAGAACTCATGAACTGATCCTCTTAGCATGCTATATTTAAATTGCATCAAAAAGATTATGGTTTTGATACCTCAATGGTAACTGCATTTTAAAATAGAGCATATATAATTTTGAACAAACTACATCCAAAAAATTGAAGAACATGAAGATCAAAATTTCAATAATCAAAATAGACCAAATCGATGAGCTCAGTTAAATACACTACATGTACATAAATGCCCTTTGTGTTTTATTAGTACTGAGACAGAAAACAGACCCAGGTTTGAAACAAACTCAATTAGGTCTACACAAGCCAGCATCACTGATAGACATCTGTATTTTGGTAATAAAAAAACCCCTGGCATTGCTCAAAACTTGCCATTCCCACCTTGCTGCAGACACGCCCTGGGTGTACCCAGTACCTGCACACATTCTTTGAACCCCTTTCACCCTGAGAGTGATGGGTTCAGGGGGCTCTGACAGACTGAGCACAGGCATTGTGGATGACAGGAGACCACTGACCCCAAAAGAGGTGTCTGTGGGATACACTACCTGGCAAACCTCATCAGCCCATCTCCCTACTCAATTTTTTCAAAGTACAAGTCTCAGTATGCATTCTTTCAAATTGACTGCAATTTAACGTGCATTTGACAGTATTTTGCCCAAAAAAGAGCAGGTAAGTAGTAAAGGAGAAAACTACCTCCTTCTTTTCACCAGCTGCCTCTTGTATTAGGGCACGTCCATGCAAGCCGCTGGGCATCCGCAGGGAAGGGAAGGTTTTGGAAGTGGGAAGTGAGTTTTAGCTGAGCTCCATGGGAAGTGCGGGAGCCTGAAGGATTAATGAGGTCAGAGTCCTGAGAACGCACAGGGGGCTGTGCACAGGCTGGCTCAGGCCACGGGGGCCTGCTGAGAGGAAGGTGCGCCCCGAGCTAAAAGGCTGCGCTGTGAGGATGTTGTGGGTTTGTGTTTATAGCCTTCTCCCATTCCTTCCCTTTTGTTTCTAAATCAAAACCATTCTTCTTATCTTTTAAAATGGTAATTTTTCTAGTCTGATTTTCAGGAAAACTCACTTTTATTGAGAAGGTCGCTTCAAGTCTTTCACATAGTCGGGCTCCGCTTGCCCCAGCGCCGTATTGAAGGCTGAAGCGCAGCTGCTTTTGGTTAAATCCCGAGGCCGGGAGGTGAAAGGCCTCCAATTGCCGAGTGTAGCCCTCTGCTGAGGGGCACATTCGAGGCAGGGAGCTCGGTGAGCAGCTGCAGAGGGCTGAGCTCTGTGTGTGGGGAGAGCCCCGGGCAAGGGGCCGTGAAGTGCCGGGCCTTTGCACAACAAAGGGCCCGGGGACGCGTGGCCCAGGTGGGGACACTCAGAGACACGGCAGGTGTGCTGATGACTCTGCTGGAAGACACCAGAGACTGTCTGGGTGCACAGACTGTCGGGGTAAAAGCTCGGGAAATCTTTCAGCGGGCGCCAACTCCAGTTGGTAGTTGTGTTACTGTGCCGCGATTAAATTTTTATAAGGATCCAGACATCTGGGACTCTGCTGTGGGAAATGCAGGGATGAGCCGGTAAGGAACCCCTGCCTGGCTGTGTACAGAGTTTGGGTGTGCAGGGAGCCGGTAAGGAAGCCCTGTCTGGCTGTGTGCGGAGCTCCTGCCGTGAGGGGGCCCGGGCCCCACCTCAGGCGGTGCGAGTGCGGTATCGCTGGAGCGGCTCCTGGATGCTTGGACAGGAAAGCTGTATCAAGAATCCTGAGTCACAAACCATTGCTGTAGGATGGGGAATGGTACAGCTGATGCTTGCAATGACACTAAATTCCTAAGTCGTTTTCAAGTAAGACTATGCTACCAGAAAGGTGAGGCTTTTTTCGGCTAAGAGGAGCCTATGAATTGTTTAGAATAGACTGAGTATGATGTTTGGATAATTTTCCAGAGAAATGCTGAAAAGTTATGTGAGTCACTGCATCTTGAGACCTGATTCTGTGGTTTATAATTTGCTGTGTTTTTGCAGTAGTTCTGAGTTGCTGGACACAACTTCTGGCTCACAGTTCTGTTTTGCGCGGTAGCTGGGTCTGCTGCATTTCACACAGCTGAAGTGATCAGCTATTCTCTTTCAGGAGAGCCTGCCCTAAAGGCATTTCATTTTCAATTAATGGGTTAAAATAGTTTGAGCTCACCAGATGGTTTCTTAATCAGGCATCCCCCTCATGCCTACACGAGCCCATATTGCTGTTGGAACTTTGAGAGTCATTCTCAAGACTTGAGTCTGTCTGAATTTACCAGAATAGCATAGTCATAATAGATTTTCATGGGTAATGAATGATCAATGTTCAGTATAATGTTCAATAGCATGGAAGGTTCCAAAAGGAAGAGTTAACTAGTCATTGGAGAGAGAGAGATGCTCTTTAGCAGTGTATTTCACTCCATACCAACCACAAACAAGCTGCTGCAGCTGTAATTACAGTTGGGTTTGGTTTGGGGAGTTGAGGTGGGATTGTATTTTGGTTTTGTGTTTTTTATTCCACTGTGGAATTGTTCTGTGTATGCATATGCATATTTTTTTGAGTTAGAGACAATGCTATTAAGTAGTAGTTTTTAATGCTTTAGGCCCATCTAGGTAGGGATGTCACACATGAAAATATTGCAGATAGGACCACCAAAAGTCCTGGTTTGTCACATTAGAAAGGATAGAATCACATCTCAGGAGCTTACTATTTTTGGATTCTTCTCTCTATTAATGGATGGGTATTCACAGAACTTCAGTGTCACAGGGAAAAAATTCAGCTTTTTTCCAAAATCTGAAGTAGAAGCCTGTTAAAAATTAAGGAATCAAAAACAAGTATACTAGTTTAATGTTTGGATTTTGACTCTAGGGCACTGGGAGTTGAGTTTACCTGACTGCTCTCAGGTGAATGTCATATAGCTCAAGTCTTCTTAAAGTTGCTCAGGAGTTTTTTTCTTAGATGATCCTAAAGTAAGATTGTCAACAAAGCATGGTGTCATATGTAAAATCATAAGTCACAGATGCTTCATAACTGCCTTGTTAATAGGGCTTTTTGTAATTTCCACAAATTCTTATGCTGTTGCTCTGGTTTTGTATTGCTACATTAGATAGAGTGTGAACAGTACCATTTGTGTAGGGGATCAGACAAAATTTCCCTGAATCAGTGAGATTTCCACTCAGTCTTTAGCCATGAGTCTCACGGTGTATTGCTGGTCTGTATGTGGATCATCACTGCTGTCAGATCCAGAAAGAGCCACCTTGATGATCTTCCATGTCTCCCAGGTCTGCAGAAGACAGCTGGGCAAACCATTATGGTTATTTAAAAATCTGTTTTCTTTCATTATATGGACATTTTAGATGCTGATACTTAGCAGTACATGCTTTGGTAATGATGAGAGTTTCTTATCCTTCCCTCCTTGCTATTAGCCATGAGTGGACATTTCCTTTTGCAGAACCAGTAGCATGACTTCTCTAAATCCACATGCTTCAAAATGGGCCAAATACTTGAAAAGGCAACATGAAAAGGACAGAGGTTGTATCTTCAGTAAAAATAAGCAATCAAAAACCTAGAGTCAACTTCCATTTGTGTATTCTTATATTTGAGTCCACTAAAGAACATTTGTTGTAAATATTTCATAACCTTAAAGGCTCAAGGATATCCTGATGTGGTGATTCATGCTTATGTCATTGTTGAGAGATCTGTTGAGTTTGGTGCTTGCTGATGAGAATTTTAACCATGGTCATTTAACTACTTTCTGCTGATCCTTTAGGATTTAATTTAGCAAGTAGGCACTGTTAAAGTGCTAAATCTTGAACAACACACAATATTATGTTAATATCTAGTTTTAAAAAAATTGAGAATTATAACCTTAGTGATACAACTCAGTGTAGCAGTATAAACAGTGTCTGAAGCATTTTGCTGCTTTTATCTGTGACTCTGGAAAAAACTTTCATGCAGGGACAGGTTTATAGCATTGTGTGCCTTCAGCAGTCCAGTGGATCCCCTATTGGGCTTATTTTTATGTGGAAGAATGATCATGTAAGTTTTTAGTGTCCTCAACCCAGATTGTCAGGAGAATGCTCACAATTGTTATCTTGTTTGATCCAAGACAAAGTTCTTTCCAAGTAAGGATCCATTGTCAGGGTTTATCCCCAGCTGCTGACCAAGTACTACAAAGCTGCTCACTCACTTCCCCCTGCCTCTGCTCTGCCATGGGAGGGGTGAGAGAGTTAGGGAAAAAAAAAAAACCTGCAAACTCATGGGCTGAGATAACAGTAGTTTAATAACTGAAAATGTCTTAATGATAAAAATTAATATTGATGTTACATTAATAACTAATAATAAAACTTGGGAAAAACCCAACCATACAAGTGATGCAGAATACAATTACTCACTATCCATTGCCCACCCTATCCTCAAACAGTGGCTGCACCCATCCATATAACTCACTTCAGTTTATATGCTGAGTATGATGCTCTGTGGTGTGGAACATCCCCTTGGCCACTTCAGGTCAGCCATCCCAGCCATGCTCCCTCCAGCTTCTTGTGCACCTCCTCACTGGCAGAGTGTGAGAAATTGAAATCCTCGACCAAGGGTAAGCACTCCTTAGTAACATCCAAAACAGAGGTTTGTTTTCAACATTGTTCTCATACTAACTCCAAAACACAGCACTGTATCAGCTACTAAGGAAGCAGCTAGCTCTATCCCAGCCAAAACCAGGACACTCATGATGCAGCTTGCCTTAGCTGAGTTTCTTGGTGTATCATGGAGTTGCAACATGCCATTGTAGAAAACAGTAGAAAGCCTCCATCTCCCCACAGCAGCCACCCCACTGCTTTCAGTTGTGCGGAGAAAGGTCATTCAGGTTTGGCCGTTATAAAAGACTGCTGTGAAACACCATTTTCTCTCTCTCACTTGTGTTTATCATCATTGCAAACAGAACAAGATAGAGGAAGAGACAATTAGCACTGACAAAACCAGCAGAAATGTTTACACAGTTATTAATGTACTTCTGCTGAGCTGTAGCACTTTGTAGCTTGCAGCCCTCTGCAGAAAACCTGCCTCTGTCAGAATAGGCTGTAATAAATGGGTATTCTCAGATAGCAGTGAGTGGCTACAAACACTTCTTTCTGTTGTCTCCCATTGGATATAAGGCTGCTAAATATATTTCCAACAAACAGCATGGTCTTTTCATTGATTGACTGAAATAGAGGATAATAAACTGAACACAAATTTTTCATTATATGGGAAATTATAGCAAATGGAAAATGCTGTACAGCACCTTCTCATCAGTCCATTACAAGTATATTACATATCATTTGTTACCTGTGCTACCTTCCCATACAGTTTCAAATCCAGAACCAGCCTTTCAGCACTCTCTTGTCTGAATTCACTGTTCAGAAAGCTCTGGCAAAAGGCTGTAATCCTCAGCAATGCTCTTTACCAAATTGGCAGCCTTTTCCATAAGCTGACATTATACCTCAATGAGCTTACCTGAGAGCAAGTGAGGACTGCTCTAATGCTCACTGCTTGTCACGCATCGTGTGCCAGCAGTGACCTCAGCTTTCCTAGTACATTTAATGATGTTTATTAAACATCAGCTCTTTAAACAAGAGCCCCACTTCTACATCTTTCTCACCTTGGGGAAGAATGAGAGTTTGAACCAATACCTGGCAGATGTGTTGTCTTTTTTTGTAGCACATTGCTGGAAGAAAGCACAATCATAAGTATGACGCAGTAGTAGTTAGTAGGAATTCAATATGATGTTTGAAACTCATTTCTCAAAATAAAGGTGTGTGGAAAGCCCATTTTCATATCAAGCTCAGCAGAAGTCAGTGAGGATGCTCTAAGAACTAAACTTCCTTGCACCTGTATTTGCAGTTCTTCCAGGAGAAGGGGGAGCACTAAGAAGGTTTTCCCATTCTTTTCTGACTGTATGAAACATCTCACATTGTGATGTCTGCTTCTTACTGAGAAGTCCAGAGGCTGCCAAACCCCAGAGTAACCAGAAACATAGGCTTATCAGTGAGGGCAAGGAACACATGACATTTTCTGCACATTTATATAGGCACCACTCCACCACATCGTGAAAGGTTGTAGTAATTGGTGAGAGCATAGGCAAACATTGTAAGCTCTAACTTTTCAGGTGAGATCAATGAAACACAATTAAATGAAATTCTTTCTGGAAATGTGTGGAACATAGATAAATACGATAAAAGAATAGACGAAGTTCCACTTTATTTATTTATTTTCTTTATAGCCTTTACATTCAGGTACTTCTCAGATATGAATATTCCACTGCTTTTGAGGCTTGGAAAATATTACCCTAAAAGTACACGAGAGTTTTATCATTCATGAGCCAGCCTTCATGGGAGTATTAGTTTATTTCATTCAAAACATGTAAACAGAGGAGTAGCTCAGCTTGCCAGATTGCCCTCAGGCAATTTTGAGTTCTTGTGTTCTCAACAAGTATTGTGAGAACTTCTTGTGTTCACAAGCAAGTATTCTGCTGATTTCTGGTTGAGAAATTAAGGGAAGTACTCAATGTAGAGCTCAGCAGCCACAGGCCTTGGAACTGCTGTAAGGTTAACTCAAATGGAATTACCAGCGTCATACCAGAATTACATCAGTGGAACAAAACCTGCCCCTGCCATTTTTTCCCATGCTTTGGCCCACACTAAGCACTTTGATTAGTCAAAGTTTTCAGTTCTGTTTACAGTTGTCTGCCTGACAGCAGCCCAGTTCTCTGGACTCACTAAATAACTAATCAAAAGAACAGGATTTATAGGTATATACATATAATATGTATATGCATACCACACATATATACATTTATACAAATAGTAAATAATAACAGGTGGAAGAACTGCAGTTGTTACAGCATTTAAGTCATCTAACTTATTTGGATAAGATCTTAGATGAATTTAAAATATATATTTTGATTTTCTTAGTAATCCGTTCTTTGCATCTTAAAAAACACATCTGACAAATATCTTGGTTATGTTGGATTGTAGTTAGGTAACATATGTGCATGTTTTGTTATTAGCCTCTCTGCTTGTTCTTAAACTGAACAATGAGAAACTAGAGATTTCAAGTCAGTAATTAATGGAGTGGAACATTTACCTGAAAAGAAAGAGAGTCTAAAAAAAAGAAAAAAAAAAAAAGCTTGAGAAAAACTCATAGAGAGTATCTACTACTAATTTAAATATTACTTTGAAGAAAAACACAAGGGAGTAGCCCTACTCATAAGTGTAAGGACTAAAGTTAAGTCTGGATCCTACTGAAACTCTGTGGAAATAGTCCTTTATATTTGTCCTGTACATTTGTATATGAGACAGCTACCACCTGACCCAAGGGAAGAAAATCCAAGCTTGAGATAATAAATATATCACTGCATGGCACAGTGCAGCAATTCAGTGCTATATTGTGCTGGGCTTAAAAACTGAGCAGTGCATTTGTCAAACTGAAACTGCCACATAAAGGCAATTTTATGTTTAGTTTTCATTTTCCAACTGATTCTTCATAGTTTATTATGTTTAATCTTCCTTAGGAACATAATAGTATTGAAAGTGCATGTTAAATTAATTACACAGAACATTCAAATAGTGGGGGATTTTATCATGAGCAAAAACTGTTCCTTCTGTACCAGTGTAACTGATAATAATATGGAGATTTGATTACATTTACTGATGCGTGAAAAATAATTTTCAAATCTTTGTGAGAAAATGAGAGTGTTGACATCTTTATTCTATATTAAGATAAACATTACCTGGCTGCCAGTCTCTCCATGCAGTGAGGTCTCAATATATTAAATAGTCAGCTGACAGAGAGAGACATGACACAAACACAGCTGTCTGCCCTAGAGACCAAGAAGATGTAAAGAAAAGTTGCAGCTGCAATTCTGTAATATTTGAATAATCAAATGTAAAGACACTCAAAAGTGATGCAAGTTGTTAAATTTTGTTCTCGTATGCATTTTGTTCTCGTATGCATTTTGTTCTCTTTGCATTCTTGTTATGATTCTCCCTACTGAGTTCTCTCTGCCCATGGGGAAAATAGCCACGCTGTCCTTTGTTTCTGGAACTGTGCATGGAAACTGCCTTTCCACCCTTACCTTTGGCTCATTCTTCCAGTGACTTAATTTCTTTAGAAATGGAAAGAGGTTTTCAAATTTGAGAATAAGAAAGAAATCATGATTTTCAAATCTGTTCTACCACAATTCAGACATCTGTGAGATTCAGAACTTTGGAAAAGTGACTACAGTGGCTGTTTATGTTTGTTTGGTTTTTTTTTTTTCATTTTTTTAAATCCAAGTCAACCAAAATCCTAAAAGAAAAAACATCAGAATATATCAAATAAAGGGTAAACACAAGTTTATGCTTGACTTGATTATCTTAGCAGATATGTTATATTAACATCGTTTGGAGACTTATCTGTTCTAAAATGCACACACATTAAAGAACAAGTTAAACATGGATTGCCATTGACATCCTGTTCCCAGCCCTTAATATTTGTGTAAATACAGGTTCTATTTTACTTCCTTACCATGAGAGGTGAAAGCTTGTACTTAATGAATTCCTGGTTCACACAATGTATTTGCTTTTCATGCTATATCTGGTAACAAAATCTATCTGATTATTAAATTAACAGAGCTGTGATGTAAAAAGAAGCAAATAATTTTATTTTTCCAAGTCCAGTTTGAACATTAATTACAAACTACAAGTTTAGCTCAGTTATGTGGCAATTATGAGTACAGCAATTAAGAAAATTTAGGATGTTTTAAATAACTTACTGAACTGAGTTCTAACTAAGCTAGAAATATATGAGCCACATCTGCTTTCATAAGTAATGCTTTCCATTCTTTTTCTGGTTAGTATGGAGTCAAAGTGCATGCTACCCAGGAGAAGAGCTGATGTATAATTCAGGAAACTCCCTGAATTTCCCTTAGAAAAGGAATACTGATTAGTTGGTAAAGCCAAAAGGCCAAAAAAGAGAAAAAACCCCTGACCTGTGCTTTCACCAGTTTTTGTCCATCAGATTAACATTCTCCATGTTAATGTAACTCAGAAGAAAAATATAGGTTAGGAATTATAAAAGTAAAATCAAATTGGTTTCAACATTTTCTATTTGGGGAAAAAAAATAAAGGAGCACTCCATGTCTGGATTTAGCTCAGCACAAAGTCTGATCTGTCTCTAGACTTTATATGAAGTCATCATTAATCTTTTTTCTCTCTATTAGAAGCAAATGAAAAAGAGAAACAGTCTTCCGTGGCAGATTCCTTAATCACTAGGAGATAAGTTCGGCCTTAAGAGAATCTGCACAGAATTTTGTTCATGATCGTAGTGTTTGAGAGAAATTTTAGTTAAAAAGTCAAAGGGAGACAGACATGAATAGAGGTGACAGTCCTCCTGTGGTTTCTTTCCACAATCCTATTATTCTGTTCTCTCCTGTCAGCACTGTAGCTAAAATGACCAGAATTCAGGATTCTTACAGAACAAAGTGGGCAGCCCAGACCACTCCAGAAATCAGAAAGCAAACCAGTTTGAGTCCAGCATCAGGAACACAGGATTCAGAGGCAGGAGAAGGGTGTGGGAGCTGAGAGCAAGCAGAGTTTGTCTTCCCAGTGATCCTGTGCAGGAAGGGGAACACAGTATCGTGGTAGCAGGCCTTGCTTTGTTTCATGTGGTTTATTTTTTTCCCCCAAAATGGTTTTACTCCAGAAACACTAGAAATATTTTGTCCCTGTCCTCAGGGCAGCAGATACGCTTCAGGGAACTGTGGGAGTGGCAGCTTTGTCAGCCTCTGGTGTTGGCAGGACGTGAAGAGTGAACTGCAGCAACCCAGGTCCCCACAGCTACATATTTGAGATGTTCATCACAGGGAGTGCCACAGGCATGAAGCCAACACAGGGAGGTCTCATGCCATAGTCCCCAACAAATTATAATTAAAAGTTAAGTACTAATCAATGAAGCCTTTACCACTTTTAGAGGCATGATTTTAAACTATTTTCTACTTTTTTTTTCTAACAGGTATATGGGAAAAACTTGGCTCTACAGTCATTTAGGTTCAAAAGTGCTTTTGGAACAGTATAAGAGTGTTACTTTTGGAACAGTGAAAGAGTGCTGTTAGTTATTTCTTAGTTTCTGTTCACTTTCATCTATACACACTGTTTAAGGAAAGCAGCTGGAAAGGCACACAGCATTAAATACCAGGAAGTTCTAGAGCTGCGACATAGGCTGAGGATGAGGGATAAGCTGGTCATGATTTTTTTGTGAATACTTCTCAGCCAAAAATTTCTTATTTACCACAGTTGGAACATTCTCAGAATATGTATCTGTTTTACTGCCAGATTCTTTGGAAAGCATCTTGGCAAAAGAGACAACCAGCTGGCCGTGTGGTGCCTGCCAGCTACTCTACAACTAGACAGGAGCTCCTAGGGGGTGCCATAAGCTTAGCCCAGGGAAGCTGCACTCAGTGTGATCCTCTGCTCCCTGGCTACATTACCTGAAAGACAAGGATGAGAAACAGGAAGAAAAAATGGGAGCTTGTTTTCTTCTGTTTAGCACATTAATGCCAGTTATGTTGTGCTTTTGGCTTATTTTTAAAAAGTGGAATGGCAATGGAATTACCTTGTGTAAGGTAAGCTCCACTAACAGAAAATAAATAGTGTTGCCTTGAGACAATCTATACCAAAAGAACCCTGGATTGTCAAACTGTCCTATGAAAATTTTACAGCTCATTGGATTGTAGATAGAAACCAAGGTTGCCCTGGCAGTCATAGTGAATGTCTCAGTCATAAAGGATAAAAGATAACCCAGCTGATTTCAAGAGCCTTATTTTATGTAATTCTGATACAGCATTTATGAGACAATAAATGTTATATTCATTTTACATATATTATTCAATCATGAATATTTTAAAACAATTACTTGAAGGCTGAGCACCTAAAATAGTTTGGAAGTTAAAGTACAGATGATTTTAGTAGCGTCATATTAAAACAATTTATCTTAAAATGATTCAATTTTAAATTCAAAATTTGAATTAGACAGGAAATCAAATTTCAGAGCTCAAAGACAAAACCCATCAGCTCAGCTGTTGTGTCAGATTGCTATATCTGTAAAGCCTGTATCTTTGCATTCCACTGAGAGCAATGGAAACTTACAGGCAAAAGCTTCCAAAGCTGGAAATTACTTATACACCCACAGGGACTAGGGGTAATCAAATGCTATATTTTGGTCTGACTCTTTATAAAGATATGTAGCTATTTATCCAAGAAATATGAAGGCTGCTAAAATAATATACAATGACTGTATTACAGGAAGTGGAATGTTTTCTTAGCAATATGCATAAAAGCATCAAAACATTCCTAAAATGTTCCTGGAGTAATTCCTAGGAACACCTAAAAATTCCTAGAGTAATTAAACTGTAGAAAAGATAGTCTATTACTTAGTTAAAGTGTTATGACTTTCTCAATTTGCATAATATCTGGCTTACATAAATTCCTTTGACATTTCAAAAATCTTCCAGAAGTGTACATGATGCCGGAGACTAAACTGTATTTCAATACTGAGAACCCGTTCCTGGATACTAAATATGGCCACAACAATCTCTGCTCTCCTCCACAACAGCAGTTTCTGATAAATGATGTTGTTCTAAACCAATTATAATTATTAAATGGAAAAAATCCACATTAATTAGAGGCATCATTATCTCACTACAGCTGGGCATGCAGTGCTTCACAAAGCTCTTCCATGTAAAGTAATTATCTATGTACTGTGAACTCAGTCACTACTCATAGTCCTCAAGCAAATGCTCTTTCCTTGGTCTGGAGTCCTGACTTAAATGCAGTTGTAGATGGATGCTTTTGATTAACTGTGTTCACATCATCATGGGATGTCTCCATAAAATAATAACTTGCTGAATCATAAGTATTTAGACTGAGTGACTGAAATTCCTTCCGGGAAAGCTGAAGGTAATATCTTTATCCTGACTTCTCAGACAGAATGAGTTCAGCTAAGAATGTTTCTACAAATACAGGGAACTGAAAACAACAATATTTTGAGTAAATATTTGTAATAACTTTTGTCAGTATGTGCATTTCTTGACAATTTTGTAAGCTTCATACAGTAAAGATATAAAAGGTTTCAGTAAATATAAAGGCTACAGAGAAAAGCTTGAAGCTGTAGTAATAAAAGAGGGAAATTAACTGTTACCAGTTATCTTAATTCCATGATGTCTCTGTCTGCCACCTTTGGTAGTAAAAGTGATGCTCTAAAGTGCCCAGCTCTTGAAATGAGGAAGTAATGAAATGCTCATTGATGTCAGGTGTTTTAATTTATTACTGCTTGACAGAAAGATTATGAACATATATTACAAAAAAAAAAAAACCTTTTTGACAGTAGTGATGATTTTTTTTTTGTCTCTTCCATCAGAGAAAGGTAAATTTCTGTCTGACACTATCAGTTGTCAAGTTTGAGTTGCTATGGAGCACTGCAGTCCTTTATCTTCATAAAGAAGATGCTTCTTAGAAGTGTTAAAAATGAAATTCTGTTTTGGATTTCATTAATAAGAACTTAGGGGTTATTTGCCAGAAATAATGTAATAGGTACAATTGTGAAATCATAATTACGTATTTATCATGGTAGCAGTCTGCTTAGAGGCTGTTTTGAGGACTTACTATTTTTCACTTTGATTGTGATTTTTAGAAGTGACAAGTGATTTTGATCATTTACTTTAGGGCTTTTATAGGGCAGATGCAGAAAATTTTCCGCAGAAATTTTAAATTTAGGGTTGCAGTTCTATTATCAACAGCCATACACTTCATCCACCTTCTGTTGCTGGGGAGAGAATAGGGGAGTAGTGAGGGGGAAAAAAACTACTGTGAAAACCAAAAATGCGGACCTTCATCTCAATTAAAATTAACATTCTCATTTTAATTACAGCCACATTGAGCTATGGCTGAAATTAGGTTAAGTCAGTGTCTTTCCTGGGCTTCTTCCCACCACTCAGAGGAGGTAACTGAGAATTTCCCTATCCCTTCACTCCCTTGGCCTGACCTTCCCTCACCTTCCCTTCTGTGACCCTTAAAGCGCTGTCCCTGGATGCTGGAAGCACAGGGAGGGGCCAGGGCACACATGGTGTTGGCAGCTGTGGGCGTGGATTGTGATCTGGTTGTTGTGATATTGGTGGCCATGACAGAGCAGGCACCTCTTGTGCAGGCAGATTGCCGAGGAAAAGGCCCCATTTATTCTCACTTTCTTCAGAGGCTCACCTCAGTATTGCATAGGTGAAAACAGGAAAGGCTGAAGAAATTCATATGGAGAGATAACCCATGCAATTTCTATTTTACAGGGAATGTTTTCTTATATTGAGACTATGTTTTCCACAAGCAAATATTTTGCCAATGAAAAATTACAGGATCAAGCAAGTTCTTGTTTTACTGTCAAATCAGCGGTGGCAGTGATGTTTTGAACGTATCCAGTGCATTGAACATTTCACCTCTAATATGGAGAGATTCAAGTGTAACAGAAGTAAAATTGATCTGTGATGTTGATGGTGGGAAGGTGGAGATTATCTTGTGAAAGTTTCCAAAGTACCACAGTGCAATAGTCTGCCCCATTTTAGAATAGAGTTTGCCCTCTGTCCTTGGCAGTGCTAAGGCGGTGGGCAAGGGCTTACTTAGCTCCCTTGCAGTCAGGAAATCAGCTGTGCCATGGATAGACCTCTTTACCCAGCCAAAATTTATTAGTTTGCTTGAAAAGTCACACAAGGGAGAGATGAACACAATCACCCAGGAGAGTGAATGGAAGTTAATGAAAGAAGAGTTAATACAAAAATCTGAGATCTGTATCTCCGTTCATTCATGTCTCACCATCTTTTATTCACACAGTCTTTTCAGCAGTTCCAAAATTCCTGTGTTTCATTCTTCCACTTTGTGTGCTGGTCCAATATTATTCCTTTCCCTATCAGCTAGTGATCATAATTTGTGTATTATTTGTCTTACTGCTTTCGGGTATAATACCAAATTTGTTCAGTGAAGGCAGGTAAAAGTGTTTGAGCTGTTACAAATAGAAGCCATTATAAAAGCCTTGTAAGAATGATAATGAACTGGAGGAGGTTTGCATTTTCTTTTTTCTTCTTTTTCTAAGTGGCTTTTAGGTGTGTTGAACTTGATAAAGAGGAGATCCTGTTTGGCGGGTACTCTGCTGTTAGAATTTCTGCAAGCTGTGGGAATGAGGGAGGGCATTGCAATTCTATATATAAAGCATCCAAGCTTGAAGAGGGCAGCCTAGAAAGTGGCAGCGTTGGCACTGCCTGCTTGGAACAGAGGGGAGCACTGAGAACACTGCCCAGGCAGGGCGTGCATCATGCTCCCAACACTGGTACTGCTCATCTTCTGCAGTTTCCTGCACTCTGCCGGTAAGTCCGGGGTGCCTGGGCTCCTCTTGTTACATGGCTTGAAGGAAGATTGTAGTATGACATCACATGAGGTTCAGGTTTTGTTCTCCTTTCCCACAAACTGCAGAATTCAGTTAACATATTTTCTTCTCTTCTGCTTCATCTTAAAACACAACAAGTTATTTAATAAGTACATGGCTGAAATAAAATAATTTATTCTTCACTGTTTCAGAAAGTTGGTCACTGATTTGTTGGATTCTTCCCTAAAACTCATTCCCTAGTTACAGGAAATATTTTTAATGGACTGCTGTTGTATTTCCGAGTTGCCAAGCGCCTTCATCTTTCAGATGTTCATGATCCGGTGTCCTAGCGATGTCATTGCTGATATACATTGTATATCTTCTGTGTAGAGTGATAATCAGAATCATTTTTCTTTATGTGAACTGCAGAAAGCATTAAATATGAGCATTGTGTTGGCATTTCTTTTTTGAAGAATTATGAACAAATCCTATGCTGGAAAACAGGCAAATGGTTCTAGCCTAAAAA
This sequence comes from Zonotrichia leucophrys gambelii, assembly GCF_028769735.1. Classification (NCBI taxonomy): domain Eukaryota; kingdom Metazoa; phylum Chordata; class Aves; order Passeriformes; family Passerellidae; genus Zonotrichia; species Zonotrichia leucophrys. The sequence continues at coordinate 40,563,523 of NC_088175.1, read as the reverse complement.
TTTTACATCACTCTTGATGCATTCCTCCGTATATTATTCAGTTCAATCCTTCACTCTTTCTAAGAGGTCTGTCTTACTTTTTGGATCCAACCCACCTGTATACCAGATGAATCTGTAATTTCTCAAAGAAGATTTCATAGGTAAGTTCATTGACTCTGTAGCTACTCGGCTGCCTTACTCATTATTCCTCCTGTCCTGTTACCAGTGGATTTTTGGAGAATAAGTCTTTTTTTGCCATGGTTTGGCATGGCTTAAGATGTTTTGGGGTTTTTTTTAATCTCTTCTTTATATTCTCTTTAATCACCAGTTATTACAATTAGAATTTCAAGAAAAGATTTCAAGCTGCTGGAAAGCATACTTCGCTTGCTTTAGGTGAAACAAAGTTAAATTTATTTCTTCTGTGTTGTGTTTACAGCATTTAATGAATCATGTAGTTCAAATTGCATGAGGACATTTATTGCTCTTAAATCACTGGCTTAAACTGTAGCATGAAAATAATTAAAATATAACCAACTCAACCCTTTAGTAGACTCTCAGAGCCAATTTCTAACCTCAGCTGTATTGTTATAAATCAGGTGTAACTCCATTCACTGTATCAGCACCATTGTAACCAATATCAAGTCACGTACCTGAACGTTGGTCCTAACCCCAAGTTTTGCTGCCTGCAAGAGCAAAATTTCCATCTACATGACTTCCTGTTTTAGATAATAGATGTATTGATAGAAATACTTGCAATCAAATAGAAAATTGCTGTAGACACTTACACAGACACAAGCTTTATATGTAAACTTGGCCATCCCAAACCAGAATTTTTTCTGCAAAGGACTAAGTTGAATTTAAAGATAAAAAGCATAGAAGCAGGATCTAGAAAATTCTTACAGAGCAGTTTTTTCCTTTGGGATGTGTCAACATTTCAGTCCTTGGAATGCCTCACAAGATTGGAGACTCTGAGAATAAGCAGATTTCATTCTGTCAAGGAAAGATTTGAAATAAAGCAATTTTTGGATGTTGATTTGTACGTTCTTAAATAGGACAAGATGCAGGATGCTCATTGTTTTGAACTCTAGATCCAAGTGTTGTATCCTCAGAGTCTGACCAAAGCCAGGATTAATTCTCTTCTTTATGGGTCTGCATCCAAGTTCTGTACCTTGAGTCTGTCTCTAGGTAGAAATTGATTGTAAGGACATATATGTGATTATTTGATGTGGAATCTTATGGAAAGTGATAACAAGAAAATCAGTAAACGTGCTTGAGTTAAAAAAAAATCTGCAGAAACTTGAAACCTGATTAAAGCTGTTAGTTCTAGTCTTCGTAATAAGAGGTGCTGATTCATTGATTAAATCAAAGCATCACCTCTTTAGCTATTTCAATAATCAAAACTGCATGGATCCTTTTGAGAGGTTTGTGTACAGTCATACTTTTTCTTATGAAGTATGTAACTTATGCTGTTCACCTTGCTTTATGCTATATCTTATGTTTGCAAGAGACAAAGGGAGGTAAAAATTTCATACTGAGGAGAAATCATCATGAACATGTGCAACTAATAACTCATATCAGAGCTACAGCTTTAGCAGTACCCTCAGTGTTAAGTTGAATTTTAGGCTTCTATAATATGTTTTAAAGCTCTTGTCCTTTCCAGAACATCTGACATTTCAACATTTCTGTTTGTCTCCAATTAGAAGAGAAAAACAGAACTCTTTACAAAACAGAGATTTTAAATTATTTCTGCAAGTTGGAAGTACAAAGACTTCATTTCAGTGTTTTGTTTTCATTTTTTAGCTGATGTGAAATACTTTGATTGAAGCCAGTACAACATAAAATTGTATTTTCCCATAGGGATGTTTCGAAGTAACCAGAGTATAGGAACAAAATTACTTATTTCTTCATAGTACGTCATGTTCCCTGGTTTGTACTGCTGCTGTGAACTAGACAGGCTGACCACACAGAAACTGCACTTCAACAGATATCATTCTCAAGGAAGTTGGCCAGCTGGAGAAGAGTGGGAATTGGAAGTAAAACCTTCCTTTATCCAAGAGAAGTAAAACTCTGGGTAAAGTTCTACTGAGATAATTCAAAATAAGTATTTCTGTTGAGATAATTTAAAATAAGTATTTAATGTCATTTCTCAAAGGAAAACAGAATACTTGCAGTAATAGTAAAATGTCAGAAAGGAAGATTTCAGTACTTTTGAAATCTCATTTAACACTAGGACAGTTTTTTAAATGAAAAAAAATCTTAAATGATTGCAAAATACAACTTCTGCATAGCCATAGTCCTTGCTACATCTGTACAATCTGCCATTTTGTGTGCTTCTTGTTGATAGTGTTGCCAGGAAGATTTAACTATTCTCTTCAGAGTTGAGTGTGAGAAAAAGAATGTATATGCTGAGAATAATTACTGTACTGTAATTAGTATAATAGTTTGATCTGACAGGATATTGATTGGTAGATAGTCACCAAATGGCTCTGCATTTGTTTTATTAGCTAGTCTTTGGGCAAAAAGTTAAAGTGGATTTCATATCCATAGTTATTTTCAATCTAACCCTTGTACATGTGCATATAATCCAGGATGATTATTATGCTCAAATTTAATCTAAATACAAAACCTGAAGTGCATGTTAAATTTTGTTTGCCATGCTTAGGTGCTTGAGTTTGAAAAGCTATCAAACAGGCTTTGTGAACTGATTTGTCTGTTCTAATCTAAAATATTTGTCCATTAGATATTTTACTTTACATCAAGCTCTCTAGATAGATCTATCTTGAAGTAATGTTTTAGGTGTATATGCAATTCCTGCAAATCTAATATCCTTGGAAGGCAGCAGTTATACACTTCTAAATCCCATTCATAGGTGTTTAAAGTTTAGGATTAAGCTGTAATGATTGGAAAACTATAAAGCCAATACTAGATTATTGAACAAATGCAGGTATCAAAATCCAGGCATTCACAAAAGGAAGCAGCAACTCAAGGCATGAAGAGTGTTAGCTTGAAAGCCACAAACTGACCGTTCCTTTTTGTGGTGTGCTTACTGTGATGCACGGTTCACTAGGAACTTGGAAGGAGCATGCTGCATTTTGGAAATGCCTACTGAGTTGCAGGCCAACCGTGGAGGTTTTCTAAAACTCTGGCAAAATCTCAAAACAATTATTGGCCAGTGCTGACCAGTTCTAGACAACAAGGCAGCATGAGTAGGATTAGAATGATTTTGTGATGAGTGTGTCAGACAACTTGGGAGTGGCTGAATAAATGCCATTTTAAGCTATTAGAACAATTAGGATGGGAGCACTCAATTCACTGAATTTATATCCTTGATTTATTTCCCTTATGCCTAAATATTTATTGTATACAATTCTACCAGTATAGTATTTTAGCTCTTAAAAACTTAGATTAGGTTATTCAGATAACATCTTCGTTCAGCAAGTACTGCTTCATAGAAGAATTGAGGTATAGACTGTTGTGAATGTAGGAGATGTCTGAATCTGAAATCCAAAGCAAAAGGATGTGCTGAAACACTCAGTTCCAAAATTCCCTCTTGTGCTTTTACCTAGCCTTACATAAAAGGCAGAGCCTCACCTGTTTTCCTGCAGCACATGGCAAATACTACCTCACCTTCAGCAGCACAGCATGGAATTGGCTGAGAGTCTGCTCCAGCTGGTGAGCTCCCTGGAGGCTTCCACTCACTGCAGTATCCAAGGAAGCAACAGCACCCTGCAGAGCTGTAGGTTATATATAGATATTTATGTGGATTTGGCCTGGTTTATTTGATGAAAGAAACCTTCTGCCACAACATTTTCTATATTGCAAAAGATCCTAAACAGGTAATAAAGAATTGCATGGGTTCTACAAGATACTTGCTCCTGCTATCTTAGAAATGCCAGACATGAGAAAATTTAAATTTGAGTAGCACATTTCTGAAGCACCTCAGGTCTTTATTCCTGCATCTTGTTTAGGTTTTTACCACCCAGCTATTGACTCTGAGAGTTCACTTCAGCAGTGCTGGAGGAAAATGCTGGGTGAAACAGCCTTTGGGTATCTGTGAGAAAATGGAGCAGTTGTGCTCATGCAGCAGGTCTGCATTTGACATGGTAAAGGAACCACACTGCAGTCAGCATTTGCTCAGCATTCCTTGGCTTCTCCTAACCAAACCAGGCTTTGTGAAGAGGTGTGTGGAAGGGAGCAGGTGACAGCTTGCATCATTCTGCCTTAACGTGAACAGCAAAGGCAACAACTATGCCTGGGGATTTCCTGTCTTCAGCTCCAGATCCCACAGCTCTTGTGAAGAGCACACAGGACAATTATTCCCCATGTTTTCACACTTTTGGCTATTCCTTCCACTACTTCTACCCAGATGGTGAAACAAGAACTGAAAAACATAAGTAAAGATTTATCCCACTTTTTTTAACAGGAACATAGGATTTTAGTAGGAAGTGTAGGAGCTCTCATATTGCTTTGAATTTCTGGCAAATTTTGGAAACATTTGTCCGGTGCAGACTAATTTTCTATTACCTGATTATGTAATAGGAATTATGTGATTTTCCATTATAATTGTCATTCATATTTGTGTGACAGAGCACAGTTCGTATGTGCTGACCCTGCTTTGGCTTACAGCATGCTTAAAAATAAATAAATATACAAATATTCCACTTCTTTTGCTCAGAGGATAACTTCCTTGTGTTGTCTTTTTCCTTTCACAGCTTTTGAAGGAAATTATTGGTCCCCTATTCTTCTCCAAAAACAGAAAGAATCTCTACAAAGAAGTAAGTGTCTGACCTGATTTTAATGTTTGCATTCAAGTGTGAGTGACAGCTCTATTCAGTGTCAAGTCCATATTGCAGAAGGCACCGTACAAACCACATAATAAAAATAAGTCTTTGCCTCAAGGAGCATATGTTTTGAAGCATTAAATTTTAGAGATTCCTAAAGAAGACTTTGCATGTAAAAAGACTGTAAAATGCGTTGCCTCACTGGGGTAAGGTTTAAACTAAATGGAAAGTGCTTCAGTGTACCATGCTGAGGTTTTGATGCCTGAGGATAGAAATTGTGAGCAGTTTAATAGCCTTCCACTTTTAGAAATATGCTATTGGGGTAATTTGTGTGATATGTTTGATTTTCATTCCTACACATTACTGCCTAATACTATCTGAAAATTTAGGATATGGATTCTTTTGATATTGCAAAATCCAGGAAACTAAATAAAGCTCATTCTTCATATAGATTAGGTCTGTGAAAATTGTTTTAAAGATTTCAGGTTAAAACAAATTTATATGCAAATGGACAATCAGAGTGTGGAATACTTCTTCCTCATCTTTATAACCAGCAGCCAGAGTGGGGTCAGAGTAGGACAGATTTCTGCTTCAGTGCTCAGCTGTGCCAGCTGCTGCCACACTTCTGGGTAGTTTACCAGCAGTTTTCCCTGAACTCCAAAGAATGACTTGTGTGCATCCATCCAAATCCAAATCTGTATGCAAAATTAACTCCAGCCACCTACTTACTGTAAATTTGTGCTAGTCCTTCTGAGTATGAAAAATACAAATAGTAAGGTACTACTCTCTTATTTGTGTAAAACAATCTGCAATGCCAAAACAAAAGAAATTAGCATAATATTTAAAATATTAGCTATCAGAAGTATGGTTGGAAAGGCAAGTATCCTTAAACTGTTAACTCATAATTAAAATTCAATGGCAAATTTTGACTGTAGTTATTGTCGAATTTTCTACTACAAAGAAATTTTGGTTCTGTTCAAAATGGTAGTGGACAAGGACTTGGAAGCCAGAGCACAAGGGAGTGGTAAGCAGAAAAATCTCAATAGCCTCACATAATTCCCTGAACTGAAAAAAATTGGAGACTGAGAGAATATCTGTGGAAGTATAAATGCCTGATCTGATGGCAGTCTTCCCTTGGGCAAGCTTTTAATGGTCACTGCTGGAAATAAAATACAGAGCTACATCAACCCTTAGGCAGAGCCAACAATTTTCACATGTTCTTTTCTGAAGAAATGTGAGGCACTGACTTCTAAATTTGAATTTAATTAAATAATCATTTAGTTTTCCATGTCCATGGCAAGAAGGAATAAATGTCATCATGCAAACATGATATATGTTATGGGATATGATGTTACTCTGCTACAGGATACAGAAGGCTATGGCCCTTCTGAAAACACAAAATTTTCACAAGATCCTTTCCAAAATAAGTAAGGACACACGTCCTAATATTCTGATTTTTTTTCTCTCCTAGTCTATTTACAGACAATCTTCCTACTAATTCACATTTTTACGGTTTTACAGTAAAATACGCTTTGCTTCTGCAAACCATTAAAAATCAATTCTCTGTTCTCCAAAGCTTGTTGCATTCCAGTAGCCGAATGAACTTCTTTATCCCATTTGGGGTAAATGTGGAGGTGTAGAAGAAAAATAATTATATAAAATGAAAATTTGTTATAATAAGCATTTATTTAGACAGAAGAAACTGCGAGGGGCTTGAATTAGGAGAATTCTCATTCAGTATAAGCATAGAGAAGCTACATGGAGTTCATCCGTAAAGTAAAAATAGCTGAAAAACTTTTAGTCTGACAAAAAATTCTCTACTATTTCAGAACTCATCTCTGTCTGCTCTCTGTTCCTACAGCAATAGAAACAGTAGAGCGTGATATAGACTAATTAAAAGAAAATCCCTAGATTTTATTTAGTAAAAGCTGAACTCAAAAGACAAACACATAATCTGGATTTAAACTTGCTTGAGTTATTGACATTCCCATTTGTTATTTTTCTTTGATAAGATTTAAATAAAAACAAATACAGTGACCATGCTCCTGTGTTTATTGAAAGGGGTGCCTCTTGCACTCTGACCATTGTGTAGCCCTGGGTAATCATTCCTTGGCACGCTCTGGCGTTTGGTGGTCAGTATCACTCAGGCACAGTATATTAAACTAGCTGGACTTGGGCATGAAGGGTCAGTGATAACAATCAGACAATTCCTATTTTCCAGTCAGACCTTCAGGACAGAACAGAAGTGTGGAAGAGGAGTACTTTTTGCCAACAGGTAACTGCTCACTGGGAAACAGTATTTTCTGCATCACCTGGATAAAACCATTTGTGCATTGTGTAGTTATTTGATCTCTCCTTTACAGTTAAAAGAGATGTTTTGTCTTTAAAACAATAAATGTAAATTGCATGTAGATTTTGATAAACTTACCTGATACTTTGTAACTCTAAGATATATGCTAAGATACCTGAGCTTCATATGATACCATAAGCAGAAATAATTAAAAAATGAAAGTAACAATCTTAAGTCTGGAAATGCAGAACTGAGGACATGATTTTAGGTACTTCAATAAAATTATCAGCTTCAGAGGGACTGTTCAAATGCTGTAAGTAGGTGGAGAACTATGTAACAGCAGGTGCTGGAGTTGTATCTCTTTTTTTTTCTGGACTCATTTCCACATATGAACATCTCTCTATTCAGATGAACATTTCAGACTACTTCTTAAAAATTAAAACTGATTAAAACAATCCATATATTTATAAAAATGGCTGGAACTTTGTCACATAAATACACAGTTGAGAGGGTGTGGAATTACAAGCTGGACTTTGAAGACTGTCTTTGGATATCTGGTGATTGACTGTGCAGTTAATCATGATAGAGTAATGCCATAGCTTGGTAAATGCTGTGCCTGAAATGTTAAGGCTCTGTCCAGTAACAAGCTGTCACCTTTGCAAACAGATCTAGCAGACCGAAATAAGAAGGTAAATCTTTATATTACCTTAGGAGTTGAAAGGGCTTTTCCTAATCTAGGAAGTTAGGGAATTCTCCTCTGCTTACAGTAAATGAGAATTTTGCTCTCACTCCTAATATTGTTTCACTTCCTGACTTGAGATAAATTTCTGAGATTACAAAAGAATAAAAAAACAAACAGAGGGCTAGAATGTTGTTTACAGAATTAATCTGAGCAGAAGCTTAATAGCTTGTCCTAGTATTTATATTTGAAATGCTAATTAAAATGAGCAAATATGCTAAATCCATGTTTCTTTCTCTTTTGTAGTTTTGAGCAAGGATTCCTGTTCTACCTGGGGAGGAGGGCATTTTTCAACATTTGATAAATACCAGTATGACTTCAGTGGGACTTGCAACTACATCTTCGCAACTGTATGTGATGAGACCAGCCCAGACTTCAACATTCAGTTCCGTCGTGGGCTGGACAAAAAAATTGCAAGGATCATTATTGAGCTTGGACCTTCTGTTGTCATTGTTGAGAAAGGCAGCATTTCTGTCAGGAGTGTTGGGTAAGATTCTGCCATGAATGGGGCATGAAGTGCTTAGAGAAGGCAGGGAGTTATATAACAGGTGCAGGGAGTTATATCGCAGATGCACTGACAACTGCTTTGTGTCAAAAATTACTAAAGTTAACACACCTAACTGAACTATACTCTCCTATATATTGCTTCCCATCAAGCACTCATACTCTACAACATTCTGTTTTTGGGTTTCTCTGATATTGTCAATTTTCAGTCATAATTCTTTTATTAAAATGCCATAGACTCTTCTCAGGATAATCAGCATTAGTTTCACTATAATCAGCTTCATGGTTCTTGAAACAAATAACTGTGCTCTAATAAAACCAAACCAAGTGAAGATGCCAAGTCCTGTGCAAATATTGTCAGTAGTAGAATCACTGCAACCCATTTTTGGGTGATGCTACTATGAAACTGCTTATGTGGATTTTCAATCAACAGAAACCTTCATGTGTTTTGAAATGTCACAGTTAAAAAGGAAAAAAATTCTGTGTCATGTTGCTGCAAGTACTCAGACTGGGTATGTATCATATCCAAAATAAATAACTAATACCTGCAAAATCTTGCTATGAGATTGGTTTCTCTTCTCACCTTGTTTCAGTGTCATTCAGTTGCCTTACACCAGCAATGGAATCCAAATAGCACCTTATGGACGCAACATCCGCCTGGTAGCCAAGCTGATGGAGATGGAACTGGTGGTCATGTGGAACAATGATGACTACCTCATGGTTAGTAAAATATTCTCATAGAGCAGGGAAGAAAATTCTCACTGATTTACTGGAATGGCAAGAACTCTCTGAACTTAATGGGTGCTTTTGCATGTATTTACTATTTTGATATTTATTCTTTTCCTGTTGTATCCATTCGTCTTGAAATAATCAACTTTGCATATTACTTTCCCTTGCAGCGTTGGTAGTTAGCTAAAGCCACCAGTGCTGAGATTTGTGGATACTTGCACACATTTTAATCTTTCCTCAGGGTGTTCCAGCAGCTGCAATCTTTTTCTTAAGAGATGTTTAAAGTTGTGTAGAACTTAATATTGGATGCCATAGTTTCAACTTTTTTATTGGGCTTCCCTGGGACATCTTTTGGTTTCAAATCTCGAGTGCTTCTACCAGTTTCTTTTCTCTTTCCTTTTTCAGAATCTTCTCAGGTTTTCTTTTCAAAATCTCCAATACATTTTCTCAGTGTGACCTTCATATTATTACCACAAAAGACACTGAATTCTAAATTGATTAAGTTGGCTAAAACAAGGAGATGTAGAAAATTGTCTGGGAGATTTATCAGCATTATTATCACAAATATAAGAGAAAATGCTAGTGTTGGGTTAATCTGACTGTACAAAGAATATAGTTTTATTTCTCTGATCTAAGATTTTCATAATAATTCATTGTTTGTAGCCAGTAGTAATACTATCATTTTAGTCTCCAGAACAACAGAGAACTGAATAACCTTCTTCTGAAAATAGATTTTCTTCCTGTAACCTTAAGTTCCTTAAGAGAAGAAACCTGAAATTTGTGCTCTGTCAACAGAGATATTAGCAAGGCTTCAGCATTATTTTCTTTTTTTTTCCTGGATCCTTAGAATGTTATCGCCCCTCAATTCCCTGTGTCTTCAAATTTTATTCTTTTTATTAAATACTAATTTTAAAAAAAATCACTATTTGCCTATTGGGAAAAGACTTCGCTGTACACAAAATTCTTCCTCCAAAAAGTCACTGAAATTAATGAGAAGAATCACTTTTAATTGAGTGCTTGCACTGAATTTGTTTGAGAAAGGTATTGCTGTATAGATAATTATACTTAGGGTGATCCTTTAAAATATTTTGTTCTATTTTATTTTAGGTTTTGGCTGAAAAAAAATATATGGGGAAAACATGTGGAATGTGTGGGAACTATGATGGTTATGAATTGAATGAATTTGTCCGTGAAGGTAAGAGACAAGGACATTTCAGAAAGGAGGAGAATGAGTTAAAGTGAGTCAAGGTGAAAATTGAATACTGTGATAGCATTGCTGTGTATCAGAATTGAGTAAAGCAGTCCCATGGGGCACCAACATGCCTCATATGATTATGCTACACTCTGTTATCTGCTATAAGCATAATACAATGGGTTCCTCACACAAGTGATAAGGACTCTTATCTTTTAGAAACAGGTGGTAAGGATCACACTCTCCTGACTTCCACAAGAGGCAGTTGTTATCATTGGGAAAATTAACTAGTAGGACATTTAACAGTCAAGGAGTAAAATCTGAGTTTTGCTACATCACAGCAACAAGTAAACAAATCAATGCAGTCTTTTTCCTGACAAATTATAACCCTTTAATTTCCAGGTAAATTGCTGGATACATATAAATTTGCTGCATTACAAAAAATGGATGATCCATCAGAGATCTGCCTGTCTGAGGAGATACCAATTTCTGCTGTTCCTCACAAAAAATATGTAAGAAAGATCTTCTTGGATTCTCTGCAGCATGACTCTTAGCAGGGGGCAAGATAAATAGAAATCAACAACAGAGGGGTAGTGGTTTCATAAAAATTACTACCTATGAAAATAGGTACAGTCAACATCTGTATAGCATGATAGGAGAAAGAAAAGGAGTTCTTTGCATTAAAACCACATTTGAATAAAAGGCCACAGCTGATTTTGAGGCTAGATTTAAACCACTCATAAAAATCAACCAGCATTTAGCTCAGAACTTTCTGGGATTCCAAGCAGGTTATCACAGGAAATTCATGGAAACCAATAAAGCTTTAAGACCTTTTTATCTAACACCTGGAGACCTGATAGTATAAGCTGTACAGATTTGAAGATATTCACAATGCCTACGACATATTGCCAGATAACACCACTGATAACAGGGACAACCACCATCCGCAGCTATCACAGTTCTAAGTGAAAAGAAAATCAGTGTGCCTGAGAACCTTTGAGACCTTACACTGCAGTAGGCACATGATAGGCAACACAAACATGCAGGCACCAGAAATGCACCAAGTGTGTGCTCCAAGAGGAATGAATTTTGTGATCTTCTCATCTGGGATGTTTTTCTTGGAACATGTTGTCTCATGTTTGCCACGAGACAACACATTTCCTGTGTGTAATGTTCTCAGCCATTTTTAGGGGGGCTGATGGCACAGCAAGTGACTTAATTTTCAACGTAATGAGAAGTGGAATTATTTCAATATATCAAGTTCTTTCTGTTGTACAATGAATTTATATTCCTTTCTATCTGTGAACTTCTCATGCATTTTAAGTCAAATATCCATTATAAAACTCTGGGGGGAAAAGCAAACAAAGTAACAAGAAAATCTAGCATATTACTAGGAATAACTAGCAGTGTTATTCCGCTGTGGTTTTCATATGAAGGAAACACCACCAGGAACAATATTCTTTCTTTTTTTAATACAGGCTGTGATCTGCTCTCAGCTACTTAATTTGGTGTCACCAACCTGCAGTGTGCCCAAGGATAGGTTTGTCATTCGTTGCCAGCTTGATATGCAGGACTGCAGTGAGCCAGGACAAAACAACTGCACTTGCTCTACACTGTCAGAGTATTCCAGGCAATGTGCCATGTCCCACCAAATGGTGTTCAACTGGAGAACTGAAAACTTCTGCTGTAAGTTCAAATGGTTTATTCATGAGAGACTGTGCTTAACTTTTTTTCTGTGTCTTAAATAGAGGGATAATGATAATAACCGGAATATTTTAAAAAGTCTCTACTGTCTTTAATCAAACAAATGATTTTCTACAGAGAACAGTGTTCTTTGATAAAGCTGTAAGGAGGGCAGGGAAGCCCCAAAGAGGAAAGCTCAAAACAGAGCTCCTATGTCTAGATCAGTGACAATAAAGTAGATAAACATCCACCAAGTGAAAACTGTTTAACTTCTCAAACTTCCTACAGGGGGCTGCTTGTTCTAAGAAGAGTTTTCTTATTACTGTACTTGGAAAATTAGCCAGTGAAGAGAGAGCACTTTTAAATAGCCCCCGAAGTCTTTGAATCTTTTCACTAATAATTGCCATAGCTCCTTTTATTAAAATATTATTTTCAGTAGTCCTTTTCAGATGTTCTTATTTACAATGACTACTTGGAAGCAAAACCTTGAAGTACTACAGAAATCTGATTTTTGGTACTTCATTAGGCCGCAGTATGGCCTGTTTGCCATTCTCCAAGCTTCTGAAAAAATGTTGCCAATTTTTTGAGCAAGAAAAATTAAAGAAAGCCAGAGTGAATATATGATGATTTATGAATAAAGAGTACTCAAATGTAGAAATTAATATTGAAGCAGGATAAAAGATTGTTAGTGTCAGAAATCAGAAGGTCTTTTCCTTGCTAGGTAGCAGGTGTAATATTCTATGTTTACACTTTAAAAATCTTAACACTCCTACTGTTTGTTGCAGCTGTGGGAAAATGTTCTGCAAACCAAATCTATGAGGAATGTGGTTCTCCGTGTATTAAAACCTGTTCCAACCCAGAGTACAGCTGTTCCAGTCACTGTACCTATGGCTGCTTTTGTCCAGAAGGTATCATTTCATCTTATTCTTAATGGATCACACAAATGTTTTTTGCACATATCCAGTCAAGTGGAATGGACTGCTTAATAATGAACTAGCTGTGCATTTCAGGGCATTGTGCTGCTAGAACTGCTCTTTCTCAGGTAACATAATGTAACTGGAGTCTTGAGTAATTGTGGTCCTTCAAGATGGTTGGTCACTCTTCACAAGAACAGAGCTATGAATACATTTTCTCACAAGGCCATGGTTTGTGATGGGATAAAGATATGCCGTCTGCTTAAAGTTCTTTACTTAAATATACATTGATCGGACACCAGGAAGAGGTAGCATGCTTTAGAGTATTTCTGCAGTATTATGGGAATTTTGTAAATTCCCTTTAAAATAATTCAAGATCAACTCATTACAGAAATTGTGATTATTATTATCATTTGTATTTCAAAATAGGACAATTGACTTTGCTTTCATATGACAAAGTAGTCAAAAGCTGTTGTCACTTGTGAATATTCAGTTTCATTTCAATTAGGAGAAAATATCCTGCGTGTTACATCTCAGAGTATGGACACTGGCTGTGCAAGAACAGCATTCTCAGGCTAATTTCAGAAAGCACTCAAGCCATAATTACTGTAGTGCTAAATGAGGATGGAGAAAAATGTTTTGTTTATCTTCTTTGGCAGGAACTGTTCTTGATGATATCTCGAAAAATCGGACATGTGTTCACATCAGCCAGTGTCCATGTACACTGAATGGGAAAACATATGCTCCTGGTGAGACAATGAAAGCAGCTTGTAGGACCTGGTGAGTAGCAACAGATACTTCCATGGGAGAATAAAAAATACCTTTACCAGACCATTGGAAAATTTTGCCTAAAAATTTTTTTCGAAGGGCAGCACCTTTCACAGTTTTGGAAAGTTTACTGACAATCCATACAAGAGTTTTGCAATTTTGAATTAAGATGAGCAACTTAAACTGATATATGTAGACAAAGAAAATCAAAGCATAGGAAACAAAAAGAGATAAGTGATAAAAACAACGTATTTCATTGCTAGGAAGTGGCTGAGCTTTTAGAGCATGAAGAAAAGAATAATCTTGCACAGAATTTCTTGTTTTCTGCAGTAAATGTGTGATGGGTCAGTGGAACTGCAAAGACTTGCCCTGCCCTGGAAGGTGTTCCCTGGAAGGAGGCTCCTTTGTTACCACGTTTGATTCGAGGCCATATCGATTCCACGGGGTTTGCACTTATGTTCTTATGAAGGTAATTTCAACAGACTATCAGATGGATATATTTTAGTCAGTATTTGGTTTCCTATTGGAACCCAAACTGAGGACTTCATAAGATACACATTTATTCTGCGAAACATTGTTATAGTAACATGGCTTCCCTTTTTACTTTTCTTTTCCATTTCCTTCCAGAGTTCCAGCCTGCCACACAATGGAACCCTAATGGCTGTGTATGAAAAGACTGGTTATTCTCATTCTGAGACCTCACTTAGTGCTATAATTTACCAATCTACAAAGGTAGGTATTCCCTCCACAGGTTCCATCCAGGATTTTATCACTAGATTAGCAAAATAAGTGCTCAAAGTCATTGCTGGTAGCTTGAACTTAAAAATTATGGTGGATAAATACTGAAGATATGTTTCTGCTCATGTATACACAGTAAATATCTCAGTTGCTACATCAACTCAGGAAGGTATTTTCAGAGTGAAAGCTAAAAGCAGCATGTTATAGTTTGAGAAAATGCTTGAATTAATTTTTTTCTTTTACATAGATCATCGACAGTACAGTTGCTTAACTTAACATATAAATACCATCTGTAAAGATAGTTACTTCTGGTTCCATGTCCTCTTCTTACAGGACAAAATTGTGATTTCTCAGAATGATCTCCTTACTGATGATGATGAACTCAAGCGGCTGCCTTACAGATCAGGTAAAAAACAAAGGGGGAATATAAGTTATATCCAAATTAAATTGTCTGTTTTTACACAACCCAGCATCTTTCACAATCTTTCAATTGCTAATACCAGGGGTTTTAGAGGAAGGTTAAAGTCTATCCTGCTGCATCTGTTCCTCTGTGGAGAGTTGTGTGTGGGAGAAGAGTTGTAGACAGAGTGCTAGAACATTTATATATGTGTTAAAATCGTTACCTTTCAGCATCACCAACATCTCTATTTTTAAACGTGCTTGTTCCTTCAGGAGACATCACTGTTTTCAGACAGTCCTCCATGTACGTTCAGATGCAGACAAACTTTGGGCTGGAACTTGCAGTTCAAACGTCACCTGTGTTCCAGGCCTACGTGAAAGTTGGATCACAATTCAAAGGCAGAACACTTGGTAAGTAAGCAAATCCCCTTGCAAAAGATGAAATGTAGGGAGTATAATTTTGATAACTTAGTATTCATCTTTTAGGAAATCAATTTTCTTCTCGAGATTCAGAGAAAAAAAAAAACATTGGAAACTGAATTGATTTTTCACTAATAACTTTAAAATTAATCAAAGAAACTAAAGGTGTTGCATTTTTCATACATAACACAATGCTGTTCTGTACTTTATGTATGCCTTTTTAAATATGTGGTATACTACATAATGAAGGAGCAACAAATAAGTCTGTGTGGTGTCTGCATCTTGGAGCACAAAGTTCTTTGAATGTAGTGCACGACCACTGTAAACACAATGAGCATAAGAATCTAAAAGCTTCTGAGCTGGAAATCACCAGATGGAGATGTTTATTGCACGGCAACATTAGCCACACAAGTGTATTTTGCATTCTGATTATGGGGAATTACAGAGAGGCTTTGGCTTTTACAAAAGCCTAAATGCATATTCTTTGTCATTATGCATTTAATATACGTAAGAAAACATGCAACTTCAAAAGTTTTTCATGGCCTTTCTTTTTAACATTATTTAAAACCACTTTTTTCTGAAAAAAGACAAAAACTTCTGTATGATTTTGTCATTGACTAGAAGCTGACACTCAACTTGAGGAGGCAGAGGCTCAGTGACTTAATATGTACATAATCAACATTCTCTGGCTACTTGACCTGAGTAGTCATTGACACTCTATGTAGAACTTCTGAATCAATTGTCTCACTGTTATAGAATGAAACATAGGCCACTGTGCACATGTTCTTTAATTTCCGCCATCCCTTGCATTTCTGATGTTGTCAGGTTTGTGTGGCAATTACAATGGAGACACTACAGATGACTTCATGACTAGCATGGACATCACTGAAGGGACAGCCTCCCTGTTTGTAGATTCCTGGAGGGCAGGAAATTGCCATCCTGCCTTAGAGAGAGAGACTGACCCTTGCGCTTTGAGCCAGCTGAACAGTAAGTACATGATGCTGTGGTAACTAATCTCTCCAGCTGGCTTTGTCTGACACTTCCATAAGGCCATACCAGGGAAATGAGAGAGCTGCGCAGAAACAGAGACTGAGAGGATTGGACCTCACAAATTCAGATCTGGGATTGAGATGATGAATGAGAGTGGTATGATCTGTCTAGTGAAACTGCAATGTCCACAGGTGTCTTAGGTTTGCTCAGCAGTACTGAGACTGAAATCCAGGTTTTCTCTTCCCAACTCTCTATTGCTATTGGTCTTAAAAAAAATAAATTGTGAAAAAGAAAAAATAGCTCTACTGAGCTACTTGTACAAGAATAGAGTCTGCAAGCTAACAAGCTAGGAATTGTCCTATTGTTCAGTGCATCATTGCCGAAAGTTCGCCTAAAACACCAAATTTTTGAAAATTTCCTTTTCCATTTCCCCCCTAACTTTCCCTTTTTAATGTTTATTGTTTACTTTCATTAGAAATATCTGCTGAGACTCATTGCTCCATTCTGACCAAGAAGGGTACAGTGTTTGAGAAATGCCATGCTGTGGTGAACCCCATTCCTTTCTACAAGGTATGAAGTTGTTATGATGGATGTTGTACAGAAGGAGTCCAAATATAAACCAGATTGTACTCATATACGGTGTCCCACGCATTGAATCAGCAATGCAGAGAAGCTTAGGAACAGGTCTGGTTTTGAAAATTATGTCTCCACCACACTGAAAGTCTGTTTGGTCACAGGCACCAGTCCCATCCCTGTGAATCAGAAAATATTTTTGCTCATGCTGCAGTTGTCCATGACAACAACTTTAACTGTGCAAAGTGTCGATTTTACCATGTGCATAATTGAGTTTAGTACTTGTCAATCTACACAAAACATTTGGAATATTAAAAGTGAGAAGCAGCAAATGAACAAAGGCATTTTTTAGGGTACTAAGTATATTTTATTTACATCAGCAATGCAATTACTCAGATATTTTCCATGAGATTTAGTTATGCAGTAATATGTATCTTGTGTGACGTGTGACTTAGTTCTGTAGTTCAGCATAGAATCATATTGGTTGGGAAAGATTTTTGAGATCATTGAGTCCAACCATAAATACAACAATGCCAAGTCCACCACTACACCACGTCCCTAAATGTCACATCCACATGTCTTTCAAATACCTTCAGGGTTTAGCACTTCCAAATGTCTGGTCCCCAGTAACAAAGTACTCTCTGTGTGTTGGGTTTCAGAGATGTGTCTACCAAGCCTGTAATTATGAGGAGACCTTTCCTTATATTTGTTCTGCACTGGGATCATATGCACGAGCATGCAGCTCCATGGGTTTAATCCTTGAGAACTGGAGGAGCAGTATGGACAATTGCAGTGAGTACCTGAACCAGCTCTTAGTGGTCTGCCATCAGATGAGTAATGAGGAAATAGTGATCAGAAAGAAGACATGCAATTGGGTAACAAATATCCAACTATTAGATACCTTTCTAGTGTCTGTCTCAACAGGGTTGCTATTTCAAGACTATATGAAAAAGATTGTTCATATGCTTTAAGGTGAGCATGTGGATGCTTCCAGGACTTGATAATTAAGGTATAGAATAGCCAGAAAAATAAAACTATCCTGTAAAATGGGAAAGAACTAGGGAAAACTGACTACAGATTTTATTTTATAATTTTGTAACTCAGACACATGCATGGGTTTCACTGTTACTCAAAAATACACTGATATTTCTGCTAAGCTTCCTTTGCATAATTAAATTCCAAGATTCACAAAAAAGCTGTAAGGTATTTTACCTTCCTGAAACTACTGAACAGCTGCATAGTTTGCTGTTAAGTCTTGGTCTGCAAAATGTTTTGCTAGAGCTCCACATCCACAGGAAGAGAAGCAGCTGGAAGCATTAAGCAATGAAACTATTGGCACAAAATAAGCAGCACATAATAAGCAAAAGGACATTATCTTTTACAAGGAAGACAGTCAGTAAGTGAAGTTTAACATACGCTCTTGTCTTGTTTTATAGCCATTACTTGCACTGGCAATCAAACATTCAGCTACAACACTCAGGCATGTGACAGGACATGCTTGTCACTCTCCAACCGAGCCCTGGAATGCCATCCAACTGATATTCCTATTGAAGGCTGCCAGTGTCCTAAAGGAATGTACCTGAACCACAAGAATGAGTGTGTTCATAAATCTCATTGTCCTTGCTACTTAGAGGACAGAAAGTACATCCTGCCTGACCAGTCAACAATGACTGGTGGGATCACCTGGTAAGTGTGTCAAGTTTAAAGGAGAACAAAGTGAAAATGGAGAAGAGGGGGTCGTCATGTCTCTGTCAAGGGTCAACTGCAGTACGCAGACAAGCACCACGCAGCTACTGACTCATTCCAGCAGGATGTGGAAGGAGAATCATGACAACAGCAAGAAACCTTATGGGTAGAGATATAGACAGTTTACTAATTTTTTTAATGAATAATAAGCAAAAAGCTTATTTAAAAGCAAAGCAGCATGAACAATCAAAGCAAAGTAAGGAATTGATTCAGAACTTCCTGTCAGCAGGCAGCCATTCAGCCATTCAGATGTTTCCAGGAAAACATGGATTTGCCATGCATAATGGTTTGCTGGGAAGATGATTTGCCATGCATAATGGTTTGCTCAGAACATCCCTCCTTCTTCCTTCTTTACCTGAGCTTTTATTGCTGAGCTTGATGTGGTATAGTATGGAATCCTTCTTTGGTCAGTGGGGCCAGCTCTCCTGGGTGTGTCCCCTCCCAGTTTCTGCTCAGAATGAAAACACTTTGCTTCTCAGCCTCCTCCCTGGCAGGGCAGCCTGAGGAGAAAGAATGCTGGGACCCTGTTCAGCACCAGCTAAAACAACATTGTGTTATCAACAACGTTTTGGTCACAAATCCAAAACACAGCACCACTGAGCTGCTAAAAAGAAAATTAACCCCATTCCAACCCAAACCAGTACAGTCTCCTTTATTTTTAATAGCATAAATTTATTTTTCAAGACAACTTTTTTGCCCTTTTCTAAACTACAGATACTCTAACTGAGCAGAAAACATGTTACTTACCTTCAGCTTGGAAATGTTACAGAGAAAAATAAAAAATAATAGCTGAGATCTCATTATTCCTACTAGGAGATTTTGTCAACAGCACTTAGCTATATTCCAGACAAGCTTCTGGAATAACTTGATAGGCCATCCTCATAGTGACAACTGCCTATTAATGATAACAGGCATTCACTTTCCAAAATGATGTTACTTTATAGTACAAAAAGCGAAGAGACACGTTCAAGACTCATATTCCACTTCAAAGGATGGGAAGGAGGTAGTAACATGAAGGAGACATTTTTAATAAAACAATATTGCAAAAAATCAAAATTTCTTTCTTAGAAGAGATTTTCATTGATTTTTTTTTTCTTCCTAGCTACTGTGTTAATGGGAGACTAAGTTGCACAGGCAAGCCTCAGAATCCTGCAGGTAGGAGTCTGATATCGTTTACTTAGAAATATTTTCTGTTCTTTATTTTGTAAAATGACTACGTCACTGTTCTCTTCTATGTTAATTTCTCCTCAATGTTAATTTTTCTTCCTTTTTCCTAGAAAATTGCAAAGCTCCTAAGAAATACATATCATGTTCTGACAATTTAGAAAACAAGTATGGAGCTGCATGTGCCCCTACCTGTCAAATGCTGGCTACTGGAATTGAATGTGTGAGTTTCACAGCTCTGGGATATTTATCCTTTTGAGAGAGGTAGAATGTTCTAGTTGTTACTTAAAACTAGACTACATTGCTTCTAGTGAAATTAAAGGAATTCTTTTATTTTACATGATGCAGTTAAATATCAGGCTGCTGACAGAAAAATTGTACATACATTTAAGAAGTTATTAAAGAAAGTAATTGCATGAAATAATGAATTAAATTCTATTAGAATAAAAATCCATTAAGGATGCTTAACTACATGGCTATAATCTCTGGCTCAGGTACTCCATAAACTGTGACTTCATGTCAATGGAAATATGGGGTTTATGCTTCCTGTTCTATTTTTTCTCAACTCTTTGCTGCTGTTGATCACAGAATGCAGGAGACCTGGGCTAGGTGAAGATCTGGGCTGTCCTAATAGGGTTTTCTTATATTAAGGAAACAGACTAATTGGAAAAATTGTAATAAGCTTCCTTGATATGAAGAATATTCTGTTGTGCTGTTTTTGAAAGACTGGTAGTGATGGAAGATAAATTTTTCAGTCTTCAGGTGTGTTTAGTATCTCAGACCACAAGTATAAGTTACAGCTTCAATGAAACTAGTTCAACTGACAGCATATTAATACAAGGAACATCACAAAACTAAAATCAAGCCCAAACAGAACTTGGCACAGGTTCACTCTTGACACCATTCACATCCAAGATAAAATGCATCTCACAATATTTTCTTTTTGTTTTGCAATCTGTTGGCCTTTCCCAGATACCCACAAAGTGTGAATCAGGCTGTGTCTGTGCTGAGGGCCTCTATGAAAATCTCGATGGCAAGTGTGTGCCAGCTGAGGAGTGTCCATGTGAATATGGTGGCCTTGCTTATGGAAGAGGTGAACAAATCCAGACAGAATGTGAGATCTGGTAAGAATCACAGGGTTTTTCATTGCAAATCTGTTTCACTGAAATTTACAGTCACATAAAAATAAGTGTTTAACTGACGTGAGAGTAGGAAATGGCAACAGCTGAAAGGAAGAAATACCATGACAGAGTACAGGGATTAACAAGAGAGAGAAGCTTAACATTTGATAATATGTGTATGAAATAAGAGTCATTGTACCAGCTTCAGGGATAATTTCTGCCTTATGTATGTTCAGGAATAAAGGCATCAGTAGGGCCTGTGACTGTAAATGATATAAAGTCAAGTATTATTAAAAACCCACTTAAGTAAAGATGAGGGCAAAATCTATCTTGCTTTTCTGTAGATAAAAGCAACCACCCCCAAAAAGATTCCCGTCTCTTTAGCAGTTTTCTCAAAGTACTTTATTCCCTTTCCAGTTATTAATCTATTATTAAAATAAAAAAAAAACCAACATTCCCCAAACTACACAGAGCAGTGATTTCTGATCTCATTAAGAGCAAAAATAAATGGGTTTATATACTTTCTTTAATGAAAAAAATACAAAAAGTACAAAGTACAAAAAGGTTTCTTCTTTATTATTAATTCATTTTCTAGGCAGTCCATAAATTTTAATTCTGGTTCTTATATTAACCATAACTTGGTCTTAGTATACATAAATCAATTAATTGAACATGTTATTGATAAAAGTGGATATGTATAAAAATAAGCAGGTGAAGATGGCATTTCCTTGAAATCTGAGTGTGGTTTCTGTTCTCACTCCCAGCACTTGCACAAAAGGCAAATGGAAATGTGTTCAGAAAACAAGGTGTTCCTCCACCTGTAATCTGTATGGAGAAGGCCACATCACCACCTTTGATGGACAGCGCTTTGTGTTTGATGGCAACTGTGAATACATATTGGCGATGGTAACCTGCTCCCTTCTGGTTATTGCAGCAGCATCTCAGCACCAAGAAATAGCTGGGTTTAAGAGACTAATAAAAATGTGCTAGGATGCATCAATAAACAATACAGCACTTTGAATCTTTATAACCACTTACTGAGTTTCTATATATTATGTTTATTTCAATGCTTAGAATGAAAATCTTTTACTTCTAAAAACCATAATTTTCATGCAAATATGACCAATTTTATATTTTAAAAAATATGTTTAAATAGTCATTGTATTCTGAACCAGATAAATACGTCTTTTAGGGAAGTTACATCAGTTTGACCAGCAAAGCAGAGGTCATTGCCTCATAAAACAGAATTACTCGTGACATTTTGGGCATCCTGTGTTTTCTTAAAACTTTAATGTTTTAAGTTGGAAGACTTCAGGCACAGTCTACTGAGCCTTTGTGCTTCTTGTGGTTTGTTTTGGGTATTTTTTTAGGATGGCTGCAGTGTTAACAGACCCATTTCCTCTTTCAAAATTGTTACTGAGAATGTCATCTGTGGGAAATCAGGAGTTACGTGCTCCAGATCCATCAGCATTTACCTTGGGGTAAGCTCTTCTTTCTGCCATTATCTAGCTGAAGAGATTTTAAGAACAGGTTTTCTTCACTTATTGGAAGCTTTAGCTGTATCTTAAGAGAAAATTTCACTTACAAGATCTATGTGCTAAACCTAGAGCCTTGGTTTTAGTAGGAAATGCCATAGCTGTTTGTTTGGGTTTTTAAAATTCTCATGTTGTGTTTCATTCTCCAAGAATCTTGTCTATGTAGAAGCCAGGAAATTTTTAAGTTTACTCTGCAGTGAATTGCTCAATCAAAAAAATACTGTTTTCCTTCTGCAGTATCACAGCAGCTGAACTTCAGCAAGGAAAATCCTGAAACTTGATAAGTTGTAACTCCCAAATAAATTTTCTTCCAGAATCTGACAATCATACTGAGAGACGAAACCTTCGCTATCTCTGGGGAAAATCCTGGTATAAGATACAAAGTGAAAAAGAATGCCCTTCACCTGATGTTTGATATCATTATCCCAGGAAAATACAACATGACTCTTATTTGGAATAAGCACATGAACTTCTTCATCAAGATCTCCAGAGAAACACAGGTATTGCAGAATAATTTCCTTGAAGTGTCCCTCCATTGAAATTGAACATTTGATTATGGTTGCCTTGAATCTCTGTGATGGCAAAGATTTTCCAGAACTGCTACCAGCAATTGACTTTTATCATTATCTCCAAAACAGCAGAGATCTTCACAAAAGGCTAACTTTTAAGGGATTTCTATACTGCATTCAGGAAATTTTTGGGCTAAGTGTTTGTAATTTTTGCAATTGCACATTTGAATTTGTTCTCTAAATGTGAGAGTTTACAGTTTAGAGGACAAACCCATGCACAAGTATGTTATGAGAGAGTATTTGTAGATGACATTGACTCCTAAAGCACAGGAAACAGTCAGTGACCAAAAGGAAAGGTGAGAACTTTAACTTGCTGAATTGATATTGGTACTTTCATTGAATCTAGGAAACCATCTGTGGTTTGTGTGGTAACTATAATGGCAACATGAAGGATGACTTTGAAACTCGAAGCAAGTATGTGGCATCAAACGAGCTGGAATTCGTCAACTCTTGGAAAGAGAATCCCCTCTGTGGGGATGTGTACTTTGTAGTGGACCCCTGTAGCAAGAACCCTTATCGTAAAGCATGGGCAGAAAAGACATGTTCCATCATCAACAGCCATGTTTTTTCTGCCTGTCACAATAAGGTAAGAATTTATTTGCTCTTTTTTTTTATTTATAAGCATAATCCGTATTCTTCCAAATGCTCACGCTCCAACAAGTGATTTTCTATTTGGTAAAATGTTTCAACAAAATACATATAAAAATGCTTATGGCTCACATTTATGTTAATTTTCTTTTTCTTTTTTTTTATTTGCACTTCACAAGCCCTTTTGTGAACACAAACCCTATGTATGCTATTAACTGACTAGCTAAAACTACAAGAGCAAAAAAAGAATGAAGACTTAAGAATCGGGAATTAGTCGATCTGTTGGTGATACTTGATATTGATCAATGCATTTTCAGGTGGTGAAAACCAGTGAGAAATGTGGATAATGCTGCAGTGGCTATGCATATACACAGAGCATAATAGGCACAAACTAATCTTGGAAAATGAATCCCTTCCTTTGGCCATGCAGGTGAATCGGATGCCCTACTACGAGGCCTGTGTCCGGGACTCCTGTGGGTGTGACATTGGAGGGGACTGCCAGTGCATGTGTGACGCCATCGCAGTCTATGCCATGGCATGCTTGGAAAAGGGCATCTGCATTGACTGGAGGACTCCTGAGTTCTGTCGTGAGTTTCCTTAAGCTCTCCTTAAATAGGTTTAAGAGATTTTTATTATCAGTATATTCATTTGGCAGCATGGGAAACAGTAATAACTACCTCAAAGTTTGCATTTTGTCTGTGGGCAAAGAGTTAACTTTAGTCACCCAGGTTTTGAAATCTGTACTTTACCAAAATATTTTAATTCTTTTTACCATGGAATAATGAGAAAATAATGTGCTCACAGAAAGCAGATTGTTTCTTCTGCTATCAGTGTATAGCAGAAGTGTGTAGTGCACTGTGAGTTTGCCAGCAGAGAAAGCATGAAATAGTAAAAAAATATGTTTCATTTGAGCTATGGTGAAATCAATTTCTGTGTGGATGTCAAGGGAATATAAACAGCTGTGTTGGCTGGGACACTGTAAAACAGGAAAATGACATCAAGGTGTTCCAAAACAGCAAATACAAAGGAAAAAAGAGGATGAACATGCTACAAATCAATGTTAGAGTTGTCATCTTTGATGATTTTTTCCACATTTCAATCTACTGTGTATGAAAAGTTGTGGAAATGTCATCATTCTGTACTTGCAAAAAAGAATCTGACTTCCGTGAGTTAAAATATTTACATCAGAAGCTAATCACTGCAGTGTAGTTTTTTTTTATTCCAACTGTTAATTGATTTTGTCTTCCTTCTAGTACTTTGGAAGTATCATGTTATTAATTTGAAAAACAAAAATCTTCTCTCTTGCTTGTCCTTTCTTTAGCTGTCTATTGTGAGTATTACAATTCTCATAAAAGAAAAGGAATTGATGATGCTTTTTCCCATGGCTACGACAATGACAAATGCACCTGGCACTACAGGCCTTGTAACTGTCCAAATCAAAACTACAAATATGTCAATATTGAAGGTAATAATCTCTACTACTGTAAACCAGGAAACAGTAACATAAAAAAAAAAAAAACAGCACTGAAACAATTATCAGTCATGCCACAGTTCAATAATGATAATCTAATTGATGTTATTTTTTAAGAAGTTTTGCTGATATTTCCCTTACTAGTAGTGTTTTAAATACATAATCAACTCAGTAGATGTACTAAATTTAGCATTATATCAAGCTCAGGCTGTCTGGAAGAGAAATTCTGACTTGCACCAAATCAAAAGAATGCACTCTCTACTTAGGAAAGAAAATGTGGAGAGAGAAATTAATATTTTTATTAAACAAATGGATATAGCTGGAGAAACTATACAAATTCCTACATAGACAAAACCTCTTTCTGAGGATAACATTGGAAATACTTACCTAAATAGATGATGTTGAATGTGATACTTTTTTTAAAAAAACAGATATATAATATATTCAATTATAAATAGCGTTAATTAAATGTCTTTCTCTGAGAAATGTAAAACAAACTTCTCTTCCCCTTTCTTCAGGCTGTTACAACTGCTCTCATGATGAATACTTTGACCATGAAGAAGAAAGGTGCATGCCATGTGGTAAGCAGCATTTCTTTCTCCACAGTAACTTGAAAACCACACTACAGCTTTTGCACAGACTCAGAGAAGATATTTTTCTAGTATCTCTCCATAAATGAGTGTTCATCTAAACACAACTTCCTTTCAAAATAAACCCATTACTATACCTCTTGTAAAATACAGTATTGGTGTTCTAATCTGTGTGAGTCACAGGCTCAGCAGAGCTGTGAGTCTCAGAGGTGTTCAGCACATTTCACAGGAAAAAAAGGGAAACGTGTAGGACTCAGTTAATATGTTTCTAGATTATTTTTTGTTAATTAGCTTGAGGTTTATTACCATATATCTTATTTCCATGAAAACCTATCTTAATAAATAAGGTTTTGGATAGACTCTAGCTGGACAGTTTGGATTTTCATGCAGATGTAAAAAAACATAAAGAACAAATGTTTTTTAAGAAAAATTAAGAATAAAATTAAGAAAAATTAAGAACTAAATTCTCAAACAAAATTCTGTCTTGGATAACCAGGATCTCAGCTAGTGATCTCCCTTACATACAAAACCATGTTCCACTATCCCTGAAAACTGAGGTGCCCTTAGCCATAAAAGTCATAACAAAGATAGGAAAAACTTACTTGTGTTCATTATAATAATGAGATGTATTGATTTCTTTGTAATTAAGTTCTTTGATGTGAATTTGACCACTGAAATATGTAAGATTAAATACTTTCAGGAATAGCTCAGTAATTAGCACAGTTCTTGGAATCCAATTCAATGAGATGTACCTTATCTGGGATATTTTAATATGTTTTTATTCACAAATATAACCTGTTTTGCCTTTATGTACCAGGACAAGTAAATGTTACCACCACACCTGAACCATCTTCACCTTTACCAGGTTAGTTTACACAGTTGGCCAATTGTGTAACTTACACACTGATATTATGTCCTGATAAGTGTTTATGAAATCAATAATGTCCTTTTTTGTGTGATATAGCAGCATTATCAGTTTCACATGCATAAGGTGAAATGATGAAAAATGTCCTTGTACCATAATATCCTGGGCAGCATCAAAAGCTGCATAGCTAGTAGGGCAAGATTGGGCACTGTGCCCCTCTGCTCTGATGAGAGCCCACCTGGAATGCTCTGTCCAGCTCTGCAGTCTTTAATTCAAGAAAGACAGAGGAGGGCCACAAAAATGACCAGAGGGCTGGAACACCTCTCCTGTGAGAAAAGGCTGAGATCTGGGGTTGTTCAGCGTGGGGAGGAGAAAGGTCCATGGAAATCTCTTTGTGGCTTTTCAGTACTAGAATGGGGCTTATGAGAAAGATGGAGACAGACTTTTTTAAGTAGGGCCTGTTCTGATGGGACAAGGGGTAATGGTTTTAAATCAGAAGAGAATAAATTCAAACTCGATATAAGGAAGAAATTGTTTATGATGAGGCTGGTAAAACACTGGAAGATGTTGCCTGGAGACTCTGTTGAATCCCCTTACCTGGGAGCATTCAATTAAGGCTGGAAAGGCATTTGAACAACCTGATCTGGTTGTAGACATCTCTGCTCATTGCAGAGGGAGTGGATTAGATTAATAGTCTAAGACAACCCAAGTCATTCTATGACCAAAAGGATCTCTCATAAATTTATGCCAAATCTTACCAGGGACTGGCCATATAACACTTCAACAATTGAAGAAAGTCTTGATGGAAAGGTGTGACTGACTATACCAAATCCCTATAGCCTGATACAGGAAAGGAGTCTACAGATCTTGATCTTAAATTTGTTAGAAATTCCACTAATTTCCCTGAAGACAGGTGGTATTGGAAAACTTTATTCTGTGGGTTGTGTAAATAATAAAATTATGGATACTATTTGATAGAGGATTGGAATATTGTTCCATCTCTGCTGATAGGAACTAGGGTGTATGCCAGATTCACTTTAAAGTCAAGAGAAAGGTATTTCCAAGAATACCTCTTTAATGTATTCATTGCACATAATAGCAAAGGAAGCAATGGATAACAGCTTTTCAAGGTTTAATTTAAAAGGTAATGGGTTTTAATAGTAGCTACTGCTAATAGCTATAAAAACACTTGTTTTACTTTAGAAAAATTCCATTAATATATATGTTATCAATAGATTATTGAGGACTACTTCTCATCTTTCAATTTTGATTTTTTTTCTCTTAGTAACAACAGTGCGACCTAAAGTAACAGGAAGCTCCACCATGAGCACACTTCCAGCAGTACCTAGTACTTCTTCTGCAACAACTGTATCACCTGAGACTACAAATCCAACAATAACTGCAAAAATTACAGTTCCAAGAACTTCACCCTCAAAACCTCTTGTCACAATAAAGTCAACTACTGGTAGGTTTTAGTGTTATTGTCTAAAATAAATTATTATAACCTTGTTCTAAACCTCTGTACATCATTGAGATACCATTCCTAGGAATGCATTTCAAATTCACACAACCTCCAAGCATTAGACTCCAAATCATGAAGCAGGCAATGCAGGCTTCCAGAAAGGAAGTTTGTAAACCAGAAATGTTCAGAAGTGTAGATTGAAAGTGCATAAAAAGATACAGGATATAAGCATTAGATTAAAAATGCAACCAAAAACTGAGTCATCTGAGAAATGAGATAAACAATTAGAAGTTCTATAAGCAGTGAGCAAGCCTGGCTCCAGTTGGCTTTATTAGCTCAGCTTCAGCCTCTTTTCCACTGGTTCATTTATGGGGTTCAAGGAGCACCCAGTCTATTGGCTCTGAACAATGTAAGCAAGCCCCGAAGCAGAGTCACACAGGTATCGATGTAGCATCTTTGTCTAGGCTTCCAAAGTCCTGTTCTCTGCAGGATGACTCTGCCAGCACAAATTACCTTCTGATTCTGTGGTTTGTGGAGCCTCATTTAGCCTCATACCAACATGCACTTCAGCTAATAAACCACCTTGGACCATGGCTCTCAGGGAAAGCAGAGGCAAAAACAGGTTCCAAAGGAGTCAAAACACATGAAAGCTGACATTGTGACAGATGATTTGTGCACTGAGGCAAGGGGAGGCTATAGTATGATGTTATTTAGCTTTTCAATACAAATTGCATAAAGCTGCAAGTGTGGCTGATTTGAAACATAATAAAAGCCAATGGACAAAGCCCACATGGACTTTAGCCAAAGTGACACAAAGATAACTACTTATATATTAAACAAATCTAATACAGAAAAATATAGAAAATTAGAACAGAGACAGACATGAAACAATTGAAAACAAATGTAACCTCAGAAATATTTAGTAAGCTTATGAGAACATGAATACAACAGTCATACTGAAAATATTTGAAAAATAAAGAATTATCTCTAAAATATTAATATCTTCTTTATAATTTATCTGGTTTTAATTTTTCTATGAATTGGTTACTCACATTATATTTTTACCTTTACCCCAAAAGAACATACAACATCAATTTTTACCACACCGAACATGACTACAACCATCACTACCCCTTCCATGAATACCTCAATGAAAAGAACCATGGCCACTACACCAAAGTCTGCTGCCTCATCACCTTCTGCCTCATCAGCTGCTGCTTCAACTGAGACAGAACAAGCAGGGGTCACCTCACCACCCTTCAAGACCACCACCAAAAGGGAAGCAGCAACCTCCTCAATACCTATTCAAACCACAACTCAGAGCACAACTTTCAGCCAGCCTAAAATAACAACAGCAGGTAAATAGCACTTTCTTACATCTGTCAGGTGAAGCCATCACTCACAAGGCATATGTAAACATACTCCTTGTAAAAAAGCCAAGCATTCTTACTAGTGGTCTTAATATTGCTAACAGAAAGGAAAGGACATGGACAAGAAGTGTGATTAAAATGGAAATTCATCTTGCCAATGGAGCAAGCATCTGACCTCAGAATATGATGTTAAAGCTAAAATTTCTCTTCCAACAGTTCCTCCAAATTTAGACAAAATACCTCTATGCCTCAAAGCAAGTTCTTGAAAACTCACAGACCACAGAATACATATTCCCCCTGCCCCTATATATTTCTTAGCAAGAAATACTCCCCCCAAAAATATGAACTTTTTTGAATGTCTATCACTCGATATACAAACAAGGACAGTGTCCTCTGAGGCTGTTTGACAACATGAATTGCTACATTTGCAACTGACAGGCTAAGACTGTGTGTGGTGGGAAGTCTATTGTATTGAGAGGGCAGCTGTACACTCTTTCCCAAACCCAGGTTTCTCCCACGTAGTACTGTTGGGGTGCATATATATTGGTGGTCTTGTGCAAGCAATTCCAGCTCCCAACCATTACTAATATTCATTCTTTCACCACAGAGAGTGAGGGAACTGAAGCAACCACTCTGCACTACCCAGAAGGTGAGTAAAAGGGACTAGAGAGATGTCTTTGGCCTAAGACTCTCTGCTTCACCTACCTCAGCTTTTCCAGATGATGGTCTTGCCCAGTTTGGAATACTTGGGAGGCGAAACATGTGCATCCAACAAGGCTCTTCTTTCCTCAGGAACTTTAGAAAAAGGCATGTCAAATTGTCAGAAGCACCCTTCAGACCCACCCTCAATCAACATGTGCTATTCTCTCTGCAGTTGTCACCCACTTAAGAACAACCTTGACACAGCCTGTGCAGCACCTCATGACACAGACACAGACCACCCCTGCCACATCCACCAGCAGCACCTCTGTCCCGAGAGAGACCAGCCCTGCCACCAGCCCAGAAGTTCCACTGACAAGGACATTTCCAAGCTCCACCTCTTTGCCCGTCACTTCAGCCTCATCTGCTTCTTCCCTCTCCTCAACTCAGCTGGGAACATCATATTCTGGTAAGGCTCTCTCCTGCTCTTCTTGCTGCTCTGCCTGCTTCTTCCAGCTCCCACCCTTCTCTTCTAAGCAGCATGCCCCACAAAGGCTTCAGTTTTGTTACTCATTCTCAATTGCCCCTGCTATTGCCATGGGACACCGGCAGGTGTTGGGCCTGACACACACATGACCCTGACTGTATCCTTCTCCCTGTAACTTCAGGGCTTTGGCTCTGGGGCACAGGCCTCTATTGAGGGTTCAGGCATCCAGGAGTTCCTGCCCTACAGCTACCAATAAGATTCAAGCTAAAACACCTCTCTCTTCTTACAGTGCTGCCTTGGGAATGCACAGTGGGGCAGGGGTGAACAAAAGGCAGGGAAACTGGAAACACATCTCCAATTTACAGTTTTGAGTGAGAGGCATAACCCAAGGCATGATCTCCAGCCAAAGGATGCCTAGGCCCTGGCACATCCATGAAAAGTGCCATTCAACAAATATGACCTTGTGGACCAGTGCTGACCCTGAGTGCAAGAGTCACCAGTGGAGGGTGGGCAAGAAACTGTACACTCAGCTCCAGGCTAAAGTTCTTTCACTTAGACCCACGTGCCAGAATTGTCTTAGTACTGATCCTCCTATTGGAAGATGCCACAACATGCTTTGCCTAGAATCCTTCCCAAGACTCAATCATTCTTTTCTCTCATCCCTTTCTTTGTAGCAAGGGAGCCAACCAGAGCTAAGACACCAACTACTAAAGTAGTACCAGGTGAGTGCTCTGGTCATGAAAAAGATAAGAGTCATCCCTGGCCAATGCATCCATATCCCTTCAGTAGCCATGGCCCTCCCAGAGAACCCTCCCAGAGAAGTCAGCAGCAAGCCAGTTTTAAAGTACCAGTAAAAAACTGATACCTCTTCCCCACTCAGCTGCTCGAGGAAGGAGATGAGATAACTTGCTAGAGATCAACCTTCAAAATAGTCAACAGCAAGTACTTATGAAAGAAAAGCAGGACAGGATGGAACATATTTAGGATAATAGACACCTTTATTAACTGAAAAACAAACCAAACCCAAAGCCAACCAGATTTAGTGGGAACCAGGCCTCCCATCCTGGCCCATAACTGAGCACAAAACCTTAAAAACAGAAGAGTCAACATCACCCAACTTCCCATAAGCCAGCAACATACCAATGACCTGTGCTTCCCTCCTGGCAGCCTTCACCCATGAACAGTCAACAGTGCCACACATCAGGCCACCTGTGACCACAGAGAAGATCACAGCCACCACCTCCATCAGCAGCACCTCCAGAACCTCTGTCTCCACAGAAGTGCCTCTGGAAACCTCTCCACATCCCAGCTCTCCAGCTGCCCCCAGCAGCCCGCTCAGCACCCGGCTGCCATCCACTGCCACCACTTCCACAGCCTCCTCCACAGCAGCTCCCAGCACCAGCCCCAGGCCCACACCTACAACCCTGAGGCCCAGGGCTTCTTCCCCAACAACAGCCAGTGCTGCAAAGGAGTCTCCAGTCACAGAGTCCTCTGCTCCCACCACAGCCAAAACCAGCCTGCTGCCATCACCTGCTTCTTCTCCCTCCTCAACTGTGTCCTCAGTGTGGCTCAGCTCCGCACAGCCTGGTAAGGTTCTCTCTTAAGTGTCCTTCTGCTTCTGCATGCTCTCCCTTTTCTCTTTTTCATTTCCATGAGTGCAGACCACTTGCATATTTTCTTTAAATTTGCTCTCCATTCCAAATTCTTTTTGAATCAGCAGCGTGATATGGTTGTCATTTGGTACTGCCCTGGGGCTCCGGTCACTCCCACACTGGCCACCATGTCAGTTCTGAAGTGGGCAAACTTTAATGTGCTCCTATTCCTTGGGAGACGTGCACATCCACACAGGCTCCGCTTCCAGAAAGAGGAAGAGGCATCATGCCTGTTGGAAAGCAGCATGTCATTTTCCTGCCTTTTTATGAGAAAAAAAGAAGGCAGCTATAAGGCAGAGCCCTTGGTACCAACTCCCTCTATCTGATAAATGCTCAGTGCAGCATGTTGAAATTGTTGATGTTGGTGCTCGCAGTCTGGAGCTACAGTAACCACATTTGTCTTCTCATTATGTCCTCATCCACAACTGACCTGTGCTTCCCTCCTGGCAGCCTTCACCCACAAACAGTCAACTGTGCCACACATCGGGCCGCCTGTGACCACAGAGAAGATCACAGCCACCACCTCCATCAGCAGCACCTCCAGGACCTCTGTCTCCACAGGAGCCAGCCCACCAAGCAGCACAGAAGCCCCTCTGGAAACAGCCTCTCCACATCCCAGCTCTCCAGCTGCCCCCAGCAGCCCGCTCAGCACCCGGCTGCCATCCACTGCCACCACTTCCACAGCCTCCTCCACAGCAGCTCCCAGCACCAGCCCCAGGCCCACACCTACAACCCTGAGGCCCAGGGCTTCTTCCCCAACAACAGCCAGTGCTGCAAAGGAGTCTCCTGTCACAGAGTCCTCTGCTCCCACCACGGCCAAAACCAGCCTGCTGCCATCGCCTGCCTCTTCTCCCTCCTCAACTGTATCCTCAACATGGCTCAGCTCCTCACAGCCTGGTAGGCTCCTGCCTGCATTCCATTTTTGATTCTTTCTGTCCAGACACAAGCTGCTTGCAGAGTTGTTTTCATTTTTGTTCTTGATCCCCTGTGTTTCTGCATTGGAACACTGGTATGGCCTTACTTAGTTAGGGCTCTGGGACACTGGTCTCTCCCATGGAGCCTGAATTGCCAGTCTCAGAGGGAACTGTCCTTAAACTCTCCCTATTCCCTGAAGGGGCAAATGCATATTCACACAGAGTGTTCTCCCAGGAATTGGTAGGGGGATGTTGCCTGTTAGAAGGCACTGTATCTATTTCCTCACTTTTTAAGACAGAAACCAGACAGCTTGTAGACAGGGCCCGCAATCTCAGTGCTCCCTTTTTCCCAGGGAATACTCAGTGCAGCACAGCCCTGCTGTTTTTGTTCATATCCTGAATATGAGGCCTCTGACCCACCTCCATTTCAACTTTTGCTGCCCTCATCCTCAAAAGCTCTCTCCTTTACTTCCAGCAGCCTTCACCCACGAACAGTCAACTGTGCCACACCTTGGGCCGCCTGTGACCACAGAGAAGATCACAGCCACCACCTCCATCAGCAGCACCTCCAGGACCTCTCTCTCCACAGGAGCCAGCCCACCAAGCAGCACAGAAGCCCCTCTGGAAACAGCCTCTCCACATCCCAGCTCTCCAGCTGCCCCCAGCAGCCCGCTCAGCACCCGGCTGCCATCCACTGCCACCACTTCCACAGCCTCCTCCACAGCAGCTCCCAGCACCAGCCCCAGGCCCACACCTACAACCCTGAGGCCCAGGGCTTCTTCCCCAACAACAGCCAGTGCTGCAAAGGAGTCTCCTGTCACAGAGTCCTCTGCTCCCACCACGGCCAAAACCAGCCTGCTGCCATCGCCTGCTTCTTCTCCCTCCTCAACTGTGTCCTCAACATGGCTCAGCTCCTCACAGCCTGGTAAGGCTCCCTCCTATCCATCCTGGTGCTTCCTGCTGCTCTTCCCTTTGTACTCATCCCTTCCAGCCACACAGGTTGCCTGCATACCTGTTTTAATTTTTACTCTACAACCCCTTTACTTCTGCATTGTAACAGTAGTATGGCATTGTTATGGCTCTGGGGCACTGGTTTCTCCCATGTAACCTGCCTGCCAGTCTCAGGGGGGACTATAATTAAGCTCTCCCTTTTCTTTGAAGGGACACATGCATATCCAGACAGGGTGCTCTTCTAAGAACAAATATTAGGAACTTGCTAGTTGGAAGCTACTGTATCCATTTCCTCCCTTTTGAGGACAGAAGCCAGACAGTGGCTTGTGGAGAGGACTCACAATCCCAGTGTTTCTTTTTTCCCAGAAACACTCACGACAGCATTGGCATTCCATTTTAAATTCTATCCACAATCTGAGTCCTCTGTGCACCTCCATTTCCTATTCTTGTCATAATGCACAATCGACCTGTTTTACTTCCAGCAGCCTTCACCCACAAACAGTCAACTGTGCCACACCTTGGGCCGCCTGTGACCACAGAGAAGATCACAGCCACCACCTCCATCAGCAGCACCTCCAGGACCTCTCTCTCCACGGAAGCCCCTCTGGAAACAGCCTCTCCACATCCCAGCTCTCCAGCTGCCCCCAGCAGCCCGCTCAGCACCCGGCTGCCATCCACTGCCACCACTTCCACAGCCTCCTCCACAGCAGCTCCCAGCACCAGCCCCAGGCCCACACCTACAACCCTGAGGCCCAGGGCTTCTTCCCCAACAACAGCCAGTGCTGCAAAGGAGTCTCCAGTCACAGAGTCCTCTGCTCCCACCACAGCCAAAACCAGCCTGCTGCCATCACCTGCTTCTTCTCCCTCCTCAACTGTATCCTCAACATGGCTCAGCTCCTCACAGCCTGGTAAGGCTCCCTCCTACCAATCCTGCTGCTTCCTGCTGCTCTCCCTTTTCATCTCTTCATTTCTATCAGAGCAGGTTGCTTGCAAGGTTGTTTTATTTTTTTCTCTCCTTTCACATTTCTTTTTGCATCAGCACGGTGGAATGACCATTCTCTTCATTATGGCCCCGGAAAAGGTCTCTCCCATGTAGCCTGGCCTGCCAGTCTTGGAGGGCAGTCCTTACACAGTTCCTATTCCTTGAAAGGACATGAACATTCAGAAAGGCCATCTTCCAGGAAGAGGAAGAGAGATCTTGCCTCTAGGAGAGCACCCTGTCCATTTTGTCCCATTCAAGGGGGATGTAAGGAGCAGGTTGTGGACAGGACACAGTTCTAGTCCTCCCTCAAACTTGGGAATAATCACTGCAGTACAGGACATCTGGCTATCCTTTTGCTCACAGTCTGAAGCTTCAACCAACCATATTTGCTTTCCCCTTCTGCCCTCTTCCACAACTGACCTCTGCTTCCCTCCTGGCAGCCTTCACCCACGAACAGTCAACTGTGCCACACATCGGGCCACCTGTGACCACAGAGAAGATCACAGCCACCACCTCCATCAGCAGCACCTCCAGGACCTCTGTCTCCACAGGAGCCAGCCCACCAAGCAGCACAGAAGTCCCTCTGGAAACCTCTCCACATCCCAGCTCTCCAGCTGCCCCCAGCAGCCCGCTCAGCACCCGGCTGCCATCCACTGCCACCACTTCCACAGCCTCCTCCACAGCAGCTCCCAGCACCAGCCCCAGGCCCACACCTACAACCCTGAGGCCCAGGGCTTCTTCCCCAACAACAGCCAGTGCTGCAAAGGAGTCTCCTGTCACAGAGTCCTCTGCTCCCACCACAGCCAAAACCAGCCTGCTGCCATCGCCTGCTTCTTCTCCCTCCTCAACTGTATCCTCAACATGGCTCAGCTCCTCACAGCCTGGTAAGGCTCCCTCTTATCCATCATGGTGATTCCCCCCTCTCGCTTTTCCACTCATCCTTTCCAGCCACACAGGTTGCTTGCAAAATTGTTTTATTTTTTGCTCCCCATACGCCCTTTATCTGATTTGAAACACTAGTATCATCTTACTTTGTTATGGATCTGGGGCACTTCTCTCTCCCATGGAGCCTTCCTCTCTTAAAGTTGAGTGTCTTATGCTCTCCTTGTTATTAAATGTAGACTTGCATATCCAGACAGGGTACCCTTCTAAGAAAAAGTATAGGAATCTTGCCTGTTGGAAGCCACTATATCCATTTCCTCCCTTTTGAGGACAGAAGCCAGACAGTGGCTTGTGGAGAAGACTCCCAATCTCAGTGTTCCTTTTTTCCCAGAAACACTCACAACAGCATTGGCTTTCCATTTTAAATTCTATCCACAATCTGAGTCCTCTGTGCACCTCCATTTGCTACTCTTGTCGTCATGCGCAATTGACCTGTTTTCCTCCTGGCAGCCTTCACTCTTGGACGGTCAACTGTGCCACACATCGGGCCGCCTGTGACAACTGAGAAGATCACAGCCACCACCTCCATCAGCAGCACCTCCAGGACCTCTCTCTCCACAGAAGCCCCTCTGGAAACAGCCTCTCCAAATCCCAGCTCTCCACCTGCCCCCAGCAGCTCGCTCAGCACCCGGCTGCCATCCACTGCCACCACTTCCACAGCCTCCTCCACAGCAGCTCCCAGCACCAGCCCCAGGCCCACACCTACAACCCTGAGGCCCAGGGCTTCTTCCCCAACAACAGCCAGTGCTGCAAAGGAGTCTCCTGTCACAGAGTCCTCTGCTCCCACCACGGCCAAAACCAGCCTGCTGCCATCGCCTGCTTCTTCTCCCTCCTCAACTGTGTCCTCAACATGGCTCAGCTCCGCACAGCCTGGTGAGGCTCCCTCCTATCAATCCTGCTGTTTCCTCCTGCTCTCCCATTGCCCTTCTTAGTTTTCAGTTGCAAAGGCTGCTTGCAGAGTGGTTTTAATTTTTGCTTACCATTCCCCCTTCTCTCTGCATTGGATCACTGGCATGGCTCTGCTTAGGTAGGGCCCTGGGACACTGGTCTCTCCCATGCAGCCTGAACTGCCAGTCTCACAAGAGACTGTGTTTAAGCTCTCCCTGTACCTGAAGGGACAAACACATATCCACACAGAGTCCTCTCCCAGGAATTTGTAGGGGGATGTTGCCTGTTAGAAGGCACTGTATCCAATTCCTTCCTTTTTAAAGAAAGAAACCAGACAGCTTGAAGACAGAGCCCACAATTTCAGTGCTCCATTTTTCCCAGGGAATACTCAGTGCAGCACAGCCCTGCTGTTTTTGTTCATATCCTAAACCTGAGGCCTCTGACCCACCTCCATTTCAGCTTTTGCTGCCCTCATCCTCAAAAGCTCTCTCCTTTACTTCCAGCAGCCTTCACCCACAAACAGTCAACTGTGCCACACATTGGGCCACCTGTGACCACAGAGAAGATCACAGCCACCACCTCCATCAGCAGCACCTCCAGGACCTCTCTCTCCACAGAAGTGCCTCTGGAAACAGCCTCTCCACATCCCAGCTCTCCAGCTGCCCCCAGCAGCCCGCTCAGCACCCGGCTGCCATCCACTGCCACCACTTCCACAGCCTCCTCCACAGCAGCTCCCAGCACCAGCCCCAGGCCCACACCTACAACCCTGAGGCCCAGGGCTTCTTCCCCAACAACAGCCAGTGCTGCAAAGGAGTCTCCAGTCACAGAGTCCTCTGCTCCCACCACGGCCAAAACCAGCCTGCTGCCATCGCCTGCTTCTTCTCCCTCCTCAACTGTATCCTCAACATGGCTCAGCTCTGCACAGCCTGGTAAGGCTCCCTCCTATCCATCCTGGTGCTTCCTGCTGCTCTTCCCTTTGTACTCATCCCTTCCAGCCACACAGGTTCCCTGCATACCTATTTTAATTTTTACTCTACAACCCCTTTACTTCTGCATTGGAACAGTAGTATGGCATTGTTATGGCTCTGGGGCACTGGTTTCTCCCATGTAACCTGCCCTGCCAGTCTCAGGGGGGACTATAATTAAGCTCTCCCTTTTCTTTGAAGGGACACATGCATATCCAGACAGGGTGCTCTTCTAAGAACAAATATTAGGAACTTGCTAGTTGGAAGCTACTGTATCCATTTCCTCCCTTTTGAGGACAGAAGCCAGACAGTGGCTTGTGGAGAGGACTCACAATCCCAGTGTTTCTTTTTTCCCAGAAACACTCACGACAGCATTGGCATTCCATTTTAAATTCTATCCACAATCTGAGTCCTCTGTGCACCTCCATTTCCTATTCTTGTCATAATGCACAATCGACCTGTTTTCCTTCTGGCAGCCTTCACCCACGAACAGTCAACTGTGCCACACATTGGGCCACCTGTGACCACAGAGAAGATCACAGCCACCACCTCCATCAGCAGCACCTCCAGGACCTCTCTCTCCACGGAAGCCCCTCTGGAAACAGCCTCTCCACATCCCAGCTCTCCAGCTGCCCCCAGCAGCCCGCTCAGCACCCGGCTGCCATCCACTGCCACCACTTCCACAGCCTCCTCCACAGCAGCTCCCAGCACCAGCCCCAGGCCCACACCTACAACCCTGAGGCCCAGGGCTTCTTCCCCAACAACAGCCAGTGCTGCAAAGGAGTCTCCTGTCACAGAGTCCTCTGCTCCCACCACAGCCAAAACCAGCCTGCTGCCATCACCTGCTTCTTCTCCCTCCTCAACTGTATCTTCAACATGGCTCAGCTCATCACAGCCTGGTAAGGCTCCCTCCTACCAATCCTGCTGCTTCCTGCTGCTCTCCCTTTTCATCTCTTCATTTCTATCAGAGCAGGTTGCTTGCAAGGTTGTTTTATTTTTTTCTCTCCTTTCACTTTTCTTTTTGCATCAGCACGGTGGAATGACCATTCTCTTCATTATGGCCCCAGAAAAGGTCTCTCCCATGTAGCCTGGCCTGCCAGTCTTGGAGGGGCAGTCCTTACACAGTTCCTATTCCTTGAAAGGACATGAACATTCAGAAAGGCCATCTTCCAGGAAGAGGAAGAGAGATCTTGCCTCTAGGAGAGCACCCTGTCCATTTTGTCCCATTCAAGGGGGATGTAAGGAGCAGGTTGTGGACAGGACACAGTTCTAGTCCTCCCTCAAACTTGGGAATAATCACTGCAGTACAGGACATCTGGCTATCCTTTTGCTCACAGTCTGAAGCTTCAACCAACCATGTTTGCTTTCCCCTTCTGCCCTCTTCCACAACTGACCTCTGCTTCCCTCCTGGCAGCCTTCACCCACGAACAGTCAACTGTGCCACACATCGGGCCGCCTGTGACCACAGAGAAGATCACAGCCACCACCTCCATCAGCAGCACCTCCAGGACCTCTGTCTCCACAGGAGCCAGCCCACCAAGCAGCACAGAAGTCCCTCTGGAAACCTCTCCACATCCCAGCTCTCCAGCTGCCCCCAGCAGCCCGCTCAGCACCCGGCTGCCATCCACTGCCACCACTTCCACAGCCTCCTCCACAGCAGCTCCCAGCACCAGCCCCAGGCCCACACCTACAACCCTGAGGCCCAGGGCTTCTTCCCCAACAACAGCCAGTGCTGCAAAGGAGTCTCCTGTCACAGAGTCCTCTGCTCCCACCACGGCCAAAACCAGCCTGCTGCCATCGCCTGCTTCTTCTCCCTCCTCAACTGTATCCTCATCATGGGTCAGCTCCTCACAGCCCAGTAAGGCTCTTTCCTAGCCATCTTTTTCCTCCTTGCTCTTTCCAGCTCTCATTTTTTCTGTCACTCGACGGATCCTCCCTACCTTCACTGTTTCTTTCAAAAACCACGTCCCAGTTCTGCATTTGTGTGGCTGCTCATCCCTCTATCACTTTGCAATTGACCAGATTGGTTTTCCTTTGTATTCCTGGGCTTGTGCACTGGCTCTGCTTGGGACAGAGCTCATTATTGTTCCCAGCAGGTTTCCTGGTACTGCGTTTTAGATGTAAGTCCCAGCTGGTGTTGATGGCACACAAGTGCTTTGGTGATTGATCAGGAGTGCCAGCTCCACCCCTGGGCCTCCTCTGTTTGTCTTTCTGCCAGCCAGGGAGTGGGCATGGGGTGGTCAGGAGTCCATCAGGGACACAGCCTGCATAGCTGGCCCAAACCAGAGTCCAAGCAGACACTGCATGCCCCAGAATATCATGCTGAGCTCTACACTGGGCGAGTAGGGCAGTTACTGCCAGGCAGCCATTGCTTGGAGACTGAATATTGGCAAGTGGTGCAATGTGGTGAGTGACTGCCTTTGCATCTCCACAGGTGGATCCTCATTTGGTTTTTAATTTCTTCATTTCTGAAATATGTCTCTCTCTGGATATGTGCATGTGTTCCTGCTTTGCTTTTTTGATTGTCCCATCATGTCTGAGCAAGGGGAGAGAAGTGTCCAGGTGGGCATTCTCAATTTTACCTGTGCCTTCCTCCTGGCAGCCTTCACCCATGAACAGTCAACTGTGCCACACATTGGGCCACCTGTGACCATGCACCAGACCACGGCCACCTCCTCCATCAGCAGCACCTTCAGGACCTCTGTCTCCACAGAAGTGCCTCTGGAAACCTCTCCAAATCCCAGCTCTCTGCCTGCCCCCAGCAGCCCGCTCGGCACCCGGCTGCCATCCACTGCCACGTCTCCATTCTCTTCTGCTTTGGCCTCAACCGTCAGTACAACATCCGTGCCTACATCCCTGACTACTTCCACAGTTAGGTCTACTGAGAGCACGACGCATCCTTACTTCCAAAACACCACATCGACTCCACACGGCAAAACATCTTCATTCGCTGTCCCTACCAGTATCTCTGCCCAGTCTAGGCCAGCGTTGATCCCAACAGTTTTGTCTACAACTGTTACCTTTGCTCCCCATGTTATCACAACGGCTTCTACAGAGTCAGTTGAACAGAGTTCCCTGCGAACAACAACACTGACCACTGCCCGCACGACATCATCTCCTCCTCTCACCTCTGGACTTTCAACATCCCTGTCCTCTGTTGTGCCATCAACAGTGCCGCACGGTAATGTATCTCCATCTCATTTCCTCCATTTGGCATTTCCTCTGAATGCCTTTTTTTGGATGAGCGTATGAATTTTCTTTATGTACCCTTTGGCTATGATCATGTTTGTATCCATTGGCTCATCATTTTTGTCCTTTCTGCAGTTACTTTTCTAAAGCTATTGTCTGATGTCT
Source organism: Zonotrichia leucophrys gambelii (assembly GCF_028769735.1). Classification (NCBI taxonomy): domain Eukaryota; kingdom Metazoa; phylum Chordata; class Aves; order Passeriformes; family Passerellidae; genus Zonotrichia; species Zonotrichia leucophrys. The sequence goes on along the minus strand of NC_088175.1, from coordinate 40,522,569 downwards.
TGGATTTCATACAGGTTCCCTGCTATTCAATATTTTAAACATTAAGAAGTGTGAGTTAAAGAGTCTTACAGGAGGCACTTCAGGAGAGCCACATAACTTTCACTCTGACATCTTAAAAAACAGTGTAAGAAACTTGTTATTGGAACAGGCTATCCCCTCATTACCCTGCAGCCTTCCCGTTAGCTCTCACACGCTTGGGCATGTAGATACACCATCTTAGTCTACTGCCCAGGTAGTAGTTATCTTATTTTCCCATTTAAAAAATCCCAAAGTCATACTACAGCATTAACTGAGCCTCCCCTGCAATAATGTTCAATAATCTATAACCTTTCTCTCAGCAGAGGACCTAACTGTGCTTAAAAGATTATTGTGCAGAATCAGGTGTGAGCAGTGTATGAATTGCCTTCACAGTTTTCAACATTTTTGTCTCCTTAATATAAACTTCAAACACTATCTTTGAACTCCTTGCAAAACTTGTGTTTTCAGTCAGCTTTCTCCTTCATAAAGTGCTTGGTGTGGTGCTTCAAGACAGGGGAAAATACAACACTGACACATAGACTTGTTACCTAACATGTAGCATTACACATTCTCCCTAGCAAGGCAAGTTGTGAACTTCTGGCTACCTATAAATATATCCTTAAAATGAGTAAATTAAGCAATTTTCAAATAAGTAAAGTCTGTGAACCAGAAATAATTCTACCAGAATGAGCCAACTGGTTGTTCTCTTTGCATCTTTGTGTTCTCAGCATAGGATTAGTTTTTTCATGCTGGACTGAATGTGTACTATATTCTTAACTGGATTTTTTTGCTTATTTGTAATTCCAACAACTTCTGTTTTCTTAAAATTTATTCTTTTCTTTTGCTGTCCTCCAGGGTAAGCCTCTCCTGCAACTTTAATGCCCAGTTTAAAACCTTCTCTTGCTGTGTAACTCACTTGTGACTTGTTAATTATCTCATGCAATAAGAATGGTTTTCCAAGAAACCAAATATGGAGGCTTTGGGCATCTAACAAAGGTCACTCAAGAAGACCAAGATGAATTATAGCAGAAATTATTTCTTTTTACATTTGACAGAGCATTGTAGAGAAGTTGAATATGAAGAAGAAATAACTTACAAAGGCTGTTCCACAAATGTCACTTTGAGCCGTTGTGAAGGATCATGTTCCTCTTCAACAAAGTAAGGATAACTGAGGCTGTACAGTACTAAAGTTGTTTTCCTTATTTGGCCATCTCTAAGTAAGGAAATTCATGAACAACTGTGCCTTTATAATTCAGGGAGGAAAATGTGGTTAGCATCCACCCAGCAATGTACAATGTTGCTGTATAAACTGGTTAATAACAACAAGGTCATTAATTACACAGGGATTTACATCTAATCAAGGAAGGTCATCTCACTTCCTTAAGTTTTTGTTGTTTTGCTTTTAAAAAAAAGACAGACATCAATACTCCAGGTTTGGAGGGCTGTTTTGTTGTTTTTGATGGTTGGGGGTTTTGTTTTGTTTGTTTTTTAAAGACTGAAAAAGTGGTTTAGACTATAAATACCTATTTCAAATAGCTAAGATAGTAAAGTAAGAAATTTCATCTAAGGTAACTAATGCCACTTCAGTTGTCTCATAACATGCTTCTAGTAGTGTAATTCAGGTATATTTTATAATTACAAGGGCACTATCTGAGCCTGTGCAGTTCTGCTCCCCATTAGGAGAATTTGACAGGAAACCAAGGCTTCAGTACAAGTAAACAGTGCAGCAGTATTAGAGTTCAGTTACTGGAGGGAAGAAGTTACATTCCCAACAATCCAAGCCAATACAATGTTCAAGAATGGAAAACAATGAAGGGTTCTGCTTTTGCAGAACTAATTCAGGAACTAGTATAAATTATTCCTTATGCTAAAAATTGTCCCCTTCAAAGCACATTCAAGCATCCCCCAGCATTTTGAAAACTGAGCAACCTTGTATGCTGAGTTGACAAAAGGGCTGTGAAACCTGAAAGAAGACTTTTAGAGTTAAGGTTTGTCTCAATTGCTAAGAAAGTTGTGTTAAACCCCAGTTTTAACTGAAACCAAGAAAACTTTTCTCAGCTTCAAAAGAGGATTTTCAAAAAAGAATTTTTCCCCTTAACTCTCTTTTCCCCATACCCGAGTTCTGGCCTGTTATCGACACAGTTTCCCACTGACAAAGAGAAAGGCAGAACCAAGGCCAGCAGGAGGCTGAACATGGTCAGGAATCTACAGCCTGAGAACTGCAGTACTATAAGGACAGACTCAAATCCTTACTTGCCTATTCAAGCTCTCATTTCACCTACCTGTGCTGTGAATTCAGCAATTAAGTGCAAGTCTTCTACCTTATTAGCTCACCTCAAACCCAGAACTGGCATCATACAGCCACCAGCTCAGATTCCAGCACTAACTGTGCAGTGGGAGAAAGGGGTTTTCCTTGCTCTGTGAACTGCAAAAGGAACACACACAATTCAGCATCTGCAAAAGAGACCTTCTGTAAACTCTTAAGTAGTCCAGTGCACAGCTTTAACAAATTTAATCCCTAGGTACTTTACAAATATTCAGAAGGCCAAAAAGAGACCAGGGGAATCAAATTCTATTAGTTTTCCAGTGAGGCCTGAGGCCTAACAGATGATGAGATCATAGAATCACAGACTAGCCTGAGCTGGAAAGGACCCACAAGGATCATCAAGTTCATCCTGTTCTAAAATGGAAGGCAGCAGCTGAGTACACCAGAGTTTCTGCCTCATGAGAACTTAAAATGGAATCATTTCCCACATTATTTGTAGTCCTGCAGGTGACAGAAGCATTCAACCGAGGGCTGTGCTCTTTCCTCTAAACATCTCACCATAGGAAAGAAAGAAGTTCATTGAAAGAAGTTCACTTGAAAGGCTGTGAGCCTAAAATGCTGTAAACAAATGCCAACTGATTATCCCTCCCTTCCACACAGGCTGGATGTTGAGAAGATGATGGTCATCACGACATGTGGCTGCTGCAGGCCACTTGAACTTCTTAAGAAGCAATTCCAACTGCCATGCCAAGACCCAGATAACCCTGGAAGAAGGCTCACCACAGAAATAATTGCATTTAGTGGCTGTGTCTGTGACTTTGACAGTTGCACACACTAGCCAGACCTGATGGCTGCAGATACCATTTTTTGTAATTAAACCCTGATCACAAGTTAATCCTTCCACAGCTCATTGCTGGGTTCTCTTGTACTGATTACACAGGACAGGCTTGCTGTCACACTGCCTGAGCAGCTGCCTGGACTACCAATGGAGTCACCAGATAAATTATTCCTGATCAGGAGCAGGGTGGGGTGCACAGGAGGAAATAAAGAACAGGCACAGAAATAAAGAACAGGCTGAAGGTGGGGAGCAGGAGGGAAGACAAGAAACAGGCCTTGCTCAGGGTGATTTATTCAACCAGAGGCTAAAACCTGGCCCATGCACTGGGCAGTATCAGAAATTTAATGTTCAAATAAAGTAGAAGGAATTGAATTTGCTAACTTCTTTCTCCTTATTTGACCAAATATTTAAACTGAAAAATAGTCTATCAGGTTCACTACAGTCAACTTGACCCTGTGGAAGAGCACATGGCCTGTTCCCTGCCTTTGAAAGTGGACACAGCATGTGTGTCATCATCCACAGATGGCAGGGTTGGAAAGCAAGGTGCTACACGACCCAAAGGTGAATGGTGAGGTTTCCACAAGCACCCTTAGTATGGTGGGACATTTCTAGAAAGGTAACTAACACACACATGGAGCAGCTTTGGGATGAAGCTGAAGGCATTCCTCGGCAAGAAATCACAGCCCACACACATCTAACAGAATACAAGTGGTTCACTCACAAGCAATTTCTACTTGCTGGGACTCCAGACAAACTTTACTTTGTTGCAAGTCATTTAAGAAAAAGCTGTATGATTGCAGAAAAGCTCAGAGTGCCCTTTTTTCCCTTTCAGCAAATATAAGAAAAGAATCTGAAGCATAAATTCAAAGCTTATGAGGTTATTTAGCAGTTCAGATTACTCTTCTTCTACAGTGCCATCAACCCTGCATCCAATACAGGTGTGTGCTGCTTAGCCTGAACCCCACTATTAGAGCAGTTTACTGCAGCAAGCACTGCTCATGTACTTACTGCTGTTAAACTCTCTAGGGAGAAAGATTTTACACCTGGGGCTTTTTAAAAATAGAGTATTTATAATTTGTAACCAAACGAGAGCAAAATCAAACTCACTTACTGGGGGAGCAGAAATCCATAGACCAGGTAGGACTCCAGGGAACAAACCCACCAGTGTTTCTCAGAGAAGAATCACAGCAATTGTGTTCCACAACAACCATTCCACGAGACTGTTTTTTACACCTTCATGCCCCCAGACAAAAAAAGGACAGTTTCATCACTGGTCTAATCATTTATTTAATCTTAATATGTTCTTCTGATGAATATAGTCTAATATATAGTCTTCTATATGAAAATTCTCCACTTAATTTGACAGAACTTTGTTTTATACAAATAAGACAATCACCATAAATGTTACATACTGGAGTGTAGGTCAAGAATGAACATATGCTACCTGTTTTGCTATTCAGTTATTTTCACATGTCAATGCCTGAAAATACTGCACTTAAAAACAATAACACTGTTTACTGCAGAAATTACTTTGTCTGCTTGACAGGATACATCACTGGTAAGTTAACCATCATTCACAAAAAAAATAAAATCAAGTATTTGTCTTTAATTTGTTCACTTTTCTGCTCATGGCTTCATTGAGCTGACACTGAATACAAAGAGTGAACAGTCATAAGCTTAACACAGTCACCACTGAAAAGACACTTTCCCTTACCCCCCCTCCTTCCCACACTTTAATGCACATTTTAGCACAGCTTGAACCAAAGCAAAGTGAAATAAAGTAGTGCAGTGTCTCAAGGTGTCCTTTAATGAGGGCACAGAACATTTTTCAGGGGGACAGATATACAACAGGATTTGGAAAATACAAAAGAGAACCTCCTCTGTCTTTGCTAAGACTCCCTTTAGTTCAGCACATCAGATTTTAACAGAGTAGCCAAGAGCATGGTTAACATAACAGGACTAATAATGAGACACAGAACATCGTGAAGCCAAAACAAAAGGTATTCCATCAGTATTTGCCAACTGCCCAGCCTGACTGCAGGAACCACTCACCAAGATTTTCAATGACAATATTTATGATTTAAGAGTCTTAAGCAAGAAGAATGTGAAAGGCCTTAAAGGGGCCAGTTGTTCCAGAGAACTTTTGCAGAAAGACCAGGCCTTTAGCCTAGTTTTCAGCCATAATATCCAGTTACCAGCAATTTCTGGAAAAACAAAACACATCCCCCAAAATCCACATATCACAGCCAAACCTTTGTTCCTCATTTTTCTCTTTTACTCAAGTACGATCAGGAGCCTTCAGCCAAACCAAGTGATAATCTCCCAGTTACATCATTTAAGCTCAAAGCACTGAAGACAAAAACCAAGGCACACTCAATCATGGAGAATCCTGTCCCCTGCTGAGCATGGGCAGCATGACAGCAGCCCCATTTAAATGTATTTTCAGTGTCACCACCGTGATGCAACACCTTCTTTTCCTGGGCACGTTTGCCTGTATGTGTTCTGACACAGCAGTCCCAGGCTTCCTTTCAGTGACCATGAGGAAATCTTGACCTGAGGTTCCCTTCTCCTGTCAGCAGGAGCTCATTTTGTTCACCATGATCTGTAGCTCTTGCTGACACCAGCCCAGGGTTTCTAAGTGGGCCACCTCACCTGCTTTGGTTTAGCAGCTTCTGTTGCACCTCAAGGCTTGAGGAGCATGAGCCAAAGTTTCTGTCCACTGACTTCTGCAGAGAGGCTGCAAAGAGTTTGATGTGAAACAAGGTACAAAGACTTCGGCTGTAAAAACCTCTAGAAAAGCTGAACACTTCTGGGTTTTCTACTTTCAGTTTCAGCAGAAGTTTTCTATACCATGTTGGACATTTTTACCACTGACAGAAAGGAAACTGCTTAGGTATCAGTTATTCAGCTCTTGAGTCTGAACATTAATGAACGCTGGGGAAAAGATATTGGTTAAAATTACATTTTCACCTAAGATTGCATGCCTTGCAGCCCTTCAAGGGCCCATTTCTTCCCACTTCTTTTATACAACACTAGTTTCTGCAGTTAATTGTATCACATCATTAGGACTATTACTTGTCAAGTCTGATGGTAAACAGAAAAAACATAGAACAGAATATTTAACTTCACTGAGAAACAACGAACAAGTATTTACTCATTCACCCCCTACCAGAGAAGCTCACCTCATGAATGGAGATAAGCAGGAGGATTAAGAATAGCTTTTGTGTTCAATCCAAAGATCAGAAAACATTAGGATGTAAAATATTACAAGATTAACACCTTTAAGACTCTGGTCCTGTGGCATTTTTCAAATTCAAAGACTGGCGACTCAACATAAATGTTCACTTTAATCAGATTCAAATACATCTTCAAATCTGCCCTTCCATCCAGTAGACAACTTGTGGCAATGTTCAACTTTACAAAGTTTTGACTCTACATTAGCATGGGAATTAACCTTCCTGAGCAGCAGTACGCTGTTCTCTTTCAGCTCAGAGCAGAAGAAGTATCTCTTAAAGGTACTGAAACAGAAGGTTTTTGAGCTATTTTCAGCTGAAATCCTTGATTGCCACAATGAAAACCATTTCCCTTCAACAAGTTTAAAAGCCTGACCTCTGCAAAAAAAGGAGCAAAAGACAGCCCTCCCACCCTTTATGTAACACACGAAAAGCCATTTTTAATGGAAAAGTCACTTCCCTGTACTGTACATTTTATAGTCTTAATTTCAAACAAGGGTCAAGTCCTGTTAAGGCAGGGAGCTGGTATTGGTTAACATTGCAGTACTCAGACAGTGATGTACAAGACATTTATTTGCAGTATGATGACAGTGATATAAGTGGAAAAACCAAAACTGACATGGTTAATATTAAAACTGTTCTGACAGCAATTCACATAATCTCTGAGATACAGCTTCTTTACTTGTTCGTAGTGTGAGCCTATACATCTGAAAAAGAACATAAAATACTATTTAAACAGTTTGGCATTAAAGGAATGCACAGTCAACAGTGAAAACTAACAGTTACCTCTTACTTGCTTTGTAAACTTTGTTAGGAAAAAGATCTCAAAACACTCAGAGGCAGCAAGCCACTGAGCATCACAGCTTTTTCAAACCACTGGCTGAACCAACCCTATCTTCAAACCCTTGCTGAGAATTACTGTTACTCAAGTATTTTTGGGTTTTAACAGAAAGGTGTTGTCCAGAATATCTGTTAAAGAGGAGCAAATGCTGTGGAAAAGTCTAAAGACCCTGTACAACCACTTCTTCAGGGAGCAGAAGACACAACCACCCAAAACCTATTTTTAATTATAAGTTAATTTTGGTAACACCTCTGTCAAAAAAGCTTTAGTAAAAATACTCTTAATATTGTACTCGCTTATGCTTTCATCTTTTAGCCTATTACTCTTTTAATCATTTAAAGTAGCAAAAGGAAGCATACTTAATGTGGTCCAAAGCGCACAAGACAGTCTGGAATATTGTAACCATCTCTTCCAAGAGGAAAAGAGAATTGCTCTGAAGAAGCAGCTTACCCAGCTGGACCAGGATCAGCTGCTACAATTTAATTTCTTGTTGGAGTCTGCAGTCATAAGCAGCTAATGCAATAGTGACTTTTAAACACCTTAAAGGAGTTTCAGATACACAGAAGTATTTAGTTCAAATGAGAACTTTTATCTAAGCTGGAGACAGTTACACAGATACCTGTGCCTGGAGGTTGGGTTCAAGGCGCAGCAAGCATCCAATCTGAGTGGTTTTTGTGTGTATGATACCAGCACCAACAAAGTTAGCAGGATTGGGATCTACCTCCTCAAGCAGGGCTGATCCAAATCCAATTATCTGTGAAAGAAATCAAGAAGATTTAGATGTGGGGAGAGGAAGACACAAATACCAAGTATACTCAAATCGTCACCATCAAATAGCAAAACAAGGAGGAAATTAATTTTTAAGTCTTCAAGACTACTTCATTACTACAAATTTTTGAAGGCTGACCCTGATAAATGAGCTATTCTGTAAATAAGGCTCTTTTAGAAAGCAACTGAGAAGCAAGTTAAAATTTAACATCAGTCTCCCCAGTTTTGATACAGCCACTCCTGTACACAGTCACTGTTCCTGTTCCACATTCCTGTTACAGTCACTTCTGTTTTGCCTAACACAGCCAAAAAGTCACTTCCTTTTCCAACCAGTACCTCGAGTATAAATTAAGGCTTGAATTATCTTCCAGTTCAGTTTTAAGCAGTGAATTGGTGCTTTCTTAAACAGCTTCAAGTCTCCAGCTGCCACTGAAGACTGCATCCAATTCAAACCACAGCTAGAAGCTGTCCATTCAACTCAGCACTGCCATGACCTATCACATAGCATGGACTTACTTTCACTGGATGATCCAGCTGCCATATAAACAAAAATGCATAAAGTTAGCTTATACCATGTGCTAATTTGGGCTGGGATAGAGTTAATTTTCTTCCTAGCAGGTGGTATGGGGCTGTGTTTTAGATTTCTGCTCAAAAGAGTTGATAACAGAGGGATGTTTCAGTTATCACTGAGTGGGGGTTACACAGAGCCAAGGTCTTTTCTGCTCCTCAGCCCACGAGTGAGGAAGCTGAGATGCACAAGGAGCTGGGACAAGACACAGCCAGGACAGCTGAACAACGGGATATCCCATACTGTAAGATGTCCTGGCACAGCATGTAAGGCTGAGAAAGGAAAGGAGGATGTTCAGAGTGGTGTTGTTTTGCCTTCCCAAGTAACTCTTAAACCCGATGGAGACCTGCTGCCTTGGGGATGGCCAAACACCTCGCTGCCAATGGGAAGCATTGAATTAATTCTTTGCTTTGCCTGTGTGCATGGCTTTTCTTTGACCTACTGAACTCTCTTTACCTCAACCTACACGTTTTCTCACTTTTTCTTCTCTGTACCATTCCACTGGGGGAGAGTCAGCAAATGACTGTGTGGTGTCTAGGTGCCAGCTGGGGTTGAAACATGACCTGCCATTGCCCTGTACACTATGAATTAAAAATATCACCACCACCCACCTTTGCTTTCGTGATCTCTGCATCCATCGGGTGCTTTGCTTTAAAGATATTCTGTACTTCCTGTTTGGGACTGCAAGACAAGGCAAGACAAATACATTATGAACAGCATTTCCAATAGCAATTAATTCTACTGAGAGAGCTCGTGGCTTACAGGACTAAGTATGGGATAAGGTACTGCACCAGCTATATTCACAATATATCTTTCTCCTCCCTTGCCCACCGCAAGAGGTCCGAGTATAGAGTCTTACTTGCTCAGCTGCTTCCAACGCTGAAAAAAGTCTTGAGAAGACATCTCTGTTGGCTGGAAAAATTTATTCAGAGTGATGGGTAATTTTACTGAAAGGTTTTGAAATGTTCCACCGTACCTGCAGATGGAAGAGAAAAACCACAGTGCTTGTGGCAGCCTCAGCAGAAATCAACCAAGCAACTGAGGAACTGTTTATGATCAAAATCCATCAACTGCATATGACAGTTCTAATATACAGTTTCAATCCACTGTTAAATAAATTTTATTTTCTCTCCTTAGATGGCAATAGATGAATTGGCAGAATTGCTGATAAGGTTCTCTCAGTTTTAGCATGGGTTTATCCTTCTAGACAGCACCCTAAGGGGCAAAAATACATCCTTGGGAAAACATACCAATAAAAACCAGTTTAGACTAGAAAAACAGCATGCAGCCCAGAACTCAGGATTTTATAAAGCTGAGCTGATGTTGAGTGGACAGAACAAGAGTCTATTTCTGGTTGCATACACTTCCAGGCCAAGTTATTTGCAGAAATGTTCTTGGTTTCCAGAAGGGAGAAGTTACTGCGTATATTCCTGTCAAGATTTCTTAAGCAAACAGGAAGACTGCTGTTTTATATAGATAGCAGAGACAGAAGTCATGGAGACATTTTATCGGTGGCTGCTGCTTGACTGTTTGGTTTGGCTGGGGTTTTAAACCACATTGTTCCAAGTGGATTTTCCCTAGCACCTTAAAGCTTAATTAGATCAAATTTTCAAGTTGTCTACCTAAGAGAGCTTTTTGTGTCCATATTTTGCATTTCAGTCACAGGGCCATGCCAAATTTAACATCTTTCATCCAATTAATTCACTAACATTTGAATCCTTTGTTTTACCTGAACTGAATGTTCAGGATTGGAGCTTCCATGAAGTCTGACACACATTCAATGTTCACAACCTGCTGAACCTGTGCACCTCCATCCACTGTGGGGTCAACAGGTTTTGTCTGAAGATTCAGGCGTAGAAAAGTTGTTAAGGAAACAGATCAGTGAACTGATAATATAAAAAATGCAAATCTTCCAAGAAACTCTATGAGAAATTAACATCATGTTTCCACTCATTCTCTGTGTGCTACTGAACATTTAAAGCTCAGGTTTTTTGTACAGGAAAAGAGTTTGTGGGGTTTTTCATATTGACACATACACAAGCAATAACTCTGAAAATTCTCAGTTAATTGGATATTCTTAAAGAAAGATAACCTTAAAAAGGTGTGAAGGCACAGAGACTTCACAATAAAAGCCACAGGACTATTTTGAACATGACAGAGATGCCTTGAGTCAAACAAGCCTGATTACTTAATCTCCCAGAAATCCTAAATTTGCAACACCAAGCATTAGGGACCAGCCATGAATTAAGTACCATCATCTTGGTAATGCATCTCCATGTCAAGTTTTAGCTTATCTGCTAATGCAGTACTCAAAGGACACATTTCTACTTCTGCTACTCCATGTCAGTGGTGAAGGCTACAGTTCCAGTACCTTCTTATTCAGCTTAATTTCTTGTTATATCAAAAGTAAAATTTGTGTTTATAACCAGGACGTTAAGGAAAGAATCTTTCATCCCTGCTCAAGACTTGATCTTCCTATGAGAACTTCAGAGAGCTATCAGCAAGTTTCTCATTTCTTCATGTTAAAGGATGCCATGATCCAACAGATTTATTATATTGTGCAGCAATAAAACACAAAAATCTAATAAGAACAGACAACTCCTATTATATTTAAGGATATTTGACTGAAGGTCATCTGAGCAGATTACTGTTGGAGTAAAATTCAAGAACTGTGTTGATGTCTTATTACCATAGAATATGAACATACGACCTGGAAAGAAAAGAACGAGACATCAGAATTTTTAGGTCATGTAATCGCATTGAACTACTCACGCTTCAGTGCCTTAACACACTGTCTTTCTACCCTTCTTTAAAACCACTTTTAAGAACAAAATACAGTTTAAATGGTTTATCTCACCTAGACATTCACAGTTCAAAATGCAGCAATTTAACCAAGCCATTAGATCTCTCCTACAGTAGCTGTCACACATGCAGTCAAATCATCAGTGAAGTCTTTCAATTGCTGGAGAATTTTGTTAAGATGCTACTATGCCACCAAGAGTTTTACAGAAAGGGAGAACCAAGAAATTCTATTGCTAGCCTGTGTTCAAATTCCATCTCCTTCCTAGATGGTTCCAGTATCCTGTGCATTCAATCTCATCTGAAATATATTGTGTTTCATATCATAACAATAAACCATACTGCAAGATATAAATTTGGAGAAGAATTTATAAACCTGGCTGCACCAGCCATACAAACAGGCAGCATGAGCTGTAATGCTGGAGCTTAACACCCCTTATTTCATATCAGCTACTAAAACAATAAAAAAAATTCAAGAAAGCAAGAGCCCACACAAAAGCCAGGGATGCACAACATTGGGAGCTGTAAAACAGCTTAGGCCTATAATGGTATTTCCCTCTTCTGTAGCTGAAAAGTGAGTCCTGTCTGGAATACCATGCTGGCATTGTTACTGATAATGCAGACAGCCAACCACAGCACTACAGATCTTACCCAGGTTCTGTCGAAATTCAGATTTCAAGCCAATTTGTAGCAACTGATTTTCAAATAAGACTCCATTATTTTTACACACAAACCTAAGGGAAGAGAGGGAAAACCTGTTTTAAATTGAGCCATGTTAAATGATATTTAGAACCACAAAATTCAGGGTTTACACAGAGGATGAAGATTGCGGTTAACCTAGAATGCATCAATCTGTGAGAGAGGCCTTTGCAGAAAACTGCAGTTAGAAGACAATTTTACATCCAGAACCACCACTTGTAGGACACTAAAAGAACTGACATTTTTATTTGATAGGCTGTCTGAGAAACTATGAAGGAAGCCACAATATGCTATATGCACACACACTGTCTAATAAAGGACCAGGCAACAGGATTTTTCTTTTTAGTCTTGAGAACTTCTGAAACTCATTAGGTTCGTGCAGAATTGAAAAGTTTGAAGTTTTGACTGTTTAAACCTGAAAGAAAAAACCCTCCTTGATTTATCATTTCTGTATCACCTAAGCCAACTAGAGATGTACATTTTCCATTTTGAGAGAGGAAGCCCATTCTCCAGTGATCTCAGTCCTTTCTATCACCCTTCACTTAAAAGTAGAAGAGGTGGTCAGCAAACATCTGCCTTTTGCATCCAAGGCACTTAAAACACACTCCCAAATATTAGTACTTTTGACTAGTACTCTGTTTTTTATTTATTTCCAAATATTTGTAAAAACTTAACATACAACTGGCATTGCCTCATTTTAGAGCAGTGTGTGACAGCACTGACTTGTAAAGAAGACTCTAACCTGTGTATTCATGAGCCTGTCACAAAATCCACAGAGGTGTTCTAGTCACAAGTCTGACAGTACATGTTTCTCTAGTCTTGCTGATATTAAGTTAATGAACAATATAGTTTTTCTTTATAACTATATTCTGGAAATTGCCCAGCCTTGCAAGGTTTTAGTATTGCTTACTTGTGAAAAAGCTCATCAGCATCATGCACAGTATCAGCTGGTTCCTCAGAAACTACCTCAGATGAAGCCAGGTCAGGGCTAGTTCAGGCAGCACAAAGGAAGAAAGGCAGTAGCGACAGAGACAGCAGGAGTTAGTAAAGACAGCTTAGAGCTTAGTTACTTCTTTTACCTCCTTCCTCAAAAATGGCACTGCTGAGCTTAATGCACGAGAAATTGATTAGCTGCCCTAGCTCAGTACCCTAGAAAGGTTTTAGGCATTAGGCAAGGTTTTTCCCCACTTCTCTCCCCCATCCCACCCCGACTGTTAGAAAACAGCAATCCTTCATGAAGACAGCTGAAGGTGTTCAGTAAATGTAAACCTCTTACAGAACCAAGTCCTTTCAGGTGTTTAACTGTGACAGCAAAAGTGTTTAAGTTCAAAATCAAAAAGGTAAGCTGCATATTGACTACTACAAAGATGCACTTAAAAGCAGAGGCCTCATCAACCGTAGATACCCTTCTAATTACAGGTGCACAATCAGTACCTAAAAACACACAAGTATTAAGCATAGGCATAGGCAGGAGTACACAGGCACACAGAGAATGACTTACCCAAGCAACAGATTAGAAACAAAAGTGACAACAGCACTAAGAAAAGGCAGGAAACTGTAAAAAGCAACTTCTCAATATCATTAGAGAAGCATTTAATAATCTACAGACAGACCAAGGAGTTGGGCATTGCTACACTTTCTTCTGCAAAGAGAGAAAACTCTTTTTATGTAACATTTGCTTATGAAACTACTAGCATTGCTTCCTCTTTGTACCCTCTCAAAAAAAAAAAAAAAAAAGGCATGAACAAGCTTGTGTAGCTTCATAAAGCCCTGGTTTTGTGTTGTATGATCAAGTATCACTTCTGACCTTCCAGGAGAAACACAGGATCAAGTATTAATCACTGCAAACCTGTAACAATGCATTGCCTGATATAAAATTTTGATGTAAGTGCCAATGATCCAGGCAGATCAGTTTCCCTAATTATGTCTTTTATATTAAGCTGCATTGAAAATTTGTTGTGCCAACATTCAAAATTTGGTCCTTGACAACAGTAATACGTTCTTATTCAGTAAGACAACTGACTTTAAAGACATTCTGTGATTTTATGCCATTCATTCCCAAAAATTTAGCTAAATAACATTTGAGGGTAGCCACAGGGACTTTTAATAATAATGGGGTTAATAACACATTGTACCTACACTACACCTATTAATGTATTTGTAGTATCAAATCCCCTTTAAAAAAAAAGAAAACCACTTGTTCTTTATCCCCCTTTTCACACCCCTTTGTCAGACAGTAGAACAACTGAAGTGTAGCATTAAAATATGGGAAGCAGTATCCTGGATACAATCCATCTCACTGTTTCAGTAGCAGCTTGCCGTAAGTGGAGAGACAAGAATACTTTATGAAGAGAAAATAAGAATAAATGTATTCATATCAGGACAGATAATCCCCACTTCAAGATGTATGGAGATGCACAAGCAGCTTAATTTAACAAAGAAGCAAAACCAGCATGAAAACCAGACACTACTGTGTGGCAAATATCCTCAGGTTGAGTAGTACAGACTCAGTTTTTCCATTAGAAGAGATATTCAATAAAGACAGCACATCCAGCAGAGTGTCCAAGAACACCTCTCTTGCTGCAAAACTACCACTCAGGAATGCACTCAGTATGCTGGAACAAAACCGAAAGTTATGTGTGCTTTTCCTTCATTCCTGTTTCAACAGACAAATTCTCCTTCAAATTCCTTTCAGGGTGACTTAATTACCTCGCAAAGTTGTCATCAGAACCAGGAGCAAGAGGTGCAACTGCAGAAGCTGAATCTGAAAATACATCCACGAGCAGGCTACCACTAGAGGAAGGTGGGGGAGCTGAATTGGTGACAGGGGCAGCACCCAGACCCAGCAGATCCGCCGATGGAGAAGGAGTAGACTAAGGAAGACAAGACACTCCGGTGTTACACTGCAACAAAACTACAACACAGCTGTCTCGTTTGCATAGACAACTACACTGTGGCACAGTGCCTCTCCCCACCCCAAATCAAGGTTTGAATGGATGGATTAAGGTTCACAAATGCAGCAGCTGCCACGCTGAATTTCAGCTTAAGGTCATTTACAGGTGTGGTTTTCTTTTTTTCCTTTGAAGAGAGTTAGTCCATCTAACTGTTAAATAAAAGCAAAACCAAAATTCATCTGTCTAATATCTGGTTCTGCAGAAGAAATATGACAAAGATGAGAATTTTTCCCCCCTTCTCTTTTCCCATTAGTTTCAAGGGAAAGTAAGTATTGTAGGGAATAAAATTCCCATGTTGCTTTTCTTTCCTGAAGAATCCATCAAGAAAGCAAGTGGCTTTTACACAAAGCTAAATCACAGGTCATCACAGCATCTTTAAAAGTGACTATCAGTTTAATCCTGGGTTTCTGAAGCCTAGCAAATCTTAGAAAGAATGCAGACCCAACCAGCAAAAATAGCAGAGCCTGTAGCCAGTTCAAGCTGCAAACACTAGAGGAAGAGACAAGATTTAAATGTTTAAAGTGTTTTTTCCTCAAATAGAACAAATCAAGCAGCCAGGACACAGAATCATGCAACAGAGGCTGCATATATCTGCCCAAGTCACATGCAAGTACAAAGCACAGACTGTTAATCAAAATGGCCATGTATTAGACATTAGCAGCTTCCACTATGCCAGATAATCTGAGGATGAGTCATGAGATGTATTTGGATGAATCTGAAATCTTGTTTTTGTAAGCCAACTCCAAGTTATCGTTTACTCTATACAGTATAATGAAAGACTGGCAAAAGACTTTAAGTAGTCAATCACTAGGACCAACTAAAAGTTTGGACCTCAAATTTCTTAACATTTTTGCAATCCAAACGAGACAAAGCCACTGGTGAAGGTAACACTGTGCAGTTTGTTACATGGCTGAGACCCATTAATTGGAGCTCGTAAAGCACAATGCAGTATTAACTGCCGGTCACTTCAATCTGGCATTCAAACAAAATTTTGCAACTTTTCTGCTGGAAAGAGATTTCTGTCCAGTCAAAAGTGTTGCACTTGGAGTAGCTACTCTTATACACTGCAGTGACTAAGAAGTAAATTATTATGCTATAACAAACTGGGCAGGGAGCATGCTACAGTATTTCCTTCTCTAGGTAATCTTCTATGGCATCTTAAATCTAATTACAAGTTATTCTTAGCATTAAAACCAGAAAGAAATGTTACATTATGGGAAAAATTGATCCTACCAGCTTTAACTGACAATAAAATGAGAAGTTTCAGCTCAGAAGGAAAAATCATGCGGACTTGTCAAGCATAACAGAACTCAAATAGTACTGTGAAATAAAAAGTAACAACTTTATACTGATTTAAGGACATTCCAGTGAAGGTAAGTGTTGTCCACTTCTATTAAAAACAACAGCCCAAAACAAGATGCAAAACAATATGTTAGACAAAGCAGAAAAAACAGCTGATACTCTGAAATTCAAGTTAACTCCTTTTAAATATGTTAATTTTATAAACCCACCCTCAGTGCAAGTTCATTAACAAGGAAATTCACATCTCTAAAAGTAACAGCAACATTTTTCAAATAACAATATAAAAGGGAGTTTTTTAGGCTGCAGACCGTTCGTCCTCACTTACAGAAGATTTCGAAAGGAAAACTGCATCCAACCATGCAGCGAGGGGAAAGCAGCTGTACGTCCCCTGCTTTACAGCAAACACCCACAGCCTTCAAGTTTCAGATGGGAGGTTTTAAACCCCCAAAAAGCCACTTTATGAAACCAGTCTTTTCTCACTTGCACACCATCTAAATTAGTGAAATAATAGCTTTTAAACTCACAACAACACTGGCATTGACAGAGGCAGGTTCAGCACTTCCATTCATATCAGAGCTCCTCTCCTTTTTGATCTCTTCCAGGTCAGTAACTGTGCCTGGGCCTTTCTTCTTCTTCAGTTTAGCCAAAATGGAAGATTCCCTCTCTGGAAAGGGAGGCATTTCTTCCAACACTGTAGCCTTACCATAGAATAAAAAAGTATTAGTTAAACTTCAGAGAAAAAACCAAACAAGCTTCTGAGTCTTTGAAGAGATACACCCTTATAGACTGCATAAAGCAAAAGCAGAAGCAGTTACCCGCACAGAAAATTATTATGCAATTTACTGTAGTGAGAGATTGATCACTTTTTTGAAAGAAAAAATGCTTTAAAACTTTCTGAAGTCCTTCCAAAGCACTTGGTTAAGAAAACAGGAGCGTATCACTTCTCTGAAACAGTGATATTAAATTTAAAAAAAGAAAATTTAAATAATTAGATCATAGTAGACTTAAGGGTCCTTAAATCAAGTAGACCTAGACTTACACCACAGAGAATACTCAAGTTTCTACCCAGACCTAAGCACTTATTAGATGTCAAAACCAAATGTGCCATCCCCTGCTCAGACCTGAGAGCACCAGGCTAAATCACTGAACTTCAAGAGACAAAAAATTACACTTTTCCTGCCCACCATCAAGCTCTCAAAAGAAAGCCCCAGCCTTTTGATGAGGAGCCTCTATTGTGCCAGCTTTCCCTGGCTTCTCTGCTCCAGATTAACATGTCTTAATGGTCATATGTCCCACTACAGCAGTAACTACTTGGAATTTAGTTCTAAATTAAAGATGACTACAACAGAATTAAGAAGACTGAAAGAACCAGCATCCATATTGTAATCCTGAGATTTCTGAGCAATCAGGTAAGGTTTAGTTGAGTTTAACTTGCTGACAGAGTACTGCATAATAAAGAAAACAAACCTCTATACCTACCAATATATCAGTACTAGCAATAGTACTGAGTCTCAAATACTCAACAGCTCTCTGCTGCAGCTCAACATCAGCATTCTTTAGCTGACTGTCACTGCGCAGCACATCTTGAATTGTAGTTTTGATTTCTGGAAACAGGTTCACAAACTTGATGTAGGTAGACAGAAGCAGAGCTCGGGTAGGAACACTACACAGATGAAACTTGGAATGTAGCAAGTTGAACTGGATGAGAGGACTTAAAAGAAGGAAAAAAATTTGTTCAGTTTTTGTAGATATGATAATCCTTATTATTACATTATTAACAAGAGCTGAATGATTTTTAAACTAGTCTTCAGGAATGCTAGGAATTAAATTCTTTACAAAAAGCATTACTACTTCAATTCAGTATTTTAGAAGGTGTTTTACCTTGATCTTGGATCACCTGCTATCAGATTTCCAAATTCTCCCAAGATGTAGCCACCCACTTTTACAAGATTCTCATGGCATGCTGGAGCTTGAAGGGCCTGTAACACATTAGAAATCATTGATATGCAATGTACAAAAAGAACCATCTTTTCTGTCACTTCCATTCCCAGGTTTCTCATCTACTTTCCTGCAAGAGCAGACTGTGGATCTAGGCACTACAGAGTACTTATGAGAAAAACATCATGGGTGGTATGATTTCACAGAAGACATTCTAATGTGAGTATTACTTGATTTAGAGTATTCTTAGGATCATCTAGCAGTACTGTGGACTTTTGATAACAGACAGAGCTCCTTAAGTTTTCTCTGTTATGTCATGTGCTGCTTCCTTAATTCTCAGCTCATTTTGAAGGGGAATTGAAAACAGTTACTCTCACCTCAAACACAGTCTTTGCTGCATATCCTTGCACATCGTCCCTGTTGATGACAATCTGAATAACTCGGTACCACACTTCTTCACTGACATAGTCACCAGCAATGCGAATCAGATTCAGGATTGTATCCACATACCAGGTGTAATCCACTGCATACTTCTCAGCTAGAATTGCAACCTTCAGAACCTGAGCACACAAAACAGAACACAGAAAATTGACTAGCTCTTACTACGAGCTGTATACACCTGGTCATGCCCCACAATGGCCCAGGAGCCTCAGGTTTCAGATGCATGAGCTTGTTCACTTGTTCCCACAGCCAAGGTGAAAGGTGAACATTGAAATGCTGTGCCAGAATACAGCAGTTGCCAGGCACCTTTTGCTTTCCCTATAATGCATTCAAATATGTCGTATCTTTGTGACTTTCCAATTGTGTACCTAAGTGATCAAGAGCAATTTACAGAACATTTTTTTGTTTGCTATAAAAACACCATCTAAACTACCACTGAGAAAGGATCAAATAGGAAATTGGAAACCTCTCAAAAAAAGGCAAAAGCAAACTCAAGATAGCAGAGGCAAATAGAGTCACCAAAGCACAGCTGATTTTTTCAGGTGATACTCAGATTTCTGCATCCTGAAGCAACAATCAGCTCCAGGGGAGACTCCAAAACTTTTATTATCAGTTGCATTTACTACTCTTAAAAGAACAGATCAGTATAAGGGAACAGAGTGAAATTCTCACTATCTGCCAAGTCAAGGGACATTGCCAAGAGCAACCACCAGCACAAGAAGTAAATCAACAAACAGTATATTCCACATTCACTTCTCCAACCAAGGGACTTCAGCACCTAAGCTAAATAACTACTGTAAGTACAAGTTTTGTTTACCATCCTAAAAAGGTTGGAAATTGAGTATTTCAACTTTTATTCTACTGGTAAGAAGGGGATAAATATCAGGCCTCTTAGCTGATTAGAAGGTATTGGTTTTGGGAACCCTTAGACTGAACATTCTCAGAGCATACAAAGTTCTACCTACAAATAAGCATTCACCACTAACCTTTGAAGCTACTGGACAACTGGCTAGAGTAGGACCTAACACTCAGATGTAGAGAATGTGTTGGTGGCTCACATATAAAATTCATTTTGCTTTCTATATACACTGTCCTGAGACCAAGATCAGCTTTTAAAATTCTTAAGTTTCCAAGGTTCCTCCCTATCCCCTGGATTAGCTGAATCTAAATTATTTGCTTAGACTACAAAGTTAGGAGGATTTTTGTTTGTTTGTTTTAGTAGTTTTCTCTAGTGGTTTTTTTTTCAAGCCACTATGAAAAGTAATCTCTATCACAGACTATGCAGCATCCTAATCAATAAATGACACTTATGGTACCAAATCCAGCTACAAAACAAACACTTCAGAAAAACACCAATAGCTTACAATTTCTTCTCTAATGGAATAATCAGCAGTTTCCAGGTAATTGAGCATTTCAGCCACAATCTGCTGGGCATTGCTTCGGTCACACATTGCATACAGGAGATCCACAGCTCTTTGTCGTACACTCACATCTCTCTCAGTCTGCAAAAAGACACAGAGTCAAAGGTCAAGATGATTTCATCTTTGCTTGGAAAGTACATGCAACTTAAGAGATGCAATTTAGTATAATACAGAGTGAAATCTAAAACAAATGAATTTGCATAATTGTTCAGATGCAGAATGAATTCAGATATACCCTTTATATAAGCTGTGAGTTTTATTTCTCACTTTCAGTCACCTAGAAAAAGCTCAGTGGAGACTCAGACAGCTCCATGCTTTTGAATACTATCACAAAAATTCAAATCATCAAGTTTTGTTTCTGTAGCATACTTATTCACATCTGTGCAGGTGCTAAAAGAATGGAGGAGTTTGTATAGAACACTTCAGTATTACACAGAGTAGGGTGGGTGAATTTGTGATCCACTATGCACTGAGTAACTGGTACCAGTGGCCATAAATGCACCGATAACTGGCTGAAATTCTTAATTGTTACCTCAGGTTTAGTGTCAGGCATGCCTTGTAACAACTGAAGTCCAGCTAGAACAAATACATATTTTGAACTTAGACAAATGTATAAATATGCTACAGCACAAACTTGGAGGAAAATAAAACATTTAAATATCCAAGTAGGCAAGTAAATTTACATGCAAATCAGTCCTACTCTTTTGACTTCTGATTTGTCACATAAATGTGGCCTGGGATTGTGTCTTTCTGGTTTCTTTCTGGTCTTTACAATTCTAGTGCAAGCTGATCTGCTCTACCACTCCTCATAAGCTTTACAGCAAAGGAACAGCATAATCAAGATAGTAATCAAACTGTTTTCTCAGCATTCTCAATTTTGAAATTCCACATCTTTAAACAATTATTCCTCTTCAGCCTACACTTGAGCAGATACCAGTGTTAGAGGGGACACAGCTCCAGGTATCAGATTTACCAGCAGGGTGCAAAAATCAACAAAAGCTGATCATTGTGATTTCCAGCACAGCAAGATTTTGCTGGACTCAGGTAAACTGAGGTAGACTTCAAAGAATAACTCATTTGATTATCAAATATTATTAACTTAATTTGGGACAGGGAGCTTGGGACAGTGGGGGAGAGGGCACTGAGGGAAGGGAGAAGACAACACTCAAAACCAGACCACACACTTCAATATTTACCTTCAATGCATTGATAACTGTTTCTATGTGTGTTTTCACAGCCTCATGTGAGAATTCAGAGCTGGCAAGCGTGCACATGCTTTCCAGTGCTAGGTAACGCAAATTAGTTTCTCGGTGCTGCAAGAACTGACCTAGCTGGTTACAGGCACGGACTAGCAGGTTTGGCTCACTGCACAGAACAGGAGAGAAAGTGAAAGGGTTAAAAGCAACAGGTTTGAGAACACTCAATTCAGAATACTATTTCTGCAGTGGAGATTTCTTAAAATGCTTCAAAGTGTCTGCTAGAATGCTTTGCTAGTGAAATGCAAATTCAGATACTGTGAGCAAATAATCTCTGTTGGATTAGAGCAGTGGGGAATACAAAACATCAAATAAAGAAGCAGCAAAACCCAAAGCTACACAGCTCATTAACACTGCTCAGTTACATTGCTGTGGTTGTGTTCCAATCTAGCAAGCAACTTTGTGTTCTTTTCCCCTTCACTCCCTCCCCCATTAAAATCCGATTAACTGTTCAAGACATAGCCCCGTATTTTCACTTTAAAAGCCTCTCTGATAACAGAAGTGTTGTCCCAGCTCACCTGTCATGATGTATAATTAAGCTTATTGCCTCAAACAGGACAGCATTCTTTGCATTCGAGTGTTGAACCTTCTTTGACTTTGGTGGCTCCTGTGCTTTGTTGAGGATGGTTTCCAGGCATTCTGTCAGACGGCCACGTACCGCAGGGTCTTCTGGAGAACAATGAGCCGTTGGACAACTTCGCTGTGCTCTAAACCCTAAGCCCTACCTTAGCTTTTCCCCTGGCTCAATCCAAATTAACTAAATTATTCTGAGACATTAAAAACATTTAAACTCCCCAAGACACACATGGGAAAAGAATTCCAAGCCACAGTTCTATTTGGGTGAGAACAAAAGCCAAACAATCTGTACTACAACTACTTGGAGGCTTTAATATAGTTGATAGTATTAATGAATGTTTAAAATGGCAGCTGCCAGTGATCTGTAAGATACACACTGGTTAGACATTTTGTTAAAATTAAACACAACGTAACTCAAAAGGCCAAGTAGCTTAGAGCTACCAGAAACACTCAGGAGTACAAACTTCAGTATTTTTGCCTTAAGACAATGTGCTTGCACTCCAAGCTATGGTAACACTGCAGTGCAGTAGCTCTTTGGAGCCAGTGTACTGTGTAAGAGAGATGACCAGTGCTGTGATGTGTGCATTACCTGGAGGTGGATAGCACTGTAACAGCCTCAGAAGTTTCACAGATAGCCAGGGAGCAGGAACAAAGTAGTATGTGTAGTCCTGAAGGTCTGTTGATGCAGAAGTTACAATCTGTAAAACAAACAGCCAGCATGTCAGCTGCGGAAGTTAATTGATTCACAAGCTTCAAAAGGACTCAAAGAAGACTGTAGGTCACCTCTGACAGAAGCTTAAAAAACTGTGTCACTAGCAAGGTCTAGTTCAGTAGATTAATTAGGTGCAAGCTATCATACTATGTGTGCACCACAGTAAATGCTAGTAATGGAAATCCAGTTCTGTAGATACAGTAGTCTAGAAAGTCTCTTCTGAAAACCTACTTGCATTTTTAAAGAAAGAAGACAACCATCTTGTAACATCAAAATGTTTAACTAAAGTTTGACTTTCTCTGTTCTAGCAATTCACAGATTCAGCCAACAGCCTGGTGGCTGCTGACAGGTGAGCCTGCAATTCAAGTACAAGATGCTATGACAGTCTGACCTAAAGCAGAAGGATCAACTAACACCTTCAGCAGCATCCATACAGCAAAGCAAAAAAGAGATAGCATTCACAGAAGAGGTTTATATACCTAATGAAATGTGGTAAGGATTAGATTAGATTGCCCCTCTTTGTAGATTTATTTTACCCCTTTTATTCTAGGGTAACCATGAGTTTGGCACTAGCTTTGCTCAAAATAATTGTACCTAATTCTTACTGCTCTATTACAGAACAGCCTTTCACTTCCCTTAGCACTCCCTTGCTTTCAAGTATTAGAAAAAAATCCTCATATTTGAAAAGAAAGTAAACAAGTAATTTGGGTATAAGACTGCATAAAACTGGGTGTAAAACACATTTGTGAAGTAGTAGCCTCCCTAGTCTTGCACACCTTCCAAAAGGAGGGGGAAAACAAAATCAAACAGAACAGTGACATCAGTTTTCCAGCACAGAAATGTTAACTTACAGACATTTCTCCCCACTCCTCCCTGCTCCTGCTTAACTCCCTATATCATTTACAGAATATCAGATGCTTATTATTAAGTTAGCAGCAGCTCAAAAGAAGGAATAGAAAGGCAATTAGCCTTGTAAGAAGCTTAGATAAAGTTAAAGCTACAGTTTGTATTTTTGAAGGGTTAATGTGAAGTCTGTAGAATCAGTCTTTGATCCAACTATTTTTTGCTATTACAGCAACAAAGTGAGGAGCACAGCAGGGATTAAACCAAGAAAGTCTGGGCAAGCCAAACCAGCTTTCTGTCCTGGTAAGCAACAAGCATTTAGAGGTTACCTGAAGCACCCACATGAAGTGACACTGAATCATCTTCACATTTCATGGTACAGTAAACTAATCTGACCCTAGGAAGCTGAACAGGAAGCTAACCTGATCTAGAAAGCTGAGTGAATTAATCAACAGTGAAGTATTATCAGGGTCATCATTGGACTTACTCTGCTTAATCTAGACACTGCCAAGGAGACTGAAGTCTTAAACTCTTCTGGGTTCTTCTGTGCCAAAGTGGTGATCAGACTTGTAGCTGCAGTAACCACACCCTATGAAAAAAAACCAAAACAAAACACAAAAAAAACCCATGTTCAATTTTGGATCAGTTTATGACCCTGCCCATTAACATCTTTCAATTCAACTGGTTTTTAATACACAAAAAAGTTGTTTATCTGCATTACAAAGCCCTACATTAAAAAAACTCTTATTTGGCTAGCAGCTAGACTAATTACACACCTGCATAATCCAACAATTTTCAACAACATGATACTGCCATGCTTGCAGAGCATTTTATGCTATTTTTTGTGTTAGCTTTGTCTCATGTTTGGATAGTACATCTATAATAAGAGAGCTGTATTAAAATTAAGCCTGGACACAAATTGTCTTACTATACAAGAGAAGCATGAGCAGAAGAAATTCAATGCAGCAGATCATCCAGGACAGAATTCTTAAAACCCAACATGAGGAGAGGGCTTTGTATAACACAAGCACTGGATGTTACTACTGCAGATTAAAGCACTCATTACTGCTGAAGCACAGGTATTAATAGCCTTATTGCCATAAAGTAACAGGACTGAAGGAAAAACCAGGGTCACCTTTCTAAAGCAAGAGGGTTTTTTAAGCATCAAACTAAGAATGACATGGACATCATATGACAAGGAAGTCTAAGCAATGACCAATCAAGTCTTGAATCTTTAGTGCACATCTATTCTTAAAAGGCCTAGGGCAATTAATATTACACCTGTGCAATGTAACAGTGTAATAAGGCATAAGATTAATTAATTTACAGCCAGAGGAAAAGAACTTTAACATACTATTCTCATATCCACAGTGGAAAGGTAAACAAAGCTTTATTAAAAATTAATAAATACAGCAAATAAAAAAGGGCAACTCCTTCCATTTTCCTCCCAAAGCCTGAAGACAACAGCAAGCCACTTGCTCAAAAGACTCAAGAAGAAATAAATTGTGTATTTAACAGCAGAAGTCACACCATTCTCTTTACACACTAGGCCCAAGAAGCATAATGAGGCTGATTTACCAAGTGCTGGTCATTGAGGAGATGCACCACTCGAGATGTCCAGTCTCCCATGGGAACAAGGTCAGGAGAAGTTCTGTACAAACGCAGCAAGCATAAAGCAGCACTTTGCTTCACACTATCCATAGTGTCTCTGCAAGACATACATACTGATTTAAAATACAGTGGTTAGGGCACAGCAATACCTGCAGGACAGCTTTATGCCAGATCTCACACTGACTCAGCATCCCTGGCCAGGCTGCATCTTTTCAACAGAAGGTCACTGAAGTTTTCTTATGCTGAAGTATTTCTTCTTCTTAATTTTTCCAATAAGTTTACTTAGTCAAGTTTTCAACTATTATAGAGGCTACAAGACATATGTAATGATTCTTTACAAAGTGGAGTGACATTTCACATCTTTTATGAGAACTGAAAGTTCATCTCATCTGATCACAAGAACGAGCTTCTTCCAGGCTGACTGAAATCAGACAGTTCAGATATACTACCTTATGAATGTGACCAAAGCTGGATCTAATGATAGGTCCTGCATGTCAGCTAGAAATCATGAACTACTCAACAGCGTCAGCACCTACAGCTAGAATGTAAGGTGGCTGTCAACAAGCACACAACCCACAAACCTATTCACCTTGCCATCCCTGCTGCTGGCACAGAAATGGACTATTTTAAGAGTGGCAAGCAAGGAGCTATTCTAGTTCAGTGAACTTCTTTTCACAAAGTTGTTGATTAAGCATTTTGTGTGATGCACAGACAACAGCTACAAAATGTACAGAGCACTACCAGTAAGAGTTTTAAGAGGCAGCTTATAAAGTGCAATCTTGGTTAAATGTTCAGAACTTCATCCCAGCTATTCTTCATAAATTTATCAGTTTTCCATGAGATGAAGTTGTACCTCAGTTAAAAACCACACACCTATTCCTCCCCTGTCTCTAATTTCTATTTAAGCCAAGAGAGCTACATTGAATTGGCAAATGTAACTGACAATGCCCATTCTGCCCAGTCACTTAGACAGGACAGGCACAGAAACATGTTTCATATCTATTATCTTAGAAATGCAGAAGGAATGAGACCCTGAAGAGTGATCTCAGAAAACACAAACACAGCTCAAAGTTTAAACACTGACCTGAAGGTGCAGTGCTCTGTTTGCGATTAGTGACCCCAAACAATATTCTCAGAATTTTTTAAGGTTATCTTATTAAAACCCCATGACTCATCACTGCAGTATTGTCTCCACTATGCTACATGGAGAACAGCACCTAGCAATGGCAGTGGCCTGACATTTAGAATACAGTTCTTACATTAATATAAAAAGTGACATGTGGTGTAAGACTTGTTATAAAAAGATCCATGCATATTCTAAAATATTTTACATCCCTAGAATTTAAATGCACTGTTTGCACTTGGACATTTTAAGTTTCAAAATAAATTAGCCCTACAATCACAGGTTCAACTTTACATTGACTTAACTATAGTTTCAGACATTTGCCAGGTCTGTTTAGAAACTTTCAGCTATACCAAAGTAACAAAGTTGGTGGTGACTATTTGCCATTTACACAAATTGCTCTTTACATGGTTAGTAGAGGAAGTAAGAAAACTCACAAATCATTATTATCATGTTCCTTATGAGATCAGTACATTTACATAAGAACTTCAGTTTATAACAAGATTTGTAGTATAAACATCTATTTAGGTTCATTTATTTTTCATCAGGAGAGGTAAGGAAAGTAAAACATATGCATTTCAGGGGTATTCAATACCACAGATTTATCCAAAACAAAAACCAGATCAGAACAAGGCTGTAAAAGCCTATTCAAGATACCAGAACTCTTAATTTTCACTGCAGTCTTACACTCCTACAAGCAGCTCCACATGCAGGCAAGCGAAAGCGCCTGCAGGTATTTGAACTGTCATTATCACTGCAAGCCCAGGGCTGTAGAGCCCAAGCTTAAGGTGCTGCAACGGAACCAAACTGCTGAAAAGTTTATAGATGTTGTATTTGAAAGAGGCATGTCACACCTACCCAGCCACGAGAATTTTGGGAATTTCTCCAGCAAACGCTTCGGCCATCTCCCGGCTGCCCACGTTGGCAATGCAGTGCAGGGCAAGGCCCATGAAGGTGGGGTTGCGGCTGGCCAGGTCGTTCTTGATGGCGTTGTTTATCAGGCGGATGAGCTCGCTGTTGGAGTTCACCAGCACGGAGATGAACAGATAGCCCTGTGAGTCACAACATGGAAAATCTATTTGAGCTGGCTTCATTTATTGTGGCATTAACAGGAAATATGATTTCTTTGACACATACACTTCTCTCCACTTCCATATGGGCAGAAATGGGCATTTAGAGTGAAGGCTAGAAAGATTAAGTGAATTAAACAAAACTGAGTAAGTTCACTGTTACCCTAATTATCTGGCTTTTAAGTGTTTTCTCAGCCTATTCTGGCATATACTCAAAAGATCATTTTAGATGGATGGGGACCAATCAAGATTTTGGCTTATTATTCAAATACTAATAAGTTACATGCACCTGATAAACACAGCCTTACCTAGGGAGATGGAAAGAGACATTTGGAAAATTAAAAGGTTACTTACCTTTTAATGCAAAACTCAAGGCAGTTTCTTAATAAGAGTAATAATTTTATGCAGAATGCACATTTTTTGCAACTAGTTCAAGACTCCCCGTGTACAAAGGTGTTTAGATTTCAGAATCATTCCTAGAGCCAAAATAAGGCTTTAAGCCAGGGCAGGGGGAATGAAGCAAAATTCTTTATAGACTCCATAGCTGAGGTAGGATATCAGACAGACCAGTTTATCTTTTTTAGAGTTCAAGTTACTCACAATTTGTTTCTCTGTATATCTATTGGAACTGAGCAGGTTTACAGCTTCCATGTGACCAAAGTCAATGTCATGCCCCAGCAGAAAGATGAAGAGCAGTTTGCAGACATATTTTTTCTTACTGTAACCATCCAGAGCCTTGTCACCTGAAAAGCAAGGAAACAAACAATTAAGTCTATGTTGAGCTTTTACCTTGGTTACTTAGTGATAATTCCATCTATCATTATCTATATCCTAAAGGATGGTGATGAAAGGATGGTAAGGAAAAAATGCTGTCATCTAGTCCTTGAATTATCCTGCAGTGTCCTTAGAGTATGTTCTTACTAAGAGGCAGCACATCCATGCTCGCTCCATTTTGATTTTCCCGCTTCGGTTAAGAACATTTCTGTTTTCCATACATGTTCTCCTCTTAAACCAATTATCAAACCTTTATCTCAGTAAAAGTGTTAATGTACTCTTCCAAGTTCACCACTGTAGAGAACTCACTAGCAACAAAAAAACCCCAGCAAGTTGTTTTACAAAGATCATGTGACAATGGTCTATTCCAAAGACTGGAAGAAACACATGAAATGAGAGTATCATGAGAATTTTAAAGCTTTTTTAAAATGAGAGTTTTCACAAGCGTTCCAGTTTCAGAAGAAAAATGCACTCTAAATAGGTCTGGCCATATGTTGCAGTACTGCTGATTTTAGAAGCTAGCAGAAGCAACATGGAGCAGTGCAGCTTCCAGTTCATCAGGAGACCACTGCTTTTCCTGAAGGGAAGAGCTACCTATGAACTTAACACTTTCTGTGTTACATTCCCTCCCTACCTCAAATCAGGAAATAAAGGGGTATCCAGTAAATCATGCAAGACTGACTGCTGGGCAGCAAAACTTTGATATATACTGCTGCCAAACAGACTATATAAGCTCCTTCACCTCAGCATTCTGGGCCTGGAATAACTGATCTGTCACATCAAATGTGTATTTCTTGGTGACAGGCAAGCTCAGCCAGGAACAGCACTGCATACACTAAAGCTTCAATAAGATATCCCTTACTCACTACTAATAAAAGCTCTAAGCTGCCTTTTGATTTTATATTTAGCTGTCTATTACACAAATCTGAAGTTAAAAAAGAATCTTAATAGTACAGAAGTTGCTCCTTCTTCCTTCTCATGAACTGACACAGAGGCATATTAAATTTGCCAGGCCACATGAATCTACAGCTCCCCTGGATTAGACACCACATCCACACACTGAATACATACCAAGGAAACTTTACCACTACCAAACTTACAGCTAGTGAAGGAATGAAGACTACCATCTCTGTGTGAAGACATGTAACAGTGAACCAACAGAAAGCACACTGGCCCACTGAAGTACACAATGCTAAAAAGTTATGTTTACAGGCTGCATTTTGGGGGTTGCTTTCTATTTTGACCCTAAAAAATTCTTCTATTTAATCTTATTTCAACTGAGATCAATTTAAGCAAACACTGCTATTTTAATGCAGACAATGATACCCTTCTAATTTGGGTTTTTAGGCACCCATTGATTTTTTTAAACCGGCACAGACACTGCATCAGTTGCCAACAAAAAGCTCCATCTTAAAGCTATTTTTATGTTGTGCAAAGAGGAGTCATCTTCAGGGCCACACTGCAGAAGCCAATATATGTCATATTTTACTTCAATACAGGAGGCAGCACCACTGAAGATATCCATAGCAGTGAAATTCTGCTGTACTGGATCCTGTGAGCATCCTCTGACAACAGCCAGCTCTGCAGAAAGCTCTCTACAGACATGTTTTCTTCAAGCCACTTTTACAGTTTGCTGCCATAAGGCTCTTTTCCTGCTGAGTCAGCAAACAAATGTAGGGAATTTTGTTCTCCTAGACATTGGAATTAATGTCAGAGTAATTTCAATGTCTAGGAGAGTGAAACATTCAGTGGGAAATATATTTTTCCCCTTCTTTGGAAGCAATATGGCCAGAAGAAAGAGAAGAAACTCAACCATGTCTGCTTATCTGCTGTGACCTCCAAACTATGGTGTAAGCAACAATGGAGTATTCTGCACAAATACTTCCTGTTGTACTATTTTCTCAATGAAATGGCACTCAAGAGCAGAACCTTCTTCCTATCCCACCATGGCAGAGAAATGCAGATCAAAGATACCTTTCCTTAGGAGAAGTAAGGGAAAAAAATCCCAAAAACAAAATACAGAAAAGGCAGTGACAGCTTTAGTTTTCTAGTATTTTTTCAGCTGCTTAAGAAGAGTTTCTCAAAACTTAAGATTTGATTTTAACTGGTCATCTACATGAGATCCAAAAGGAAAAGAAATCGGCGAACAAACCAGGAGGTCTTTACAAAAACCACTCTACCTCCTGACAAGCCAGCTATTCTAGGGGACGGGTGACAGGAACAGGTGATGCTCCTTGCCATTAGCAGATACTATTGTGACTCACAGAAGGGGGCACTAAATAAGCTGAATCCATTTTAGTCAGTCTAACTCTAGTGGCCATCCTCTACATAACTGAGGACTTACTATAGTTACTGGATAGCATTAATAGCATGAGTTGCTTCTCTGAGATTCAGATACACCAAAAGACATCAAAGTAGCTTTCATATGAATGTCACCACAAGTGCAGACACCCCAACCAATCCCCAAGACCGAATTCCCAGCAGGCCAAGAGGCTGAACTGCAGCTGTCTGTTAGTGTACCATCCATCAGCAATATAAAATGGTTACAAGTATTAAATCTAATCTCATACATTCTCAAATGACTGGTGGTGACTTTGTGATACCAGAAAGGAAAGGGGAGTACAGAATGCTGCAATCCAATTGCTTAACGAAGAACATAAGGGGTGAAAATATGTATACTATGAACCACATCAACTTTCACAACAAACTATTTGTCAGAGTTCAGCAATTCCTTTTTTAGGTTTAGGACCCAGCTATTTAAAATATTACATCCTTCCAAGATCCCAGTATTTTAAGAGCCCAGATTAGCAAGGTCCTTGGATCTCAGGGTATTTGAAGAATTTTTGATAGAAACTACGCCATGGAATCAAGCACGAAACATATCACCATCCTACTAACAAGCAGCTTCCTTCCCCACTGTGTGGTATCAAAGAAAAATATTGAGAAATCAGTACCTGAAACACCTTTTCCAAAGACAGAAAAAATGCTACACTGCTTGCTTTCAAAAGCTCCAGTTCCTTGTATACAGACGTGAAGGCAATGTGAGAGTTCTCAGGCAGGTTTATAAACTAGGCCAAATTAGAGTTCTACAGCTCTTATTCAAACTCTTATTAGTTCCCAGTAATAACAGAATATCAGGGGTTTTAAAAATTTTTATTATTTAATTACCTGAGCCATTTGAAAAAAGAGCACTTCAGTCAAAGATCTCACAGTAGTTGTCTAAATCCCGTTGTCTTTTGAAAAAGTCTGTGATTGATTCTTATTGAAATTTTTACTATTCCACTCCCTTCCATGTTGCATTTATGGAGAGTTCTAAAGGTTCTATTTTAAACATTACAAACAAGTCCCATTGCTTAAGTATGTGCCAAAATAGTACAGCTTCCCCCAGTCCCAAGCAAACATCCGAACGAGAGCAGAAGGAAATGTCACATGTTCTCTTATCTTTATTGCAATACACAATCATTTCTTTTAACTCAGCTCATTTTCAAATGCTTTTGGGAACATTTGCAAGTGCTGCAAATCAAGTCAGCAGAAACAGGAAGGATTCACAATACATGTCAGCAGGTTTTCAGCACAGTGGGCATTTCAAAGGCTACTTGCCTTTCCTGAAAAATTTATTAGTTATTTGGCTAAGAAAGAAATTATTAACAGCTGATTAACAATGAGTACTACTAAGAAATAATTACTATTTCCAAATTTCTGTGTATCAACTCCCTAGCATTTGAAGACGTTTTGGTTTTCCTTGCTCATACATAACTACCACAGAGCCCTCTGAAAAGAAATAAGGCAAGAAAGTATTTTAAGACCGTTTGGTTCTCAGGCAGCAGCTTCCAGCTCTAGACTGGAACATAAGTTAAAGAACAGCACCTGGTTTCCAATCTAACTCAGTGTACTTAAAAGCCAGTGTGCTGCACTGTTCTGAGCCTGCTACCAGCAAGAGGGGTCAGGAAAACAGTTTAGTCCTTGAGATGTTCACTAGGGGTAGATAAGGAAGCCTGACAAGTCTAATCTCACTAGCTTTCACATGGCCTTAAAATCTTAGCTTTTAAAACCACGATAATGGCTTTTGCAAAACAGAATGGACAACACTGTTTCTTTGCTTCCTTCCTACACTGACCTCTGTTCATGAAGTTGGCAGCAATCCAGGGATATACTGTATCAGAAGGCCACTACTAGCTTAGAGGCTAAGAGAACTGAATTTGATTTTTATGAATGTAGCGACACTTTGAGACAATACACCCCTGTATTTCTGTAGGGGTGACAGTCCAAGCCCTCTACATCAAATGCTGAATAACTGTGCCAAACAATCCATACAAATCCATAAACTAGTATTTATTTACCATACTACTAGCACCAGAAAAAAGATCAGCCCTCTAACTGATACTTGTCATATTTGAAGCCTGATTTTACTTCCAACAATTCAGTTTGTCACTGAAGACACTTTATGATTTTACTGTGTGATTGCCTTCACACGTGATCAAAGACAGTATGACTAAGCAGGCCCATCTTAAATATAAAGCCTATGCTTTCTCAGCCTGCCAGGAAAGCAATTTACTGAGCTCACAGTTACACAGCTTCAGTTTAAAACAGATATTTAGAGCCTTAACTTCCTCCAAAGGGTTAACATGTATTTTGGGAAAATAGAGATAATTTGCTCGAATAACCAAGTCAGCAAAAGGAAAAAAAAAAAAAAGGAAAAAACCAACAATAAACAAGTCACATTGGGGTACTTTTGCATGAGTCGAAAAGAAGATACACAAGCATGTCTGAAATCTAGCAGCCACTCTTGTAACACAAACCCTACTAAGCAATCAGAACAAAACTAAATTCTAATGCAGGAAAAAAAGAACAAGTCTGAATCAGGCAGAGAACAAAGTTCCTCTGACCGCAGAAACAGCTTACAGATTTGTGGGCAGCTTCATTAATACATAAATTCTGCTTTGAGAAAGCAAAGTGACACAACAATTTAATAAACTGGCTATTTTTTCACTCTTAAAGCAGTTACTGCTCTAATGCTGAGACTTCCAGTTTGGTTCAAGCATGGGAGCAAAACCAGCTTACAGGCTGAATGTGCAAAACAGAAGGAATAGCATCTCAGCACACTCTATCCTACAGCTTCTCTGTTATCACACTGGTGTAGCTTCTCTCTAGTACATTCTTCTTATCTCAGTTAATGCAGAAGCATTTAAAGCAACTGTCAAGGACACAGCGACCTCAGCAATGGAGCTTCCTCATGCTTAGACAAGAGACAGAGTAACCTTAAGTACAGAGATTCTAAATTTCTGCTGAGCTCAGTGCACAAAAGCTGGATCAGAACCCAAAGCCATAGCACAAATTCCATCAGTTGAAGGAAAGTATTGCTTGTGCAGAGATGTGAAACCTTATCCCAACTTGTTCAATACAAGGGTACTTTCAACACTGAGTTACCCAAACATAAGGCAGGTATCAGGCCTGACAGTTACCTGCATGCTAAAGCAAAAGTAGAAATATTGAGGCTTTGTCTGCAACAGTGTAAGAATACACCTTGCATGTTACATGGGATCAGCATCCAGGTAATGCAACAGTGTGTGCTGAAGGCCCAGAGGCAGACCAGACTCCTACACTAGTGTCACACCAGAACTCCTCTGTCAAAAGGTCTTGTTTCTTGGAACCTTTCCCTGATTACAACCATGGAACCAGTCCAAAAGCTGCATCTTTGGCCAGGAAGGACCAGTAACTCAGGGCACCAGCATTCACCACAGTTATTTAACAAGGGACATCATCTTAAGTTTACAATTACACATTTGTCTTAATCCAAACTATTTAAAAACGTTTTCAGGTCAGAGCTGCATCAAAAGAAACTAGGCTAAACTGAGTAATCGCCACTTAAACCAAGAATAAAATGCATATGAAGGTCTCTTAATTTTCATATAACCCTTCTGCAAGGAAGAACCACACAGCATGAAGTCCATGTGGGACTCTTGCAGCAGAAAGATAACACAGCTATCAGCTCCTCACTCTCTCACAGCCTCAAGCAGTTACACAACAAGTTGTCTAAACACAACTTTTTCCAAATTGTGACATACATGTTTTTGCTCAGGCTTCATGAAGTTAGTGTCTTCAGGTAATTAAAATTTTCCACTCAAAATCCATACAGATTTAGTAATAAACCATAATGAGGATCAGCTGCAAGAAGGTTTAGCCATCTTCCACTCAAGCTACTGAATGAGCATATACTGGCCTTTATTCAAAACTATTTAAATAGTGCTTAAAGGATGTTATTTAAGGTATGCAGGCTAAAGCTATGACACTACTTTGCTGAAAGCACCTTTATTCTCTGATCACTGCCTGATTTATGGTTCTACATAGCCAGAGATTCCTATGATAATTTCTCCCCTGATCATGAGTAAGCAGAGAAGAATTAAGTGTTCATGTACTTTTACCTATTTTTCTAAGAAAAAAAATGTAAACAAAGAGGCATGTGACGGCTTTTAATTTTGAATAATTTCTTGAGTGTCTTGCATTGTGGTTAACTCTTCCCTTCTAAGCTGTTGATGACACTCAGGTTTCTAAAGGTCTTCATACACCTTTAAGAGACATACTACTTAAAATATAGCCACAGATCATACAAAGTTCAGGAAAAGTTATTTGTTAATATATCAAGTATTCAAAACAGATATGCTACTCTAAGCCAGGATAGCCAATTCATTTGTGGTAAATGAATTACTACAAATCCAGCAGATTCTGAAGGCACATATATGATCTCCATATTGCAATACCTTATCTAACTACACACACTGCCCCAGAACTATTTAAACAAAAGTTGCCACAGCCACAACTGTTATAATTCTATTTAAAAACATCCCAACTATCCCTCAGAATCTTTAAACTTTGAAACCACATACACAACTTGAATACAGCTAACAGCATGAGTTTTATTTTGTGCTGTTTAAAAGTTAATTGCTGCCTCTTGAAATTAGTTACTGCATATCCTTTGTTTCATATGAATACTTTGTACTGCTGTTGCTTGTGGTTAAGATGTATAGCTTCAGCAACTACACATTACAATTTAATTCTGCTAGAAGTCAGCCTAACCCATTACTTCATAAAGGGCTCAGGGCTGAAGAGGGAGGAAGGAAGGGAAGTTTAAACACATGCTGTTTTACTGGAAATAATAATGTCCACCCATTTTACTCCAAACTATTCACAGCCTTGCAGCTTTCTGGAAACAAACAAGCTGAGTAGTCAAGTGGTTAGGAGGGCAAGTACTAGAAATAGTTTGTGACCAGTAGCCCAATTCCCTGACAGAGGAAGGAGTTTGCTTCTGTTATGGCCAAAAATCACAGGACTGTCAGAAGGTTCTAGAGTTAAGAAAACATTTCCAACAGTAATTCTAACAGACTGCTTCAGCATTTTGCTTGAGTCAGCAGTTGACAAAAGATGTCCAAGCATGTAAAAGCAAAACCCCATAAAAGAAAGTCTTACAGAAATATATATAGTATAGTATGATCAAGCCACTTACCTTTAAATTTTGACCGAATATTTGCTAGTTCTTTATTTATCCTCTTTATTTCTGCCTCTTTACTTTTGCCTGAAATGAAAAGAACACGTATCAGGACACAATGTTTTGGACATCCCTCTGCCACCCGAAGCATCTTTTCACCCAAACAGAAACATTCACTTGTGAACACAAACAACAGGAGGAGTTATAACTCTCCATTTCCATCACTGGAACCAAATACAAACAGAGGTAACTTAAGCATCACTTTGTACAGGAATTTGAGAAGTTCTAAGGACCTCCCAGTTTCAAGAAGCTTTGCACACTTTAGACAGTGTCACTTGCATATAACCTGAGATACCACTGCTACTGACTTTCACAAATGCTCCAGTTTTTCTATTCCTGAAACTGCCCAGAGAAGAGTGAATTTTACCTCCTATGTGATTACTAAGTTGACAGTGCTTTGAAGAAGCGAGTCTCCTAAGCACAATCCTAT
The DNA here is from genome assembly GCF_028769735.1 of Zonotrichia leucophrys gambelii. Taxonomy (NCBI): domain Eukaryota; kingdom Metazoa; phylum Chordata; class Aves; order Passeriformes; family Passerellidae; genus Zonotrichia; species Zonotrichia leucophrys. The sequence continues at coordinate 40,486,545 of NC_088175.1, read as the reverse complement.
AAACAAGCAGGTCAGATTATTTCTCACCTTAAGGACAAGCCAATTTATTATTTCTCTGTTGAACAGTCACCCAGTTCAACAGCTTTAGAAACATTCTTAACAGACTGAAGAGGAAACGCAGTAAACTCACAAGGAGTCCAAAGGCTCAAGACCTCACACAGTTAGGATACAAGTTCAGACTTTCAATGTACCTCATGAAAGTCATTTGAAAACCAGAAATATTTAAAATTCTCATTTTATTAGATGACTTATGCTTCTCAGCACCATTAGTATTTCACATTAATTTTTGATTTCAATAATAGATATTGGGATTTCTAGTACCAATTCAAGTTACATAGAGAAACAGCTGCAGTTTAAATTGTGATAATGCAAACTTACTCAAGTAATATTTGCATTGTCCAAACCAAAACAGCTTATTACTCTTTGGCATTTTAGTTTTTGGTGACTAAGATTGTACAGACATCTGAGTCCACTGTCTCCTACATGAGTAGAAGCACAGAAGGGTAAACCAGCCAGCTGAGGCATTGTGATCAGCTGCCTGCCATTTGAGGGAAGCAAGTGAAGTACACTTTGGCAATGCAGATCTGGCCATTTAGTTCTGTAGTTAATTCAACCTGTACCTATTCAAAATTTCAACAAGTCTAAAACTTTTGTCCATTTCCCAAAAGTTTCAGGCAGTTTCAAGTGTGCCAAACATCAACTAGCAGCAGAAAATGACAGCTTCCTTCCCTCTTCATCACATATATTTGCTACAAGGTTATGAGTAAAAGTGTCCTAGCCCTGATTCAAATTGGTCCAACCTTATGAGTCGTGGGGATCACATGCCCTGTGTTCACACCACACTCCTCCCCACACCACTGGGATCACAGCTACAGCTGTGAATGTGCAAGTAGGGGATGTGAGGAGGCTTGTGAAGAGCAGATCATGACCAGGATTCCAAAGCACCTCCAATCTCACCCCTTTCTTCAACAGAAACACCTCACAGTTTTAAATATTCCCCTACATTTGCATGTGTCATCCTAGGATTGTTAATCCTCCCTTTACTATTCCTTTGGAGAATTTACAGCAGGCCCTATAAAAGGTGACTAAGTAACTCAAGGAAACACAAGTGCCTTAGGATAGTTTAAGAGCAAAGTATAAAGGAATCCCTTGTCAAGTACAAATGAATCTAGATTTTGCAATTTCTTGACTTAGACTCAAGAAAAATAAACTGAAGTTAGGACTTCTGAAACCAACTCTTGCATAAGATGCAGAAAACAGGTTTGTATTCATCTGCCTCTAACAACAGCCACAAGAGAACAGACACAGAGCAGCCACAGCACACTGTACAAACAGAAATGTTAAGCCCACTACAGAAGCAACTACTTCAGTTTGCATTGTCCTTTTAACAAAACACCTACAGATCCCACAAATTCACTTCAAATGCATTTTTCCATTCTACTACAGTGTTTTGTAAAGGCTGCTGCTCAAAAGATTTAAGGGCAGGGTGCCTTGGCAGGCACTCCACAGGACAAAAAACAACCTACAATTTCAGAGCTCAATCATTTACAATTCCTGTTCCGAAACAAACTGTAGTTGCTATCTGTATGCACCCTGATTTCCAGATAAAACAGAAGATCATGTCCACAGTTTTAATTTGACCTAGAAATTCCAATTAACTTCTAGAATGACAAAGATAGAGAACACAGTACAGTTCCCTCCATTTATAAAGATGCAACTGCTGGAATCACAAAGTCTAACCAGTTTTCACTAATATATTATGCAACACGAGTTTAGTTCTAATTTAACTTGCCAATCTAAAGAAAGCTGGTTTTAAAGCAGTAACAGTATTTATTGTATAAATGAGCAGCAAGTCGTACAATCTAAGACCTGAAGTGTCTTCCTTTATAGATTTCAGATTTGTCTTAATTGGATTATTTGTCCTGAGCACACAGCAGAGATACTCAAATGTTTGCTTCCAGGGCACTTGCCAGCATTAGGAGTTCATTACTACACTGAAGCAAATCTTTGCTCTGCAGTCCCACCCTCTGAGAACAGGGGCCACAGTAACATACCCCAAAAGGGTGCAAATGTTTATGTAAATAAACAACACTCCAATTTTCAATTTTGTAAGGTATTTCTTTTTAAAGATTTTAGAACACTTCCCTATTTTCAGCCATACATTTGCTTCTGATGAAAAATTTAATCTCCTAAAGCTATTAGTATATTTTCCCTCTTACCATGGGAAGAACACATCTCATTAAGGCATAACCACAGAGTCTGGAGATTTTGTACTTAATTTACATTAACTGGGCAGAGAATATAGAGCTCAGTCCGGGACATTGCTAACCTGAGTTTTTAAATTTAGAAACTAGGTCTTTACTCTGTATCTTTAACCTATGTTTGTAAGGAAAGTGAACTGCAATATTTACTTTGAATTATTAGCAATTGCTTCTCTAACCTCAGCAACTGCGGTAATAATCACAATTTTAAAATGTTAAAAATACGGTGAGGAAAGGGAAACATATCAGCTAGCTTTTCTTACCCCAAGATGAAATCAAGGCCATCTTTTACTTTTTTAAAACCACCAAAACCTTCTGGCAAACCTTTCAAGCAGCATTATTTACCTGCTACACTCACAGATTATCAGTTACTGCTAGGAATTGGGTTCTTTGTGTCCTAAGCAAGCAACAGAGCATTAAGCAAAGCCTGACTAAAATACTTCAGGAATTTGTGAAGTCAGCACCTTTCGTAGAAATAGTCTGCAGGCTCAGCAACACAAACATGGAAATCCCACCCCCATGCACACAGCTGTAGCAGTGAGATGACAGGAACACCCAGACTCATATCTGAAGGCTTATCATATCACTTAGCATATGAACAAAAGTCTTTTTCAAATAATTTCTTCAGGCTGTTCTATTTTGAAGGCAGTATATGATCTCATCCAGACTATGACCAAACATAAACAGCATAGTAGTTAGCAGGTGATAAAAAGTTTAACTCATATATTGGAGTTCACGTTGAACAATTAAGTTTTCATCTTATTACTAATTAAAGTCTACACAAGCCTGAAATTGTAGTTTTAAAGAACAGCACTAGCACACCAAGTGTTAAATGTCACTGAGGGCAATCACACAATGCTGAGGACAAATGACAAGTTAAAACCAGGCTGAAGTATCTAACCCCAAATTTCCTCAACTCCGGCTGTTTATATTGTATGGTAACCTCATTCAAACACAATTAACTGCTTCTATTAGAGGATGACAAAGCAAAACAAAACCTCACAGTGGAAGGCAGCTTCCATTATAAAGGACAAAAGAAAATAGAAGTATCATAAAACAAGAACAAATTTCTAGCTTTATTTACTTTAACTACTGATCTTCTGTCCTACTAAGTGTGTTCGATTAACTGAATTTTTCATCACATTACTCTGACTTGCCAGCACTCACTGAATAATTTCTATATGCATCTTTTATTTTTACTATCACTAGAAACACTCAAGTAGTCCTTAGGACAGTAAAAACAAGATGATGATAGCTGAAGAAGTGCTATGCTACAGGAATAAAGGCTTACATTTCAGAGCTAACAAAGGAAATTGCTCTGCCACACTTTCAGGCTATTACCCAGCCCCAGTCTCATGAAATTATCAGAGCTGTACACTAACAAAATGTTCTGTAAGCACACATTCAGCTGGGAGAGGCTTTAATAAAGGCCATGTCATGTATACAGACTGCTGGGTAGGACAGTAGTTAAGCCAGAGCACAAGAAGATTATGTTCCATATGAGTTCAGGCCGTATCCTTCTCACTTTCACTTATTCAGACTTTTACCATTTTAACAGACTACCATTAAATATCTGCAAGTCAGTAAGCTTTGGTTGCTGTTTTGCATCACAGACATGTAATGTTTGTAGCCTTACAGCCCCACTGCACAAGTGCTGCTCATCATCTCCAAGATGGGCACTGAGCACACAGGTACCCAGCCACCACAGTCCAAGTGCTTATGGGTGATTACTTCATATCTGGCAGTTTGTCAGGCTTCAGACTCCATCATGCTGCCTACTGCCTTCATCAGAGAAGGTAAATTTAGTCTGCAGAGCAGTATTATCTTTAATTACCATCTTGTTTAACAAAGATAGAGTAGGGAACATCGTAAGTCACGCAGCCCATCAAAGAATCAACTACTATTCTTGTATTTCCCAGTAATCCAGGCTACAGTCAACACTTCAGTACTGCACAAATACACCTCCATTCCTCTGTTCAGAGCTATGCATTACAACCTAAAGAATGAGAAAACAGAGGTTACAGAAAAGGAATTTGTTGAGTCCATTCATTTGAAAAAAACCTGACATATCTTAACAGTAGCCTGGCAGCAGGGCTGCAAGGTTAAGGAAGTGCTTCAAGGTTAGAATTAGTGGGCAGCTTTGGCTCACTCAGACACTGACCTGCTCCATCAGGATTAACTTGCTGCTACACTAACTGCAGACTGCTAAGGGTAAGTTTGAGGCATACAACCCACCTGTGCTAACCAGAACTGCTACTAGTTCTTAACTTTCATACAGACCACTTGATATACTTCTGACCAAGCCTATACATTTATTTCCCAAAGGAAGAAACATTTTTTCTATAAGCAGCTACACAAATACTGAGCAGTGTTGACTTCTGCAGGCAAGGCCTTGAAACACAGGCACACTGTCAACATCTGAAGCAACAAATAAATAAATCACTTCACAAAACTTTAGTTGTTCCCAGTATTCATCTGGCTCCAATCTGCTTTAGGCCAGCAGTCAGTGTAATTAAGCCCAGCCAATAACTTGTTTTGAATTTACATACAGGTGAGAACTGATACACTCTTGGCCTTACCTGCCCTATGGCCATCTGACAATTTATGATTACAGATACACAACTATAGGTCAGCTGGCATGAACTATAAAGCAGAGGATAGAGCTCTTTTTGCACACAGAAAAAGCCTGCCATGGTTCTGTCATGCTTCTTGAAGGCCAGTAGTAGTGTAAGTGACTTTGTGGCACTATCATAGGTCTAATATAACATGAACTCTGTTCACATTCAATTATCAAACAGGCCTTGAAGAGAGGACAAGTCTACTTCTCTGTTTAAGAGAGAGAATACAAATACTACCAAGGTTAAGAGCGGAACTTCTCTGAATTCCTTAATGGCTAGGAAAACTTACTTAGGAACAACACTTAAGTTCTCACACAAATGATAAATTCTCAATTTCAAAGGTGATGTTAAACATCTTCCCTCAGAGCTGTGAGTCAGTGTTTTCTAAACATAAGAATGTTTCTGGTTATGTTTTCCTTAGCCTCTACATCTGGAGCATCTAAGCTGATGGGCCACTTTGGTGGGAGACAGCACTGCCAAACTGCTACCCAGCTTCCCTTGAACAAACATTGATAGTTTGAGAGTCAGTTGGATGCAAGGCTGTGCTTCTTAAGAGACAGCTACAGACAGTTCCTAAAAACTGCTTTCAACCTGGCACACACATTCCTGCCACTACCTTGTATTGCTGCAGGTCAGTTTGGGAGCCTAACAACCAAAAAAGCAAGATGGCAAAGTCTAGGCTAAGGCTGCATCATGCCAGCTTTACCACAAGTGACAGTGACAGCAGAAGACATGACCAGGTATAGAATAAGTTCACCCATTCACTCTCTAAACACACTTCAGTTGGCATAAAGCAATCAAATGACCCACTTGCCTTTTCTACTGCTAAAACAGCCTGCAAGCATGATGCAAAGTCTACACTGCATTCTTGAACCCTGCTGTCAGGGAACAGAGAAAGAAACGGGTTGAAAGACAGGGAAAACAAATAATAGTGTCTCCACTGTAAAAATGGTAGAGATAGAGGAAAATATGCATGTAAAGGTAATCAGTGTCTCCATTTTTGCCTCTGTGAGAGAGCTTTTTTACTTGCTCGTATCAGTAAATTAAACCATTACTTTTACCTGCCAGCAGGACAGATACTCCTATTACAGCTCTAGAGGATAGATTAGCCATTTGCTATGCAGATCATGATCTTCATGAAGTAAACCACCAAATCCATCCTCTAGCTCTCCCTAATCTCTCAGCTGGCTCTTCAGCACAGCAGGGAAGAGGGCAAAAGAAAGGCAGACAGGTTGCACAGCAATACATTAGAGTGGTCTGCTTGCCCATCCTCACATTGTCTACATAAATTCCTTCATTTGGTTAAACTCTCTAGGTTACTACAATAGAGGTGCAAGCTCCACCTCCATCTGAGTCTGAAGGAGCTTGTTGGTGCAATTGTTTACAAACTCACTGCACAACTAATCCAGAGAGACTACAATAAAATACTGGACACCTTAAAAAAAAGTTAGTATAGCTTCACTTTTGTTCACAAATGAACCTGTTCAAGTCTGCAGAACAAGAAGCTTTTTGTTTACTGACGCGCTAACATCCTGTTACGAACAGAAACAGGAGTGAGGAGTGCATGCTGTCCTTCCACAAGATCTGTTTGATCAGAAGAAAAGAAGTGCCTGCCATGCTGAAGATCACAAATGGCACAAAGGCAGTTTAGGAGCGTTGTGTCTTGGGACATTCCGCTGTGATTAGATATCGAAAGACAGGGACCAGTGACCTCCTGATATTTTAGAACTTTATGTAGAGGACATTTCTAATATTCTGCACCGTAAGGGAACTACTAGCCACAGAACTGACTTCTTCCTCCACTGTGGCACTAGGGATTTGCCATTCTCAGGAAACAGAAGGGAGTCACAGGCTTTACTGTAATCCACTAATCCATTAACTCCTTGTCCTCACAAGAGAAGAGAAATAAGAGCACAAAAGCAGCTTTTCAATCCAGATGTAATAAACTGCAACAATTTAATACAAGTTTAATGATTTTGGATGCTTACCATGGCTTTTTTTTCCCTAACTAAGCACCACAAGTTATGAGAAAATGAGAAGTAACCAAGTAACAGGGTCTAGCTTAAGACCAGAGCTTTCCCTAGAATAACAAAGTGTATTGGAAGTTCATATCCAAGTGACTTTGTGACATACAGAACATCTATCTGTCAGCTCAGGTGGCAAAACAACGTTGACTCCTCTCAAAAGAGAAGCTTTAGGCCAAGAAGATATGCAAACAGTAAGTGCAGGGTCAGGCTTGTACAAAAGGATTTCTTCCTCCTTCCTTGACTGAGCAGCATCCAAGCAGTCATTTCCTTGACCAGTCTTTTCACAGCATAGCTACACTCCCTTCAACAAGATAAGGCAGTATCAGCACTGATTTACTACAAGTCACTGTGGACTCTCTTCTACCTCCTTAGTTCATGTTCAAAACGAAGAACATTGTGAGGCCAACCCTAGTTTAGCTATCGCTTCTAAACTACTGCTTCAGGGACCCTAAAATACTTTTGAGCTCATTAACTAATGCAGATATGTAATAATCTCTGCAATAGTCCTTAGCTTCCTCTTATCAGTCCTGATGGGCAGTCTTTATACAAAGGATTTCAAATTAAGCAATCCAGGGTACCTAATAGAGAGGTTGGATGTCACATGATAGATTCTAACTCTTTACTATCTCTCCTCCATTACTCTCCTCTAAGCCAAACATGCACAAATTAAACAAATACTAAAAAAAACCACTAACAAAAAAATCCCAGCCTCTCAGAGCTCTTTGAAATGACCAGGAGCAAGCCAAGACAGAGAAGCCATGGGAAGAACATCAGTTTTGCTTTAGAGATCCCCCTCAGACTAATCTCATGCTAATTGTGTTTTCCTTAAAGCACTCTCCTGCAAATAGTAGCAAGTGATGCAAGACTTAGTGCTTATTATAGCACATCCTTAGGGCTGTTTGTTCAGGCCAGAAACCAACCATATTAGATGCACTGCCACAGCCTTGAAGAAGCGACAGGAGAACAAACCAAGATGCTTTGCCTCCAATTTCTTCAAAAGGTAAGTAATCTAAGAATACATGTAAAAAAAAGTCTCTGACTGTCTAGAGAAGTGTTTCAAGTCCTGCTTTAACACTACATGCAATGCAAACAAGAACCCACACCTCAGAGGAGCAATGCAGTAGCTTTAGCCTATACAGTGACAGCTTATTACTGACATATAATAATTACTTACAGATAACTAAATCCAGCTGTATGTGCTCAACTCACTCTATGTGAAGTTTGTTTCACTGGGTGGCTGTTCCCACAGAGAAAAATAACTCTACACATACCCATGTAGTCATTTAATCCATGTACATACCCCTGTACCTACACCTGCAATGCACTTCATAACCTACCATCCATTCAAACAGGTGATCATCATATGATGAATTTAATGAACTATCTTTTTTCAATCCCCACTTGCTGATCTGTAACGTGATGCACCAGTCCCAGTGCAGTGAAGCAAAGACATTTTGGGAGGTTCAGCTTCAGGACACTATCCCTTGTCCAGTACAATGAAAATTTAATGCATTAAGTCCTATGAGAAGAGATGGACCTTGGTTTATTATATTTGGTGGATTTTATTTAAGGAAAAAATTTGGCCTGAGGAAAAAGAAACAGTAACTTGGAAGAAAACATACAAAGAAACATTTAGAGAACAAAGTCAGGAATCCTTCCTCTGCCTGTCCAACTTCTGGGGCAAAACTGAAAAGTTAAGACAGTTACCTAGCAAGGGAAATTAAGAACTGTCTTGTCCTCCAAACCTGTGACAAAAGCAGCTTTTGCCTCTGTGTAGACACATCTCATCAACCTAAGAGGAACTGGCTTCCCAATTTTAATATGGAGCAGAGGGTTACCAGTAATACGCTCACTACTGTAATAGAAACTATTTCTACATTACAGGCTGCAAATGAAAGGAGAAAAGCAAGCTTTCCTGGTTTTCAGGGTGAATAGCAGAGAGCACTGTTGCTGCAGCAGAATAGGTTGAGTGACAAATGACTTAAAAGTATTTCATTGTGAGATAAGCATAAAGCTGTACTCAAAAAAATGAAACCAGACTCCTGATGCTCTATGTGTCAGCTAAAACAGCTGGAGAATTTATAAAGCACCATCCCACATAAGCAAATTGCTTCAGCAGCTCTGCAGTACATACACAAGAAAAGACTTAAATATTTCTTGCAGGAGTCCATGCTTGTAACACATGCAGATCTTGTTAGGTTTTAGTTCATGAGGCACATAATCCATGCAGTGACAAGGACTCCTCCTGACCTGAACCCCTAAGTTTGGACAGCACTTCACCAAACCACAGGGTTCAGAACTTTCAGCTCCACTCCACCACAATCTTTTGTGCAGCACAGCCACACCTGACTATTTTCTCAGTCACACCAAGCAAGCACTCATTAACTGGGCTATCCCAATCAAGTACTGCAGTTTGGCTTTCAACCTGTAGTTTTCTTGTCTCTTCTCTGCTGTCTATGAAAGATAAGCTAAAAACCTACTTACTGTAGTAATTCATATATGTTACAAAACAATCCAAATGAACAAGTCTCTAGAAAAGTTCTATGCATCTACTGGCAAAGTGACAGATATCTAAAAGGGTTATTTCCTAAAAAATATTTTTATGTGCCATCTGCACTAGGACCTCCATATGCAAAAAATGCAGAGCCTACAATAAGAAGATGCCCTGAAACAAAATTCTGGAGACCTATAAGGAACTGAAGGATAATTCATTTTCTTGTATTATCATACTTCAAAAATTCACTTGATCTTTGTATGAATAAAGAACATTTCATTTTGAAAGAAGACACTCAATATGACAGCTTCAGAGAGACTAGAGCAAAGTCAAAGTGCTAAGAAGCCTCTCTTAGCCTTGAAATATTTTACAATTGCTGCTGCGAGTAGTATTCCAACTGTTTTTAACGAAAAACATCACAGACTTTTGAGAAATCAGTGTACTTTAAAATAGTCTGCTCTAAAAAATACATCTGACATAGAAGTATTTAAGACAAAAATCAAGAAGTTTAATAGATAAACCATGTGCCAAAAATATGTCTAAACAACACAGAAGTGACAACCAAGCTTTTAGTATTAAAGACAGGCTGGTAGTGCGGGCTGCTTGTTCACAATCAGCTACAGTTGTAAACACTGAAAACTGCTATCAAGTGAGACTTATGTGAAGCCTGTAACAGACTGGTATAAAGATAGGCAAGACAGGCATCACTCCCAAATCAGTAATATATCCAACCTGTAAGAGAATCCTGCATTATTTAATGCTGCAGACATTGTAGATACAATATCCAAAAAATAAATCTTGATGTAAGGAGATCAAGCATTTCCAAAGGTAAACAGTCAAAATTTACAGAAGTACCCCCCAGAAGTTTAGGTTCCTTGAATTATCTGAAATCACATGCTGTGCATCCCTCTGAGCACAGCCACCACACAACTGCACTTTCCTTTTTCAGCAACATCCACAATGTAGAATCCTCATCTGTGCATACACCCCCCCATACACACCATGTTTAACCACTACATATTATCTGGAAAGGCTACTGGCAAACTAAAACTGCCAAGCCTTTGTGGCAGTATTCAAAACAGATACAGGGAGTTCAGCAAAGCCAAATCAAGAATGCCAGCAGAACTTTCTGTGTTACTGCAACCATCAGATATTTAGTCCAATTGTAAGGCTAGAAATAGAGGTCATAAGCTGCACATGGTTTAGCTCCCCTCCCTCCTCAGAAAAGGAAGACTTGCTTTCTTTCCTTAGTCAAAAGATGCTGTTCACCTCCACAGCTGCTACTTTTTGTTCTTGACAACATCTAGCTCCTCCCTGAAGAAGCAAAGAGGGAGCTTTAGCCAACAGCAGTACCTGCAGAGCCCAGTCTCCAGAGAGTACTTCTGTGAATACTCCAGGAAGCACTTTTGTGACTCTTGCTCTGTGTAGGCTAGCCCAGGGTTAGCTGGCAGCACTCAGAGCTCCACTAAAGGGAAGGCTCAAATGCCATTCACAGCTACTTGGAAGCTTCATACATCACCTACTAGTGGGAATACCAGCTCTGCTGCAGTTGTTTAGAAGATGCTGCTACTTTTTCATTATGAAGACAAGAAAGATACACAAGTAATTACAGCTCCCAAACAACTGTCTGGACAGAGACAAAACATGAGAGATATACCAGTATTTGTGTAAAGAGTCAAAGTTAACATTCTATTTGTATCACCAGTAGGTTACATCTTTGTGTCTCCTGAAGACAACTAGAGCATAAGAGGTTTGTTGTCCCATATGGACGAAGGTAGCTTCAGCTCAGTTCCCACACAGCCTCGTGGGGAAATAAGTACCTAATTTGTTATATCCTATCACATTAAATTTGGTTATTTCACATCCCTGAACACATGTTACAAACCTAAGAGCCCAAATGCTTCTCTTGAATTTACTTCTAGTAAATTCTGCTAAAAACAAGCATGGACAAATTTAACCAACTGCAAGACATTAAACACTAATGAATCAAGTCGTACTGTTTCTAGCTAAATCAATAAAAACAATGATTAAAAAATCATTGTGAATTGTGTTGGGTAGATAGAACAGCTTAACAAGTCTTAACTGCTATGACACCAAGTGGAACTATGTTACACACAAAGCTTGCACAGAACACCAGGACACTGAAAATGCTCACTAAATAGCAAGGCCAACTAGACAAAGCACAAGAGCACTTGTGTAACCTGGAACTGCTACACTACACATTTTATAGGCCTTCTTCTTCTACAAACAGAGTGAAGCCTAAAGCAACCTAAGGACCAGCAACTCTGTTTTGAAAAAGAAAAACCCCCTCATTCAAACAGCTTCTGCTCTAAGGAAGATTATCAACCTTGAATTTGTTCACGTCTCGATGTCCAAATCACCTGATTATAAAGACGCTGCATTTAAATGGTCTTATTTTACCTGTATAATTTCTTTGCCAGGTTTTTTTTAATTAGAAATCATCAATTTGAAGTTTTTCAAGCCAGTGTGACTAAATAATCCCAATGCAAGCCCAGTCAGAACAACATAATTCACATTAAAAAATTCCCAAAACCAGTTTATATCTTTAGAGAAAAGACCTTAATACCATTCCTCCACTGCTTTTAAAATAGCCTCAAGTGATCTACAGAGACACACAGGTGGACAAAATAGAGCTGTTTCATCACACCAACCACAGCGACCTTAGCCCTTCCCCAGGCAATTCCTGCCACATCATACACTTAGATCTCTAACTCTGATTAATATTAAACTATTGTATGCAATTCTCGGACAAAAGGAAGACTGAGCACTGAGGTGTGCCCCCACACATGCCCCTTCCCCCCACACCAAGCAGCAGCAGATCTGTACTCCTGCTCTCCCACTGCACACTCACGGACACGCTCCCCCACATCTCTCGGGGGGGGGGGGCGGGGGGCAACTACTCACACTCCCCTCCATCCCATTTTTAATTACACTGATCCCAAGCGCCGATTTCCACCAAAGCAGAATCTTCAAGCCAATTTAAGCCAAGCCTAGGCATACGCGCAGAGGGCCCTGCTCTCAGGCGCCTACAGAGGCCTGTTTTCCATCAGTGACGTGATGAACCGAGAGCCGCTCAGGGATCTGGAAGGAGCCCAGGACGCCTCTCCCTGCCCCGCCGCACACCCACCCGCGCCCCGGCACCGCTCCGGCGCATCGCGAACAACGGCGGTACCGACCCCCGGCACCCCCTCGGCCGGGGCGGCCACCGCGACACTCAAGGACGGGCGAGAGGGGTGACAGGGGCGGTGAAGGGGGAGTGAAACACCCCAACCCACCCACCCAAAACGCACAAACCCACGGGCAAATGCTTTATGCTGCCCCCCCTCCCCGCCGCGCCGCCCCCCCGAGCGCGTCGCCATTTCGTGAGACCGGAGCGCTCCGAGCTGCCCGCTGCGGGGGTCAGGGGCAAGAGGGGAGCACTGGGAAGGGGATCGAGGGATGAAGTCCCGGCCCCACGGAGCACCAGCCCATGGCGACGGCCGGCGCGGCCCAGCCCAGGCCCCGGCCCCGGCGCCACTCACAGTTGCGGATATCGGAGATGAAGACCGCCAGGCCTCGCATGCCATCGCCCTTCGATACCGCAGGCATCGTGGCGCACGATCACGGCCGCCCTAGGACGCGACACACCGAACCCCCGCAGCCGCCGCCCGCTCTCCCCGCGGGCTGCTTCAGGCCGCTCCGCCGCCGCCGCCTCCGCAGCGCGCAGGCGCCGCCGGGGCTCCCGCGCCCCCGCAGCCGCCGGGCGGGCGCTGCTCGGGCGCCACCTGCCGTGCGGAGGCGGGAGCGCCGCGGGTGCGCCGGGCCCCCTGCGCCTCCCGGTGCCGCAGCCGCGGCGGGCGCGGTCCCTGCCCGGCCCCCGGGATGTGGCCCGAGATGTGCCCCCGCTCCCGGGCATCCCCCGTGCGACCCTGCGGCCCGAAAGGACTGGCTAGCTGGAGGCTGGGCCCCAGGGATCGGCCGTGCCGCTGCTGGGATGCAATTTCCAGTCACCGCCCGTGAGGGCAAACGGGCCCGGACCGAGGTGAGGGGCGGCAGGGCAAGCGTCAGCCTCTTTGTCCGTGGGTGAATTCACTGCACGCTCCCTGCTCGGGAACAGCCTAATCCCTTCCTCTCATCGTGACCCTAATGGCCGAGAAGTTTGATGATTTTTGAAGGTGAAATACCGGGCTTCTCAGGCACCTCAGAGGATGTAACTGCTGAGGGAGAAGGAGAGGGACGGCCCATCAAGATACCGGGAAATTTCACTTCTTCACTTAAGCTTTGAGCAGGCTATTGATCTGCAATCTTAATTTTCAAATGTGAAGAGCAAGGTACAGACTCTCAGTGGTATAGAGAGTGGTATACACCCAGTGCTTTCCACAGGGTGGACTGCAGGAGGCTGTGCCTTGGTCCTCCTCCTCCTCAAAAGGGACCCCAAAACAGTGCACGGGATCTCCTGCACGTACCCTGCACAGTCCCTGTGAGCACTGACAAGGCCGGAGGCTGCTGTGTGCAGCTCCATCCTCAGGCACATCCCCCTTGTGAGCCTGCCATCGGCTGGGTGAGTGGCACAGTTGCTCTGTGTTCATGTAGAGATTCCCACTGCCTGACTCCCTGGGCATGCAGGCGTACACATCCAGCGCCACATTTTCCTCCTGATGGCTGTAAACATGCAGAGTGACACAATCCCACACCACATCTACTCCCAAGAGTGAAAACATTTCAAGGTTAAACTGCCAAACATTTCAAAATTAAACATGCCAAAGAGGTGGGACTGTGCAGAGGATTTCATATCTTCAGCTGAAAATTGGTTCAAATGTTCTCAAAGCTGGCCCAGACTGCCTAGCCACAAGTGTGCTGGGGACTTCGGTCATGATGCAAGGGATTAGTATGCTTAGTGGAGAATAATGACTTGTAGAATCATGGGATTCTACTTAGGGCCACTGGAGATCAATCAGTCAGTTTGCCTCTATTTCAGCACACTTCAAGCCATTTCATTTCATCTGGGTTTTTTGTTTTGTTTTGTTTTTTACACCAGTGAATGTAGCCCAATATCTAGCTTTTAGCTACAGTCTGTCTTCCAGAAAGGCACTGAGTCTTGCTCTGATATAATCAAATTCACTGTTGCCCTGGATAGTTTGCTCCCATGGTCAATTCTCCTTGTCTAGACCTTGCATCTTTAGATTCATCAAGCTCCAGTACCTTTAGTTTCATGATACATTTTTCTCTCATAAAGATCTACATAATACTTGATGCCATCTGTCTGACAGTGGCTGTATCCCTCAAGGGTCTATTCTGGGTGTTTTCAGGATACATGGTTACATGAGTACTTTTAGTTGTGCAAGTCTCTATGGAAAGGCAGGATGACAGCATGTGGTAGTCACGCAATTATCCCTTTGTCCCTGGATCCATTTTGTAGACCAAGTGCAACTACAGGCAGTCGTGCCCAATTAGTCCATTATTCAACTCAGATTATTTGTAGGCTTTCATGAAGAGCACTTTCCTTTTTCACAGCTTTACAAATAGATTTTGGTGCTTAATAATAATTTCCATGCACCTTTGAAGATGAAAACTTCCCATGTCACCAAATGAGGCTTTTTCTGTGATCAGAAAAAAAAGAAATCTTTTTTGAGCTAGCCAAAATGTTGAGCTATTTTCTACTCCTAAGAGCACAGTGACACCTAAAGGCTCAGTCTGTCAGTCCTGTCTGGCTGTATGCCTGTCAATACTGCAAGTCATGCAGGTATCCAACTGCCTTTGCAGCAGTGGCTTAAATAGTGCCAGCAGAATAGTTGTGGCAGTACAAGCTAAGCATGAGCTGCAAATTCTTCTTGAGAACTGGGAGAATATCCAAGTGGTTAATGCATGTGGATGACTCTAGTTTTGCTGCACACAGCTAAATGTTTCATTTGAAGGGGCTCAGTGTGCAGTACACATACCCTGATTATTTTATGTCAACCTCCTTTGACTGGCTTTTGAGGCTTCACTATATTCACCCTGTTCTCTTTTTGCCTCAACAAAGGCTTGCAATCAGGACAAATGAGTAGGCATATCTATCCTTTTAAATTTTATGTGAATAATAGGTATCTAGAGGAAAGAGAGTCTGTAATGGTCTCTAGATGCATCCTGGCTGAAAGAAACATTGTAATATGATCCCAGCTGTTACTCAGCACAGAGCTTGCACCAGGCACAACCCTTTGCAAACACACTGAGTTGGTAATTGTGTGCAATTTTGGTTTGAGCCTAACATCTATAAAACACCAGGCTGCCCAAAAAAAACCATAAATGGGTATCCATCCCAAGATGTCATGATTATTTAAGACATTTATAATTACTGTAAAATCAGCATTAAAGGGGAGATGGTACCAAGAAATATTTTCCTATTACATAAAACATTTGGCATCACATTTGTTTGCCAACAAATCCACAATGTTTGTCTCCCCCTTCCCATTTTATATGGGAGTTACGTTAATTTTTTTTTCAGAATTTCATTGCACTTTGGTACAAAGCCTTTATAAAACTATCTATTGGCACTGACCTTCATAAAACTATCACCATTCATCTGAGTGTTTTCAGCTGGTGAAGATCCTGTTGTGGAAACTACAAAAAAGGAATTGCTCCTTTCCCTTTGTTACTTCTCTCACATTTGTCTCACCAGTTATTGTTTTCTTCTGCTCCTTATGATCATTCCAGCCATTACTGGAACCAAAACGAACTCAGGACTAAACAGAATCCATGGCTCCACCACACACACACAACCATGTTTCTGTACTTGACATTGAACATTCATTATCCCTTAACACAGAGCACAATGCTTTCTGCCATGCCAGAGTATCAGATGGGCTGCTTTCAACACTAGAAAACACAAAGTTAGGCTGCATGAAACTCTAATTTTACAGAAATTTGGGATGGATCTGGGCATAGAAGAACATGCATCTACTTCACTGACAAGACTTTTGTTCAGAGGAAAAATATTTCCATTTTTCTTTTCAGTGCTGAAGAATGCTCATGAAGATCTTCATTACACAAGAGGGAATGAAAGAAGAGGGCAGTTCAGCAGAATAAGGCAACCTTCCAGTTCAGCTCCTAGCAGGCTGCACCAAACTGTAACCAAGAGAGAAAGCAGGCCACAGGAAGGCTTCTGTTGGGAAGTGCACTGCTAGGATATGCAGGCCTTGCCTCTACATCATGATATAACACATCCATTTTTTATCAAGTCTTTTGATAGGGTATTTAGTCCCTGTAAGCAGCCTGTGAAATAACAGGGTTATACTAAAACTTCTGCTGTAGTAAATAGCGGTAACACAAGCCATGCTGCATGCAAAAACACAAATTGTAGAAGGTCAGAGCAGAGGAAAATAAAAAACTCAATTATAAACACAATCTTTTACTTTACAGTCTGTTAAAAGCCATCATAGGTTTGACCTCTCCTTTCTACACACCCAGAGTCAGCACTACTGCCTGCAGACTCTCTGCAGCCTTACCTATATGATTATTTTGCCTCCAGGTCAGTGTGTGCATTTTAGCCCAAGCTCTTGATTTACCAACACTATTTCTCAGAATCACAGAAAGAATTTGTTTTGAAAAGACCTCAGAAATTATCGAGTCCAACCTGTGATCAAACATCACTATGTCAACTAGACCATGGCTCTAAGTTTTTCTTAGACACCTCCTCGGAAGGTGACCCCACCACTCTCCCAATGTCTCATCACCTTCTGTATAGGAATTCCTCCTGGCTGGACCTCCAGGTCCAACCTGAACCTCCCCGGGCATAGCTTAAAGCCATTTCCTCTTGAGCTGCTGTGAGAAGAGGCTGATCCCAACCTGGCTACAGCCTATTTTTGGGCAGTGAGTGATAAAGTGATAAAGTAACCCCGAACTTCCTCCTCTCCAGGCTAGACCTGGAGCTGTTTCAATTTGCTATAGCTTGGGCTAAACCAAGAGGCTCTTTATGGGAATTTAGAATCACACCATAATTAGCATTTCCTTTCCTCAGCTACGGATGAGTCCCAAAGCACCGCGACCCGGGTCCGGCCGGGCGAGCCCAGCGGCGGCTCTGTCGGTGGGGCCCGGCCCGGAGCGCCGGGGCGCCGCCGCCACAGCCGCAGCCTCTCCCGCCCCGCCATGTTGGCGCAGCCGGCGCCCTCCGCCGCCCCGGCGCTGCCCGGAGCCGGCGGGGCGGGGCGCTGCCGCTCGCCCGCACTTCCGCGGCGGCGGCGGGCGGTACGTGGTGTTCGTGGCCCGGCGGGGCTGGGAAGGGACGGAGAGTGGGGAAAGGGCGGGGGCGAGGCCGCGCTCCGGCGGGGCGGGGGCCCGGCGTGGCCCGGCCGTGCCGCTGCGGGGGTGACGCGGCAGCCCGGGGAGGCCGGGGCTGCCCCGCCGGGGCCGAGCTCGGAGCGGCCACAGAGGCGCCGATGCCATGGCACCGTGCTGGCTCCCTGGTGTCTCCAGAGCCGGGCGGGTGTGGGAGGGAATTCTGAATGTCAAGGTGGAGCACTTTACAAGGGGGGAGGGTTCAATGTTTACACAGGTTAGAAATGGATTTATTCTCACTCTTCACTCCCCACTATAGCTTTTATTGTTTTTATTTAAAAACGCATCAGCAGTATATTTCGTGGCCTTCCTTTGCTAAGTGATGCAGGTTCTTTCTGCAAATGTAGTTAGAATCTAGTTTCTTATTTATAAATAAACTATAAACATTGACAGTGTGTTGTGTATCATCCATTTAGTTTCTTTGCTTGCTAATTCCAGACTGCCTAAATCTGTGCTAGCTTTACTTGCTTTTAAAAATTAAGATATTTTAAAACAGCTTTCCAAAAGTATGTTACCTCATGTGGAGGTGGGGTTAAGCAACATTTGTGACTTGGCTAGGAGAGAAACCTGGGCTTCAGATCAGTTTGTCAGATGATGTTTTATACTTTAAGTTGTCCATAGTATCAGTTGGACAAGGACATAGAGGCAGTTTTAAATTCTGTTTGCATTTTGCAGTGACAGAGGAGATAAAGAGTGCCAAGCTCAGACAGTTCTTCTGAGTTCAACTAATTTGAGAAGTGTTAAAAAATGGCAGAGAGTTCGTAGAATAAAAGTTTGATGAGAATTTCGTTTTGTAAAGCTTGCAAAATGCATCCTTATATTTTCCATAAAGAGCATTTAAAGTCTGACCAATTCATCTTCTGTGTTACAGTAATCCCATCTACTTAATTTTCATTGATGTTGTTAAGGAACAAACTATTAAAATAAGTGTCCAACCAAGAGTTTATACTGGACTGTCAGTAGCAGAAACCAATTTGCCACAGGCTCAGTGCTTCTTACAAATCTAGGAGTGGATGTTGACTTAACAATAATTGACAGATGGATACGATCCTGTCAAGGAAATGAGCACATTTTGATGTCTAATTAGAGTTCAGGGATGGTTTTCTAAGCTTCTGTTCTTCAGCTGTTAGACATTATCTTCTTTTCAGGGAAGTGATGCTGTTGCTAATTGTTTCTGAAAGTGAAATCAAGCACCTCCAAATCGATATATACGAGCTTCTGGGAGAATTGATATCCTGTCCAAGTAGTTAAGACTTGTATTGACTCTTCAGGCTCTCAGTTGTTCCTCTCTGCAATAGTTTATAGATCTTGCCAAGCGAGATGGAACATAGGAGATACTATCAAAAGCAACCTGCTTTGTCTCATTTTTAGAATGTGGAAAACAAGGGGGTTTCCAGTGACCTTGAAGTCAAAGTAGAAGAATGAGACCTTAATTATTCATCATAGGAATTTCAAGCTTTATAGCAATTCAGCTTTTACCACACTCCATGGATCCAGGAAATATTAGAAGGATTTCTGCTTTTATTTTGCTGTTTATAAAAGACTTTACTAAAATCTTCAAATAATTTTGTACAGGAGGTTTTTGATGTTCTTTGGTGACTGGCATTGTTTTTTTCAAGCACTTCTGCCATCATCGTTCTACTTTGTTGCCTAATCAAATATTACTCTCTTTTCCTGCAGAACCCCTAAATCCTTTAATAAATACCTCTGGTTTTTAAAATCTCACTGCTAAACCAGACACATACTAATACTAGCAAGTTTGTTGACTTGTTGATTTCATGTCTGTTTCATTGAGTACATTTCCATTGAAACTTTAAGGTTCCTTCTGCCACAGTACTCAGAGGCTCAGTTTTGTGTTGTGGGATCTGCATCTGATGTTTTGAAAGTTTGAAACAAAGTACTCAAACTTTGAGCAGCACTTGTTATCAGTGCCAGTAGAACAAATCTTATAAATATGATTTCTAGAAATGAGCTTGTAGGTCTTCAGAATGAGTGGTAGAGTAGTATAAAAAGCAAGATAGTTTTTCAAGTTCAACAAAAATTCAGAATATTGGAAACAACCAATTTTCTTCTCGATCAGGATCTCATATTTATGAGAAGCAGCTTGATACAGATCTAGAGCCCTGGTTCCCCAAATGCCAAATTTTTTTTTTTTCTGTTTTCTTCTTATTCACTACTGGGAGCTAGGCTGGGAAACCAGTGCAACTTTTAACTGGGGAGAGATTGAAAAACAAACTCTGGCTGTATTTGACTTTGTTTTTTAAAGTCTTCCTACAGATACAAGATGTGATAGATGAACACACAACAGAACTGTTGTCTCCTAATTCTCAGTTCCTTTATCTGGAGCTAGGGCAAACTGTCAGAGTTTTTCTTCTAGACAAAAAGGACATGCCCATGCCCACCCTTCCCCCTCCTTTTTTTTTCTTCAATTTCTGTATCAGTGACTTGGCAAGGAATTGAAAGCAAAGGTCTCTGCTGTTACAGTAAAGGCACGTAGCTATAAGCATATAGTTATAATTTTTTATATCTGTTAATTAATTTATGACACACTGACCAGGCTAGGGAGGAGCAAAAAAAAAAAAGTTATCCTTAGAAAGGAAGTTGCAAGGGTCCAACCCACTTCATCTGTGATACAGCTACTAAAACAAGGGACAGAAAAGGTGTTTGAGACTAGAAGTAATCTCTTACAATGCACTGCTTTTGTTGCCAGAGCAGAAGCGCTGCGTTAATAAGTCTGATTCTAAATGGAACAAGATAAGAAAATGTCTTGACTTATTTTAGACAAGACAACCAAATGAAACTGTTATATTCCTCTGTTCACAGAGATTTGAACCCTTATGTTTTCAGGAGAAGAGAAACTTGACATGAGAAAAACACCATGAGGCTTCTCTGTGCATCCCTTTCTCTTGCCATGGTATGCTGGCTAGCTGAAGGTACCCTGTCAAAAACAGATGCAAAGAAAGGTGCTACAAAAAAACTGGAGGAAAAGGTAAGGGAAATAACTGAAATTCTTGTCTTATTTAATGTGTGAAGTGAATTAATTGAACTTTGGTAAATGGCCTCTACCTCTGTTAAAACAGTGTTAATGCATTTCCACTGAAGCTGATACTCACAGATGAAACTTGAAACTGTCCTTTCCTTCACCTTTTCTGTGTGTCATAAATGGTTCACTTCTTGAAACACATGATGTAGACTTCTGGAGCTTTATTCCTCTATGCAAGTTGCAGAAACAGGAAGTTTTTGTCCCCTCAGGGAACACACTTCCATCCCTTTGGAAATCAGGGTGGGGAACAGTAGTTTGGGCCAAGAGCTCTAGGTCATTTACTGGTGGAATGGAACATTGCCAATGGGAAGGCTGTATCCTGATGAAAGATTTTGAAGAGCCTTCTAATCAGTTGTTTTTTTGCAGGCAGATATGATTCAGAGTCCCACAATAATCCAAGCAAACACAGCCAGCATGCTGAAGTCTCTCTTCACTTGCTGAGCATGTTATTGTTTCCTGTCATTATGCATGAACATCTGTCACTGTTTGTATCACTTGCTCAACATCTACCAAATTTGCAGGTAGTGAGGGTAACACAAGGTGTTAAGGCAGGCCATCTCCCTAAATTCCTTACAATGAATCAATAGATGCCTTCTGCATACCCACCATGAACATCTCATTAGATCTTCTCATTCTGTTTTTATCTGCTGGGTCAGTTGTAGCATCTTCCCTGAAGAAGAGTGTTTAAAATCTTGGCCTTCACAGTGCAGCATTCTCAGACTAAAATATATCCAGTTCAAAAGCTGTCTTCAAATTCTTGGTTAAGAACTAACCCCTTTTTATTATTTTGGGGGTGACAGACAGAAAGGATTGGTTAGAAAACAGAGCACCATTAGCTGTCATAAATTATGTTCTTTACTCTTATAATGTCTTGGGCTTTGGTTTTTGTTTTTATGCTTTTTACCCTCGAAGTTTATATGCTTTTTACAAACAAAGTAAGTTTACTGATGATGACAGTTTCTGAGGACTTGTATGTTTCAGTTCAAATCAAAGTGCTCTGCATCATTTAAAAGGAGTGCTCAGAGTTTAATGGAGTGATTTGTTTTGCTGTTGTTTTTAAAGTCTGTTACCATTGAAAGTGGCTGTTTCATATAACTGGTTCTAATAACTGTCTTCTCTCCACAGAAGCTGCATTCTGATAAAAATGTTCAGGACAGGGGATTGGTAGTTGTGGATCCAAAAGCAAAGGATATTATACTGGAACATAAAAGTTATTGCTCCAAGAAGATGAAGGAACGACATTTTTCAGGAGATGTTCTGGGATATATTACTCCTGTAAGTTGATACAATCAATAAAATTTGTGCTTTGAATGAATATGCAGCAGACTGTGCTGCAAGTTTGCATCCCTGTTTTAGAAGTATTTTTATAGTAATGGGGGCTGCTAGTCAAATAGCCAGACAAGTATTTGAGACTTGAGTGGGGTTCAGGGGGTCTCAAACCCTTGTTCTCCCATCTGTCTCTTGGAGGATGTCTAGGTCCTCTAGGAGGGTGTATGTTGTTTTTCCCCTCCCTGGTGTTGAGCAATGCACTTAGAGCAGGCACTGGGTGTGCAGCTGCAGTGGGGCTGCAGGTTGTGCCTGGGTGGGAGCCCCAGACAAAGGGCCATGACCTGGTGCTGACCTTTCAGACAGCAAAGGGCATGGGGACCTGTGGCAGTGGCCAGGTGACCAGACACTTGGACACAGAAGGAGCCAAGGGCTCAGCAGAAAAGACCCCAGACTATCACAGGCGTGGAGGGTACAAAACCTGGGGATTCCTTTGTTGGGGGTCCCTCTCCAGAGGCACCAGCTCGAGCTGTTTCTGTGTTACTGCACCACAATTAAATTGCTTTAGGGTTCCAGACATCTAGGACTCTGCCTTGGGAAACCCAGGGCTGAGCCAGTGAGGAAACCCTGCCTGACTGTGTGAGTGTGCAGGGACCAGGAGGGACACCCTGGAGTCACTGGAGTCACCCTCAGCTGTGAAATTTTGGGCTGGTGGTGTTGTGACTGCCAGAGTGGCTCCTAGATGGTCAGACAGGGAAGCTCCCTTAATGCTGGTTTTAACATGGATGAGAGTATTCTCCTGTCAGTGGTGAGTCAGAGGAAGTTGCAGTGAAGTCAGAACAGGAGGGCTGCGACTCGAACCTGCTAAATCAACAATAACAATTGAATGCTGTCAAACTGCTGTCAAACTGATGTCTTTTGCTATCCTGTCTCCTTCAAAGCATTCTTTCTTGAATGATAAATGTTTCATCCCTTTTTTTACAGGATACTTTTCACTCATTTTTGTCTTACACTGGTCAAAAGACAAATAGGTGCCCTATAAATTTTCACCTTTCTCAAGTTCTCTTGAACATAAATTCAGAGTCTGTAAATTCAAAACTGTGTGGGAATCTACAAGCCAGTTGCTGTAGCTCAGGAGTACTTTTTTATTTAAATGAAAGCAATATCCCAGCAGGTTTCCTCAAATGAACAAGTAAGGATCTAGCAGATGATTACATTTCTGTTAAAGAGTTTATATCAGTCAAAAGTGAAGTGAACTGTATATCTTACTTCTGAGTCTCTCACTTTTTTGTCTCCTTTGTTTTTCTAGTGGAACAACCATGGTTATGACATTGCTAAAATATTTGGAAACAAATTTACACTAATCTCACCGGTTTGGTTACAAGTGAAGAGGAGAGGGAAGGAAAGGTTCCAGTTCACTGGGCTCCATGATGCTGATCAAGGTGTTGTTTTTTTTCCTTTGAATATGAATTGCAGTATTGTTGCAGACTGTGTAGATTTGGCATACTAGGTGGGTTTTGCTGGCTCTGCCACGTGGTGAAGTATTTTCATCCATTACATTTTTTTGGGTTTTCTTCAGACTGAACTTCTTTCTGTCCTCACCTGCTTCCATAAGTGTACATAGTTTATTTGTCAAAAAATGTAAGTAGAATGATTGGCTTTTCCACCATGCTGTCCACAAAACCCCTCTTAAAAAAAATGAAAGGACAAAGATCTTGTACAGGGAAAAACAGTCTTGGGTGTTGTATTGTGCAGTTGTTTACCTGTTGTGGGTTTTGTTTTTTTCCCTTTGCAAAAGCTTTAGGAGAATTTATTTAGAAAGGGAAGAGAAATTTAATTTGAAGAGAATTTTTTCTCTTCATGGCGAGGAAAGTGTCAGCAAGATTAAATTTCAGCTAGTATGTACTAGTTCATGGTTTTGAAGTTGATTGAATGTGAAATTTCATTTGAAATAGCTATAATTCTTACCACGGTAGTGCCTACTAACAAATTCATCCTAATGCAATGGCTGCCAGGAGGAGTGAATGGGACACTTTGAAGTATTATCTGAAAAAATCAGACATTCCTCCCAGTGATGCCTGATGGCTGCAGAAGTGTTATTCTGAGTAGGCACTGGGGTAGCTTTCCATAGTGAGGTAGAACTAAGCAGGGAGGGGCTGGGTGGGGACTATTGTAAGGCTGTAGTGAATGCTGTGCTGCAGGTTCATGCCTTCAGATTCTGTGCATCACAAGATGTTCTGTCTGGGTGGATTATAAACTCCTGGTCTGTGGCAGGAAGATGTGTATAATGAAGCTATGCTACATCATTCGAAGAATACTTGAAAATATGTTATCATTGTCAACATCATTTATATTTTATCAGCTGTCTTACTTGATACTGTTTGACAGGCTGGATGAAAGATGTGAGAAAAACCTCCAAAAACATAAAAATAGGTGAGTCTCTGGTTTATGTCTGTTTGCTTGCTTTTTATCTTCTTTAGCTTCTAGGAGAGGAAAGTAAGACTTTCTTCCAGGTCTGTATGGGAGGAAGGAAGATTACCTTAGCACAGCTGTATGAAGAAGATGTCTGAGAAGAAAAATTAAAGCAGTTAAGTGTAGATAGTTAAGTAACTGACTTGTTGGCCCTCTTGATGCCTTTATGTTTTGCCTTAGCTTCTTTTCTCTGAATAAATCCTGGGTTACAGTGCCCTCCATGGAACGATACTAGTATATAACACTGTGTGCCTCCCTGGGGAAAGAAGTCTTCAAACTTGTTGCTTGGGGTTCTGTGTAGTTAAAAAGAAAAAAAAAATCCAAATCTGAGTCAGTCAGTCAGACTTCCCTGCATGATAGAAAAGATCTGCTTTGTCTCTTCTCCCCTTGAAGCTGGGAACTCATGGGATGTGCTGCATTGTGTCTTTAGGGAAAATGGCAAACATTGCTGTAGAGATTCTGCTGTGCTTCTTGCATTTGTCTATAGCAAGAATTCTGTGGAACTGTGAAATGCTTCTTGATTCAGAAGGGGGTATGAAATTTGGAATGTATTAGAAAAATTGAATGCTCAGTCAGATATTTTAACGTACTTCAGTTGCCAGAGGATAAAGCCTTTGAAATCTCTTTATATTCTTCTAAAATACTCTTTTACAACCAAGGTAGTTAGAAGGGGCTTAGACATAGCTCCATAAAATCCATTGCCGTTTCCTGTGGGCATGATTGTCAACTCTTCCAACATCAGTTTTCATGACTATTTTTTTAATGTTTTGTGTTTTTAGAAAAAAAATTCACATAAGCTCAAGTGCTTTCCAAAAGTAAAAATTTGTCTTAGGGCACTGAGTTGAGTAGAAGAGTGAAGTGATGTAGGGCTGTGTATGAAGTAAATTAGAGTTTGAGGTGAACTTTTCTACCTCATTATTGTGGTAGAACAGATGCACAACTTAAAGACTGGTGTCTTGTGTTGTTGCTGGTTCAAGACTCTACTTGAGGCCCTGAGTGGTAGTTCAGTTAAGATTGTTCAATCAAATGAAAATACCTTCTCTTAAAACTTGTATCAGTGCTGATCATTAAACTTAAAATGAAGAAGAATGTTCTACAGTGTCAGTTCATCTATGCTGCTGAAGGTGGTCAGAGTGAAAAAGCAATGATCTCAGTCATGGGATATGATTTTTAGTGGCATCTCTGCTTGTATCCGCTGTATTCTGTTTCTGCAGAAACTTTCCAGTGTAAATAATAAATTCCTTGTTTTCTCTACTGATGACTACTTTGCCTGATAGTGCCTCGAATTTTGTTTGATGGCTGGACTTACCAAGACTTTGAGAGTGTTTTTGGCAGTGAAGATGAGATAGAGGAGCTTTCCAAGAACATGGTTCTGCTAGCCAAGGTAAAAAACCCTATTTATGATGTTTATAATACTGATTATAATACTGTTGTTTATGATACTTGATTCCTTTTGTAATAGATGTTTTCTCATTTCTTGTGATTTTGCATTCTATGAAATAGAATTTGCTGAAAGCAATAATGAGGCAGGATTCTTGATAGTGTGTCTTAGTATGTGCCCAGTTCCTGTAAATATGAAATGTAGCAACACTTCAGTGCAGGTGACTGTGAGTCTAACCTGGGACTACATCAGTCTGATCAACATAACCTTGTTGTCATTGGCAGCTGCACTCGTGATTTTTGCCTGCTTTAAATTTCTTTTACATTTCTATTAGAAATATAATTATTGAGCTGTGGCTATACTGCTTAGTGGTATTTTCTGATGGACAGTAAAAGAGTCATGGGTGCAATGGGTGCTGTTTTCTGTACAGGAATGCATTCAGGCTCAGTGTGGTAAAGCTAAGGAACCACTTTTAATACCAAGAATCACTCACTGGATATGTATTACTGAACAGTTTTGCTCAGGTCTGATCAACCAGTTTCCTCAAAATGTTAAGAGATTAGGGAGAGGAGGAAGGAATTTTGCTACGGTTTCTGGCCAACCCCTTTCTTAATGCCTTTTGAGCTATCCCATGAGTGAGAATAGACAAGCTGCACCCAAAAGACATTCAGCATTAGTGATTGATTCATGGCAGCCTGTTTATTTATTGTCAGAATAAGAGTTGTCACTTGCTACATGACATAAAGAAATCTTACAGTGCTCTAGAGGAAGTTGGATGTACTCAGTTAAACTGAGTAATTTCTTAAAATTTTTAATCAATATGTCAGTTTTAAGTCCTCAGTAACACTTGACTTCTTAAGGATGTCAACTCAAGTACAACAGTATCCTTGATCATGCTAAGAATAAATTATCAAAAGAGAGACTAATTATGGGAGATACTTGGAATCATGTCTATGCTGAATTAGCATTTGTGTCTTCAGACTCAAGAGATAATGAGTTTTTTCCCTGATATACAAGTAAAAGTGTGTCAAATTATTTGCTTAACAACCACCTTTCATTAGTGTCTGAATTTTTCTAATACAATATTGGCTTTTTCTGTAAAAGTAGATATGATGGATAACTAACAGAGATTTTCAACTTTTGCATGTTTGTGTTTGTTAAATGATTTAAATTTCTCTTGGACTTCTTCATGAAATGCTGTGTTAAAGATGAATCTGGTGTAAGAATACAAAGCATGTTCAATCTGTAATAGTACAAGAAAAATAACTGCGTGGTCATTAACTGTGTTTTGTTGACAATTCTCCTTATTTAGAATGAAAATTTTGATGGCTTTGTAGTTGAAGTGTGGAGTCAACTGGGAAATCAAAAGCGAATGTGAGTATAAATCTATAGGAAGCAATTCCTAAAAATCAGCTCCTTTAAAGCATCTTTTTAATTTGTCCATGTTGATTTGAGTATGTCTTTATAAATAAATACACTTAATTCTAGAACAACTAAAGGTTGTTCTGCTTGTCTTACAATGAAGTAGAGGGTTTTACCTCACTCTACATGAGATCAAAGATTACATCACAATCTTCACAGTGGGTTTAGCAGGCTGTGTTAGACTTTCATTCTTGAGTTTTGCATGATGTAATTTGTATGAGGACATAGAGGATACCTCAGTTGCACACTTATTCCCACGTTGGCACTGTCCTTTATCATAACAGTGTTTGGTTTGGGTTACTGGCTGAGGCTTGGAACTGTGTGACACTTTCAAGACCTAAGGCAAACTCCAAACTTCTTCTTCGCAAAGAAAAGGCAGAATATGGTGGTGAAATAATTATTCGGTGCAGGAATCTGCAGATTTTGTGATAGTTTCTCAGGAAATTCAGGCATCCATTTCTGTAAAGCACAGTGTTTCTTACAGATCTCTGTTACCTAAAATGTCTGGGGGAAAATAGCTTCAAGAATGATGCACAGAATGCAAACTTCATTATGGAAAGCTTTCACCTTTCAAAAAATGGTTACTTTAGGTTATTTTGGTTAGGGCAAATGCTGCTGACTGATGGCATATATTAATTACTTCTCAAACTGAGTTTACTGTTAGCAGTCCTACCTTTTCCCTATAAAATTAATTCTTGGGAACAAAAAATTGAAACTGCAAAATCTTTTTTAGCTCTATAAAGGGCTCCATCAATTTCCCTGCAATGAGTAATCCTTCTGCTGTATACTCCTGCTTATAATTAGGTAATTTGCCAGGTTGTTCCTAAGAGCTAATCTGTATCGTGAGCTCTGAACCTAGTGCAGTGTCTTAATAAAGTAGCCAAGAAGGTGTCTGAAGCAATTAGTAACTGCCAGTCAGAAGTGGGTGGTAGCGGTCATTTTATTTACTGTGCTTACTGTATTTAAGTAAAATCAATAGTTTTCCTATTAGTTAACACAGATATAAGACAGACTGTAACTGTCATTGTAAGACTTACTGAAGATCATTTTAAACACACTGGCATGAATGTGCTGTATTGCAAATGAAACACATGAGCAAAGCAGACTTTTCTATTAGCTCCAGGGTGAGTTTATTTGTGGCCTGGTAAAAATACTGTTCTCTTCCAGGAGTAATGTTGGTTTAAAACAGTGTTGTTTCACAGAATCACAGAATAAGCTGAGCGGGAAGGGATCCACAAGGATGGATCGTGTGTCCAGCTCCCACCCCTGCACAGCACCATCCCCAAGAGTCACACCATGTGCCCTAGTGTGTTGTCCAAAGGCTTCCTGAACTCTGTCAGGCTGGTGCTGTGAGCACTTCCCTGGGGAGCCTGTCCCAGTGCCCAAGCATCCTCTGGGTAGAAAACCTTTTTCTAATATCCAATCTAAACCTCCTCTGATGCAACAACTGTTACCAGAGAGAAGAGATCAGTGTCTGCCCCTGCTCTTCCTCTCAGGGAAGTTGTAACTGGAATGAAGTCTCCCCTCAGTCTCCTCCATGCTGGAACGACCAAGTGACCTCAGTTGCTCCTCACACAGCTTCCCCTCAATGCCCTTCACCCTCCTCATGGCCCTCCTTTGGGCACTCTCTAACAGCTTCATGTCATTTTTATATTGTGGCACCCAAAACTGCCCCCAGCACTGGAGGTGAGGCTGCCCCAGTGCAGAGCAGGACAATCCCCTCCCTTTTCTGGCTGGTGATGCTGTCCCTGATGCCCCCAGGACAGGGTTGGCCCTCCTGGCTGCCAGGGCCCTGCTGACTCAGACCCAGCTTCCCATGAAGAGGACCCCAGGGCCCTTTCCATGGCACAGTTTATCTGTGTGCTGGACATTTTTTCCAGAAGGACACTATGAAAAACAGCTGTCATAAAAACTGTTAGTATTACAGGAGATAATGCTGTTTAGTTGCCTCAGCCTTCAGTTACCTGAGTGTTATTTAGGTGAAGCACCACCTCCTATCACTATCTGTCTGAAAAGGACAGGGTTATTCTCATGCTGTATAATGGTAACTAGATCCTTTTCTCTGAGTAGGTAATGTGTAATTGTGTGTGGCCACTGTGAACAGCACTGAAGGATTATCCTAACTTAAATGTGAGATTATTTGCCAAGAAAGCATAAAGGGAAACAGAAGTTAGGAACTGCAGGTTTTCTTCCATTTCAAGACCTGATCTAAGTGCTTCATTGCAAACTCATCAGTGGATTTTTCCTCCTTTTATTGCTGTGTCCCTAGAAATGGTTGGGATGTTTAGGTTGAGCAGTGCCTTGGGTTGGGCTTGCAGCATTCTAACTTACGCCAATTGAGACAGAAAGCTGAAGCTGGGCTCAGCGTGCAGTTGCAGCTGTTTTGTGAATGTAGGAGACTCACGTCATTACATGGTAATTTTGTCTTATGATGCTTCCAAGTTGTGGGACTGTTGTCTTCATTTTGAGATTATGTTTTCCTGTCACTAGTTTTGAAACTCAGTGGCTTGGCTATCCAATGCCCAGGAGTTTTCCATAATAATGTTTTTTGGAGGGAACAACTTAGAACGGATCTTAAGGGGCAAAATTAAGTGCATTTATTACGGTGGCAAGCCCGTATTTTTTTCACATTGAGTGCTGTTACTTTAATCATTTCATTTCCTATAAACAGAGCAGTTTTTTCTGCATAAGCATGGGTGGTCTTTGCTTCGCTTGTTCCTGTCAGCGAAGTTGGAGAAGCGCAATGCCTCCTTTAGCCCACAGTGTGGCAATATTGTAACATGAGTCACACCTGATCTTCCCTCAGCTTGTGTCTTTCGAAAGTGGCAAACACCGGTAGTAGAGCAAGTTCTTAACCTTGGAAAGGTGGGGATTAGTTCGCAAGAGATGTCAGCACAGAGGTGAACCCTAATCCTTTGGAGAGGTGAAGTGCTTGTAGGACAGTATTTGTGCATGCTCCAAATATAGCATCTGTCATAACTGTTAGGTGAGGTGTAGGCTTTCCTGGTTCAGATCCTTCAAGGTCAAATGCTTGGAAGTAGCTTAACCTGCTTCTAGTTAAAGGGACTAAAGATCATAATGATGCTCCTGGGAACAGATATTTTGCCTTCGAACTACTTTCAGAGCAGTCTGATAATACAAGGAAACCTGCCTAGCTAATAGAGTTTATTCATGTTATTTAATGTGAACATGTTTTAGTTTAAAATAACATTTTTAAAAATCCCTTTTTTCCCTGACATACAAGGAATAATCTCACATAAGCAGTTAGCAACAGGTTATTGAAACTCAACACAGGTGCATAAAAATGCATGGGTATACCCTGCAGCTGCCAGCTTGCTTTATGCGATGTTAGAGCAGTGGTGTCAATCTAGGAAAAATATTTCACAGAGAATCATTATGGTTTTCATTTTTCAAAACCTAAATTAAGTGCATACCTAGCCATTAAATTAATAAATGGCACTCAATTATTCTATATACTTCATATATCTGTGTTAAGGGGAAAGCTATGGAAATTTTTCCTGTGATGTTTTTAACTGTTCTGGAAAAGATCTGAGATCCTATCCAATGCACTGCCTTAGTGGTGCAGGAACACTTGATACAGTACGTGATAAGCTGGATAAAGGTTTCTTTATCCAGCTTAAAGTGACAGTGGGGGGATTTGCTTATGGAATATTTGTGCCTGATAAAGTGTTTCAGCTACAAAATCAGCATCCACTCTCTGAAGAAAATGTGCAGTGATACTTTCTAGCAGAGTGCACCCAGGAGCAGGTGAGTCTGCAAAAGAATCTAAAAACCTGATGATTAGTGTCCTAACTCACCAAGAAACTGGGCTATGATTTAAAAACTATTTCATACATAAGAAAGCTGGATTAATTGCAGCTGAAGGTCTCTTCTCAGTTGACCTCAGGTGAGTAAGTGTCCCCATGAGATACCTTTTTTCAATAGCTGAACCTGAATATTGGATGGGCATTTTCATAACACATGCTCTCCCTTGATGTTGGGGCTTAAGAATTGCCTAAAAGCTTTGTGATGATTAAATTATGTAAGAATCTTCATCTAACAGAATAGCAGAGTAACTCTTCAGTAACATATAAATCCTGTGACCAGCCTCTTAAAGAGCCTGTGATCACTGAGCACTTTTAAAATTAAATAAACTTAGACACTTCTCTCTCAGCCCTTTGTGTGTTTCTAGAAAACCTTTCTTTTTTGGGGTACTCAAGTCAACTTCAGAATTGAGTGCAAATTTTTCCTTTGAGGCCCAAGGAGTTATCTGAGTCTTCAGTTTCCTGTTAATTCTAGCTGGCATCACAGATGAGGTGAAATGTTGCTGAAAAGTTATGCTGCTGGCATCTACTAAAACATGAAATTCTGTGGTTTCAGGCTCACTAAATACCTTCTGTTCTGTGTATTCTTAAGCAGAACTAACTCAAACTAGTTTGGGTTTTTTTCTAGAACCAAAACATTTTCAGTCATTCTGGTTTGGGGTTATAGAATTGTTCTGTAATGCTTTGCAGACTAAAGTCTTAAATTATGTAAGTCCTTTGTGCTGCTTTGTTTTGCATATTCATTAAATGTTGATTTATCAGCATTATCAATTTTTATAAGAGAATTGTTTGCCTGAATGTATCTGCCTGCTTTCATGTTAGATATCCTGAGCAGCCTCTTCTCTGGCTGTTCATGTAGGAGCTTTGGTCCCTCAAGTCCTACACAGCAATGCATGATGTGTGTATTTTCACTTGTTTAAAATGGCATTAGGTTCTTTTCTTTAGGTTCTTAATTTTAGAAATTACACCTGTTTCATCTGAAGAACCCGAATTGCTTTGATACCTCTGTGTGGGCCTTTTTTGGGGGCTTTATAGTGACCACTTCAGGCTCTTGCAGATGTCTGATACAGATACTTTGAAGTACCCTCTGTAGCACTGGTACCTACTTCTTCCCTGTGTTTTCTGGGAATAGAATTATTAATATACAAATCACAGTGACATCAAATTTAATGGGAGATGAAAGACTGCATCTAAGGGATGCTGCTTCCTTTCATGCTAGCAATCATTGCACAGTAAAAAAGGGTTCAGCTGCCCACCTTTTACCCTAACACACAGGAAAGTAGTCTCCTAATATAAATCTAAATGAGCTATCCTATGCAGATTATACCTCAATTCTAATATGTTTTGCAGTTTCTTACAGTTTAAACCTACTTCTTAAATAACTTTTTTCCTAAAAGTTTCTTGCCTGATTTTGCAATAAAATATTTCAAGTTATTAACTCATGGCATTTAAGTTTAGAAATGTACATGGCAGAAATATTGAGAGGTGTGAGCATGCAAAGGCTCTCCTCCTTATTTAGTTAACAGCTAGATAAGACCACATCTGTGGGTTTACTGGGTGGGTTTATTTTTCTCCAGAGACCTGGATATGTTATGAAAAAGGCATAATATACTTATAATACTCTCACAGGCTACATAAAAATTCACACAATATTCTGATCAGTCCAGCATTACTTGACAGATGGCACTGCCATCACACAGAATCAATCTGAAAAACGTGATTTTTTTGTCACTCTATGCAGAAGATGACCTTCAGGCATCTTATTAATGTTGGTAGGAGTATAGGGGGAAAAACTCTTCTGGTAGTTGTATCCTTCATGTTAGTCCCTGAAAAATTAATCTGTTAATCAAAGATTTGCCATAATTCACTCCAGTTTCTTGGTATTAACTAGGCAGTGAAATGGCAGAAAAGGGCAATTTCTTTTTCAAGTAGACAGCTTTATTTTGTCCAATTTTCTTGACAAGGCATAAATTTTAGAGAGCAGTGACTCCCAATTTGTGCAGAAAGGTGGCTGAAGTTGGAAAGCTGCAGAGCTTTGAAGGGTGGTGTAACTGAAGGGAAGGATATGAAAACCTTTCCTATCTTCTGCAAGGCCTTTAAAATGCATTGACTTCCCACTCTTGTGCACTGAAGTTAACTGTTCTACAAGGTGTTCAAAACACAGTACACCAGCAGTGCTGGAAAAGGTGATTTTTGGAAAAATAAACTTGCCACAAACTATGGGTGATGAAAGCTTTATAGGGGACAAGGTACTTTGAAATCATAAACACTTGGAAAATTGACCTACCAAATAGTAGTGATAAGAGAAGGCCTGAAATAGCATGAATGAAGTAGACCTTAGTTAGCTCAAGATAGAATCTTAAAGCTGCCAATATTTCAGTAGCTACTCTGAAGTTAAACTTGACTACAGTGAAGTGTCTGGTAAATGTTTAATGAAGCTTTTTTGGAAAGATTGATTTTATTCCTGTTTTTCTGTACTTCATTATAATGTTTAAAACGTCAGTAGCTTTTCTTTCAAAATTGCCAATGGTAACATTGGAGAATATTGCATTTAAAACACTGGAAAACACTGTTGGGACACAGTAAAGTTTTAATTTATAGCACAATAAATGAATGTTCTGCTATTGCTCTTTGGAGGAGAGGGAGAAGTGCACATTTGATTTACATCATCTGTCTTGGCCACACATGGAAGTGAGCCTAGATTCAGTCTTTAGCCATTAATCCTGCCTGATTTGCTAGAAAGTTTTCAGGACCCAGAACCCTGGCTTGACAGGTTAGCAAATGGATACTAATTTGAATTTCTTGAGCAAAAATCTGCAGTTTTCTGGCCATTCTTTTTCTTCTTGACCTTCTTCAAGTTGAAGGTAATTATTTTTCAGCCAGATCAATACTGATTGAAATTTGTGGGGGGAGGGTAGGAAGTGGCTATAAGATGTAGCCTGCTTTAGAGTCATGAGAACACCTACAATGCATTTCCACTGCATTCAACAATGCATTCAATCTGCATTCCCACCCCTTTTCCAGACCACAAATATGTCCTGTGTTTACAGTTGTTGGTTATGGTTCTACACTTATATATTTCAAAATAAGACTTTCTTTGTGCAGTCGGTGTTTTTGTGGGTATGTCACTGCCTTTGTGCTCACTTTTTGCCTGTGCAGAATGGGAGTAAGGATGTTAACCTTGTTTCTAAATGGAAAAGTTATCTTGTTCTGTACCTATGCTAGGTTTTTTTGTCCCTTCATATTCTGAAGAGTTAAAGTCAGCAAATGTTTTGCATGGAGTAGAGTTCTCAAAGCTCCTGCAGTTAACAAAGGCAGCCAGGCAGAGAAGAGAGATCCCCACTGATGAACGCTGTAGAATAATCTCAAAGCGAGAGGAATTGATTCTTTGGTCAAATTTATTTTATACATAGCATCTCTGACATCTAATAAAAGTTGAGTTATACTGTAGTTCAGGCATAATTAGTTAAAAAGGTCACTAAGCCACGAGATACAAATCAGTGGGAAGGCTTGCTTACCTAGTTTTAATACTGATTATGGTTTTTGATAAGATTATGTCATGTGGGAGTTGTGATAGATGTGTAGGTTTGTTTCAATAAATGTCTGTTTAGCTTAGTGTTGTAATTTTTTAATGTGGTTCCTGTGAAAAAGGATTCTTCTTTGCTATAATTGATTTGTCTTAATAGTGACACTCCTAATGTGGAATGCATATGGTAAAGTAACAGGGGGAAAACTGTTGCTTTCCCAAAGCAAGAATGGCAGAAGTACATGCTGCAGACAGACCAAAAGCTTATTCCTGTAATCCCTTGTCTTCCCCTAGAAGAGAAATACAGGTGGCATTGTGATAGCTCATTGTTAAGGGCTGTTCAGCACAGGCAGCTCTCAAATTGTAAGCACAAAATATTGCTGGTATTGGAAAGGTGATAAAACATGCTTTGTTTGTTTGCCTGGATTTTTGAGAGTAATGGCTTTTGTAGGTCCTAGGAAGTTTTCATCAGGCATCAAATCTTTTTAGGGAAAATGGAAATATTTGGTTACCTTTGGATACTGTTTCAAGCATAATCACTGTGATGGACAATTATCTAGAAGAGCAATAGCTTCAGGAGAATATCTCTAGGATTATACTGCCTTGAAAGGCATGACAGTACCAAGATGTTGTTTCTAAGAGTTCAGGTCTGATCCAGTTTAAGTGGGGCAAACAGCTGGGATGGTGGCTTTTGTATATTCTGCCTTGCCTGCTTAAGCACTTTCAGCCTCCTGGAATGGATGGTGAAGTTGCTTTCTGTTTGGTTCTGGTTTAAGTGTAGTCCTAAACAGATCTAGAGTTCTGTACTAATATCATCTGACTGTGTTTGTGGGCCCTTATGGCCAGGTGAAAAATAGGAAAGTTAACTTTGTTCTGAAAAATCAAATGACTTAAGAAAGGCTCTCAGAAGGGCCATGTTTGTAGTGCAAATTTAGGGTATTCTTGGATTCCTCTTAAGATGACATTAAACTTAGTTTCTGCAGATTAGAGGGTTTTCTATTGACATCAAACTTCCAATTAGAAGTGCTAAAACCAGTTTGCATAAGAATTTTAAAGTTTATTTTACTATTGAAATACCAAGAATATGGATATGAATATCAGCCTTTGTGGAAGTCTTTATTTAAATGATGTAGACAGAAGATGCTATTTCCAGATATGACATTGTCAAATGTGTATTTTGTTTCAGTGAAACAGTGAAGTATGGAGAAACAAAAGGATTACTTATACAGGAAAAGAACCAGTAGAAGAAATGTTTCTAAACACAGGCCTCAGAAATATCCCTTTGAAGAGTGCATGTTCTGCTGTGAAAGTATCTTCACAAATTCTTGTGTGCAGCAACACAGCGGCAACTTTATTTTCTTCAAAATTTGCTTCTTCTATTTGTCTAATTTTTTCACCAAAAATGACCTCAAGAAGTTATAAAGTATGCTGCTTTGATAAAGTATGCTGGTTTGTTTAATATGCTAACAATGTTAGAAAAATAAAATAAAGCTAAGAAACACTTAGAACCCCAAGGTGATCACCAGTTCCCATAAAACTAAGACTGTCTCAAGCAGTGCAGTGTTCATAGTCCTTAAAGATAGTAAACCTAATCAGTCTTCCTAATTGTTTTTTTCTGCTATGATAATTTGCAACAAATTGTGTTTGTCTCTCTTGCCAGCTGCATCTTTTCAATTATTAGTACTGTTACTTGTTCTTGTCAATATATAGCAGTAGTTTTCCTGCCTTTCCCTCTAATAGTATATTTCTATTTCAGGGAGTTGATTCACTTGCTCACTCACCTTTCTGAAGCTCTGCATGAAGCACAACTTAAATTCATACTGGTCATCCCTCCTGCAGTTGCAGCAGGGTGAGTATTCCTCTTTAGATGGCAGTTTCCAGGTGTGAAATACTTTCTTGTCTGATAAACAGTAAGTTCAAAGCTTTGTTTACAGCTATGCAGTTTAAAAGCAGAAGACATTATTTGGATTTGATTGGTAGTCCTTTCTCCATGCATATTGCACTGAATAGTCTTGGTAACTATGTGCTCTCATACATACCTCTTAATTTTTGATGTGATAGAGGAACCAACAAGGAGAGGTTCTATGCTGGACCTTGTTCTCCCCCACAATCCAGCTGGGGTGTCATGAGAACAGAGTAGAAGGGCAGAATTCCCTTCCTTGACCTGCTGGCCGCACTTCCCTTGGTGCAGCCCAGGATGTGTTTGGCTTTTCCAGATGCAAGTGCACAGTTGGCTAACCATTGCATAGTTGGCAATGAAAGATTATTTTTTTTCCCCCAAGTTTCCTTTCTTCCTTTGAGATGTTCAGCAACCCTATTGCCTGCATATAAAAACTCAGTAATGTAAGTCAAACAGAGAAGCATTTTTAAGTACTTTTTCAAATGAGAGTCAGTAGACAGCTAATGAGAAGTATGACAATTTCTTATTTTTCTTGCATTGGGCTGTACAGCAGTATGGATAGGCTCACAACCAGTACAGATTATGACTGTTCAACAGCACAGTTTCAGGACAGTATTGTACAGCCTCCTAAACTTCTTGTAGGCTGTCACATCTTTCAGTGTACATTCATTTTCAAAGTGCCTAAAAGGCTGAGAAAATTTAATGTCTGAGCAGTCTGGTAAGTGTTGCTTCTGTGGCTGGACTTCTCTCTGCAATGACCTCAAGTTTTTGTTGAGTTTTACAAGGAGGTCCTATAGCATGCTGGGGAAATAAAGCATTTCTGCTTACAGCTATCTGTGCAGGCTTAAATGCATCTGGCTGAAAAGATTCAGTGTTCCTATAGCAGGTGACTAAAAGGTTGTCCATGTGCTGAGGTCAGTTGGCATCTGCCTTATAACTGTGGTGTCACTACTTCTGTAGGTCAGTAATGTAACCCCATCCAAACAAATTCCTGAATATAGGTACTTCCTACCATCTTAACACTGTAAGCCCAGAACAATATCTACCTGATTTGGTTCTTCAATAGCTGTCTGAAATCTGATTGCAGTTTATTTTCTGTGGGTACTTCTGAGGGTACTTCTTGTTTATTTGTATTTTCCTCTGTTGCATGCTATAACTGATTTATATGCTGTCATAGATCGTTTAATGTAAAAATCCTTTTGCTTCCTGTGTGGGGCTGGCCATGCAGTTTTGATAGAGAGAGAGAAACAATGTGTTGAAGACTGTGGTAGAAGAAAACAATAAATTCCATGTAAATTGGTAAAGTAGGCAGTTCTGTAAAATATTACCTGTGCAGAGTCCTTTACTTAAAGGATTGAAGGCCTAGCTGCATTTTGAGGAGATTCCTTCATATCCCTCAAGCACCTATGCTTTGACCTTGGTTCTGGATCATTAATCCTCTAAAGTTTTGCAGATTTCTCTGGAAAATTGTGTGTTGGTATGCCTTTGCATCACATGATTTTTCAGTGTGCTGTCAAGTACTTTGAGTTTCTTCTGATATGATTGAATCAAAAATAATGCAAAATTATTATTTCTTATCTCCTGGCTATCATTTATTTCAGTCTTTCATGCTGCCCTCTTATGTCCTACATCTCATCTCAATTGATAGTTACTTTAAAAAGTAATTTTCTGTTGCTATTAGTTTTATTTTATTACAGGTAAAGAAAAAGAGAACATTTCAAAACATTTTTCTAAAATGCCTCATCAGTCACTGCATCACACAGATGCTTTTTAAAATGCTAATGCATGCTCTGGTAGAATTTAAGTAATTGCTATAAACAGTGTTCACATTTGAAGTGCATTTGTGTTTTGGTGGTAGGAAGAAAGTGGAGAATAGCATAAACCTCAACATTCCTGTTCATTGTGATACCTACTGACCTTAGCAAGGTCAGCCAGAGGGACCTAACTCTGCTTTGTTTCTGTAAGTCATGTGGGGCTCTACAGTCTATTTTTTCTAAGTCCCTAAACAAGAGTTGGAGCCTCTGTAAAACCTCTGTATTCTTAAACACATTTTGCCTGGACCAGAATTTGTATTTTTAAGATAACTATCTTTCAGGACTATTTCTGTGTTGAACACCACACTGAAGTTTGGATCTTGTGTTGTCATTGGTACCTCCTGCTGTCCTGAATATTGGCACAATAGTGAGATCACAGTTCTGAAACCTTTCTGAACTGGGATTTAGGGATGCACTATTAGATCTGGAAAGAGATGCTTGTCTAAAGTGCAATTTTTAATCTGAAATAAGTTTTACATGCCTGTTCCTAAATGGCCTGTTTGTAGAGGAACTGTGAGAAATAACAGTTGCAGTTTATCTAAAAGAGAGTCTCATTCCTCTAAACCAATTATATATATATTTTTATGCATTCCTAAAGTTTTTGGGATTTATTCATAGACCTTATGGCCCAGGAGAATTCATTATTCACATTATTTTCAATCAATAACCTTACATAAGCCACCTATCTCTGTCTTCTATGTGTGTGTTCTAATTGCATTAACTAGAAAAAAAACCACAAAGTTTTTGAGTAAATAGGTTTTTGCAAATAGATTCATATCTTACAGAAACATCCTAAAACACTCACAATGGCCATGTATACTTTAAAGCTTAGAAATATATTTGATTTAATGATATCAATAATCAGAATTCTGAAATTTTCTTTCAACCTTACTTGACTTTTTGGATAGCAGCTGTACTTGAAAATATTTGATTTATAGGATACAAGGCTTGAACTGAAAATCACTTCCTACTGTGTATTAAATATCTCGTGTCTTGAAATTCACTTTGGGTTTTAACATTTCCACATGGTTGAAAGTGTGTTTTAATGCATCTTACATCCTTTAGTTTTTGGAATCACTGTAGACTGTTAATCAAAAATACAGCAAAAAACATGGAAATAAGTACCATCAAGAATGAAATAATAGAACAGAGTTCAGCAGCTGGCAATAGACTGATAGAGGAGACATGAGCAGTATGTGGAATATCCTACCCAACTGGGATGTTAGGAGCTGAAGCATTGTCCCTTTTGTGTTCTACCCTGATTAAAATTTAAAGAGAGCATAGTCAAATGTAAGCAGTTTATTTAGGAATTTGTAATTTAGACTCTTTTGATATGCATTAAGATCAAAGCAGTCTCTCAGCTAACGCTATCTGAAAGGAGACACTTAAGAGCTAAAAATACCAGTTTGCATAGGGAAAACCCATCTGGAAAATGCAGCACTGCCCATGAGATCAAGTGTGGGATGCAGGAAGAAAACATGTTGGATCATCTGTTTAACTTCTCAAATTCAACTTCTGCAACAAAAACTAAGTGAGACCAGTCCTCTACTGAACCTTGCTTTAGTAACTGAAGGTTCCAGTGGTGCCTTTGGATTTTGGTTTGTTTGTAAAATGTTCTGGTCTAAAAGAAAACTTCACTCTTATTAAATCCACACATTTTATAGCTTTTCACAACATTAACCAGAGGCAGTTGAGCTGGCATAATCAAGGGTAATCAAGACGTGGGAATGTGTTTGGTTGTTGATTAGGAGGCAGGAATCTCTCTAGCAAGCTTTACTGTCACAGAGAATGCATGTAGAGCTCCCATGATAGAAAACTGAGATTGAGATAGTGTTTTCATCCACCTGATGTGTAGGAATTGCATGATTTTCCCGCAAATGTTAATGATTTACAAGAGAGAGGAACAGCAGGAGCCAAAGCTATTCTTTATGAAGTGTGTGTATGTAATTCTCCCTTGTGGATTGGAGTCTTGCAGTTACAGATGTCTGAAGAGACGTGCAAGGATTCCAGTGGTGTTTAAGTGGTTGCTAGAGCAGATGAGTTGGTGAAGACTTCCACTCTGTCTTTTAACAGAATGTCTCAAAAAGTTGGAATTTTACTGCTTTTAACATGCATGGATAAACTATGGGTATCATTTTCAATAAGGTCAGTGGGTAGCCAGGCATATTCTGTCCATTCTCATGGTGACTAGCTCCATTGGTCCTACTAATCCTGGGCTTGATTAAATTCCTGCCTTAAGTATATGCAGTTCAGTGTTTTATACTGGGTAAAGATGTATGAATGTTTTTATACTGATTTCACAAACCTCTTTCCAAATAGAATATCTGTGCTGGAGTGCACTACCTTTATACCTAAATATGCACTTGCATAACTATGTTGGGGGGAAAAATAAATATGGCAAATGCACCTTGAAATTTGGTTGCACCTGTTCTCATAAGTCATAGGCATTGGGTCAGTTATTTTGTTTCTCTGTACTTAAATTCTTTATAATGTTATGAATGTATTCTCAAAACAAAAAGTGAGACTTTGTGTAGTAACTCTTTTCTGTGTGCAAGTAAATTGAATTTTATCTGACTAGATTATTGCATGTTTTGTCCAGGTTCAGCAACCATTTTTTCCACTGTGTTTCCCAAATATTATCAAGAAAATAATGAGTAAAGAAAATAAGGTTTATATACATAAGCTATCATTGGAGGAAGCATCAGTAATTTTTCTGTTTCTTGCTGTCTTGTGAGAAAGAACAAAGACAAAAAGTACCTGGAAGCTGTAGATATGGTGTTTTCTTCACAGAGGTTCTCAATCTATTCATGGCTGCATAACCATTGCCTTCCTGGCATTTGTAGTTTACTACAGACTTTAGACATGTGATATAAATATGGCATTTGTAGTTTATTACAGACTTTACACGTGTGATATAAATACGTGAAGTCTCAGTATACACTCATTAAAAGCTGTTAATTTTTTTAAACACAGTGTTAAATAACCCTATATTTAGGTTGTTAGTGATTGCTTTCCTTGGGCTTTTATCATCCCCTGAAGTACAATGCTTTGGGCAAAGTAGAAGTGCAAATGGCATTGGTTGTGTCACTTCATGATATAACACTATCCTCTTTATTGACATTTTGATGGTTAGGATATTCACTAGGCAGTTTGGCCTGTGTGATGGATATCTTTTTAACACACCTCTCTTCAGGCTACAAGACAGTAGCTGCTCCTTGAATAGCAGATGATTCCTTATCTCTTAATTTTGTACGGAACCCATAAAAGAGAGAAAGTAAACTGTGAAGTAAACAAGTAAACTCAGGTGCTGAGGTGAGAGGCTGCCCTGCCAGCATGATCTGTGGTGGGGCACTCCAGTGCTGCTCAGGGAGTTTCCTGAACTGGAAAGC
Organism: Zonotrichia leucophrys gambelii; assembly: GCF_028769735.1. Classification (NCBI taxonomy): domain Eukaryota; kingdom Metazoa; phylum Chordata; class Aves; order Passeriformes; family Passerellidae; genus Zonotrichia; species Zonotrichia leucophrys. The sequence goes on along the minus strand of NC_088175.1, from coordinate 40,444,795 downwards.
CCTCAGGGAACTCCACAAGGAGGTGAATTGGTTGAGGAGTATTCAGGAGCCCAAGAGAGAAATGGATTACAGGAATCACATCCTACCTTCCCTGTTAGAAACCTTTTAGGCAAACAGGGCATATGACACAAAGGATTCCCTGTCATCTTTCCATCTGATTGAACATGTGACTTAAGGGATAGGGGCAATGGTGACAAATTCCTGCCTGTTGCAGCAGTTGCATCTTCTCTGTCATTTCCCACCTTCCCCACTTTGTCACTATTAAGAGTTTTAGAGTTACAGATGTAGCTGCTGCTGCATTTCTGAGAAAAAATATCAAAAATCTGCTGAAAAATCTCTAAAATTATGGAGCTTTGTATGTATCAACCATAATTGAAATGCATGGAAGACAGTGTTAGAAAGAGATTGTTTCAATTGTTTAAGAAGCCTCAGGTAACACAAAGTAGCTTTATACTTTCAGTAATTTTGTCAAGTCTAGCATAATAATAACCAGATATGTCAAACCTTGATCTTTGATTTAAGTAATTGTATGCAAAATAGCTGCTGTTCTTAGCTGTGTTTTAATAACATGCCTGCCAGTACAAAGCAGAGGTCAGTGAGCAAGATGGTTTCATTCAGCCTTGTGGGACAAAGTGTTGGGGATTATTAGTGAGAGTGAAGCACTTTGTAAACAAACCACTGGAGCTGTCACTGTCCTCGTGACATTCTCAAAAAATGCTGCTATTGGCAAATTGCACACAGTTTAGCTAGAATGATTTGTTATCTCCTGGCTGGTTTCTGACAGCATATATCAAAGCAGTATTTAAATTAAAACCAAACATGTTTCTTCCTGATAAAAGGTACACTTAACCTCACAGCTTCTAGAAAAAAATTCTGTCTTTATTGACTTCTTGGGATGCACAGCTGTAGTGCAGCTGCTTTCATTTTAAAGCTACAGGAACCCAAACCACTCTCTATCTTCAAGTACTTGAACATAATGTATGTTCTTGTCTCATCAAAATACAGCAAGCATCCCCAGCTTTGGATTTCATATTTGCATATGTGAGGAAAAAAAAAAATCTACAGCTTCTCTTTCTGTTACTTAAAACTTCTATAGGTATGTATTATCAGTATGTTCAAGCATCAACTGCCACTTCTTCAAAATTAACATTTTAGCTACTCAGTTTATTCTTTATTCTTGCTGCAAAAACATTGTGGATGTGAAGTACTATCTTAAGTACTTTAGCCTTTTCTTTGTAGAGCTGCTGTGCAATGAAAATTACCAGAATCTATGCAGTGTTCATTACTCCTATCCAGTAGCAGTTGATACCAGCTTAGTTTTGCTACTCTGCCTCTTGGAAAGATTGGCAGGAGGGTAGACATGTTGTCCCTTCTCTTAGTGCTGTCATGCTCTTTTCTGCCTTTCCTATAAATATACTTACATATTTCACTGAAAAGTAGGAAGAGCACATAATGAATAACTGCTCATCGACCTCACACTTCCTCAGCCTAATGCATGCCACAATTGACCAGTGGTTTGCATAAAGAAAATAGGTGCTTTGGTCTTCTAGAAACTGATTGTGAACAGATACTTGTAATTACATTATCAGTAATCTGTCATCTTTAGAAGTTGCTGCAGATTCAATTGCCTTGCCGTACGTTTGTGTATGCAGAATGATGTGTTTGTTGGTTTGCTATTCCAGTGTATATATACACACTGTCTCCCTTAGAAGTATTTCTGGCAAGTACCAGTTCTGATGTAGAATATACAAGTAAACAGCAGGGTAATTTTTATGATAATGTATGGTAAACAAATTCAATGAAATTATAAGCAGCTTCTAACATGTGTCTGTTTTGGAGTGAAATGGGAGCTTGTCCTGGGGTGACGTTATGATGCTTGTATATCCCCATTCATCTGTTCTGTGCCTTTAAGACCGGCACTGAAGAGTGGAAGTTTTGTTTGGGTTTCTCTTATCAGGACACAGAGACAAGCCGTAGACAGAGCTGTTTTTTTTTTACTTCCAGCTTTGGGCTTGCGGCTTTTGCTTGCTGCTTTTGCTTGCTCTCTTTTTCTGCTCTTGCTTCTTCTCTGCTTTCTGCCTCTGCTTATTAGCTAGTTCTAGCTAAACAGTCCACATTGCTTCCTGGACTGTTTCTCCTCTCCTGTTCCTGTGACCATCTCGAACCTGCTCCGGACTGGGACCCGGGAACACCAAGGGTTCGGCTGCAGTGGCTGGCCCAGCGCCGGAGGGACTGAGAACAGAGCAACCACCCCCGAAAGAGACTTTCTGATTTTGCCATCTTTCTCAGAGCGGTGTCATCGGGTATTGTTCATTTTGTGTGCTGGGGGGTACGGGGCCAGTCAAATAAACAGGTTCTTTCCACCTCTCTCCGAGGAATTTTTTCCCGAACCGGTTGGGGGGAGGGGCCGTGTGGGTTTCGCTTTCTGGAGGGGCCCTCCTTTGCAGATTCTTTAACAAATTTGCCCTAAACCGGTACAGAGCTGTCACTTACTTTTAGCATCATTCTCAGGAAGGACTATGTGGGACAGAATGTAAAATGTTGAAATTTTGGTAAGTAAATAATGCTGGATTAAACCAGCAGGAAACATATTGCTTGTTCCAGATGAAGTTTCCAATTACCAGATTATGTCAAATAACAGTATATTACAAAACCAACCAAATTTGTAGAATACTGTTTATTAAGTAGGATTTTGCTTTACCAATACATACACCTATAATTATGAAAGGTTACAATATTTGTGAGAAACCTGGTCATAATAATCTTATTTTGTTGGAATCACTAATACTGTTGATGAATTTTTCCACATGTATAACCTTTCTGGCTTTTCTTTCCAGTTTGTCAAATGATCTCACAGAAAAACCAGCAATTCTAAAAATGGTGTTAATTTATTGTAGAGTTACTAAGTATGTATCATATATGCTCTGCACTGGACAATCAGTATACAGAAAATGGGATTGGAGGGAAAATTTGAAAGTTAAATATGCACAGTTTCATATTTGTTGTGCCTAGTTGGTAATAACACTTTGCCCTCTATTGTTCCCATAGTTGTCCATCTTCCTGTGAGTATCCTAAAAAAAAAAAAAAAAGGGACTGTCAGGAATATGGGGAGTACAGTTACACATCAAGAAATTTTGTAATTGGGCCCTCTGCATGAAATTCAGCACTCAAGAAGGCACAGAAATGTCTCTTTAGAGGGCTGTCTAGGCTAACTGACTGGTGTAGTCATTTTTATTGCATGTTAGAGAACCTGTATAATATGTTTGATTTGGATCACAAGATATAGCTTGAGATATGAATTTATACTGAGGGGAACAGAAGACTCAGTAGGAAATTATTACTGATTACTGAGTATCAGTTACTGGAGCAAGTTTAATAATGTCTTCAAATTATGGTAATACTATTAAATCCTACTCAGTCATGCTACTGGGCTCATGTTTTTTCCCTGTATAAAGGCTCAAAGTATAGGTCTGTCACTCGCTTCTCTTTTTAAAGTGAATTCTGTTGGTGACAGTAAATCTCAATGCATGTTAATGGCTCTAAACTACATCTGTTTCCCTTGCTGATGACTTCCCTGGTTTTGCTACTCTTTGTTGGGCTGCCAGCTCAGTACAGCATGGCTCTGACTGCAGCCATGAGATGTTCCATGCATTTCGCATAGATTCAGAAAGGACTCAAGAGGAACAAATCTATTCTTGGAGCAGTCTCTTTTGAAGATTATACCTTACAATATAAAATCAATGCAATGAAGGTCTGATGCTACTGACATCTTCTGAAGTGAGTGCATGCATCTGGTTTTGAATTCCCACTGGGGAGAATCATTGGAATAATCTGTGGGTCAGCTAAGAGCAGCCAAAGAGGAGAAAGGGTGGAATGTATTCCTCTGCATATCTGTCATTTGTAGCTCTACCAATTCTGAGCCAGCTGGTGTAGAGCAATTACTACATAAGTTTCGGTATTAAGTTGGAAAACTTTCCAAAAAACAAAGAGAAGAAAAATGGTGAGCATTTTATGCAAGGAGGAATTAAGGCTACATTTGGTGTGTTAGAGTTTTTAAATGAGGCTCGTATGTTCCAGAGTACAAGCTTGTTTTGCGTGATGCTCTGCTGTTGGAGCATGGCTTGCCTGGGCACTCAGCCCTGGCATGAAAGGCACTCGAATAGTTTGGAAATTAGGAGAAGCAAATGGTGACACAGTGGATGTTCATTTGTGCATAGTCTTTCTTAAATGGCTCCTATGAAGAGACTGAAGCAATGTAATGGAAGGAGCATGAAAGGAGCTGAGTTGACTTTCCCAGAAATTGAACTGGTAAATACAACAAGTGTCAAAATTAATTTTTTCTCATTTGCTAGTCAGATTATCTGGTTTTGTCAGATGTGTATTTCTTATGTTGACTTCAGAGTTTTAGATACACTGTATTTTTAAAGTTACACTGTAACTTAAGAATTTGTAAGTGACTGGTCTGCCAGCATGCCTCAGCTCTGAGGACAGCAGTTTTCAGGCTTATTTGTCCCTAGCTGTCTGCTGAGATTTCATGCTTTGTTTTCAGGGCATATATTGCTTGGCATGTTTCCCCTTCTTGACTTCTGTTACTGGTTTAAACCAGATGGGCCACAGGTAATTAGTTTGGCTTCATGAAAACGGTGTAGGCTACTCCATGGCAAGAACAGATCTGTGCTTCTCCCTGTTTGGAGAGCAAGGACTGCAAAGACAGTGGCTGGGATGGGATGTGTGTATTAAAGAAGAGTGCCAGCCCTTAATGTTCTGTAAAAATTCATTAGGTACAGAGATACCATTCTGCTTCCTGATAAAAATATAGCAAGTTTTCACTTTCAGTCTGTTAAAATTCACAGTCCCCCAGTGATATGAAGCACTAGGGTTGTATGAAGGAACAACTCCCAGGGCTTCTGTTGTGAATCTGTAGCACTCAGTTACACTTTTCTTGCTTGTCGAGCTGTCTAGGTTTTGTTAGTTTTAAAATACCTACATTAATCTTCCTTATCTGAGAATTTGGTAAAGAGATTTTTGCCACTGAGAAAATTTGAACACATTCAGTAATGTGATTTGTGGTCTTCAGTAGAGATGTTGTTTATTTTGAATTATGATCTTTTCTGTGGACAAGGGACCTTTTGCTCTGAAGGCAGAAAAGAGCCCTTTTGCTCTGAAGGCACCTGAGTGTCAGCATTGCTGAAATAGGTACACCAGAAAAAGACAGTGCACAGGTAGGGCTGCAGGTTTTTACTTCTGAATTTAAGCTACTATTCAGAATAATAGTATTCAGAATAGTAGTAGAGTGCAAGTAGTAGTATTGGAAGGTGCAAATAATTTTTTAAAAAGTCAAAATAAACTATGACTACATTAATTTTACTAGAAGTTTATCTAGCAAACTCTTAAACGCTACATATGAATGGATGTCAGAACTCCCAGACTACCTACACCCTTAGAAGGTTCTCCCTAATGTCTAGCCCAGGTTTGCTAAAGCAATTATCGTTAGAATCATTATCAAATGAACTGCTAAACTCTTGTGTTTCCTTTAAAATTCTCCTTTCTCATTTGCTCATTCTTTTCTAATTTTTGTCTCTTGGGATGATGTTTCTCTGATTTACTAACAATAAGATGTCCTTTCATACTATGTAAGCAAAACGAGATTTGGAGATGTTAAGATGGGCTTTAAATGGGAGGGGAGGGACCCTCCTGCTTTTGTTTCTGCCCTTATCTGTTCCAGCACTTTAGTGTGGGAAACTGGCAGAGTGTTCTCTGAGTAGAACCAGATGAATAACCATGACTGGAAGAGTGTATGTGACCAGTGAGAATCACACTGGTTTTATGGAATAACCTGTGTTATTCCTTTTCAGTTTAATTTTTAATTCTGTTTTAAGAGGAATAAGACTTTTGTACAGAGATTGTAAATACATTAAAAAGTTGGGAGGAGAAATTTATACTAACTTGGCATTTGCGTTATTTGTTTCTCCTGAAATGGACTGACCTTAACATTGTGGTTCAATGGACATTTTTGGGTTTGAAATGCACAGTCCATGATTTGTCATATTGATCTGGGTTTGTATGCCACAAGATCAGATACTGTGTTTGTATCATGCTTCACCTCTTGCAACATTTTGTCCTTAGAAGGGAATTAGAGAAAAAAAAATAATCTGTATTTCAGAGGATAGTGAAGGTACTTGAGTTTACAGTAAGCATGTGCATTTTCTGAAATGCCTGAGTAACATGCATCTCTGCAAAAGCCTTGATCTTTTGTCTGGGAGGATGTACTTACTGAGGGAGAGAGGTCAGAGATGGAGAACATGCTGTGCTTTTTACAGTCTGCATTCAGCTGCATGGAATTCATCCCCCACTATGTGGAAATCTGCTTTTGTATACCTGAGGATCTCTTTTTTGTTGGTTAAACATTCAATATGGTCGTGTTCTTTTGACAGCAGGGATTACATCTGTAATTATTGTTCATGACTTTGAAGAGCAGTATTGTTTCAAGATCCTGTTGCTGACTTGGCTGCTTCATACAGTGCTGTTGTAGACACACCTTAATTCTGTTTTTAGCCTGATTTCTGAGGTGAAAAGGTGTCTGTAAGCTTTCTCTCTTACATTTTTCATCTCTCTGCCAAAGCTTCTTTGGCATTTGACCAGTTTCAAGCCAAATTGAGATAGGCATAGAATTTTAATAGTCAGGTTCCTGTTACTTCATGAAAATATATGTACCTGGACAGATGAAGATAAAAAATCTTTTTTTTTCCCCTAGACCCAGCTGTAAGAGGGCATTGTAAGTGGAACATCTATAGGACACCAGAAATGTAGTTGCAAAACATCCATGGAAACAGGGATTCACATAGAATTGTTTTCTAAGTACTGATAGTGGAAAATTATTGCAGTGAGCTGTCATTCTGAGAGTTTTGAAAAGCCTGAAATGAGAAAGGGTAGTTACAAAACTGTTGAGGATTTTTTCGGAAAAGGAAATGGTTTCAGATTGAACTTGGTTACGCATTTGACTGTTTCATAATCAATGCCTATAATTGTGTGATGAACAGAGTAGTCGTTTAGCTCTTTTTTCTATTTTAGAACAGACTTCATGCAGGAAGAAACAGTGGATTTTTATTCAGTGATTTTGCATGAACTGAATTCAGTGGTCTGTGTTCATCAAATGCAGTAGCATTATCTTGTAGTGCTCCTACCTGCAACGAGCTATGAAAACCAATAATATCTCAAGATGAAGAAAGCTTTGCAAACAGTTGCTCTACAGAAAATTATACATGACAAGAAAATTAAGTCATTACTGAGAGGCTGACTTCTGAAATAGAATCATAGTGGAAACAGAAAATCAATCAGTTTTCCATTATGAAGGCTATGCAAAGATGAGGAGACAGGAAACCTCTCTTTTAAAAAGGAGGGTGAAGGTGAGGTAACCCTACAAGAATGCAGTTTGAACTTGCAGGGAATAGCAGTCAGTTAAAAGACTTTTTTTCTCCTTATTTCATTTTGAGAGTCATTGTAGTGAGACAAGATGTAATTGAGAATGTAGATTCATTTGAAAGTAAATGAAAGCAGCTTTCATTGTTGAAGTATTTTTTTCCAATCTTTCAATATGAAAGACTACAAACTCAAAACCTTACAAAAATACTTATCAGTAAAGCGTTACTGGGAATTTTGAGACATATAACTGTATGTAATTTGGAAGATGCAGGTAATAAACATTCTAGGCTGTGAAACAAACCCCCCTGGAGTTATTTTAGGCATTAAAAGATAGAATACTAAAAAGAGACTGTGGAATTCTAGGCTGTGTATATGGAAATACCAAGGAAAACAGGTGGTTTCTTGTAGATCTGTGATGTTGTCCCAATAATAGGGATTTTGTGTATACATGTGGCAGTGTGCCATTGGGAAGTGTTGACAGATTCTCAGGAATGTGTGCAAATAAGACTTATGCTCTCAGGGGAATCATCGTTCTGTAAGTTCTGCCAGGTTGCCATTGCTCCCTTACTTGAAAGGAGAACTTGTAAAGATTATGTTGTATTCCTGAGGCTTTTTATGGGAAGGATTTCTGTGGATGTTATGTAAGGCAGCTTCTTTACTGTTTGTTAAAAGGAAAATACCTAACAGCATAAAAAATGTCCACTTAAGGTTAAAACAGAAATTAACTGGAAAGGAAAACTCTCATTTTCTCTTTGCAATGTCCTTTTGTTCCTCCACCCCCTTTCTGCACACCCAGCAGTCTCATGCTCTGTTTCCTATCCTTAGTGTTAATAATTTCACAGCACTGATAGTTTCTACTTGTAGAAGTTTTTGTAGAGATTTTGTAGAAAGTCACCTCTCTGAATTCCTGATGTATGGTGCTTTATCCTTTAAATGTTGAACTGTAGTGGCAGACACTTTTTAGATTAATTCCAGATATGTATTTTTACAGGGCTAAGTCCATATTTCTTATAAATTTTAATAAATACTTTAAAATACCATAAAGAACAGATATTGTATCCATTAGAAAATTTTATTGGTCCAAGAAATTTAAGCGAGTGTTTACATTTGGCTGGTATTTTAGAAATAGAATCCTACAGATTTTTCTAGAAAACAGAAAATTGAAGTATATGGGATAAATATCATTCCTTATTAACAGTTGTTTCAAACAAGAAAGAACAAAAATCAAGCTTAATTTCTTTGAGAGGTGCTTTTCCTTTTTAATAGCAAGGAAAACACATTGACCACAAATTGTTAGTTCAAAATATTGATTGCATAAGATAGAGGCTACAGTTTGATTTTCCTTTTACTGTGGAATTTTATATCATTACCAGTGTCTGAGGATTTTCAAGTCACTCTTTAAGTGACAGAACTGATACCTATCACACTTTTCATGTCTTTTCTTATGGAAATTTATTTATGCACTTCATACTTTGCATTGGTGTAGTCTTGCTTAGATATTTCCCCTGCCTGAAATATACATGCCAAAAAAAAAAAAATAAACCATATACCCTGTACTGAAAGTAGACCATGAGTGTAAGATGAATTTTTGGATCCTGAATTGTCAATCAGAAAAGTAGTTTGAGTGATGACTCAAGTCTGAATACTTCCTAGCTTTGCATCTACTTTTCACCAGAGCATTTATCTTTGCCAGAGAAGCTCTTTCATCAAAACATGGAAAGCATATTGGATAAAGAAGACATAAAAATACAATATAATGCCTGGTTGCATAGGTTGAGATATAATATTGCACTGCCACATTAAAACTGATTTGAAAGGACCTAAAAACTCCAGTGCTTTCTCTACAATAATGCAAACCAAACCTGTGACTATGAGGCCTGAGTGAGTTTGAGGCCTATTTAATAATAAAAAAATCCTCAATTACCTCAGATTAAAAAAAAAAAAAATGGTTCTTGTTAATAGTGTAAGGCAATGGTTTTCAACAATCCCAGAAAAATCAGTCTTGTCCTCTTGTCTTTCCTTTCTTCCCAGTGTCTGTTTCATTAGGGTATGCACTGAGTAGCAGGCTTGGTTGTAGATTCAACTTATATAGTTCAGTTTTTCAGTTGATTATAATTCACATTCATGTATTTTGTTCAATCCAGATTACTGAAAACCTCCATGGGTGCTGAATAGCTATAGTTGGTACTATCAGGAATGCCAGGGAATTTCAACCCTTTGAGGATATCCATAGGTGAATCTGGTTTCATCCCAGTGCCCTGTGCTCCAGTAGGGTCAGGGCAATGGCAGCAGGCCCATCACTCGTGTGGCCTCCCCAGTGCCCCTGCCCCAGGGAGCGCGTGCTGGCATGGGATGATCCGGGGGGCTGGAGCTCCAGGGCTGGGGATTGAGGGGCTGGGAGTACCAGCTGTGCCACCCTTTCTCCATCCTGTCTTCATTCTTTCTTCTCCCCTCCTACATCATTATCCTTCTCCCAGATGTGGGAGGGTTTCAGGATCTTGGGACAAGAGTTTGGGTCTGGTTTTGCAAACAGGCTGAGAGGAGCCCTGGCTTGCTCTAGACCAGTAGAAGTTTTAAGAGCAGATTTGCAGAGAAAACTCAATTGTTACACTTGTCTCTCCTTCTGCAATGTCTCTTAATCTTCTTCATAAAGTTTTAAATTAAACAAGCCATGTTAAAAAAATAATCCCAAGTGAAAGTGGAATCTGCTCCAGTTTAGCAGACTAGAAATATTCAGCAAACTGGGTAAGTTATGCCAAATTCTCTTCAAGACAGTGGGATTTAGGCTTGAGTGTTTTAGCAAACAAGGGTAACTATACGTACAAGCTCTTTTTTTTTTTTTTTAATGGAGGTTTAGGTTGGAACCTTAGGAGAAGAGTTCAAGACATGTTTGTACAATGCTCTAGGTATATGGGGAGATTATCAGGGCTGTCTTGTGCAGGGCCAGTTGGCCTTGATGATCCTTGTGGGTCCCTTCCAACTCAGCATATTTGATCATTCTGTGATTCTATGTATATTGTACAGAGCTAATAAATGATGATGAAGCCTCTGCCACTTCACTGACTATTTTGGAAATGGTCTTAAAAGTTTAGAAGAATGACAAGCTTTTGACTTAGTCAAAAGTAAAGTATTACTGTTTGACTTTTTAAAGTATTAGTCAAATGGAAAGTATTACTTGCATGGACTTTGCATATTCTGTGCCAAGTCTCCTGACTTTTCCTGCTGGATTTCTCAACAAAGTAGTCAGTAGAACATGCCTGCCCTTGAATTAGGTTTACATAAATATCAGAATGATTGAAAAACCTCCAGTTTGAAGTATAATAGCTGTTGAAAAAATATTTGGGGGGGTTTTATTCTTGAGTGCCAGTTTTCTCGACTCAGGACAATTCTAAAGGCGTGAGTCAAATAGTCCTGGTTTTGTTCCAGTGGAGTTTCCCAAAGTGCTTGACTAGAGCAGAGTTGACTATTCATTGAACTGGTGAGTGGTGCTTGTTTTTTTGGAGTGCTACTGTTTTAACACTATATGTTAATGGACAAAGTATATTCATTGCTGCTGGGTTTGTTCCAAGTTGGAAATTTGTGCCCTTGCCACTCAGACGACATTCCCTTGTAACTGAAGTAGTTGAGTTACAAAATTGCTTTGGAGAAAATGATGGCAATATCCACTTTAACCTGTGGGTTTCTTTTTAAGTTACACATGCAAATTTCATTAAAGTACTACCTGGCTAAATCTATAAAGCAATCCAACTTGCCCTAATATCTAATACACATTATAATTACTTTTTATGTTTTTCCCTTCAGGAGTAATCACAATCAATTTACTGAAAATGGGTTTTGCTGGAATTTGCATTGGGAAATTGCTTTGCCCACAGACATCCAAGTTGCCATAACATTGTTTCAAAGATGTATTTATTATTTAATTCTTGTAGAACAACTGTAGTTTGCAATTGCAGTACATCACAAGTAGATGACTATAAGAAAGCCTGAGGTCCACTAGTAGGTTCCAGAAGTGAAGATTTTTAAAAATTTGTTACAACCCTTGAATGAAAAGAATGAGATTTCTCCTTCCTGTGACCAGTATATCATTAGTTCTGAAAATCTGACAGGCGTGTTATATGATTTAATCTGCCCTAGTTTGTAACCTGCATTTTGTTCACCTCTTTCCTTATGCAGTAGAACACAAAGTGTCCTTGTGAACTGATAAATGAACACTGTTATGCTCTGGTGATCCATGCAGCACATGTTGTTGGATGTAGAATTTGCACGCTGATCCAAAAAGGATAAAGGTCAAAATATGTGATTTTTCTGTTTATTACTTGCATCTGTCACTGAGCATCTTTTTTGTTTTTTCATTTAAGATGGAACGTGAGTGCTTTTAAAAGCATATCTTGCTTAGACAAGGTTTGGTTTATAATTTCATGTTCAAGTAGCAGTTTCTGGTAGTATTGTGAAAGTCTGGATTCTGCAGTCTCTCTCCTCTGCTCTCTAGAGGAATCTTGTACAATGCTATAAGTTTGTCTCTTAAATGGCAGAGGTGTACCGCAGAGTTTTTAGCTGTTAAAGTACATTTTTTTCCCTTCTCTCTCTTTTTTTCAATGTCCTCCTATATCCCAGATTATCTAGAACAATATCCTACTTCTCTACCTGTTTGTCTCATGTTAACATGCTTCAGAGCCCTCTGGTTGAGGACAGGGTTCTTCTGGCAGTAGCTTCTCCATTTTAGTCCAGTCCCATCTTTGCAATGTGATTAAGGTTGCCTTGTGTTGCCTGCTGTGCTGTTTGTGCTGCTATGTTGAAATTACAAATTCTCTTTGAAACAGATTCAATGTTTTCAGGCAACTTGTGTGAACTAATTGTTTCCATCTTGAATGATTGAAGGAAGTCAATCATTCAAGTCAAGCCTCTCTGAGTCCAAAACAGACAAAATGCACACCCCTTCACCCAGGAAGATAAGGTAGATATTAATCCAGGTTTATATTTTGTAAATCAAGGGTAAGCAAGATAAAAGGGGAAGAATGGTTTTCCATATTTCATACCAAGATGTGCTGAAGGCATAACTAGACTTTTGTCTAGAAAAGGTGATAGAATGGATTTCTTCTATCTTCTCCCCTGCCCAAAGAAAGAAATTGACCTGTTTTTGTCTGAGGAAAACAGTTTTTCTTTCTTAAGTATGGTATAAACTGAAATTGTTCTTTTTGATGTCAATAAAAAAATTACCTTTGGTTTATATTTTTCTATTAACAGCTGCACCCCCCATTTATTTAAGTATGCCTTAGTGTTTTAAGTGTCAAAACCAGTTCAACAGCCCAAGCAATTAAATGTTTTGTAAAAGCTTTTAGAGTTCAATTGATTGCTACCTAAGGCAATTTGATTAGTCCACAGCACTTATAATCATTATTGTAACCATGCTGGAAATGTTTAGTTGGTAAGTATGCTGTGGAAGTATGATTCTTCCCACTGGCCACCTACATAGCATTGAATTTTTTTTTTTCTTAGATGTTTATTGCAAAAATGGCACTGGAATTCATATTTTAATTTTTTTGGCCACCTCAGAATGAAAGATTTTTTCTTATGTGATCAAATGGTATGAAACCTAAACAAGAGAATAAGCCTGGTCATTGTTGTTATTTATCTCTTCCTGTTTCTGTGTTGCTTTGTTTTGGAAGGACCAACCAGCCAGGAATGTTCACGAAGAGAGAATTTGATCAGTTGGCCTCGGCAGTAGACAGCTTCAGTCTCATGACGTACGACTATTCAGCACCACATCGGTAAGATTCCATCTGACACCAGAAAGAGCATTGAAGGAGCTAATTCCTACTGAGGTCTGGCAAATCCACAGATTTACCACTTCTAGTAAAGTGGGTAGTGCTTTGTTCTTGTATGATACTAAAGTTCTGGGTTAGTAATTAAAATAGACAATTTGTCCAGAAGCTCAAAACTAAGTACATTTTTAACAGCAATGTGTATCTGGACTTTAAATATTATGAAAGACTTTTGTACTCCAGCTAAAAAGCATTCTTTTAAAAGGATAATTTACTCTTTTCCAGGCTAAATAACTCTCTTTGAGTTATTTAGCACAGTTCTGCAGGATAGGTACATTAATAATCTACTAATAATAACATTGTCAAACAAATTAGTTTAAAACAATTGATACTTCATTTGCCTTTAAATATGAGCACAGTTCCCAGCAACTTTGCTCTGTTGTATTAGCATGTTGAGTTTTAATGGCACAGGTATCATGAAGGCTTTGAGGCAGATGATTAGTAGGGAGTAGCAGATGTTGATATTTGTAAGACTGGGATATCCTCTTCCTGTTACCATGCTAGAGAGTGCCTTTTGTCATATTAATGTTTGAGCCAGAGCCTGCTCTCCTCTCCAGTGAGGTAGGAATGGAATGAGCACAATATCCTAATGTTATGTACATGACAACTCAATTACTCTGTGTATTAAGGCTATGCTCTTTTTTTTCCTGTAGGTTTTTGTTCGGTACTTTGTAGGTTTTTCCCCATAAATAAGTGTTACACAATTTTGCTTAATAGTCACTAATTTTATAGTTCTTTCTGCAAGTAAATGGTCAATTCTGTTCCAGTATGTTTTGCCAGATTGCTGCAAAAACATTGAGGAAAAAAACTGAAGTCATACAGAATTTTGAATTGTGGCATATGCATTGTGCAAGACCCAGTAGCAATGTGCTAGGGGGAAACATTTTCTTACCTCTAGGAAGGAATTGTGTGTCTCTTCACCTTAGAATTGAATCAAAAAGTCAAGAGTGGGGCAATCATGTTTTGTATATCAGGACTTCAAGCTACAGAAGAATGTGCATTTAACACTGATAGAATTATAGGTTCATCTTCACTGATTTTTGTGTGCCAAAGTTTTCTTTTTACAATTACACTGGTCAAAAAGAGAAGGCTGAGTGTGAACATGTACTTTTTCTAACAGTCTGTTTGATTTTTTGCTAACTTGACAGACCTGGTCCAAATTCCCCCCTTCCCTGGGTACGAGCTTGTGTTGAAGTACTGGATCCTGATTCAAAATGGAGGAATAAAATACTTTTAGGACTGAATTTCTATGGCATGGACTATTCTGCTTTGGGAACTTCTGGGGAGCCAATCCTTGGCAGCAGGTATGACTTCTCTGGATTGTAAGTACTTCTGTATGATATATTCTCACAAAAATTAGAAATTCACAAGTAGTCTTATTTAGAAATATGGATGAGTTAGCAAAACAGAAACTGCAAAAGTGATAAATCTGCACATGCAGTAGTAGCTCACCAGTTAGAGTAAGACCTGTAACTTTCTTCCCTGTACAGAAATGCAGATAGATGGCACAGTTATCCTGTCAGAACTCATATGCAAAAATGGTTTGTGTAGTTTTCCCTCTTTCCTCTATTCATGCTTATACATGCAGGTTGCCATCTTTGTGTTAAAAATGTTCTGCAGTATTGTCTTATGCTCTGCATCATTTTGGGGGTTCCTGCAGTTGTCCTAATGATTCTCTCTCTCAGCTCCTGAAGTTGTTACTTGTTATTTTGAAATTTGATAATGGTTTCCAACAGCAATCTTTCAGTGCTGATCTCTGAATCAGACTGAATAACAGGAAAGGGGAAAATAAATACCTTTCACCATTGTGTATGGTGAAAGGTATTTAGCAAGTACTCCAGAATGACTTCTGAAAAATTGATGGTGATGGTTAGGCAGGAAGAATACTCAATAATCAAAGCATTGTTGATTTACAGACTTCATTACACAAGCTCATCAAAATTATGTAGCTTCGCTGTAATATTTACAGCTCCTTTTGCAAATGGAGTGTGGCACTATCTAGCAGAATAAAAGGTTCTTGTTTTTTTTCTGAACTTCAGCTTTTGAAATTAAGTTTCCACTTGAAAAACACTGTGCACTAGGATGGCATTTACTTTTTGTAGATTCTTCTGGACTATATTAATTCATGTTGCTTTTAATTATTGGCAAAAAATGCCCTAGCCAAGAGTCATGTATAAAACTTTAAGCTTTGTAAGTTTTACTTTTTTAAAAAAGTTTTTTATGTTTCTGAAGAGGCTATTTACCTGGTAAGACACTGGTGCATAGTATGGTTCTGTTAACATATTCTTCACTGACAGATCATGAGATTGTAGTTTTCCAGGTATTTACCAGAAGCAAGATTTTCTGGACAAAGTCTTTAAGAGGCTTTTAGTTTATGCATAAAACACATCAATTTTCCCTTTGCTATGTTACCCATTGGTCAGTGGCTATGTTTATTTTTCCAGAAATATAGGTCTAAGCATCCGCAGTTGTATATGTCATGTAATAATGTAAAGGTAGAATAGGCTCAAAATAAAATAGCTTCAAAATAGGCAAAACTTCTGATATAAAGAGCAGAAAAGAAGGGGGTTTTAGTGTAAAATAAGCTTTCTGCTACTTGGTATCAGGCCATTTGTAAGGAAGTCTTTTGACCTGTAAAAAGTGCTGAAGGATTGATGCATTTCACCTTTAAGGCACTGTCCATATGATGTAGTGGTAGTGAAACTGAGCTGAAGTACTAAAATTAAAATGAATTCAAAGTCTATTCATTTAAGTGCAGTCTGGTTTGTGTCAGCTTCTTTGTTGTAGAGTTCTGCTCAAGTTTTTGCATATGAAATTTATTACATGTCTCCAGCATGTCAGTGCTCCTTGGCACACAGTAAGGTGCACCATTTCTTGTTGAAACATATTCATTGGAATCTGATCCTCTTTAAGAAGAGAGATGGAGAATTGAAAGATTCAGTGGCAAACTGTGTATTCTAAAGTTGTTTGATGTCAGTGTATTATGCATCTTAATTGATTATTAGCAAAGTGTAAAGAATTGCATGCAGAATGCAGAAATCTATGCTGTTCTCGAGTTCATGTTTTTCTTTAGGATAGGAATTATGTGATGGAAAGAGATGCTGAACATAGGTGGATTTCATTCTCTACATATTTTTTTCAGTCCAGAAATTCATGAAATAACTTACAATAGAACTCCTATTTGCATAACATATTATTTGGCAGTGGTTTTTTATTGCAGAATGTAATATAAAGGTAGAAGGTAGAAAGTATACTTGCAAAGATGTACAACCTTTCCGTGTAATATCCTGTTTCCTCCATACAGACAATAAGAAGTAATAGGTATATATGTATATCCTTGCATAAACATATATATCTATATAGATATATCTCAAGATTAAATTAAATGAAAACAATTTCTCTCTTAGAGCAGCACAGTGTAGCTTGTCCTTGGGTGTTGTTGCAGTAAGAACTACAATTTATATTTGCAGCAACAATTTCTTTCTTAAAGCTCAGTCACAACTATTACTTATTAATGCAATGAGTCAATCACAGAGATTACAGCACTTTCTGGTGCTTTAATCAACCAAGTACTGTTTGGTTAGCTGCAGGGAAGCTGCATTCCTGAGTATATTTCATTGTGACATAATTTTATGAAATCCTAAGCTGGAAATAAAGGTGTTCTGTTTGTGATTCTTCAAATCACCTGTAGTGCTTCTGGCGATGTTTTCTGTCCTCTGGCTGTCAAGAATCAGGTGTCTGAATTGTTAAGATGCAGAGATGCAGTCATTCTAACTTTCCACTGTATTAAAATCCTGTCAGAACATAACCATCTGGTGCTGCTTCCCTGCTTTTCTAGTGATCACCTTGTTCCAGCATGTCCTCTGTTGATACTGTGACCTGACAGTATTTCCTCTTCACCTCACAAGTGTATGTCTTGGGTAAATAATATTTGCAGTATACTCTGAAGCTGAAGAAATGGGTTAGTCTTTCTGAGAGATCTTTGAGCCCTATTGAGACCTGCAGTAGGTCAGCAAGCCTCTCAATCTCACGAGCTTCTGACTTCCAATGTACTTTTTCTGCCTTTAGCTATCTGTTCTACAGAATCTCTCTTAATCATTGGGACATTAAATTTCAGTTGCAGTTTTATTTTGCCTTCTCATGGGAGGTTGCACAGCAGTGTAACACTGTTTTTTATTCCATGTCATCTAAAACCTATGTCCATTATGACCTGGCCCAAAAGGGAATGGATAAACTTCATTGCTAGCTGTGAATTAAAAGCAATATAAATCAAAGACTGTCAGGCGGCAATGGTGTCACTTGTGTTTAATAAATCAGAATTCTTTATTGAGCCCCTCCCTGCTAAGTTTCTTGTGATAATGTCATTTTGTCCTTTTTTTTTATAGTGTTGGAAGAGGGAAGATACAATCTCTAATATTTCACCTGGCTCTGTGTAATTTTTGAATATATTTTGCCTTCAAGCTGCTTTTGTTCCAAATGTAGCCATTGAAAATAGATATGTGAATAACTGTTATTTTGAAACAATGCTGTGTGTGCTTTTCTTTTATTTAAAGTAATCTGAATAAGGACTTTTATGTTAATTTTAAACATTTAAGAAGATTGATATAGTAAATTGCCAGCTGAAGCAAGGGAGAAACTAATTTTACAATACATTGTGATGTTCAGAGATAGAAAATAAGATGACTAGCAAGCTATGTGAGGATAGTAGAGTTCTACTGAGGATTTCATTGGCTGCCTGCCATTCTGTAAATACCACATAAAATGTGGTACTTAGAAACAGTTAGAGGTGAACTTTTTCTCTGAATTATCATGACAGTGTCTTTATAAGCAGCAGTTTAAGGTTTGGGCCAACTGTGACTCATGATTTTGTATTATAGAAGTTAGCAAAAAGCTTGTGCCAGGAACACTTTTACTCTTGAAGCAGCAAAGCTTTTACAACATTTCTCTTCGTGCTGTAATTTTCTCAGGATTTCTATTACCTCCCTGTATGCCAGGATTCTGTATCCTGATTTAATCTATTTTGTTCATAGTTCATGGGATTTTGGGGAGATACTAATGTTTCAAGTAAAGCAATGTACCCATTAGTTTTGTAGGACTGAACAGCTTGACCTTTTGTCCACCTCTCCTCTTTACTGAAGAAACTGCTAAGCTATTTCTTCTTAACTTGAACTGCTGGGTCAGATGGTAAAATCATGGCAGTGATAGAACTAAGTTACAATTGGGCCTGGAATCAGAAGTTATTTCTGTATTACAGATGTCTAAATATTTCAGGAGTTTTGAAAAGTTTTATTCTATTAAGTTTCCTCTGGAATATTCTGGTACATGTCTCTTCCATGGTATATCTGTCCCTCCCTCCCTTTAGGAATGGAAGGTGAAATTGAGCTGTTAGCTGAAAGTGTAAGACTAGTTAATTCATGTAAGGTAGATAGAGCATCTTACAAAGTAAAATTATGGATCGTGTTTCAGCTTATCCAAATTTACCTTGTGATGATAAATAAAAAAAGATGTTAAAATTGTTCTTATGTATAACACATTCATATTTCTTTTGAAATGAGGGAAAGCTGTCTTTTGTTTATTAGGCAAATTATTGGTTCCCAGGTTCGCTTGTACAATGGCATTGGCTGCGGGTGAGTGTGTATATCCCAGTGAATCTGCTTTAAAAAACTGGACAGTTGTGATATACATTTTAAATGGTGAGCATATTATTGTGAAATATGCTCTTCTCCATCTGCCATGGTGTTTTTAAATAGCAAATTTGCTACAGGCAATATTTAGGCAGTTAAATATTGACAAAATAATAAGGATGCTGTTCTTTACTGTTGTTGTACTCCAGCCATTAGAAGATAGCATGATAAAATTAGGAAAAATAATTCTGTGGTTTAAAACTAAGAGCCAGAAACCTTTACTGTAAGCTAAATTTACTTATGTCCTTAGAATTGCGTGTGGGCATTTGTGCCCACTGTAAAGTGAAAGAAGCTTGTTGCTATGGTAGATATTTTTGTCCCCAGTGAGGGGAGTGGAATTATGAGGAGGACTCCATCTTATCAGAAGGCTAATTATTTTATTATACTATATTATTTTTTACTATATTACACTATATTACATCTAAACTGAATGTGCCAAGCACTCAACTCTGCACACACTGCACAGCATCCCGTGACTGTCAGCCGCCAGTCCTGACACACGCACACTTGGCCCTGATAGGCCAAGGAAGCAAAACACCCTCACTTTGGGTAAACAATCTCCATATTGTATTCTACTTTTGCACAAACACAGGTACAGTAGATGATAATAATTGTTTTTCCTTTCTCTGAGGTTCAGAGAATGTGAAACCCAGAAATATTCTTGGGAAGAATTGTGCCTTGCTTTTCTCTGTGAAGAGAAATGTGGCTACATGTTGCTTTGGTAGCCTTCCTTGGGCTTGTGAGATCACTAATGGTAGACCTTAAGGCAGTTACATGATGATTAATAAAGATGGCACCATGTATGTATCCACATCATTCCACTATGAATCCCTTTGCTCTCATTGCCCCATCCTCTCTCATTCTCAGGGCTGAAAGGGTAATCATTAATTTTGCCAGGTGTTGGCTGTCCCTCACAAGGTACTCCTCGTGTTCAGTTCCCTTGCAGTTCAGTTGGGAATGAGTGTGAAAAGGACCTCCTGAAAATGCTGAGTGACTTTATACATGGAGCTGGGTCAATGCACTGTGCTCACGTGTTGGATTGTGTGCAGGATAGATTCCTCTGGGAATCTATGGATTTGGAAGGCGTGGCATCCTCTTTTGGAGCCAAAAGACAGCAGCCTGGGTGGAGCTTACCAGCTACAGTGGGACCTATCCACTGCTGACATGGAGGCATGGGCTAAGGTTAGAGGTATATTTATAAGGCTAAATATATCCAAGACAGCTGGATATATTTCACTCTTATTTCTAAACATGGGGGGTTTGAGACCTTTTCCCAAAGTAAAAAAAAAAGATCCTGGAGTTTTAGATTGATTGCCTATTGTCTTTACTAGAAAACTGGCAGTAGTGAGATAATTTGTATTTTGTTTAAGTAGGTGCATTGTTTGATGTGTAGGGTATGCTTAGGTGTTTTTAGCAGACAAACTTTTCTCTAAAAAGCAAGTAGCTTGGAGTTTTTCTCATCTTAAACTGATTTTTCAGTCCTCATTATCTAATTTTAACATAAATCTGTTCAATGGATTGAATTGCCGTGATTGTTGGGGAAGCAGTCAGAATTAAATTCAAGTTTCTATATAAATTTCTATATGCCTTTTGAAACTGATCTAAATGTCATCAGCATAGATTTAAAAGTTGAAATGAATTTTTCTTGGTAATTCAAATGTAATTTCAGTTGGTTGAATTTATAGGAAGACAACTATATACTCCTTCATTTGCTAAAGAGCACCCTTTCCAAAGCTTTATTTAGCAAGCTCTGAAACATAAAGTAGTCCCTGATAAAGCATGGCTCTTTTCTTTTCTTTTTTTTTTTTTTTTCTGTGAAGTTATGTCTTTATTACTTGGCTGTGTGTTTGCTGCCAAGCTGACTGCCACAAAAATGGTGCTGGGGACCCAGTGCTTACAATGAGTCTTTGGGGCCTTTTCCTTTGAGGTGTCTCTGGTCTGGTCCTGTGAGCTGGAGCTCGTTAGCAGTTTGAGTGCTGCTCCAGTGGTTTCATCCAAAAAAAGCATCTGTTTTATGCACTCTGAGACTGCTCCACGGTGCAAACTAAGGCCTGGTGCTAGTTTTTCTTGTAAAAGTTCCATCCTGATATGAGCTGGGAGTTTGATATAGGCAGAATCCCACAACCTAAATGCTTCCTTTCATTTTGACACAATGCTTTTAAACAGTATGATGAAAAAAGAAAATAAGGTAAAGTAACAAAACATTATTCTTTGCATATGGCAGCAAAAAAATTCCTCTAAAAATAATATTACATTTCTCAAGGTTTTGTTTTGTGCAGAGTTCTTTCAGAGGGCAAGAATAAATGTGCATGTTTATTGCAATTCCAGAGAAAAGTAGCAATCACAGCAGGAAAGTATTCAGAGTGATCAAATTACCAACAGAAGGACTCAATATCCAAGTGAAGAGCCAGTGTGGAAATATATAAGATTTAGGAATGGCTTTGAAGCCTTGAAGTAATACTTACAGGAAATAGTAATGGAGCATATAGCTATACAGTCTTTGAAGTAATAGAAGTGCAAGTGTGTTCCACAACATTAACAGCCTTTGATTTGTGCAAACAGCTTGTTTATACTTGGTATTATACAGCAGATGATTGAATAAGGTTTCTGGTGATAACATTCAATAGTGGTACAATGTCCAATAAATTTTTTCTTTATGATTTTATGAGCAATTTCAGTATATTAGTAGCACCAGCAAACAGAGTGGGGTTTTTCCACTCCAAATTAATTCATGCCCACATCAGGAGAATAGATCTAAAAATGTTGAGTAATAAATCTTACCTAAAATAAGTTTTTGGGTTTTGGGCTCTAAAAATAGGAGAGTTGCACTTCAGAATGTTGCCAGAATGCAGTGTTGTTCATGACTAAAATGGAAATCCAGGCAGACTTTGATACTATGTCTACTAAAAATATAATGAAAATTATTACAAGTTAGTTATTTGGAAATTCAGTGAAATTTAGAATATGCCTGAAGTATATCTATATATCTTAAATATATACTTTAGTTACCATGTATACCCATATAGTTAACCATTTCTTGCAGTTTTATATATGTATTTTTGTGTTTAAACCAAATGTTGATTATGTTACACTATTGTAGAAAGAAACTATATTTGAAAAAAGTAAAATCTCTCCATATTCTGCATCTTTGTAAACCTTTTGCAAGTAGCTTCTGTCTTTTGTTATTTAACTGTCCTTAAGGTTTGGGAGGTAAAAGAAAATGCCTCTAGAGTGGTATTTCCTGTAAAGTTCAAGGTAACTGCACTGCCTGGCTTATAGCAGGTACATCCTCCTCACTGCTTGTGATTGAGGATATTGAGCAGGCAAGAGGGTTAAAGAGGAGACTCAAAATCCTGTGACCCAATTTGGGTCAGACTGGGGATAGTCCTACTGCCAGCCCCTAATATAGGACGGGGCTGTAGATAGCAGATGATGCCTGCAATTTTGAATATAAAATAATTTTCTACAATGGTTAAAACCTAAAGAAGATTTTCTTATCTTTAGGGTTTGTTTGTATTTACCAAATTTAGACACATTACTATTAAACATTTTTTTTGTCCCTGTGAGTGAAAGCAAATGTCCCTGAGTCCTGGGCTTTGAGCCTCAGTAAATTAAGAAAATAAGGTGTTTCCAGCTGAGAAGGAGTTGTGGGTTAGAGATTGGTATACTGCTTCATACACTGTTCACTTGGAGCCATAAATCCAGAAATGTAAAAGTCAATGAGGCTGTTGCTTTCCATATTCATGCACTTCTTTGAATGCATTTTAATGGACAAATGTGCAGTTACATTTCACTGGATTCTGTATTTTATAGTAAAGAGACACTGGAGAGTTTTGGACAGTATTGAGCAAACTCAGTACAGGAGTGGAATGTATTTTAGTATTGACAGCAGAAATGAAGATACCTATTGATAATAATAATCTATTGAATTGCTCCTAGGTTTTAGCATTTGTGGATTGTAAGCATATGAAGAGAAATCAATGGGTCCTTCATCTTTAGGGAGCCCTTTATGTACCAAACCTGGGAAACCAATATGGTCATTGCAACCTGCCTTTGCTGAGCCCTCAATGCCCAGTGAATACACAACGAAAGCATTAGGGGAGCATGGAGTCTCTGCAGTTACCACTGTCATTTTGAGTTATAAATATGATGTGAGGGTCTCATATCACCTTGATTGCTGCTTACTTACAAATTAGAAGTCTTACTTTCCTCAGAATTTTAGTCTTTCTTTTTGTGGGCACTAAGTCTTAGCTGAGTCTGGGCATTCTTCTTCAGTTTATCCTGGCTTTGTTTCTATGTTTGAGTTTGCATATTGAAGGAGTCCTGAACAATTCTGCTTTTTGTTGATGAAGGCATCCTTGGGAACATGAATTACAAGACAGGAGAATGGGTAGAATAGTTAGAGATGAATGGAAAATTGTTTGTCATGTGTAAATTTCTCTTACAGTTGACCCTGAAAGCCAGAGCTGTAAGCATCTCTATGTATAAAGTGGGTATCATGTTGCAACTGTTTAAATCTTAAGTGTCAGTGTGTCTGTAAGCCTTGCTTGAAGATGCCATTTTTAGAATTTCTAGAACTATGAGTTGATAAGGGTAACAAACACAGTGCTTCCATTTAAAGGCATAGCCAGTATGGCAGTATCTGTGGGGCACTTTTTCTGATTTATACTCAGGAGTATTTTAGCTGGTTTTTTATTCTTCCTCACAAATCTCATCATGAAAGAAATGTGATGAATGTGGTGGTGAAAACTATCCATCAAAAGCAGCATAGTCTTAAGAAAACCAAGTTAAAATTAAGTCAGGAGAAGGTGCTTGCTAAATATAATGTAAATTTAGTCTTTCTCCAAATTAAAAAAAAAAAAAGCCCTGTACCACTGATGGTAATTTGTCAAGCTTGCAGGGTACTCCACTGATACATTTCAATGTGATCTGAAAACCTCTTTCCAAAAATGTAGAGTTTTCATCTTGCTTCTTACCCCTAGAGTATTCCTTGAGGACATCCATAAAAGGTAATATTAAGAATAAGATGTGCCTGGAACTCTGTAGCTGACTGGCAGCATTTATTTAGCAGGTGTATTAAGAGAAGTTGAAAATCTGTGGGTTTTTAAAGCAAAAATCTGGTACTGAATCATGAGCTTGCCTAAAGTAAACCACTGTTAATTTGCAAAGAAACCGTTTGCCATTAGTCTTTTGTGAAATGGTGTTATCAAGCTGCGTAATGGACTGATGGCATCCTTTGCTATGTACAGGAGTGTCTTCCAGGATAAATAGTACTTTATTAGAATCTGTTTTATAGTTCTGTGAGAAAGAGATGTTTAAATAGGAGTGGATTAGGAACATAAAATCTTCAAGTGCATTAGTAGATGGATTTAAACACTAGGGTGTTTGTGGCAACAGATGAAATAATTTGTTCTGAAGAACTCAGAAATCTTGTACTTGAGCAGGAAAAAATGTGTTTTTTAGTTTAGTTTTTTAGTTGCAGTAAGGAAGAATAAATGTCATCAGAAATAGTTGTAGTTTTACAGCATGGAAAAAAATGACATGGAGAAAATTGCCTGGAGCCATTTGTTTCAAATGACATTAGTGTGCATATTTTCACATGTGCTGCTCAGATTTCCATTCTAAACGATTCCATTCGCTTTCTCTAAGTTCATTGCACTTAGTTACTAGAATTCCCTTCTTTGCATTGGACACAATTTACAATCACCTCTTCTGCTCTGCTACATATTGACAGCTGTTATTTGAAAGTAGTGTTTCTGTTCACAGGGATTTGATTGGAAGTTATCCTTAGAATTGTGGTGCTGTTATTTATATACATTCTGTGTGGAAAAACCACCAAAGCAGCCCAGTGTAATTCACTCTGATACTTATGGAGGGTTTAAAATCTTAAGAATGAGTTATTTCCAAAACTGTTTGTTCCATCTCCTTAGTGTCCAAATTCCAGAATGTGTTCACAGACCGCTGGAGTAGTATTAGCTAATCTAGGGAATATTTGCTGCTTGATAGTTTTTATTTTGGCCACTGTTCTGAGTATTCTTGGATTCTGACATTAAATTACCTGCTGTTTAAATGTTTCTCTTCCTCCCTCCATGAGTTTGGAAATCTCTGCAATAAAGTATTTTGGCAGCTATAATTTTTAGATATCTGAATAGTAGTAATAGAATATTTCTTGAGCTGATTTTTTTTTAACATGCTGATTTATACAATGAAACTCTTTGTTCACAGGATAATAAATTTGTTCCAGAGCATATTTTCACATTAAAGTTTCAGCTTAGAATAATTTTTTGATTATTATTAGGAATGAGAAACACATTTGATATTTACCTGTTTTAGCATATTTTACACATAAAGCCTGCATCCAGCAAAAAGCTACTTGTTCATGAAAATGAGTCCTCAGTTGGCACAAAATCACACATAATGACAAGAAGAGTGATCAGGGGACAGAGGCCTTTGAAGTTAACCTTTCTTCATTTATATAATTTGAAAAATGCTGGTATATTTATTTATTCAGTACTATTATGTTAGTTTGAAGCTGATTTTGCTTTCCACAGTCTAATTGTATTCTCAGGTAGCCAGTTAATGTTAAGTTTAACTAGCAATATTTGTAGAAACATGGGGAAAAAATCCTTGCAGGAATAAGTCTGAGTTGTATTTGATTAAAAAAAAAAGAGGTTGATGGCTTCTACACAGGCTCTGGGCCATGAAGGAAAAAAAAGCCCCATGAAATAATAAGTGATAGAATTACATACTTATTTATTGCAAAATGCTCAAATTCTGAATTTAACTTATTTATACAGCTGCTCATTCCAGTATGTGGCACAGTGATTCTCTGTGTGTTAAATTTCACAGCTGTTAAATTTTGGAGCATCTTGCTATTTAATACATTTATCTTTTTAAGGATGTCTAAACCCCAGGTGGTTGTAGTATTAAGATACTGGGTGTGAAGTACATTGTGGGTGACCATGTTGTAATGCTGTAGTGGAATCACACTAAATCTCCTCTTTTTTTCCTTCTTTTCTTTCCTTCAATTTTTTTCCACTTTAATATTAGTAGTCTAATGACTACTCTTCTGCAGTTGTGTCTCCAAGTTTAATAGAATAATTAACCAATCATTTATCAATGGAATCCTTCTCTGGAATTATTGTTCTACTATTTTAACAAAAAAGAATGACACCAGATACTCAGTTTGTCAAATTAAAGGGATGGATTTGAGACCTTTGACCAGAACTTCTGAATCCCATTGCCTGTAGCTATGCTTTTAGCTTGCCTTTTCTGTCTCCTTCAAGCAATGTCTATTTATGTTGAAGTACAGCTTTAATTATTCCAAATTGAAGCTGTTCTTTAAACAACCTGACCTTGGGACATGGGACTTTCCACCTTCAACAGGTTTTTTTTGCTGGGACAGTCAGACTGAGGCCTGCAGTCTTTCACTACTGGCTATACCAGCATGGTATCTGAGGAGACCAGTATACTGTGCAAATATTTCCCTTTCCTTTGTCAGTATTTTTATTAACTCTGTATTTAATATGACTCAATATGCCTGACAACTAATGGTGCTCTGTAAGGGTCAGCAAAACCTCCCATCACCTCCAAATCAAAATGTTGTATGTAGAACTGTTCTAGAGTTTGGAAAGCAAATGATCAGAAAACCTATTCAGAAGAGGCATCCCTGGAGAGAGACCCCTGTTCTTGTAACTATTGAGATTAAAAAAAAAAAAAAAACCAAGGTTATGTTTCTAAAGGGAAAGGAGTATAATGGTGAAAAGGCAGAAATTTTAACAGCTCTATACCTGCTCTTTTTCATTTTCCTTCTCAATGCTGTTGTCTTCATTGTGAAACCTTAGCAGCTTATTTAACTTCTTCCTCTTTATTTGAGCTGTTGGAAAAGCAAACATGTATGATTTTTACTTCCAGGAGTATTACTGGTAAGAGATCTACATTTGAACTTTGGCAACTGTTGAGATTTTTAATACAGATGGAACAGCTTGGCATTAATTTCAATATGCAGCTTGTGCTTTTGTAGTGATTCTGTATCTAAAATTGAAAAGATACCACTTAAAATTAAAAAACCGGTAGTGCATTTTTCTGAGCTATGGCAAATATAACTAATGCAAAATTCAAGAACACTCTGCAGTAATAGGATATTAAATATTTGGCTGTCAGTTTGGAGATCTGAGCTGGGCTGTGCTTTTGTTTTGTTTTGCTGGTTTTGAGGAAGGAATATCTTGATTTTTCCACTAAAGGAAAAAAGGTGTTTCACCTTACCCAGTTATAGCTTTCAATGATTTCCAGTTTCTTGAAATCTTTTAATTGATCGTAATTGAGCGTACATGTAGTCAGTTAATTAATTAACATTTTCTCTCATTCTTCCTGATTTCTGACTCCTCTGATTTCTCTTAAAGGTTTTCTTTGTTAACCTTGTTTCCTGCTTTGTGTCATGCAGCTCCAAATCCTTATTAAATGTTTAGCCACAAACCAAGACAATCTTCATGAATGGAGTCACTTTGCCTTTTGTCTTCAGACAATTTGTGTGGAGGTCAGATTTTTGACAGGAGAAAAAAATAGCAAATATGGAGCCTGCTAAACAAGCAAAACCACTACCAGGATTGCTGGGGAAAAAAAAATTCTCTTTCATGGGAAGCAAACTGAACTTTTGCTTCCTAAACGTGTTTCATACTAACAGTGGTTCACATAAATAATTTTTATCATGCAAATGACAATGCAAGAATCATCTCCTGAGATGAGCCAGAGAACTCAGCCTTTCTCTAGCCTTCCAGTGGAGAGCAGTTCTCTTTATGTTGCCAGAGAATAAATAAAGGGAAATCAGAACATTCTGCATTACTTGATAGCTTACTGAAGGGGACATTTTATGACCTTTTAGAACCTTGAAAAGAATGAAATAAATTTAGAGTTTGTCAAGTGATTTTTCTAAGAATGATCCAGTAATACTGTGCAGCAAGGGATCTTGGTTTGGATTTGGAAAATGTGTTTCTGAAAATGTTGGCATTTGATGTTTTATCTTCCCTCACAATATTAGTTGGCAGCATTTTCCTCCATTAGAATTAATTTTACAGTGTCCTCATTGTAGTAGAAGGAGCTGCTTATCTCAAAACTATCTCAAGGATAATTTGAGATTTTATAATATTTTCTCATACTTTGAAATTAATTTGAGGAGATTCAAAGTTATTTGTCTTTTCCCCTCTTTTCTATTTTACTTTATAGAATAAAAGTTTTGAATGTTGTCCATCCAAGAAAGAATAATCTTTGTTGGAGAAGGATACATGACACTGTCTTTTACCAGTACTGGAGGTCCATTTTACTGGGTTTCTTCTATTCTGGAAAGAAATAGCAGTCCATTATAATTACCAGTGCTGTAAATCTCATTACAAGTTGTTCTTTTTAGGCTAGCTATTTGATCTGTGATTTTTCAAAAATTTATTCAGAATCTCTAATACTTCTACATATTTTAATTTATATGTTCATCTCCTGGAAAGTTTGTCATACCCGTGACATGTCTCTTATCCTACTTTGTGCTAAAGCATAGTTTAAAAAAGTGATTCTATTTATAATTCTAATTTCTGTATATTTTTAACTCTGAAACATTGAAATAGAAAGTTCTCAAATAAGAATGCTTCAAGCAGATTGTGAGTATGTTGCCTTCAGAGCCACTTAAACCTTCTCCCACTGTTCCAGCATCAAAAGGGATATTCCTGGTGCCAGAATTGGATTTATCTAATCTGAGTAAGGAAACAGAGTTTCCAAAGAAAGTGAATTAAATTAACATCCAGTATTGAATCCAAGATCTCACTGGGGGGAAAGTGGGCATGTTAATGTGAAAATAAATTGGAGATATAGATAAAATGTTGTGACTATTACTGGATTTTGATCATCCTGACTTGCTTGTATTGAAAAAAGGTCTATATTGTAGGCAGGAAAAAACATAAAAGGGAGCTAAACAGAGTGGGAAGAAGGAGGGATGCTAATCATTCACATAGAAATGTTGCAGTGTTTGGAAAGTAGTGAGACTGGCTGAAGAAATTGCATGAAATGTATTTATTTATTTACCCATGCTGTGTCACTGTTGAAGTGCAGAATTGTGCTTTCCAGTGTTAGGAATTGTAAAATGTGTGAAGACAAAATCCAAGTACTCACTAGAGTAGTCTGAAAAAAAGAAAAAGGCCGTTCTGAGGAGAGAATTTAAGTAAATTATGCATTAAGATGCTAAGAAGTAATTTTTGAACTTCTACCAGTGAAAAATAGTAGCTCTTCATGAAGTGCATGAAGTTTCACTGAGTTCTGTTTGCTTTTGAGAAATTTACACATGTTTCATGTATGTTAATGTTCAAATACATGGTTTGGTTTTATTTGATAAATTTCATATCCTGAATATTCCACACTTAGCCATCCAGATTTTTTTTTCCTAAATTACTTAAGAAAATAAATTTTTACTGCCTCTGTTGGTCAGTCTGTTCATGAAGTTGTCCTCTACAACCTTTTTGGTGCCTTTTGCATATATGAACTACTTTAAACCATGTTTGATGAAGCTCTCAAAGATATGAAAACTGTCCTGAATATAGCAAAGCTAAGTTAGGGTTCTGAAGAGAGTAAGCTTCCCTACCATGAGCTGATTGCTGGGTGCCAGAGAATCATGTAAAGCTCAACTTGCAGGAAACTTCATCTGCTCAAGGTGCAGGAAGCTTCACTTCTCCTGTCTGCTGTGCATTGTGTTCTTATTTTGTTCAGAGTAAATTATGCTTATGCATTTCTCCCTTTGATTCTTTGGATGTGGATTGCAGGGAATGTTGCAGTAGCTTTTGGATGGGTGGACTTACTTGGTGGGATGCTTTCTCCTTGACCATACAAAAATTTGGGACTGAGAAAGTTATTCTTGTAACATTGAAATGTGTCATATTCAGGTAGATGAGTTGTCAGGGAAGAATGGTGCTTAGCTATGTTACATTATTTCTATTTATCAAAGAAACTGTTCTTGGAGAAATAAGGCTATTGATGTAATAGGCAGTTTTCTGGTAAACAGGTAAAAAGTTGTAATTTTTCTGTCTCAGACTACTGTTTTCACCCTTCTCTTTTTCTTCTTTCCTTCTTCCTTTCAAAACTCTTTGACAGATGCTAAGGTTAATGAATTTTAATTTTAATTTGGCCTTTTCCTTGGGCTGCTGACAGTTCCTTCTACACCACAGAGACCTTTCTTTTCCAGCTCGCTTCATGTTTCAGTAAGAAGTAGAGTATCTGATGGAAGCTTCTTCATGAATAAGTGAACCCCACTGGAACACAGCCAACCACTGTCAGAACTGGCTCCCTGATTCCCAGTCTTGTGCTTTACCATGGTTTGAGAGATTAGATTCATTAACCTCTCATTAGAAACGTGTCAATGCTAAAATCCCACAGCATGCTAGACTCAGCTTATTAGAAATCCCAAAAGGCCAGTTAACATTAAAGAATTAACATTTTGTATTCTAGAAGTTAATAGTATATTCCTCATTTGGCTCCATTCCATTTCATTGATGCGGTAACTTCTTAGGTGCTTTTCCCTTTAGAATTAGCAAAAAATGTTATTTATCCAAAAAGAATTATTTGATGAAAAAGCTTACATGATTGTAGAAACAGAAGCACTTGCAGTATAAAAATGCTTACTTTATTGTAACATTTTCTACATATGTAGAGCACTGCATGTATAGAATGTGATATAATTTTTGGCTATAAATATAATACCACTTTCAAGAGTTATCTCTATACTAGTGACAACTTATACAGAGTTTGCTATTTATAGAAGAATATTAAATGCTATTTGAGCAGGTCTAAATGCATCCAGATATTCAAGCACTGGGTTTAGTTGCAGAGTTTGTAGTCTAAGGTAAAATGAAATATAATTTCCATTATCTTTTGACCTCAGGAGCTTTCTTCTCTAATGAGAATAAAGACTGCAAAATAATTTGAGTAAGATAGAATTCATTCTACATCAGTCATATTACATGGCTTCTGCTCAGGCTTCATGTGAATGCTGGTTAAAATCCATAAAACAAGAAGTAAATGACCCTTTACTAGCAATACATTTTTATGTGTATTTGTCTGCTACTGTGAGCAAAAAAAGAAATTTCCATTTTGTGTGGCTATTATAAGAAGCATGAAATAATGCTTTTGAATCGCCTAATGTCATTACTTGAAATGGAAAACAGTATTTTCAAAGACATTGCACTTTGTTATTCAGAGCCACGCTTATCAGCCACCATTATTAGGACATTTGGCTGCTATTTCAGAGTACAAGAGTGGAACACGGGGTCATTAGTAGGGAGATGAGAAAGAATTCAACTGGCAAACCCGTGCTCTGCTCTCCCTGAGACAGTAACAAGAACAGCTACAAGAAAATACACAGGATCAGGGGAATCCTCTATTCCTGCCCTGCCATGCAGAAGGCAGTAACTTAAAAAGAGTGAACAAGGACAAGTCCCTGTTTGGAGCAGCTGGCAAACTCCCTCTTTGCCCACCTTGCCTCCCTATATGCTTGTACACAGCAGTGATGAGGCTCTAGATGTGCAAGGTAAGTCAGAGGGTGATGTGGATGATGGCCCATCCACACCAGAGATACTGCTGAACAGAAAGGACTGGCACCTGAACAATGCCCACCTCCACGAGGAAGGAAAGATGGGCTATAGTGGTGGGTGACTCCCTCCAGAGGGGAGCAGAGGGTCCAGTGTGCTGCACAGACCCTCCTTGTAGGGAAGGCTGCTGCCTCCCTGCAGCCTGGGCTGAGGACATTGCCAGGAAAGCTCTTAGGCTAGTGCAGCCCTCGGACTATTACCCATTACTGCTCCTCCATGCGGGCAATGGCAAAGCTGCATCGTGTTGTCCAGGGGCAATCAAATGAGATGCCATGGTTTGTAAGGGAATTCAGGTCTCAGTTGTGGGCAGCGATATTGGAAGGCAACAAAAGGGAATGGTGGCAGATTGTGTCGGTACTTCGGTATCCATGAGGAAAAGCTGATGGAATGTTGTGTACAAGCATTTTTACAACCCATGGCACGCTTGGTACCTTGTGTGCTGCATCATTGTATGGCAGTGTTTTGGCCACTGGGACCTGGTTCCTGCTGAATGTCAGTCCTGCAGTTATGTGTGTTTTAGTCATGCCAGAACGAGACCACTGTAATCTCCCCTGAGGAAGTTTTATCTTTACCCACTAGAACAGTCTAGAATATATATTTTGGTGAGATTACTGAGTAGGGTGTCTTTGGAAGGGCAAGCCTGAATCAACTATCTGAGTGAAAAACATAGAACTAATGGATTTATAGAAGTGTTTTCCACAGGAATTGAATGTATCAGCATTACTAGAAAAAATAATTTTTTAAAATAAAGAAAGATAGCCGCCATGGTTTCTGGAAGAGTAAACTGTGACCTTTTGCTTCCAGTATTTGTTTGGAGGAGCTATGTTTCAAGTAATAATTTCATTTAGATTTGGATTTTTTTTCTCCTTTTAGAAAGCACCTGAAAAATTACCTCAAAAGATCAATAAAGAAATGCAGCTATAGAGAAATTAAACAGTCTTTGTTATGTATAATGGTAGTCACTAAGGAAATAAGAACAAAACAGTCAGTGCACAAAATAAGTAGTTAACAACAGCATGATTTCTTTAAAGTGCTTTTTCAAAAAAATGCTTGAGTGATTCCAGAATCATACTCAGTAGAGAAGAAATATTCTATATGTATATTTTCCACTTATACACTATTGTCAGTATAATTTCAGGGCTTTGTTGTCTATTTAAATGTTTTATTTTGAAGAGTTGGATGTGAGAATATTAAAGGTTTGGGCTATGATTAAAGTTAACATATTAGAATAGCATTCTTCAATGAAAAATCCTGACAGGAATTCAGGTTTTTTACAGATTTAGTGAAGTAACAGAAAGTTATTTCTGCAACAGAAAGTTGTTCATGTCTTGAGAAAGCCAGTATGAAAATACCTCTCAGTTGCCTTATTTGTTGAGACACATTTGGGTTCTGTTGAACACAAGCTTGAAAATTCCTTGTTCAGTGGTTTGGTATTAGTAAGGAAGGTGATTTTTAGGTTTGTTATGGTTTGTTTTTTCTTAAGGATAGCTTTACTATTATTCTTTGCAAAAAGCCAAGAAACTTTTCCCTAGAATATTAAACTGAAGAGCAGTGTTCAGTACAATAACTACAAGGGAACAGATCACTTCTGTGTGCTGGTGGTTCTTAGTTGCATTTCTGCTTTTCAGTGTGTGGAATTCCTGATCTGCACAAAGTCTCCTATGAGATGTGCATTTGTACAACCAATTGGAACTGCCATAAGATTTCTGAGGAGTTTTATTTCAAGAGGTTTTTGCTTCCTCTGGTGCTAAATACTGGAGGTAATACAGCATGTTGCTTAAAAATAATGACATATAAAATCATACTTGTTCACAATGTAATAATTGTTGTCTGCTTTATGTACAAGTAGAAACTTGGGGTCACTTTGGAAGTTTCTAGAGAATGAGGTTTACCAGGAGCTTCCATCAAACCTAAAAAGCAAACTCACTCTCCACTCACACAGATTATCCTGGGGCATTATGTAAGCAGTGTTTTTTCTCCCAGGACTGGCATGATTTTGTATTATTTTAATGTGTTCTTTTGCACAGATGTGCTGCATTTCAGAGTAGTTTTTTATTAAACCTCCTTGAGATTCAATATTGAATGACATTATTGCTAATATGATTTTAAGGACCTTAAGTCTCAAAGGTCTTTAACTGTAAATACATGCTGATGCTCTACTTCTGTATTTTTGGAACTGAAGAATTCTTTGGAAGATGATGGAATTCTCTGTTGTGTTTTAGAGGTTTAGGTTTTTTTTCCTGTTTCATATGAAGCAAACCAGTGTATCAGAGATGAATAAATGTTTTCTGAAATTGCAGTGAGTATTCTCAGAATGGCCAGCATCTACTACTGATATACTTTGAAGGATGCAGTAAAAAGGGTTCCTTAATGTATGATGTAAAAAAAATTTGCCAATTTTCTAGTGCATTGTCTTCAGGGGGTAAGGTCACCATTGTACACAGTATATTTGGTTAAGAGGCCAGTTGAAAATGAAAGGAGGTTGTTTCCAATCTCTCTGTTCAGTCACAGTTTAGCTTTCATTTTATATTCTTTTCTCTCCAGATAGATTGAACTCTGGGATATAGCACTGTTGGCAACAGTTGCTGATTAAATTTGCCATGACCTCTTAATATCAGAGGGCCACACAATTTTCTTTCTCCTTCTAGCTCCTCGTTATTTTAGTGGCACATTTTTGCAGTTAGGGAGGTTCTTTAATGGGTGTCAGTGAAACAACAAGCACTGTAATTTGGTGAAAGCATGGGATCATGCATTGTGACTGCTGTGAGAGCTCTGTCTGCTTTACATATATGTGAGTGGGCATCATGACCCTCTATATAACAAGGTTTTGGGAAGATTGGAGAAAAAAGAGTTTTCCTTTGGAAATGTTTTTTTAGTTTAAGTAATTCTTAGACCAGTGTTTTCTTTACACACATGTTCTTGGAAGTATTAGACAAGCTTAGAACCTATTGATGTTAACAGGCATGGTGTTTAAGCTCTTTACAAAGAAAACTTTAAGTCCCTGTATGACCAATTCATACTAATGAATCCATATAAAATACTGAACATTGAAAACATTTAATGCTAGAGAATGGTAGATATTTCCTGAGGCAAATTTTAGCACACTTCCTGAAATACACATTCTACCTGAAAGAAGCACTTCCTTAAAGATTCCTTGGTCAGGACTTGTGTGTTAGTTGTTTTTTTGTTGCCATTTCTAGTCTTACTGAGTGTTCCTTCTAAATATAATTTTCCTGTAGGAGAATTTGCTTCTAAAATACGTGCTGAGTGATCTACTTGTGTATAAACTGTGGTTGCACAGCAGGCCTCTGCAATGTGTTTTGCCTAGGTGAAAGTTGGAAATTACTTCCTAGTTGTTTGCTGTCCTTTAGATTTGCAACTTTGGCAAAATAATTGTTGCAGCTTTGAGCGTTAAGCGTCCAGTATTTCCATTAGTGGTGTTTTCTGGTTGAATCATTCATAACCTGGCAATTTTTGCTAATCCAATGATTGTGTACAGTTTCTTAATAGCTCTTTTACTAAACCACATTCATATATGCATACAGTAATTATCTCAGTAAGCACATCACATGCAGTGTTTATAAATGGATATGGATCAGCTGTATGTCCCTTACATTATTGTGTGTTTTTAGAGGTAAGTCAAGTCTAGCCTTCCAGTGTCTGCCTACAATCTCCTTTTCAATTACTTTTACATTCAGTAGTCATTATTCATAATAGGAGCTTATGTAAGCTTTCTATTTTTGTCTCATGCTAGCTGTGGCATATGAATAATGTTTAATACTCTCTAATAGCAGGGAAATTGCAAGTACATACTTCAGGGTATTTTCTTACTGAGATTTGCTAATGTCTGCAATTCATAAAGACCTCAGTGGTCAAGCTGATTGTTCTGCTGACATTCAGCTCGGTGTGGTGAATTGACGTTCAGAAGCTTGTATCTAATTACCCTGGATAATAAGTATACTTTCCTTAACAGTGGCTATTAGCAGAGGGTATGCTTCAATTTTTATGTATTCTTTCAAGACAATATAATTTTAAAAGTGATATCCAGGGAAATTAGGTTCAGCTTTTCTTAAATAATGTTAAGCAAATGTACTTTGGGTGGTGTCAAAGAGCCAGCACTTGATAGAAAGGCATAATTCTTGTGATGGACCAACAGAAGCATAACTGTCTTATATCAAGGGATTATTTCAAGATCCAAAAGATATTGTTAAGGCATATTAGTTTGACTTCTGTAAAATGAGAGTTAGCTTTCTTTCAGGTAATAAATGTTTTACCAGAGAGAGCAAGTTCTAGTACCTGAATCACACTCTTGAATAACACTGGCCATAAATTGCATGTAAACATTGTATGGGCGAGGACATTTTGACTTTATCTTTCTTCATGTGTCTGCGATGCTTATTCAATGTATTCTAAGTCATGCAGTGCTCTTGTAGAGTAACCTTTGTACCTTAATGTGTTCATAAAAAGATTCAGAAGAAAATTACCCCTTGCTTTATGATCTAAAGGTGATGCTTACTACCAAAAAGAATTCTCATGTACTCCGTCTCTAGCTGCTGCTGTCTGTCTGTATTCTCAGCGCCCTCGTGGCTGCCTTGACAGCACTTGCATAATGTGCTGATGCTTGGCTACTTTCCACCAGCCTCCCCACCTCTTCTGGGTCTTCTTTTTTTAAATCATGTGCCTTTTTTTCTTCTCTCTTTTTGTGTAAAAATTTCATAGATTCAGTGAAAGGTGTAGCTGTCATCTTGGGGCTGAGGACAAGTGGTAGAACAAGTACGCCTAGAAATTAAAATAGTCTTAAGCAGCCTTCCTTGCTGGGGAAACACAGGCTGGGTATGGAGTGCTGGATGATGGAAAGATATGGATTCTATCAGCCATGCATGAGTGTGCTGTACTGATGATGCTGGCATATAATGTTGGAAGGCTGAAAAAACATCATTTACAGCCCTTATGAAAATTGGACTGTTTTACACTTAATTTGAGCTTTTTCAGTGTTCAGTTGCAGTATCAGTGCTGGGTAAAAGCACACAGCTTCTTTCTGTTTTTTATACTTCTCTTGCAGTGCTGAGATGTTGCTGTACTTCAGCTTGTGGAGAGCTTTTTGTAATCTTAGGTCAAGTTAGTGTTGCAGTGTCTGGCTCTGTGAGCTATTGCAAGAGGCAGACACAGTCCTGATTACTAAGCAGAAAACTGTAGTAAAATTCTTGACATCTCTTCAGCAAATTTGTCTTATTCCATTATACAGATTTCCTGTACAATATCTCTCTTGTCCGTCTTCCTTTATTCTAAGCACTGTCATAACCTGTCAGTTTCAGCAAACAGAGAATATGGAGAAGGACTCCTCGTATCTAATAAGATAAGCTCGGGGATGGAGTGTTTAATGACAAACCCCACTTGTGTTCTGCATCATATGCTTGGTTTCAAAATAAGATTGCTGGGGAAGGGGAACTTGGGTTCATTCTACTCTTACTAGTTTGATGCCAGCACCACTGATAAGCGCCCTCAGCCTGGAGAGGGATTGCAGGTGGGCAGAAGAACGTCTGCAGGGCAGCACAAAGGAATTGCAGACAGTCCAGCCACTAAGTGGTGTCTTTGGGGGCCCAG
Organism: Zonotrichia leucophrys gambelii; assembly: GCF_028769735.1. Taxonomy (NCBI): domain Eukaryota; kingdom Metazoa; phylum Chordata; class Aves; order Passeriformes; family Passerellidae; genus Zonotrichia; species Zonotrichia leucophrys. The sequence continues at coordinate 40,407,646 of NC_088175.1, read as the reverse complement.
CTTCAATGCCTCTGTGCAAACACACACAGCATGGGGAATAAGCAAGGGGAGGTAGAGAGGTGCATGCCTGCAGGGCTATGATCTTCTTGCCATCAAGATGACTGGAGTGTTGGAATGGAAAAACAGGGGATCTTTAGGAAGCACAGGCAGGAAATGAGGAGTAGGTGTCACCCTCTGTGTTAATGAGCAGCTGGAGTGCATGGAGCTGGAGCTCTGCCTGGGGATGAATGAGAAGCAGAGAGCTTTTGGGCCAGGATTAAAGGAAGAGTGATGTTTAGGAGGTAGTACGGTAGGGTTTTTCAACAATTTGTTGATATTTCAGTGTGCTTATCTTAGTATTCATGTGAGTGCCCCCATCCTCAAGTCACTTGAAAACTTTTAATGAAATGCACCATCTTGTACTGATTAGATACTATTGTATGGAAAATCTACTTGTATAGGAGTCTGCTAGATTATGAATACATAAGTCATTAACTTGCAAATTTATTGGAAGAAGCATCTTCTAGACTTCAGTGTAGTAAAGTCCTTTTCCTTTAAGAAAGAGAAATAACAGTTTACTGTCTCATTCTCCACACAGAGACAAAAAAATAAGGGGATCAGCAGGAACAACTTAATTGCTTTTCTCCTTAGTTGCCTTTGAAAATGGCCGTATAAAGTTATGGATAAAATATACTTTTTAATTATTTAGTATTAATTAATTTTTCAGTTTTAAGATGTTCGTTATTCTGAGATAGTTTAATGAAGCTGGTTAGACCTTCCAATATATTTGATTTCACACTTGGGAGTCTGTCTTACTGCTTTACATTAATTGGCTGCACTTAACCTTGTGTGCCAAAAGGATCATATTCACAGGAAGATTCATTTCTGGGAACATATGCACTGAGCTGGGGCACTCAGGTGGCCTGGTGGAGCCAGTAACATCCTTTCTACTGCTTTGTGACAGATGTAAAATTTTCCCTGTAGTGTGTGTATCCAGCTAGAGATTTTTTGTTATTTCTTTGTGTTCAAACGAATGGTCAAAAAAAGGAGAGGTTGTCTGGCAAGTAAAATAATTCCAAGATAGTAGGATATTTATTAAGAATGCACCCACTAAGTTCTTTTGTTGTCTGGGGTTTGGATGAAAGGATCCTATAATGCAAAAAGGGATGATCTTAAGAAGCAGAACAAGTGACTGTGCAGTGTTTTTATATAGAAAGTAAAATAGCAATGCTTTTACTTTTACAGATTTTGATGTCTGCTTTTTCAGGAAGCTTAAGGGACTGCAGTACTATCACACTGAGTGTGTGCATATATTTATATATATTCTGTCAACATAATTTCTGAGCTTCTATTAGCAATATGTGTTGTTTGCCCTGACTTTAAGGGCTTTACTGATGAGCAGTGTAATTTCAGAATTCAGCCAGGAACTGGACTGTGCTCATAATTCTCTTATTGACTTGTGTTGCCTTTGGCAAATTGCCTAATATTTGCATTTCTAGTATTTGAAAAACACTGGTACTTATTTTTGTACACTGCTTCTGGGGGAAGCTTGCTTTAGAGTGAAAAATTGCTGAATAAATAATGTTTATTTCTGTATATTAAGCCCATCACTCTAGGATTTCTTCCATATTTAGTTCCTCCAGCACATGTTCCATTCAATAATATTTTCTTTCTGGTACAACTCCCAAAATTATTTTCAGGGAACTGATTGTAGTGTTAAAAGTACAGAGGATGGAGAAGGCATGAGAGAAACAATGGATGAAATCTCTCTGAAACACTCAGGTTTTTTCATACTTTCTGCACTAAATACGTAGATAAATGATGTATTTTTGTATCATGAAAATTAGTGGGTCTGTAGTAGCAATAATGCTACTACTTCTTAGCGTTTTCACCATAATGTTGTCAATTTGGCTTCACTGGAGGTATACAGAACAGTAAAAAATAGTCTTTTTGAGAATATTTTCCATAGCTATTTAATTTTAAAAAAGAAAATATAATGTATATAAATGTAGATGTGGATGTAAATGAGAAATCAGAAAAGTTCCCAGTACAGCACAATATCAATTATATTTTAATGTTATGAACTACTGATAGATGCATATGTGTGAGATATACATGCATATAATCTACTAAATTTGACATTTCTTTAAGAGCCTTACTTTTAAAATTTCCTGATGCTTGTCTGTTTAAAATCTATTTAAAAATCTCGTGCCTGTTGAGAAACTGTGGCACCAGTTCAATTTCGTTTTTGGAAAGAAACCTAATACTAATTTTTTTGTTGCATGATCTTGTAAAAAAACCCCAAGGAGATTCTATCCAATATATGATGTAGTGAAGAGGTTTAATGCAGCTTAATCAGAATTACCAAAATAAAAGTAGCTTGCATAGAAAGTTATTTATAATCAAGTACAGTAACGCATAGTTTATACTGTTTAAGAAAGACTTAAATGGGTACAATGAGAATAATGTCCTGCGAATTTGAGTCTGTAGTAAAAAGTGAGGAAGAACAGATCTTTTCTACAAAGTCCACCCGTGTGTTATGAGCAGCTATCTGAAGGCTTGCTAGCCTCTGCATTCTCATGGGGGCTTGTGAGGACAGGCTGCTGTAGCTAAGTTTTTACAGAAATACAAACACACAAAGTGTGGTGCAGCTCAGGATTCAGACTTGAGTGTTTGTGTGCCCTTGTAAGTGCCCACACATGACCTGCCTGCCTGATGTGCCGTTTCAGAGGTGCACAGCAGGACTTCTGGTGAGATCAGTAGATCTCTGGCTGCCTTCCTTCTCCTGCAAGCTGTCCTGGGGCAGACATGGTGCCAGCATGCAAGGGTGTTTGGCTCTCGATCTCTCTAAAGCTGCCTTCTGCCCATGAACCAAATTCCTTCAAAATGCGCTATGACGATTAATTACTAGATGTTAGCAAAAACTAGCAAACTAGTTATAACTGGTTTATTAGTGAAGCAAAGCAATAATGCTTAGTGAAACATTAATTTCAACAGTGAGAAGATCAAATAGCAGGAGAGACACTCAGACATACATCACTCATACAGGACTAACTGCAGATATGTGCTGTCATTAGCACATGCTGTGGTTACACCAGAGAAGTTGTATTTCCATGCACCTTCCATTCCAGCTGACTGCAGGAGTCTGATGAGAGTGGTGTTGTTATTACCATTCAGCATAAATTGTTATAAAATAATCAGTAATTATAAAATTACTTCAACCTAGGTCCAGCAACAAGGGTGAGATTTCAGTGCTTTTTTTTCCTTTGGATTTTTGTGCTGCCTCCTTTGAGATTTTGTTTCTGCACAGAAGTTGTGCCCATTGATGATTTTCCTCCAACCTCTGTAGGGGTTTTTTGAAGTATTTTGGCAAAAAAAACCCAAAAATTTTTCTTAGATTAAGCAATTAATCTGTCCATATTTCATTCAGGTTTTTGTTACTGCACATTTTGATACCCTCTGATAAGAAGGCATATTTATCTTCCTGTAGAAAATAAGACTGTACATGGCTGATACAGACACGAGCCATCACCTCAATTAGCAGCAAAATAAATTTTCAAATCTCCTCAATCAGCTGTTTCCATCAAAACCAGCTGCTATTTCTAAGAAAAGATAGCATTCTCCAGGTTTTGGGTTGTTGTTTTGTGTATTATTTTTTTTTAATACACAAAACTCATTGCATTCAGATAATTAAAATGCCGCAACAGTTTTCACATTTCATTGCCTAATTAACAGCAATAAAGGCCACACTAAATCAGGATGAATCTGTAATTTCATCACTAATCGCACAAGTGTGAGTGTCAGAATCATAATGAGATGCACAAATCTGGAGGTAATGAGGCTGTGGCTGTCTGGGAAATTAGAGCAAGTGCTGGCACAAATTGTACAGCAAGGTTTATTCCCATTTTATTAATTATATGCTTGCATAGGGAATTGTAACCAACTTAAATTACTTAAATTTGTGAAATTCCTTCTCTAACTATGAACCTGACATCTGAGCGTGAAGTTGGGCTCCCCATCCCTCCCTCAGTGCAAAAATTGTGAAACATGTCAGTGCCCTGAAATGTTTGTTTAGATGTGAAGATTTTGACATTCTAACATGGAAGGATATTACAATGCTGATGGCAGCACTGTTGCATAGTGACCATTTAGTGCTGGTGAGACCATCCTAGGTAGGTATGTAGGACACCAAGGCTTTCTCAGGTGGAAAGGAGTTGCAGTAGTACAAAAACTTAGAGTATGGCAAATAAAAATATTTGGGGCACACATAAGGATTGGTATAATTTAATTTATTGTGTTAAGTGAAATAATACTTCTTTGATAAACTGAAAAATACCAGCTTGAGTGTTTCAGTCAAGGAGAAGTATAGTTTTACACTCTAACAAAAACCTGTTGTAGTGCTACAGACTAATAAATACTGATTGAAACTTGACTCCTGTGAGGTTGGTTGATTTTATGAACAGATTGTGCAAGTTAACCCGTGTTTTAGGCCAAGATGATTTAATGATTTGTGCTGATTCTGTCCTGACATTGTATGATAAACTGCTGAGCAATTTGGATGTTTTTACCTCAGAATTGACTCTTTGAATACATGCAGATTCATTTTCATAAGCAAGAATGACAGTGATCTTTCTCACAATGAAGTATGATTTGGTAGTACTCAGCACCCAAATATCATACTTTAGGCCTTTGTTCTAAGTGCTACTAGACCGGTACATGGAAAATCTTCTGTAACATGCTCATAAAATCAGTATTGATTGTACCTATATTCAGTTTCTATGCTGTGGTAATGTTTCTAACCAAACAGTTAATATCATACCTGCTGTGATTGCCAAAAGAGTTGTTCAGAAGGGGTTGACTGAATTATGTTTCCTGGGTTATGTTTGTTATGATGTTGTAAAGTTGTAAAGGTGCCAATGAGTTTAATGATTATCAACATTTTAGAAGAACATTGACAATCCCATAGTGGGAAATGCTTGATTTATTCTCCTTCCCTAGATAAGTGTTGTTACTAGCAGGTAACTCTTTCTATTAGGAGTTAATAGCTAAAAAGTCTATTCCAAAACCCTTCTGTAGTAATACTGAATGCAGCACTAGCTGTTGTAGCAGCCAACAGCGCTAATTTCTTTAAATCTGAGAGAGATATTATTTCCAGTTTCTGGTAATCACCACAAAGAGATGGTGTGTATCACCATATAATGGATCAAGTTCCTGGTAGAGGACTCTATGAACAGCCATCTTGTGTGTGAAGCATGTACTACTTGGCATGAGAACTATCTTTCAGTCAATCAAAACAAAACCTTATTGCATTTCATTGCATCTTTGCTCCAGACTGGCGTGTGGTTTTGCTTACATTTCCAATCTTGTTAGGTCTTTTAGGTCTTTGCATTAAAGGAAAACAGTAGTAGCCTTGTAAAACCTACATTAGCACAGAAAGTTTTCCCTCCATTTGGGTTTTTTTTAAATCAGCCCAGCTGGACTTACTCAGTGCCCTGCAGATTGGCTGTGTCCTTAACCAGCACGTGGGGTTTACCGAGGTACACATGAAGCCATACTGAACACTGCCAGCATAAACCCAGTAGTCTCATCTTCATCTTTTATTAACAGATGGTATTAGAAGAAGTTCAGTGTCATTTTTCAAATGACTTTCTGATTGCTACTTCAGGAGAAAATTTTGCCTGTGTCCTTTCCTATTTGGCACCACTTGCTCTTAAGAAATTTGATTTAAAAGTTGAAGTTTGACAAAACCATGGTTCTGACACCTCCCATAAGGCTGGTTGTTCCATCTCAAGATGCCATCTGTCAGATTCTTGTTTTAGATTCCTGTTCACTAGTAAAAGATTTAGGAAATCACAAAGCTCTAGGAGTTTTTGCCCTAAGAGGAGAGGTGACGGACTGCAGTGTAACTCACACAGTGAGTGGTTGTGTGTGCTGACCTGAGTTTATCCCCAGTCTTTGATGCATAGCAGGCATGTCCTCTCAACTCTGTCTTAGAAGAAAAACTGTCAATGGAAATTAAATCCTTTTTTCTCAAATTTTGTTCCTCAGATTTCCCCACAAAGCATTAGATATTGTTTTAATACAGCCTTGCCATGTATCTGTAAATATTCTGTGACCTTTTATTTAACTTTAAGAAAATTATGTTGTCCATCATATTGGTTCAGAATTTATTTATTGTTTGCATCCCAGTATTGATATGCTGTAATCAGGAGCTAACATTCAAATTTGTTTTTAGAGCTTTTGCATGTCTGTGAATATCAAGACTATGAGGTTTGGGAGGAAAAAATAAGGGGAAAGGAAGCTATATGTTTTATCTTAGGATTTATTTTCTAGACCAGTTAATATTTTTTAGTATAACATACCTTTTTCAGTTATTTTGGTTAGATAGAACAGAGGATGCCATTTGGCATCCCAAAAAACCCAAAATGCCTCATGACATTGGTACCATGCACAGGATGAATTCCGTCTAGCCACCATCACAGCTTCTTGGAGCTTGCAGAGTTTCTACTCATCTCAGACATGAGATGAGGAAAGTGAGATGATGAGGAACTGAGATGCAGGAAAGTGAGTTTTCTCAAATTGAGAGTTGGAACTGTAGACAATATTCTCTTCCCAGGTTCCCAGGTTCCCATACATTGCCTCTATGTGGATTTAGTATTGTAAGCATCTTTGTGAATTTATACAGTGAACTGGGGGAGTTACAGGAAATGATCAGAAATAATTGAATGTATAAGAGGGTCTGGAGTAGAAGCAGCAGCTCAGCACTGAGAAATGAATGGGTTTTTATCTAAAATTTACAGGTGGCAGTGCTAATCAGATATCTATCAGATATCTACATCCTTCTTCCTCATCCCTTTCTTTTCTATGTAAGTTGGTTTAACGATGCCTTTCTGAAAGGTTAGAAATACTGAAACATGATTAAAAATTGAATACCTAAGTTTATCAGTAAAGATGATCTAAAAGAATATGTGTCAAACTCTAAAGCAGCAGTATGAAATGTAGCTGACCTAGTTTTTTGTGACTTGATGAGCTCATACTGGCTTTGAAGGTACTTAAGCTTTTGTAGCATAAACTATTATTCTGAAATACGATTATCCTCTTGAACTGTGGTTAGAACTCATTGTAACTTCATTCATTATTCAGAAGACCAGCCTTAATAGTAGCTTAAGATACATGTCATGTATTTGTAATGAATTAATTCGCTTTCAGCATTGATCAACGCTTAATGTATAATTAGTGAGCAGATTTAACAATCTGCTAGGATGATACTCTCTGCTACAGAACCATTGTGTATCTCACAAAATCCGGGTCAGAGAGAGGCTGCAAGAGAAAGGTTTTCACAGCAGCACTGCTGTTGTTCAACAAGGAAAGATAATATGTCATGTGTTGCTGCATTTCAGAGTGTAATATTTGTGTGCTGTATTAACATTGAGTTGGTACTAGAAGGCAAAGTAAGATGGATTTGAATGTCAGGAATGCACAGCTGCTCTGCCTAAGGTTGTAGTGAGGTGGGGTCGGTGTCTTCTCCCAGGTAACAAGACAGAATGAGAGAAAATAGCGTCAAGTTGCAGCAGGGGAGGTTTATCATGAAAAATTTATTCACTGAAAGGGTGGTCAGTCATTGGAACAAGCTGCCCAGAGAAGGGATGGAATCATTATCCTCATGAGTGTTCAGAAGACACTACATCTACATGTGGCACTTGGAGACATCAAGTTGGACTTGATGATCTTAAAGGTCTTTTTGAACCTTAAAAATTCCATTATAAGGGATGTACAGCTTTTAAATTAACCTAGGATGACTATAGCAATATCTGGAATTAGATCCCTCTTCTGTGTGTGTTTGCAAGCTTTGCTATCTTACATTACCCTCAGACAGCAGGGTAATTGGAAGGTCTAGAGGGACTTGTTGCTAAGAACACCCTCCCTCCCTTTACTGAGCTTGCACAGTTGCACGTAAAGAAATTCCCAGGCATAACAAGCTGTTCTCAGCTATTGTAGTACTGCTCTCCACTTAGAACTATACAGAGGTGTCCTGTAGAAATACTTTAGAGCAGTGTTTGAGGGCTTCTATCTATTCAGGCATAGAGTGTTTGAATATCTACAGAAGGAATTTATGAATGAATGGATGCATGAATAAATAAGTAAACACTGTATGCATTTGCTTCTTAGGAATTTCTGCAAGTATAGCCCCATCTCAGAAGAACACTTGGCCTGTGCTCTTTGCTGGTGAAAGCCTGAGCACAGCTGCCCCAAATGCATATTGGTGAGTTGCTGTCTTTGGTTAGTGTAGGTCTGAAACTCTGAAATATACACAGCATTCAACAGGTTCTAACAGGCAAATTTCAGATGATATTCCTTATGTTGCACTGACTTTCTGGGTTGCTCAGAGAACATTGGAAGAGCTTGTAATGTCATATAGACAGCTGTACTACAGCTTGGCAGTCAGCTGTTCCCAGGCAGCAGCTAAGAGCTGTTTTAGGGAGCACCCATGATGTATTTAAACACAATTTTTATATTACAAGCAATTAGAATAAGTGGTTTATGGAGAAAATGAAGTTTCTGCACATTAAATATGATAATTTTATCACTTGAAACAGAATTCATATAAAGTTACACTGCATCTAATAATAATTATGAAATAGCATCATTCTTCTAATTCCAGCTGGCCAAATGTTTGGTTGCTGAATGTTTTCAGTGCAAATACTTGCTGAGCCATGTGAGATGGTGAAATGGCTTGAACAAAATAGTAATCCTTAGTCAGCCCATCAGAGCACTGACTTCATGGAGTTACTACTTATCAAACCAAGACACTTGAAAGGCTTTTTTCCACACATTTAAAAAAGATTCTTCTGACTGCAGCTGTAACTTAATCTAGTGCTCCTCATAGGAACTGTTAAGACGTAAAAACTGGTGTGTTATCACTGGGTACAAAACTGCAGTAAGAGTCTCCTGTAAAAGGACTATCAGACAGGCAGAATTCGGGAGAACAGACTGCTCTAAACATGGGAAGAATTGCAAGCATTACTCACTGCAGCAGCTGTAGCAATTGGCCAATTAAACAGGTTTTATTGATGATCTGTAAGAGCTAATAAACTTTTAACAAGCTATAAAACATCCCATGGATCAATCTTGCTATTAACAGGCTGGATCATAACCAATATTTGTTAATTCTAACTAGCCTTATTATTGGGATCTGGAAGGAGTAAGTGGACTATATGCCAAATGTAAAAGTGGAGACAGCATTCCAGATAAATTCTGATAGTTTAGGGAATGTTTATAATTTACTTCAGCAGATAAAACCAGCATTTAAAAATGAAGGCCTGGGGGGATCTTTTTAGCTTTTCATGTCATTAAGGCAAGGATGAAACTTCCAGCCATCAGACTATAGCACAATCACAGAAAAACTGATAAAGAAAACCAGGAGGGTTTGAGGGGATTAGGGATTTTCTGTAGTTTTATGTAATACAAAACCATCTCTAGGGAATAGCTGTTCCTAGATACAGGACTTAAGTAACTATAGTAACTACTAGCCTGGTACTCTTATTTTTTATCTGATTGGCTGAATGCTATTTTTCTCAACCAAAGTGGTTATTTAATCTTACACACTGGCAGCTTGAGGTTTTTTTAAGATAAAACATAGAAGGCTAATAGGGAGATAGTTAAGGATTAAGAAGTTGTAGAAATTAAAATGTTGACAGATAAGATATTCCTAAAAGTTTTAAAATACCAAACATAGTAAAGAACTCAAGAAGTGTTTAATCAGTGTTACTGTTACAGGATAATTTCATTGGGATTCCTAGGATTTTGAGTGAGTGACTGATGTAAGCTGGAACTGTGAATTTATGGGAAATTCTTACCAAATTTCCAAGCAGTATCAATGTTAGTAGTTTGCATTTTTTAATTTCTGATGTCACATTTTCTTGTAGTTAGTCTAGTACTGTTATTTCCATCATGCTATTACAAAAATATCAGTTCAGCTGAAGATTCAGATTGTTCTACAGGGACATTGCCATGATCCATGCACATGCATCCAACTGGGCACTTAAAGACAGAAAATAATATTGCCTAACATAGGTCCTCTTTCTAGCTCCATGCATGAAAAGCACTTACTTCAGTGTAACATAAAGTCCATACATTAAGATTTCAAGTACAAAATTTTTGCAGAAAAATTTTCAACTTCTACTACAACTCTCTAAAAAAAGAATTGTTTCATGTCCTGGAGTGTTTTTCTTTACCTTCCTCTTTTGCACAGCATTGTAAAGGAAATTTTCTGCACCTAAAGTAACAAACTACCGCAGATTTTTTTTGTAAATATTTGCTTGAGTACTTTAGAAGCATCTGTTACAGTTTGCAAATGTTTGGAGTTGGCAATAAAAATATTTGCAGGTATAGCTACCAAAGAAAAGATTCCCAGTGTAAAGTGTGTGAAAGACATTGTAGCACAAAAAAACTCCCCCTCTCTTAGTAGATGAGATACATTGCAACAAGAATCAGGCCTATAACCATCAAGGCTGCCCCAACAAAAACTTCAGTGACACTGCAATGGTTGCTCGAAAATTACCTTTGGTTTCTTGTCTGTGAGTTAATTGAAAGTATAAGTAAATGATAAATAAAAGCCACTCTACTAAGTAACATTTTAAGTGAAATCTGTTACTGCAACAACTTAAGATTTATCTGCAACAGGTAAATAAACAAGAACCAATACAAGGACTGTAGGTAAACCAGTAAAATGTTGGCTGCAGCTGACTTCAGCAGCTCTTTCTTGTTCCAAAGCCACTACAAAAATAGTATAAATTCAAAACAGTACAGCATGTAAAATGTCACTTGGTGGTCTTTTGATTTGCATCTGTTGTGCAATCAAGTACTTAAACTTTTTCATGTGGACTGTAGCCAGATCTTTTATCAAGGGTATGGGGGGTCTTTGAAGTATCACCAAAATACATCTGTATTATCCTGTTCCTATGGATGGAATCAGTACTCAGGTAAGTTCTCCAGAACAGCTCGCTCACCTTTCTGAGATCAGTTGATATGTTTACTTTCAACTTGCAGCACTTCTAATTAATGCACTGATATTTCTCCAGGGATTTCACAGAAAAATTAAGTTCCTGTAGTTGGGTCTTACCTAGAACAGTCTTTGCAGGAGCTTCAGAAAAAAGGCTGAGCAAGCAATGAAAGTGTGGCACAGGCACCCCTTGGTTCCATCACTGCAGGTGCAGGTTGCTGGGTTTGAAGTTCACCATCACCCTTGTACCCATACCTTTGCTGGGTCTTGGTTGGTTACAGTGCTGTCACCTGGTTCCCTGATAGTTTTCTTGGAGGCAGATCCTTAATGGATTGTACTTTGCAACTGAGTTCCTAGATATGCATGAATCCTGCAATTCATTGTTAGCGCAGACTCTTCTGAGCCCCTGCTGTGCAGTTTCATTTTGCATTTTGTCTTGTTGGATATTTTTGTTATTTAGAGGAAAAATGAATGAATAAACACCCACTGGGTTTTGCTAATTGGTCCAAGAAAACAAAGACCCTTCCACTTTAGCTAGAAAAGGAAATATATACAGAGAGCATAATAATAAATGTTTGTGTATTTCTTATGGGTTTATTTTCCTCAGTAAAGTATTGTTTGAAGATAATGTCAGAACCTCTAGAAGTTCATGATTCCCCTCCTGCACAAAATTTTTGCCCTTCTGCTTAGGAAACAAAATATTGTCCGCCTGCTGTTTTCCCACCAAAGAGACGTTGTGTAACCCCTCCTTTTATAATCCTTTGTCTCTCTTTCCCAGGCAGCCTTGTCTGAGGATCCCAGTTCAATAGTACATTTAGAGTTAAAAGTGAAGTGAGATTTGTCTTATGCAGCAAGCCCTCGTCCAAGGTTGCTCCCTCTGAGTAGCTGGGCAGCAAATGGTTGTTTAGTGCAGCTGGCCTTGGAGAGCAGCTGCTGCTCTGACAGAGAACTGCAGAGTGTGTGCCCTGAGGCCATAACTGCTGCCACCTTTTTGTAACCTTAAGCAAAATTCATAACTTAGTGACATTCTTGGAATTGTCAGAGGTAGTTGATGGAAATGCATCTTGAAGAAATGATATTTATAAGATTTATTGTGGACTACATTGTATGATCTGTACTGCAGAAAAAAGTTGTGAAAAGCTCATTGTGATGTTGCTTTTGGATAGAACATGGATGGAATGGCAATGCAAAGGCTTGTTAATGCAAGTGAAAGTGACGCTGTATTTGCTAAGACATGGGTGTGGAAGAAGCAGACTTTGTGACTTTTACAAAATGTAGTTGGTCAATGCTAGGATTCTAGAATCTGTTTTTGCTTAAGTCTTTAAAAATTATGAGAAGGCAGACTGCATACATCTTTTTTTTAAGTTGCTGTAAGCAGAAAAGAAATTAGGTGCGCGGGATTGCCCAAGTTCAGGTTTTCATTTGGATTACATTTGTAAATTCTACTTCTCTATTTTGAAAGTTTTAACTTTCTATATTTACATAGTTAACAATTTTGTCACTCTTCTCACTTGCACAAAATGTAAAGGGGCTTCAAAGCACTGGTCTTTTTTTACATCTCTGTAGTGAAATAGAGAAAGAGAATGGCATTGAAGTATTTGAGTTTTACACTTAGGACACAGTTTGATTTTGATCCTTTCCCTATTCTATCTAAATTGCATAATTTGCACAGATTAGATTATACTGATGCAAAAATTGTTACTCCAGGGGACATGGAGACATAGAATTTTTTGGTTGGTAGTTGCCTAAAATACTACAAGAGTGACAGAAGTTATTTTCTTAACTAGCAAAGCTTTATACTGACAAAACCCTAGTGCAGATTTATTTATCTTTTTGTCCATTTTACTTATTCTGGTGAAGTAGCTGATTCAGGTGCTGCCAATAAAATCTTGGTCAGTCCTATAGGTGTGTTTTCATTTTGGAGGGATCACAAAGTGGGGTTAAATTGTGATGTACCAATTGACTGTTTAATTATGAACTATTTCACAGATTAGCCTGGTCTTCTTGACAGGGAAAACAGTTTCATTCTTTTATGGGTTTATGTCTTATCCTGAAGTATTGCTTTGTTAATTATTACTGTAAGATTAAACTTTGAGGGATTGTGCACTTACAGGAAGACCAAGATTATCCTGTGTTATAGCCTAAAACTGCAAACTGGCAAGAAATAGATGTGCTTTGTGATCTCTGAAGTGCTTGTTATTTATGGAGTTTATTTTCATTACAAAAGTAAAGAATTCTCATCTTTCACTTTAACTTGCAAGTTTCCAGCATTTTTATCAGTCTGAACTTCTTTCACAGCATCAAGTGTTATCTTTCATGCTTATGACTTGCAGTTATGAAATCTCTGAAGCAAATCTCAATGAACTTCCAACTGTAATATTCAACCATGGTACCATTGTAGTACTACCTATGTTTATGATATTGGGTTGCTTGAGTGAAGTTTTAGAATGCCACAGTATGTTAGTATGTTCTTCAAGTTGTGATTAGAGTTTTGCAAATAATGTTTTTGCTGCCTTTTTATCACAGTGATTGGAAAATAATTCTGATGTAACTGTTTTTTTTGAAAGAGAAGTTAAAATCATTGTAACAAATCCATTTATGTATTAACTGACATTACATTGGCAGAGCCAGTTGGCATGCAGTCTGTTTTGAAAACTAATATGCTCTCAATAGGACAAGTGAAAAAATAACAAATTACTAGAAAATGTAGCTTATCTCTGTTGACTTGCTGAAATACTGTAACAGTGATTAAAAATAACAGCCATTTTATCAATGTTCTTACATTCCAAGGTTTAACAGAATTGACTTCAGAAAAAAATATTATCATATTTAATGACTAGTTAGTATTACAGAAACCATATATAAATGATAAATCATGGCTTACTCTCTTATTAAGGCATTTCTCAGTGTACATGCATGGTGTATATTTCTAAAAAACTAATGTTATATCAAATTTCAGAACCTGTGATCCTTTAAGTATGTTGTGCAATTATCTGAGCAAATTAGAGCAGTAAGATGCCAGATCTGCTGCAATTAACATTAAGAACCTGGTTCTATTTTTAATGCTTTTATAAACACTGTAAAATTAATACACTTAGTTAGATTCACCTTGGAGTTTTATGTGTACCCAGGCAAGCCTTATGCACCAAACCAGCACTTGTTGGACCATGATTCAGTATCTCATCTGCTTTTTTCTGATTCCTCCTGAGCTACAAACTTTGCTGGTGATTGACACATTCTGTTAATGCTTGTTCCTGTATGGAGATTAAACCATGACTGATGGAACTGTCCCAGACTTTTTCATTTACCTAGATTTCTTCCTCATCTAGTGCAATTGCACATGCTTGCCCTGTGGGAAAACAAAATTGAAATAGGTGCTAAAGCCACGATAAGTTTTACATTCACCTCACTCATTACAGTTCTTATGGGCAAAGTGATACAAATGATTTCTGGTTTGGTATTTATTTTCTGGTTCAAAGGAATGTGTAGCAGACAGTGGTGTTGGCTGGAAATTGGCAAGGCTGGTTAAACGTGACCCTTGGCTGAATGTTGCTGTATGATTAGTTGAAATGTTGATATCATGAGCTTCCAAACACCCAAACTGCATCCAGAATACTTAATGTAGTTAATTAAACAGTTTATCACTTGTTTGTCCTGTTTCTGAGGTCCTTTCATATTAATTTCTAATATTTTGTTTGCTTCTTGGCAATTTTTGAGTGCTAGACTGATGCTGAGAGAGAACAACTTATATAAACACCAAGATCATTTTTCTGGCTGGTGGAAACTTATTCAGAACCCATATATTTTTCTCATATTTACTATTTTGTGTTTATTGGCATCCAACTTTAGTTGCCATTTTATTGTGACATAATTTGTTTCTCTGAGCTTTTGTGACTCATTTCGGTCAAGTCTGGTTTTTAATTGGCTCTGAGTATTTTCATATCATCAACAAATTTTGCAGCCTTGCTAATTTTTACAGATTTTTCTGTATATGGAGTGAACTGCAGAGGTCACAACATGGATATTTGTGAAATGCTATGCTTTCTTTCTGTTGTGAAAACAACCACTTACTGTTGCCAGATAAACAGTCCATATGTCTAGTAATTTGATGAAAAAGCCTTATTCAGTGCAGACCTATGGATTCCTATTAGTATTTTCTTTCCCTTTTGAGAGAGTTTGAAGTCAGAGAAAGCCAGACTTCTGAAACATCAGAAATAGAAAATTAGGGGGAAAAAGAAAATCATGTAACAGCTGTTTTCTCTTTAAGGGATGCATTTGTATGCCCAATTTACTTCCAGTCTGCCTTTGCACTGCCCTTGGTAGGAGATACATGCCTGCATCCTTTGGTCACACAGATTAGTCCCTTGCACCAGAGCAGTTGTTGCCTTCCAATGCTGTCATTTCACTTGCTCACACTTTGATCTGCAGCCGTGCTCTGCTCCCACTTAGCCACTGGCAGAAAGTGGATTACAGAAACTCATGGGCTGATGCACCTGTGTGATGCTTTGAGTCAGGGAGGGAATGAAAGACTCCAGTCTTCAAAGGGTGATTTAGAAGGTTACTTTAATGAAAGTAGAGGATCTTTTTATAATGTGACTCACTAAGGTGAGACTTGATTGGTCTCAAAGTAAAAACTTCTCACACTATTGGTGAACTGTGGATAGCACACTCTGGAGAACTACATCTATAAGCAGTTGCTGAAAGTGAGATAATAATTGTTTTAATTCTTTTCTCTAAGTTTCCATGGGTGTAAAGCTTTTCAGTTTTCCTTTGGCCACAATTAGCTAACTAGAGAATTAAGATTAGCATTCACGAACAAGCTACCAGTTGCTGATCAAGCCTTTCACAGGTGGAGTTGAACAGTAAAGGGACCTGGTTTAGTGCACTTTAGTGCACTTCTCACAGCTTCCCAGGATTTTCCTGGGACAGCTATGTCTGTCTCTATTCAGAGGATATGTGATTACCACACCCCTGCACTGCCATTCTCTGGAAGTGACCCTGCCTGGGGCTGAACCTGAGAATGCTCAGGTCGTGCCAAATGCTTTCTGGTAAGCTTGGAAACACTGCCTGCAGCCATGGCTTTGTCATATTCTTTCAGTTGATCCTTCTGGAGGCTGCAGGTCAGTGTGTAACTGGCAGTGACTGGATGCTGTGCTAGTATTTCCCAGAGTTGCACTGCCAGCAAAACCACATGACACACAAGTTTTGGGTTTGAAATGCCTTCACTCCCCTTTGGGCTTAGTGTTGCAGAAGGGCATGAACACCATCAGACAGTCTTTGAATTAATGAGTATTTTCAGGAGTGAATAATGCATAAATCCAGCTCTTACTGCCACCAACAGTCCATGTTGTTTTATAATGAAATATGCATTTCTTTTATATTTGAAAAACATAAAGTACATTCATTTTGTGGGTAGTGCAAAATTTATGATCTTCTTAATTATTAATTTCAATGCTTTTTAAAGTTTGTTGATATATTTAAGTGACATGACAGATGACCAGTCTGTCCCTTACCAGCTCTTGAAAGAAAATATGATAGATTTGGAACTCCTAAGGCCTGAGCCTTCTCTTTTCCCCATCAGTTTAGATATGATCTCTGCTGTCTGCAACCCAGGGTGCCCAAAGCATTTGAGCACTTAGTTCTTTCTGAAGTCTTCTGTAGCAAAGGATCTTAATAGAAAGAAAATGTGTGAAAATGTTTGAGGCTCTGTACTTGACCACCTGCAAGGCAGTGCTCAGTGGATTAGAGGGTCAGACCTAGCATGCAGGTTTTGTGTTACTGTGCTATGTACAAATTTGAGATGGAAGCATTCAATCTGTGTTTCATTGCCTTGTGAATTTACCTTTATAGTCAGGATTTTTATAAAAGAACATTTATCTTTGTAATTGACATGAAGAAATAGAAATTTAGACTTAAGAAACACTAGTAATAAATCATAATTTGTCAGGTCTGGTTTGTTATATCCAAATGGCGAACAAGAGCAGCTGTGTACTGCTTTTGACTTTCATTCATGTCTCTTGTATGAGCACAGCTCTAGGTTTTCTAACTTTGTTTTGTGCAATTTATATGCTTTACTATTGCATTTGTTGATAAACAGGACACTAGGAGAAGATTTTTACAGAGTACCATTTTGAGTAACCAAAAAGTGAGATGAATATTTGGTTTTGATAAGTTTTCAGGTTTTCCCTGTGAGAAATGCCCACATACGTCTTTCAGACACTGTTTCCTAAACACTGCTATTTGGAAAATTTGGTATTTTGTCAGTTCTTTGAATACAGTGCACATGGTTTTGAAACAGTCATTTGCAAACCATAGGATGCAGTTCTTTCAGCTCGCCTCAAACTGCTCTGTTTTTCCTAACATGAATTACCTGGATCATGTGTACACTTCAACCACTGCCCGTTTGAAACTTATCATGATGATTTGCCTGAAATAACTCAGCAAGACATTTTGCTGAATTTACAGGTGTAAAACTACTTTATCACTTCCTGTTTTTAACATGGTTATATTCTTCTCTGATTCAAAGTTGTGAACTATGCACTCCTTTAATTACCAGGGTTCTTCCAGTGCTATTCTCTCCTGCATTAAACTGCTTTCTCTGGGCTTTGAAAATTTTACAGTTGTAGATGTGGTGGTTCACTTACTCCTGTACATCTAATTTTATGACATGAATTAGAAAAACCTGGTTTGTTTTGTTTTATTATTGAAAACAATAGTAATATTCCTTTCAGTCACCGTACTCTCATTGTAGCAAGGAAACTGTCCAGTATTTTGGTTTACAGATACTTCAAATGTAGCAACTAATGCTGTCACAGAATGAGTGTTTAACCATTGGACTATGGTGTGCCCTCTCAAGAAATTTCTTATTTCTCCTGAAATTACATTTAAATTCAGCAGTTGTCCTGTCTGTCACGTTGGCCTTAACAGACCACATACTTCCCTTTACAAGGTCCTCTTCTGCTGGTTCAGCAGGGGAACATTCCACAGATTACTTAATTCTCTTTGCTGACATGCCTCACTGGGACAGCCAATACAAGAATATCACTCATCAGCATTTTCTTTGATGTATTTAATTTTCTGTTAGTGAACTAAGGCTGATTTTCACATTCAGTGCATATTGAATATCTGGGGGGCCACTCTGAGGCACTGTAAGAAGGGTCTTGCTGTCTCATTGTGTTCTGCATCATCTGGGGCTGAGGCTCTGATTTCTTTCCCTCTGCTCTGCAAGTGCACTAAACCAGGTCCCTTTACTGTTCAACTCCAGCTGTGAAAGGCTTGATCAGCAACTGGTAGCTTGTTCTTGAATGCTGATTTTAATTCTCTAGTTAGCTAGTTGTGGCCAAAGGAAAACTGAAAAGCTTTACACCCATCAAGTATTTTACCATAAAGATTACCTTAGGTATTAATCATTGCTCTTTTTTCCTGAGGTTTTTAACCTATTCAAAAGCTGCCTGGACATAACCCTGAATAATGTGCTGTAGAGTTTGAGAAGAGAGGTTGGATGAGATGACCAGTGGTTCCTTCCAACTTGAGCCATTCTGTGATTCCTAATGTTTTTGAAAAGAAAAAAGGAAGTAGCAGAGAGCAAGCGGATGAATTGTTATGTCTAATTTCTATTTCTGCTCAACCTTCTGTACTGGCATTCTGTTTCAGAAATTTAACTCATAAACCACCATAAGGTTCTCCCTAAGCCTCCTTTTTTTGTGGGCTAAACACTGCTTCTCATCAGACCTGTGCTCCAGATCCTTCCCCAGCTTCATTGCTTAGCTGTGTTCTCTAGAGGCTGCTAGCTTGTCATTTACGTAATGCAAGGAGTTTTAAATTATTTGGCTCATACAGAGGAACAGGGTACAATCAGGCTCCCACCAAGCAAGGATTGTTGTTGAATCCTCCATGGCCCTTTCCTATGCTAACTAAAATTTCAGAATTTCTTTATGAACAGTGCATCCAAATTAGACCTGAGTCTCTTTATGTGAGGATTTACAATAATGTTGGAAGTAATTAATGTGGGCATGATATCCAGTGTGAAGTTTCAATGTACTAGTAAAAGTAAGTACAGCCTTGTTTTATGTTGGGGATATTCCATGTTGATAAATTACTTGCCTGTGATCATAAAAGAGAGGTAGGAGTAGCAAACCAGCAGCAGAACATTTAACTCATAACTGGTCTATGAGTTAATCCCTATGTCCTGCTCCCTCATTACTAAATCACTTAGATTTACTAAACTGATGGGAGCAAAACTTGCTGTCAGCATCTACTTCAGCCTTGTAAAATCATCATGAACTTCAGCAAGTTTCAGCACACAATCTACATATTAATGTTTCTTATGACTAGGGTAATGAAAAATATATTTTATTCTTCTGTCTCTACAAACATAATCCATGATGTAAATTGAGTAGTTTTTGTTCACATCTGATATACTGAGTGATGTTGTTGTCTATTCCATTTTTAATATGTGTGGGTAAGGATATTGACTTTTTTAGTACTGATATTTTAGTAACCAGGCTTATTGCTATTTTAATTATTTTTCAATCCTAATGTTTCTATGTTTGTCCTTAAATCTTATGTACAGTTCATCTTTCCTTAATCTATCCTGAGTTCTGAACATTGAAAAAAGTGCTCCTGAAGTTAACCAATCCTGTTGTGTAATATAGTTAGGCTAACTTGATAATTTCTCAGCCTCCCTTTCCCTCTGTGATCTTTTGGGGAATACAATGAAGATTATCTGGAATCACATAAAGAAATTTAGAGGGTTTTTATAAGTTTTGGATATCTGACTTGATTTTTTTTAATGAATTTTTTAAATGATGTTGCAGTATTTTTTACGAAGTAATTATACATCATGGCATCTTTAGTTGCCCATGTAGGGATAAGTCACTGTTTTATCATTAAAAAATCCCTATCATTATTGACTGGTTTTGGATTAGTATTGTTTCTGTCTAATTTATAATGTTATCCCAGACTTCGGTCCTCAGAAGAAGACCTTGTTTCTACATAGGTTTTTTATTTTAATCCATGGTCTTCCCACCTCTGTCATAATTGCTTAATATTTATGTATTATCGTGTGGTGTGAAATGCTGTAACAATGATGCTTTTGTGAATTCTTTCAGCACTCTTCTATTCAATATCTTCTTATTTTATTGTAGGTATAAATTAGAGCAAAGATGATACATTTGAAAGTGAAGGTGCAGAACAAAACTCTTCTGCCATAGGAGAAGACTATGTAGTACCTGCCAGTCAAGTTCATTCAATTATGTTGTTATAGCAACTGGTTAGCCTCTTCCATACTTAAAATATCTTGTGTCAAATAATTAATGCTGCTTAATTGTATTTTATTGCAAAAAAGGCAAGTAATTAAAGAGGTTCTTGCAATGGCTGTGGGGCCAGAAAGGGTCAGAAACTACTTGTAATTGGAATATGTTTTGTGAATGTAAATTAATAGATCTAGTAATCTATCTCTTTATTCCCCAGGATCTAAAAAAAGTATCTAGCATACTTGAATTGCTGTTCCTTGCTTGGAAATATTAATGGATAAAAATTACCTCTTGTCCTCAATGATTTTTTTTCTTTTGTTCTCATCCACTTAGGAAGTCTGTAACGTGTGATGTATGTGATAGCCTTGTCCTCATAGACAAATGGCCCAATAAAATGCATTTTGGATTTCTCAGGGCATTTCTCTGTGTTCTGGCTCTCAGTCGTGTGTTGCAGCAGGTTCTTTTCCTCCAAGTTTGGTCTTATGCTTGAAAACTTTCTGAGCATTTGATCAAAGACAGCAGCCATCATAATCCACAAATATAGAGCTTTGTGGGAGAGAAAATATTTCTAACAACATAATATTTGGGATTTTAAATCAGCAAGTGCCTAAATCAGTCTGCCAAACAAGTTCAAACAATCTCAGTTATGGAATTAGAGCCTATTGTTAAGGCAAGAGCCTGCACTTTTTTAATGGTGTGAGGAGATATTTTTATTTATCTTCAGGACTTCTGGAATTGATCACTAAGCATTTTTGATGCTGAGTACAGAATCCATTTTCTGGCAGTAATGGTTCTTAAAGAGAAAACTGTACCATCCTGGGGGTGGGGGATTGAAATTAAAGAGCTTCTGAAGTGGTGCAGTAGCTGTGTGTAGACTACAAAGTGTATAAAGCAGTACTGGCACTTAGAGGAGTAGCTGCAATGCAGAGTGAGAGAGGAGCAGATTACAGCCCTCCACTTCATGTAAAAGTAAGTACAACTAAAATACCACGCAGCAAAAGCCTTACCAATCCCAAATGTAGGTCAGTAAGTCTTCCTGTGACTGCAGTTGGAACTGTTTCGTCTAATCCAAGCAATATTCCCCATGTTATCCGTGCTCGTGCATTATAGGGCTCTACAGCTGACAGTCCCATCTGTTTCTCTTCATCTCCAAGCCTTGCTCTCATCCTCTTTTTATGTGTCTTCACCTAACAAGGTCATTCATTCCTCTTCTCTGTGCATACCACTGTAGCAAGAGCTCGTGTTAATTAGGTATGTAGGGCACAGGGAGTTATTCCCAGGTGGCACGTCTGCCATATGGTTTGGAAATAGCTCTTTGCAATGAAAAGTAGAGCTTTGCTTCTCCCCTCAGGCCTGCCTTAAGGTAGAAAAGTTGACTTGTTTGTGGGTATGAACCTTTCAGAATCTTGTCAGACATAATTCACCAGTAACAATTTTTTTTTTAAATTAAAGCAATCAAGTGCTTTTTCTGGGCCTCTGAAAGAAGCAATGTTCACTGATGAAATCAGAAGAAAAAAGGAAAATGAAAGCTTCTTTCTGCAACAGTTGTTTCTGAATTGTGCTTTAAAAAAAAACAGAAAAAAAGACGTGCCTTCATTCCACATTGTATCCATCTCTCAGCCACTATGCTTTTAGAAATTGATCCTTTGGAGTATTTTTCACTCTTTAATCTTGCTTTTGACTCTCTGGATTTGCCTTTCTTACATGCATATCATAGTCTTAATATTTAACTTGCTTAACTTAACAGTTAGTAAGTGTTTAAAGGACATTCTTCTTTTATTGATTGCACAGCTGTGCTGGTGATTGCTCCATGTGTTGGATGGCTTGTGTAGGTAGTGCAAAGTGATAGTGTTTTGAAAGTGTTATTGCAATTTAATATGTTTGCATATGGAACAACTTTGGACACAGAAATGCCTGATTGTTTTAACTTTAGCAGTGTACTAGGATAAGTTGTCAACACTTACTGTCTGAATTTGTTCAAATAATTGCAAAAAGCAAACTTCTGTCATACAAGCACACAAAAGAATTTATTTTCTAACTTCCCCAGATGTTAACAAAATTTAGATGTACACAGATCCCACGTATGCTGAGTATAATGCCCTTTTTATTCTTCCTTTAAACCAGCAATTTCTTGAGCCAACCAGAGATCTTTTGAGAGGTTAATGCTATAACTGCTGTTTAATTAAAGATTTTAAAAAATTATCTACACGCCTGTTAGAGGTAAATAGTATTGCATTTTGAAATTTAAAGGGGGCAAAAATGTGGCGGCTATCATTTTGTCCTTTGATTTGCAATCCAAGTGTTACAGTTTGATTTCAGTAACAGCTCTTTTGGAAATAATTTTAAATAAGTTTGTGCATATTTCTTTTTGCTTTTTAATTTATTCTTATTCTTAGCAGATTTTATCAGAAGGAAGATATGTGTCTTCAGCAGAAACTAAATAGATAAGAATATCCAAATAGTTTTTGGAGCTATGGCAAAGATAAGGAAGATGTTCTGCCATTTTTTCATGATGAAAAGTGCCCAGGCTTTTCTTTAAAACTGAACACTGTCACATGAATATGCATTAGTATAACTAAATATCAAGTGATTTAAAATTCATGTTCTCAAATATTTACTTAACTGCCTTGATAAAGATAGTTATTTAAAAGGGCATAAACTTCCACTCTCATTGGTTAAAAGATAGTTTATGACTTCATAGCCTGTCTTCAATTCAAGTCATGCCAAAAATTGAGGAATTATGTGATATCTAGATTATTTTAAGGCATGTTAAAAATGTATTAACCTTCTGAGATTTGCATTTTTTATGAGAGATTAATACTCATTTGCATGAATTTGTCATCATTCTGTCTTTTCAAAAAACAAAGTCTGAAAGTCTTACATTACTTCTGTTGATGTACCGGTCAATTGGGAGGAGAAAGAGCTCTCTGCCAAGTATGAAAAATTAACTCAAAAGTCAGCAACAGTGTTCTTTGTTCTTCACTTCATCTGGTCCCAAAAGATGGAAAAGAGTATATAGTTCATATCTTTATGGGACACTGGAGGTTTGGAAAATTTACTGCTCTGCCATAGATTTTCCTTTAGGATACTTAACTTCTCTAGTTACAATCCTCCCTGCTAAGGATGGAATTTATGATTTCTTTCATATGAAACTATCTGCTGTATTAAGCTTGATAACTTAAATTTATTACTGTGCTTCTATAACTACTACATGCCAAAAAAACTATTCCTGAGCTGTGTTTCTTTTATTTTATAGAAGGTGTTTGGTGTTTAGCTCCTCCTTTTGCCAATCCCTTTGATGGTGTTGCTTTAAGCAGACAAACCACTCATTCATGATAGTAGTGGAAATTGTAGGCCTGATGTGATTGTCAGCTAAGGAACCTGAACATTCTTCTGAGGCTACTTGGAAGTGCAGATACTTTTCTGTGTCTTGTTCTCAGAAGCAAAGGGAATCCAAATAGTGGTTAGCTTTTTCAGCGTACAGTCTTCTACTGTAGTTTGTTTATTTCATTGCCTGAAGTTCTGGTTCCTTGCAGACAGCTCTGCTTCTGTGTGACCACCTATTTTGGGAGAGACAACAGAGGCAGCATTTCATTCCTAAGGCAGTTGCTGGTCTCAGTCAGTTTTATATCCCCAGAGTCCTTCCTGCAGCCTGCAAATTTTGTGCTCTGCCTGACATAAGTCATCTGTGAGCAGATCTTCCTCTTCGCTCATGTCCTTGTCCCACCCTTGGTGCCTTCTGCTGCTTGCACCCGATGCATGTTCCCCAATGCACGTTCCCTTCATTTCTCCTTTGCTACCAAGCAGTCCTTGCCCCTGCATGGGACTCAAACAGGGCATCTCAGCAACCCTCTGGAAACAGGGCATGAGCACCTGCCTGGCTGAGGTGGAGGCTTGGAGGAAGAACTGCACTTCTCCCTTCCTGACACAGGGTGAGGAAAAGATGTTCCTGCTGGCTTTTGTGTTTCCTAAACCTGCTGGATGACATTGCTATTGACCTTGTGTTGTGTTGGGATGATTTAAATTCAGGAGTGGTTGAAGAGAAATACAAGAAGCAACTGGGAAAGCTAAAAGTGGTATTTAATTGCATTAAGATCATCTGACCTTTTAGAAGTGGATGGAAAAGAAATGTGATTTTTTAATATGTACCTTTTAAAATGAAGGAGGTATAGAAAAATTAAGAATATCAAAGTAGATGAGTTTGCACTCAAAATTTATTTTTATACTGGAGTGGATCAAACTTCATCTCCTATACACTGAATTAAGATTAACTGAATCTGACCAGGCTCCAAATCCAGTATAACAGCTTTCATTGCTAATCTGTGTAGCACTATGTGAATAGAGCTGACTTGTGTACTTTGAGCAAGAAGAAAGTCTGTAAAGTTTTTGTGATGTGAGTAAAAGAAATCCCAACAAACCCAATCTGACACACAACAGAAGTAGCATAGTTTTTTAGTTTTTGTTATTTATAGCTGAAGCTGAGCAGCAGATATATTGGCGGATCTGAACTTTGTTCAGCCTCACATCCAAAGATAAATAGCCCCACTTTTTCAAATGCAGTGCTTATTATGTCAGTTCTTAGAAGAATAGAGCACAGTATTTTATTTGGAGTGATGGATCTGAAAATGCTTCAACCTCAATTGAGTGTTACTTAAACATTTCAGGAAATGGGCCCTTAAACTAGCAGTTCTGTCTTCAGAGATTTTATTTTTAGGGTGAACCTGCTGGTTCTTGAAACAAGCCTGTAGGGATAAACAAACATTAGTTTTCATCATGTTGAGAAGTATTTTTAAGCAGAAACACTCTGTCTTGTCTGAGACTCTAAGACAGAAACTAAGGCAGATTATTGGGTGAGCTGGAGAAGAATGTAAGTTTTTATGTATGGTCTAGGAAGCACTAATACTTTTACTGTTTCTTGATGATATATTGCCTTATAGGAATCTGTTAGGACCTGTGTTTCTTCTGTGAAGAATGGGCATTAAGCTTCTGTAATGTCAGTGCAGTGGTTTGACCCCAACTGAGGAAAGAATCACATTGGCTTCTCAACAATACATATTTTCAATTTTCCTTTAGAAACAGTCATGCTACTGAACAGCAATGTGTTACTGGAGGCACACAAACCAATAAGCAGACCTTCTCCCTCAATCTAATTATTATCCTCATTGTCTAAGAAATAGTTTTTGACTTAAAAATCAAGGTCTTGTTTTCTTTAAGGAGATTTTCGTATGTTCCTCCCAAATTCATCAGTTTGAGTAAAAAATCTTAAATATATAGATAAATGCTCACACCTTTCTGCCTTGTGTGTGATTAATTCTATTAATAGATCAATATCTAACTGTTGTCATCTTTTTGCAGGGGTTCCATACTGGTGTCTCCTTATCACAAAAATTTCATGCCTTCTTGATGTTTCTCGTGGGCAGCTCCTCAGAGCACTGCCTCT
Source organism: Zonotrichia leucophrys gambelii (assembly GCF_028769735.1). Lineage (NCBI taxonomy): Eukaryota > Metazoa > Chordata > Aves > Passeriformes > Passerellidae > Zonotrichia > Zonotrichia leucophrys. The sequence goes on along the minus strand of NC_088175.1, from coordinate 40,381,971 downwards.
TTCTTCTTCACAAAGCAACCAACTGACTCCAGTTCCCTTCTCAACCAGGCACCCCACTCTTTTATAGCACTCTTCTTCTCATTGCTTATAGCTGTGCCTTGTTAAATTCAGGCCTGTTCCTAATCTTTGATAATCGGCCCAGCTGCAACTCCTTAGGGATAAGATTACTTTCTACACTATCTTTATTTTCTTATATTCTATCTCCCTACATCCTACTCTCGGGTGGGTCTCCCTATAAAACCTCTGTGAAGCTGACAATAAGGGCCACCACCAACACGTAAAGCTCTATACATAGAAATATGTATTTTTTATGTTTTCTTCTGTAGCATCAGTAATGCACAAGAAGATTTTGATGCTCATTTTTTCTTGAGACAGGGATGCTTCTGAAAAGCTTGACATTGTCTACTCTGTCTGCTGAAATCTGTAAATTAGGAACAATTTTCTGTCTCTCTGCAGTTGTGTCTAGCAAAGTATTCCTGTTTCCAAATTACTTTGGAAATGCTGAACATGATGCTCTTTTGAAGAGCCCAGAGTAATGATAGAAATGTCACTGAGCTTCTTCTTGTTTTCATTGGGCTGGTGGTCATGGCAGAAGTACAAGGTCAGTGGGTATGTGTGAGGTTGGTGTGGAAGTGCTGAAAAGTGTCATCTATCAAGTCAGTAATGAAGTATAGTGAAGAAATCAGTGAGAATGATTTTATAAAAATTTACTGAAAGGAATACACCCAGAAAAACTAATATGTTGCAAACCTGTTACTATTAAAATAGTAAAAATATTCTTTATTACTTTTAAAACTGACAGAGCAAGGTTCAGGCAGCAACAGAGAGATTACTAGAGAAAGATGGTGCTTGCTTATAGATTTTTCATTTCTAGGCTGCTATTTGGATATTTTAACAGCTAACTGATTGATGTCTCTCTTCAAACTGCCTTTATTAGTTCTTTTACATTAAATAATCTAAAGACTTAACAATTATTTTTGAATAATATACCCTATAGACAGGCTTATAGTGTGCTCTCCACTCAGATGCATAAATCTTCAGAGTAAAAATTATTTCCATGTTAGTTCATACTTTTGATTCATACATAGTAACTGTCTTTTTCCTGGATAACCTATTTGCTTTTGAAAGAACTTGTGGGATATGTGTTAATAAAATCTGAATTCTTTAATGTGCAAGCAAGGGATACAGTGCTAAGCAACATTTTAAAGTTGGAAGCATAAAAATTGTAAATATGGTGTTATTGAGTGGAGAGAGGAGATGAGTAAAAAGGTTCTTAAGTGATCCTGATGGAACCAGTGTGGTGAAAGCTTAATCATTCAGTCTGTTTTTGATCTTTTTTTCTGCACTGTGTAATGCTGTATATATAAACATGCACACACACACACACATAAATGACATTATATTGTTAATGACTCTGCTAGGTATTTCATAAATTTATGAATGCTTTCAAAAGTATTTTAAAGGCTAATATATAAAGATGGTTAAATTGTAGGGCATCTCTGCCTTTTGCAAGCTGCAGTTTTAGGGACTGAGTGATTGAGAACTCAAAATCTGTATAAAATCTTTTTTCTTTTTCAAATTTTTTCTTTTTCTGTTTCTATTTATTATCATGGAAGACACCTATTATCAAAACTGTTAGTTTCATGGCTAAATCATTCAATAGCTTATAGGATATTCAGAATTTTTGCATTTGTTTTTTAGAAATTTTCTTCTAAGAAGCAGAGAAGGCCAAAAAAATCCCACTTTTAAAACATTTTTTTAGAAATGTCTCCAGATTGTATTGTTTCTTGACATTTTGTCTCTACTAAAAGGAAGTAATTTAAGAAAAACCCTAAATGGTAAGTGTCAAGGCAGCTAAAATTAAACATGAAATAAAAAGGGGTTTGACTTATGCGTTATATATACAACTCCTCTAAAAACTCTTGTTTTGAAGATGGGTATCTTCCCATTCACAGAGTGTCCTGATGTACACAGAGCAGTGGAGAAATGGACTGGTACTTTTTTGGAAGATATGTACGGAGAATGTTCTTAGGAGTGTGCCTGTCAAAACTGGTTTTGGAGCTGTTTCTGTCTATTTGTTTTGCATCAGAAATTGGAACTCTTGAGCTCTAAAATACAGCCTTTTGTGTGACTTCTCTTACTTTTATTAAGAGATACAGCTCCCTATAAAGAGGGAAGATGGGCCCTGTCTAGCTGTGTCTAAAATTTGCCATGCATAGGCACTGTTGATATTTATGGAGATACAATTCCTGGTAGGTTCACATTTTAATAACTAAGCCTATTGTAACTGAAGAAAACTGAAAAGAAAATGTGTGGTATAGATTTTAAAGCTGAGTAGTATTTTTGTTCTTTGACTGAAGCTCTCAAATATGGTACAGTTGAAGACTGTAAACTCAATTTTCTGTAGCAGGAGAAAATGATCCTTCATTCTGATTAGAGACCTATTGCTTCTAATCAGAGTTTTGTTCATGTGAGAACTGGGGAGAAAATATAAAGTGTTAGAAAAGAGCATTAAAATGCAATGTATGCTCAGTAGTGGTTTCCTTTTCACTAAAGTTTTTTGGTTGAAGAGTGATTCAGGACTAGTAAAGCAAAACACCCAGAGATTAAAAAGTTTAACTTCATAAATAAATCCTAGTCTAAGAATTAAATACAAAACTATCTCTTCCTAGAATGTAAATTTTTGTTGCAAAAGATATACTAGAGGCTGGTTTCTTTATATTCTCAGTGAAAAAAGCATTATCCATGAAGATAAATAGCTTCTTCAAGGGGACTAAAGATTGTGGGTTTTACCTTAACATATTCCAGGGCCATGCCATTTTTCATGTTTTGGAAGAAAAGCATCTAAGAAAAGGAACACCAGGCATAAATCCTGAGAAACTTTCATCTGGTTCCTTTATTTATTCATTGAATAAGCAGTAAAGTGCAATAGTGTGTAGGTGTAGCCACATTAGGGTTGTTCATAGGTACACATCTTTGGCAGGACTGACTTTACAGCAACTCCATAATATGTATGTTTTGGCTTCTCCTTTAATTTGCAGAAGGGAGAGTTTGCTTTAACCCAGAGTGTTTGTAACCAGGAGTATCTGTCACACAAATAATTGTTCTCTGAATACCAGGAAGTGCCCACTTTGACAAAGGCATGGCAATTTGACCAAGCCAGGATGGCACTTGTCTGTGTCAGAACATGTATTTGCAAGGTGGACATGTAGGTGACACTGGCCTTTTGTTACTATTGCTGATGATCCATGCAGATCTGTCATTTCTATATGTTGCACTGGTGCTTCAGTAGAGGCTGGCATCAATAATCCAGATACTTCATCTGTGCTGACCTTGTTTCAGGCTAGCACCACAGAAACAGCATGACTTGCTCCGCAAATGGTCACAAACTTCCTAGGAAATATGTAGTGCAGGGCTGTGAAGCTGAGTTTTCAGTGTTTTTCATTCTCTTAACTGCTGAGGCAGCTTGGTAAAAGAAGAAAGGTAGTAAGTTAGGAGGTGATGGATGAGGAATTAGTCTGGATAGCTGTATAAAAGCAGGAGTGAACTGGCACAAAGGCAGTAGTAAGAGGAATAAATTAGAAAGAGAGGATGAAAAAATAGCATTAAATATGAGTTGAAAGGTACAGAGTGAAATGAGGGGTAAAGAAAAGGAAAGCTGGCTGTGGTGAGCTTCTTGCCCCTTTCTTTTCCTCTTTGAGAACCTGAAAATTTATCTAGAATTCTACTATCCCAGACACATTGACATCCCTTGTCTTGTTCGGTGCGATGGCAAATTTTGCTTTTCTGTTTATTTATTTATTTATTTATTTATTTATTTTAACCAGTACATGTCAAATATTTGTTGAGTCAAGTACTGCCCCAGCTAGGAGATAATATATTATGAATGCCTGGTATGCATTAGTTTGAGTCAAGCAAGTGTGTTGTGGTTGAGCTACTGCAGTTTTACACAGGAACCTTTCCACTTATGATGCACATGGTAGGATACTACTGAGATAATAGGATAATATGGCATCTCTTAGAGTTCTTACTTTCTTTTACTGAAAGAAAAGGTATCAGGTAAAGGGGAAATGACTACAAGAAGGGAATGGGTTATTCCTAAGTTAGGGCAATAGAAGACCCATGGGAAAGAGATGTGGTTTGCTGATGCACCTCTTCCCAACTCTTCACAGCAACTTTGTGTCTCGTTGAAAAAGATAAAGCTTGATTTTCGTAGGCATTGAGCATACAGTTGCAACTGAAGTAAATGAGAGCTTATTGTTTAAACATTGTGCTTGGAATTTTTGTTGTCCTTAACAGAGAAACATAAAAACCAAGTCCATATGTTTCAAGTAGGCTCCCTAAGATTAGTGGATAGCAATGACAATTTGGAGGCTAATACTTCTTTTTTCCCCAACTCAAGCTTGTAGCTAGTCTCATCACTGTAGATGTGATTTCAAGATGAACTTGTTCAGTTTTGCTGTTACATACTGTGGGGATAAATGCCTAGAGACAGAAGAAAGGGAAATAAATTCTCTGTGCGTGGTCAAGATGAGTGCTCATTAAATGTGGTATATGCCTTAACAAGTTTAATATAATAATATACCTTTAATAGAAAAGGGTATAATAATTGGTTCCACTTGCACTTCTATTTTTAAAGCTTGTTCATAAGTATTTTGAGCACTCTTTAATTGTGTTGGGAATTTTAGCAAGTGAAATTAATATTTCCTATCTGAAGTCATACATTCAGGAACAAAGCTGTGTGCCAGGATGTCTTGGCTGGTAATTTTTGTTTTCTGCGTTGGAACACCTTGTTACCATATTCTGTATGAGTGTAGTCTCCTGTCATTACTGGAATGGGACAGTTTGTTAAAATCTGTCCTTAAATTTTAAATATAAAAAACTAGGTTTCTTTGCATATGTTTCTAGTGGGGCAACTTAAAATTTTTGTTTGTCTTAAAAAGGGATGGGCAGCTTCCAAAGGTGTAACTTACCCCATTTGAAAAGGTCCATTATTCCAGGGCATGTGTGGGTTAGGGAGAGTGCAAGAGCTCTTCATGTTTCCATGCGCTCACATGTTCCTGTGTGTTTGCTTATGTAGATAAATCCATGCCTGGCTGGGTTCATTTGATATAAATACAAAAGAAAATATTTTCTAAACCCGCTAGCTGTAGGAAACATTTTGCCAGTATATGAATGAGCAAGCCACAGCAAAAGAGGGAAGATAATCCTGGCAATGCTGAATATTTTAATTGCATTTTGAATAGTACCCAATGAAAGAACAAATCTTTTTCAAACTGAGCAATACAAAATTTTTCTGTTTCTTGATGTATAATAGTGAGATGGAATTTCAACACTGATGCAGTCAGGATAGTGGCTGATGGAAATTTCTTAATAATAAATAAGATGATTTGAAGGAAATGTTTCCATCCAAATCCTGTCATAAGCAGAGAAATTACTGCAAGAATGTGACCAATTGTGGAAGATGGCTTTGATAGACCTTTCAAAAAGAGATGACCAAAGATGCAGGTTAAAAAATGCAGAAGAGACAGGGGAATGTGACACCTGTGTGGCCTCTATCACTGGCAGTAGCTTGCCATCTTCTGGTCCTCTGACGTGTGGCAGCCAGCAGCTTCGTTTCTGTTTTGCTGGCAGAAATGCAGACACTGTCTCTGTCCTGAGAGGATACTATGAGCTATAAATTTACAGTATACCAGCTCTTCTACCCCAGGGTTTTGGGTCCAAGTAGTACTCAATCCTCACTTTGTGTCAGGGGAGATAGGTCATTCCATGTTCAAAATGTCTATGCAAGATAATAATACCAAGAAGCCAGTGATGGGGAAAATCCATATGCAGAATTACTTAGCAGTGAACTTTCCTTGACAATTTCAGTTTTAGAAGATTAGCTAAGCCCCTTACCTAGAAGAACTTTCCTGATGACATAAGCCTCATAAGCAGTTGTGTACAGCCTAGGGATGACTTCAGTTCCTGTGCTTTGGCATATGGGTTTCAGACTGTAGAAATATTACAACAGTGCCTTCATGTGTTCTTGTAGATTTGCTATCAATGAACATTAATCAATTCACAGAGTCACACAAATCACAAAATTAAGAAGGGGCCACTGGAGGCCATCTAGTCCAAGTTCCCTGCTCCAGAGACCATATTACTTAGGATGGTGCCCTGATACCTTTTGAATATCTGCAGGGAAGGAGACTCCACAGCCTCTGGGCAATCCATTCTAGTGCTTGGTCACCCACATAGCAAAGTGTTTCCTCATGCTCAGGTGGAAGTTTCTGTGCATCACATTCTGCCCGTTGCCTCTTGTCCTATTGCTTGGCACCACCTCCTGACACCCTCCCCTCAGATATTTATATGCAACACTTTAGAAAAAAAATAGCCTAAAAATGCAAACATGAAATTTCAAAGTAGTTTAGGAAATGAGTTGTCAAGAAAAAGATATTTTTGATACTGTGCTCAACATCTAAACATGGTAAAACTGCTCTTTTGAAATTTCTGCAATGTAATTTCATAACTGCTTCTTAGAAAAGTTAATTCCTTATCTATGTTCTTAATTTGTAGGTACATTGAAACCTTGAAGGAACACAAGCCAAAAATTGTCTGGGATGAACAAATTGCTGAACACTACTTTGAATACAAAAAGTGAGTTACATTTATTAACTTACCATTCTGCAAATATTTTTGGGCATGGGCCAATGACTGTAGTATGCAACTGAATTCAGCAAATGGAGATTCTGCTGATTGTGATCTGTGTGTCAACACTGAACTGCAGCATAAAAGAGTGTTTTGGGTGAGAGGAGAAAATCAGAGAAGGATTCATGAAATCACATAAACTAGAACAATCTTTAGAAGAGAAGTCTGATGGGTCATATCTTTAGAAATTATCCATCAAAGTTATCTATTGAGTGTCAGTTAATCAGAGGCTCTGAGATGAGTACTGGGAGCTGTCAGGTGATTACCAATAACTCAGCCAAAAATAGTTCTGAGAAAAATCTATGGTACAGGAGCCTGGTTTCACAAATCCTACTGATTACGTTGTTTAAGTGACAAACCTCCACTAGATGGAATGAACTGTAGAGAGATGTAATAGAAGTAAACTAAGGGACTTCCAGATAAAGTTTTTGAAAGAACTGAGAGCGTTAAGGGCAATAGTGTTCTTTGTCCACCCTTGTTCATTGTGAAATGACAATAGGATTCCTGATCTAGAAGAATCCATTTAAAATAGATTCAAATAAATAAACCCAGTAGTATCTTATTGATCCTCTGATAATTTGCTATTTTTATGCAAAAATATCAAAATATGCAAAATGATACAATCAAATACTACTACTTCTGCAAAGCTGTGTCTTTTATATTACTCAGTGCATTGTTAATGTGAAGATACACAACTGAAAGGAAGAGGAAAACACATTTTAGAAGCTTGTATTAAAAACAATCAAAATTTCTTTATTTCTGAAAAAATCTGGTCTAAAATATTTATCAATATTTAACCCAACCAAAAAACAAAAATTAAAACTAAACCTACAAATCACCTACCTTTGTATTTTTAGTTTAACTTTCAAGGTGTTTTCAGCCTGTAATTTTCTTCTTTTATTTATCAGGAAAAAAAAATCTATTGTTGAGCAAAGTTTAAATTTGGGGTCTTTTTCATGTGTTTGTATGAAAGGACTGGGATCTGTATGCCTTCATTTTTAATTATTTGGCATCCTGTTGCAAAATTACGTTGCACCAAACAATTACAGTTTTTTGTGTTAACTAAAAAGGAATAAATCAGAAGCTCTGTTTTACTGATTTTAATGTCCAATGTCTGTTTGAATGGCATGTTTCTGGGATTCATGTCTGAATCACATTTCTTGCATGGCAAAACGATCTTGTTGCAGAGGGATAGCTTGTCAGTAGTACTTCCTCTTTTTCCTTTGAAGCCAAACTTTGGAGGTTCCTGTGTGGGGCTTCCTGGAGGAACTTTTGATGCATGAAACCCACTATGTCTGAAAATCACTCTAAACTTCTCTTGTGCTCTGCTTGGCAGTCAGCTGAGGGGTTCAGCTGGCTGCAGGGGAGAGTTATTTAAGGAACTCTTTTTCAGTTACCACTTTGTTTTGCAGAGGTTCAATTATCTTGGACAGGGATGGCAGCCAGGCCTGAAATATGTATGCTTCCCTGGTGAGGCCTCTCACCTGGAAATCTTGCACGTCTGCAAGAGCTGAGAAATGAAATCATGAATCTTTAAGCAAAGCACAGCTAATGATTTCATGTAGCAGGCAGAGACTGTCTGTTACAAATAGTTGCAGAAATCTGAGTGTTTGTCCCAGTGCACAGGCAGGTATTCACTTATGCAAGTGTTGAGATTTTAGGAGCAATTCCTTCTTGGTCTGTCCATGCACTCCACTTTTTCTCCTGGCCTAAGTGGTAAAGTGGTGCTGTGAGACCCCTTGTAACTCATCCTTCTTATTACTAGGGGTTTAAGATGCCACCTTGGTATTTGTGCCCAGTATAGCTTGCCCTGTCTGTATATTTTATACTGCTGGCAGTTAATTTAGCCTGAAAGATAGTAATTGAGGGAATTGGAGAAAATATTTCACAGTTTGCATCAGAAAACCAAATGTCTTCATCTTTTTCAGATGCGCATTTAGCAGGCACAGCTGCCTGTTACAATCTGACAGCTTTGTCATCCAGTTGCAACAAAATATCTCAGTGTTTACTGTGATATGGTATCAAACCATCTCTGTTGTGAGATCTCTTCTTGGATCCTCTGTTTTCACTGTCAGCCTTTTCACAGTGTCACAGAATCTCAGAATGCTTAAGTTTGGAAGGGACAAACCTGGTTTTGAATGCTAGCCTTAGTTTAAAATCCTGTTATCTATCAAAGCTACTGTGACTATTTGGTTTTCTTGTTTTGCAGAAATAAGGGAGGAAAACATGCAGTCTTCTACCCAACGCTGAAGGTAGGTGCCACTTTCTCAGGTCAGAGGGTTGTAAGAGGACAGAGATGTTTACTTGACCTCTTTCATTATTGAGATATTTCAGAAAATGTTGAACTGGTTTAAGCTTTTGTGAAAGAAGTTTGCCCTCATGTACATGTTATGTAAATTGTTATGATTCAAAGACTCAGCTGCTTGTGCAAGAAGGTTGGTTTTCTCTCATGCATAATGGGGCTTTGGGAACTCTGAAGATAAAGTGTGCCTAGAGATAAGACACACCAGGACAAACCAGTGCTGTAGAGGATCTGTTCAAGTGCACAGCTCATGTACTATCAGACATGTTGTTAGCAGATTCTCAGACAAGATACAAAAGAAATTTTCCTTCTCATTATGGTGGCTGGAAGCTTGGAGAACTTTTGCCTTCCTTTGTAACAGAGTCCCGATTCTCTTTGTCAGCCTACATCACCCTGTTTTCTTCAGCTCTGTGGAACAGAACTTCAGTATGTGGAACATACTTCAGTGTTTTGAAAACTTCTACACAATAGTCTGCAGTAGAGCAGACTACAGGATAAAATGGTTAATTACAGCCTTAGTTCCTAGGAAGTTATCTTTAGACTTTCTCAAATTAAACTGGAAAAAAAACTGAAAAAGCCAGCATGTTAAACCTCTGCTGGCATTTAGTACTGGAAGGGAATTGCTTCTGTAGTGAAACTACATTATATTTACAGAGACCAGAGACTTTTTTTTAATGGTTAAACTAGTATGAAATGATCTAAGGCTCTGTTTTTCTGGATTGTTATCTTAAGCTCCATGAGTAAAGGGATATTTCCCCTCATTAATCCAATATGGGTGGAAGTACTATCACATATGGAATATTAACTACCACATCTGTGTTCTTGCTAGTGCTGTGTGTCTGAGAGTGTTAGAAAATTTCATTGTGAGTGTATCAGAGAAAAGATAGCTTGCACCGTTATGCTGTTTTCTTCAGCCTTGGGGAAGGATTTCACCCTGCCATTGTCAGTACTAACCAGGTTAAGAAAACCCATTCCTGTAAATTTCTTTCATTATTTGCTCTCTAACAGATCCCCACTCACCTGTGGTGATTGGTGAATGCATGGAAATGGGTTTTCTTTCCCTTTTCAACATTCTTGTAATGAAATAGTTTGAGATTTGTTTGCTGGTCATGATGGTTGGGAAACATTGAATGTTATTACCTCATGAAAATTGTGTTTCTTTCCCCTTTTAACATTATACTCACTGACAGGTTGCTCAAAATTAGTTTGTTCATGACTAGTTAAAAGCAGTCATGAATGACAGACCCAGTGGATCTGTTAATGATGCTGTGATACTTTATTCTGTTTCCCATGAAAATTATTTTTAAACACATCCCTAGTGTGAGTAGATTAAACACTGTAGTGCTGTAGTTCAAAGTAGGAAAACCTGAGATCAAAAGATGGAAAAATAAGTATTTTTGTTTGAATTAAAAAAAAAGGCAGATTGTGGCATTGCTTCCCTTGTTAACCAATGGCTAAACTAACTCTTCTAAATCAATAGCTGGAGATCAAATGGAGATACTTTTAATTATTATCTCCAAGAACCTCTTTAAAATAGAGTTTTTGTAATGTAAATTGTGACTCTGTCCTGGGAAAAGGCAAGGGTAGGCAAGAGATCTTGATGGTATTTGACAAATTGTTCTGATCGTCTTCAGTGATAAAGTTTTATTTTACCCCTGAGATATTTCTGGGAAGAGTTAGAATTTCTGTACATTGTGAAATTATGGCCTAAATTAGAATAGTCCTTTGCATAGTTCATAAATCTGATTTATTTCTGTGGCATTTTGTCAATTTAGATGGTAATCTTTTATTAGGTCATTGAATTAACTGGTACGATTAACTGTCTTTGACTGAATGATTGCTTGCTAACCAGAGAGTATTTGAAATACAGACAAGGTTTTTCAGTAGCTGGTTCAAGGGTAGATGTTTTTAAATGTCTGGTAATGGCATGAAGAGATGGCAGTATGGAGTATCTGATATCTCTGACTGAGACATTATTGCTTTATCTGTCTTTTAGTCCATCCAGTTGCGGTTGGAGCTTGCAAAAGAACTGGGCACTGGAATCTCCATCTGGGAACTGGGACAAGGCCTGGACTATTTTTATGATCTGCTTTAAAATTAGAGATGATCTTATAAAGACTTTATTTGCTTCACTGAGGCTCCACCTTCAATTAATCTGGGTATCCTGGAGAGGTGATTTTTAAAACATTTTTTGTAATTTATATAATATCTGTATTAAACTTGCATTTTTTTCCCAATAAAGAATCCTTTTTGATTTGCCCCACAGACATGATTGTTGGTATCTGATAAAATTCAGAGTAAAAACCCACAGAAATTTCTCTTTAAGAACCTGAATTCCAAGTCATTGAAAACAGACCAACATAGCTGGATGGAGTCAGAATTGAAAATATTTTCTGAAATGGTTTCTACAAGAAGTAAAATGGGAAAGTTGATGCCATCTGATCACATTTTAAGATGGAGACCTTTCAAAGAGTTACTGGTAATAATCAAAGTAAGAGAACAAATAAATCCATCATATTCCACCCAGCAAATTTAAAATCTGCTGGACTCTGTATCTTGCTGTCTTCTGGTAAGGTAAGTGAACATAAAATGTCAGGAGGAGAGACCAATTAGAAGACTTTCCCTCAAGCTGGTGGAAAATCAAGCACTGACAAGCTAAGCTGTTGGCTCTGTTTGTTTTGTCATGTTAGTAAATTCCTTAAGTAGTTCAAAGTCACAGTAATTTCAATTTATGACCTGTTTCTAAATCAGTTCTGGTACAAGAGATGCTCTGTGATTTCTTTACTCTGCTTAGCCAGCCTGGTGGCTCAGTTACAGTATTTAGGCCTAGAGCGTGATGCATTAGTGGCCAGTTTGTGGGAACTGTAACATTTAGCAACAAAGGCTCTAATGGTAAGCATGGATTCCATGGACATGATGGATCCCAGCAGCTCTGACGACCCCTTGACTTTAAGCAGGCTCTGTAAATGTCATCAGCCTTTGTGCATGAAACTGTCATTCTTCAGCTGCACACATTGGTGCTTTTGTCTCTGTAATATGGATTTTTAGGAACCCAACGGCTATAAAAACCCATCAGTTTAAAAACAAAGCCAAGAAATTGTGTCCCTGCCTCTTGGTTTATAGTATTTGTGTTTGTAGAAATCCACAGGCTTCAAGGCAATTTCTTCTAAGGAACTAAGAGGTGCTGGGAATTTGATGAGGGTGTCATTGGTCACCAGCAGAGACTCAGGCAAAGAGCTCTGTACTCCCACTGGTGTTCTTCTTGCCACTTAGAGTTGTCACAGAGATGACTGCACTCCTCTGTTCACATCCACCCTTCCCAGTAATTAATCTCAGCGGGGAATTTATCTGCCCCTGCTGTTTTCAGCAGAATAAATCCCACTGTAATCCACCATTGATTAAAGAACTATTGATCTTCACCTTTCTGATTTAGTTCTGGCATCTCTCGACTTCTCACATTGCGAGTATCCAGCTGGGGTAACTAATCAGGTTTCTTTCTTCCATACCATTAGTAGTAAGATAATTTGCTACATGAATCCTTGTGTTCAATTAACTTGAACTTTCTAGTTCGTTCAAAAGCAATTTAAAGTCGCTCTGGCAATGGTATCTAGAATAGCACAAAAATTAAATTCTATTACACTGTTTTTTCTACTTTCAGTGGCATTATTGAACCACAATGTCTCAGAAAAAATATTCAGAAATGGAAGGGGTTGTGGTCTAAAATTGCATCCCTTTTTATATTAGTTAGTAGGTAGCTTCCCAAATTGGATGTGGGGAAGAAAATGATATTTCATTTTATCTTGTTTCTTCTCTAGAAAAGATATACATAATTTATCACAATTTTCATTTTGTTTATATCCTGTGATTTTTTTTTGTGAGGTACATGATTCCTGTTTGTCTCTGAGTACAGCTATGTTAGAAAGAAATGTCTTTTCCATTGTTAGGGGTAGAAAAAATACCTCTGTGTTTGAACAAGATAAAAATAACCCTTGCTTTTTCCTGAAAAATAAATACCAGGTAAGAAGTACCAGATGGGATTTTGAGCCATCCATGGTATATTGGTGCTTAAGAACAAGAATGTTGCCTTTGTCTCTAAAGGCAAAACATGTTGGTTGCATTAGAAATAATATTCTAAAAGAAATAAAGTTGAATTTATTCTTAATAATAAAATTCGCTGTTAAAAAAAAAAAAAAGAAAAGAGGAAATGGGCATCAGAAGGGCCGTGAGCTCCAGAATGAATGCAGAACAGCTTCTGATGGGTTGGTCTTGCATTTCCCTAATTTTTCAACATGTGGGAATGTCAGGTTGTCTTGTAATAACAGAGAATAGAGAAACCAGTGAGCCACAAGAAAAACAGCTTTCTTTTGAAATTTGCACCTCAACACACTTACGAAAAGATGACACGGGAGAGAGATGCTGGTATGAAAGAGGGTCCTGCAGAGCATCTCCTTTTATGACAAGTGGGGAAAACTGCATGAGGGCAGAAGGTGGGAGGGAGTGCTGAAGTGGTAATTCATTATTGATTCCTAGATAAAAAAAGCAAGTGTTCCTAAACTGAGGTACTTGGCAGGGCAAGGCCAAAGATACTGGACATAAAGGATCAAGGGTATGATTGGGGAGAAATATTTAGTGTTTCTATTAAAACATCTTACACCTAGAATAGCAGGCAGTGAAATGGAATTCTTTATTTGAACACAGTATATTATCATTAAGTTTTCTAAGATACATTTAAAAAAATGTTTCCTCTATCTGGGCTCTGTTGCAAGAAAAATTTTGTTGCAAGAAATTTCCTCTCTTGCAAGAAGATTTTCCTTGTATTTGTATAAGATCTCAAGCACAATGAATGTAAAGGTATCTTTACATTCTTTACCTGATGCCAATGGAGAACTTTCCAACTGACGTGCTCTTGTATTTCTGGGTGATTTTCTTTTTTGGGTGAGACTTGTGCAGGGTTAAGATACATACATTTTTCTGCACAATTTTTATTGCATTCACTGAGAAAAAGAAGTAGTAGCTGATTATTGCAGCTGGCCTTTGATATGAAGCTGGTATTTTTATTGTCAGTTATCATCACACATGTGCTTTTAACAGGTATTGGGCAGGGGTTGTATCTGTATACATCTAAATATCTTACTGAGACAGAAAAGAGGACTTATCTGGGTGCTTGTAGGACCACGTGGACCATTCTTGTGGGAGAACAGCATCCTATTTTATCTCCTATGGTAAGTGTGTCTTGAAAACTTGACCTGCCGTAGTGTCTTTGTAAAGAGATTACAAAGATTTAACAGAGAATTGTGGAATGTAAGTTGTTTCACGTGTCTCATTGGGAGGTGCTACTCTTCAAGAAAAATTGCTACAGTATTTCATGTTATAGTTTCTTTTTTTATCACATATAGGTGTGAAACTGCAGAACCAAGTGTAGCTTCCAGGTAAGAAAGTTGGGAGAAAAAGAGAAGAGAAAATGTGGTAAGGTAGACCGAAGGATGAATACTAAAACACTTTCTCTAACCACTTCTTAGTTATAAAGAATTGTTGAGTGAGTTGGAACAATTTAGTGTTTATAGGCTCAAGCAAAAATATGAAATGCTTTTTTCATTTCTTGTGTGAGCTACCAGTGGCAATTATTTGTAAGAGTGGGGGGAGTGTTTTGTGCATGCTCATCTGTGGAGACTGCAAAGCTAATGGATGTTCACAGGAACTGTAATTACAGTCTCTCCTGAATTTGGAACATGTCTTTTGAAGTTTACTGTTTTGATTAATACACAGTACAGCTCTGTGACTTCAGTTAAACAAATGGCAGCACAAAGCAGATGGATCCTACCTCTGCAGCCTGAAGAGGTTGTATGCAACTATTTGCTGAAAATAACATTCCTTCAGTGATTGCTTTTTTATGTAATAAGTGCAAATTAAATAAGCCTGAATTGGTGTTTTGTAGTCTGCCAGGCAATCACTTTGATAGTCTGCATTGGGAAAAAACATATCATCTCTTTAGAAAAAAACCCAGCATAATACGAAAAAATAGCTGGAATACAACTGGATTAATGCTACTTACTCAAACAGTTGCAAAAATAATTAACATCACCTACCTTGTTAGTATATGAAATTAAAAGCAAAATGTGTTTTTAAATATATTCTATTGGAATGAGAACATTATAACAAAATGTTATTTTGCACAAAAAATGCAGGTGAATGAAATCTAAGACTCAAAATTTGAAACAGTTTGTTGTTTTATATTCCTACTAATATCAGTTACCTTTTCTTGATATATTTCAATATCTAATTGGTTACAGTGTAACTGACAATTATTTTAGTAAAAATACTGTAGAGAAACTTGTATGCTATTTTTCCTAGAAACAAACAAGGAAGTTTCTTACAAACTCTTAATGAAGACCTTTTAAAGCTTTTAGAGAGCTTTTTAGAACTTTTAAAGTTAGCTTTGACTTCCAGCATGTTAGAACTTATTCTCCATTTAACTGCTGAGACCAAAGCAGACGGGCACTTTCGAGTTGCCTTCATGTGGCACATAGATTATCATATTTTATTCCCTCATTGTGTGGAGTTCAAATCAAGTAAAATTTAGCAATTGTCTAGGGTGGGAAGGCAAAACATAAACTAAAGCCCTGTCCCTCTGTGTGTGAGTTTGCAGCTGGGCACAGTTATGGGCAGAGTTTAATCCCAGGGGATTTATTACCTTGCCCACCTGATTTTTTGAGAGCAGTAATGAGGATCGTGTGGAAATATTTAGAGTAAATAAGCAGCATATTGTATTTCTAGAGACCTCCTGACTTTCCTTATTTCATTTGCCAGAAGCCACTAATCTCACTGGACATACACATAGTGGCAGAAGGGCACAGACCCTCTCATGTCTAGACTGCACACCATGGGGTTTTTTGCATAAGTGATTTGCTGTAAGGCTTCCCAGATTGCTGCGTTTTTCTGCAAATCCATGAGCACTTTCTTAGAGCTGGGATATCTAATTTTCCAGCTTTGTCACCTTTTGCTGTTAAGTTTCTGCTCTGTGTATGGCTGCAGCAGGGACTGGCTGAGTGTTCTGCCTCACCTTTCTCAAAGGTTAGTGCAGATGGTGTAGAAGATTATGGGATTTCAATTGTTTCCTCCAGCATGTAAAGTCTACACATTATGGTTACCTCTGCTGCTCATCCTGCTCCAAAAGGTAATACTGAATTTTGTTTTCCTTTATTTTCAAGTGTTAGAGCAGTTTGAAAAAAACTCCATACAAACATTGCTAACTTTCAGCTTTTCTATTTCTACTTTTCTATTTTTCCTTACAGTCTCATTTAGAAATGGTGTAGGTGGGACTTTCAATATATTGCAGTCAGTTTTCTTGTAGTGCACTGGTGAAAAGCATATACTCCATTGTATGCTGTGTTTGCTTGCAGCTGTGGAGGATGGGACTGTGACTAAAAATAGCCAATAGACAGAATTACTGCCCAGTGTAAGATATTATTTAGGACTGTGTGTGTCCATTTTCACCCAACCTTTACGGCATCTTCTCTGATTTTTCAGGTGAACTCATGTGGAGTAGAGAAGTTGCTGTAGATGATGTGGCTATTATTACAGGTTTTGCAATCTTTTTGTGTTTTCCTTTGTTCCTTTGGGGGCTGAATAAAACAAATTCTGTGAGCAGACATGTTTGTATATCATGAGTATATGAAGGCCCAGCAGTAGCAAATTGGCATCCTTGTGCTGTGGAAGTTAGGGAAAAGATGCCTGGGAGTGTTGTGTGACCACACGGAGAGAGAGGAGGAGAGAGTAATTTATGCCATTTGTAAAGCTGGCTCCCTAATCCCTACAGTTATTAGAGTGATACTGTGGGAGGAAGGGTGACAAAGCTCAGCTCTGCTCATGGCAGCTACCTCTGCCCTGATTTCCCCCTTGTTTCAGTTGCTGTGCTGGGAGCTTTTGTGTAAAACGAGTGGTTGTTTTATTTTTGCTCTCCTCTTTCATGTCTCAATATGGAAAAACCTTTGTGCTAATAATATTTTTCATTTTCCTCATTAAAACAACTGATGATCTTGGCTAAGTGAATGCCAAAGTGTCTTTGTTTGCACTAGAGCTGGAGCTACTGAGGAACCAGGTGGAGCTGTTCGAACAGTTCCTGCAGAGCACTTCTGCTAGCATAAGTAAATAGTCTCTTCATAAATGAGTAGCAGTCTCCCTTTACAAATATATTGTATCACATCTTACAACTGTAGATCCAACTTAAAATCCTTCTTGGTTTTTTGAGCCTGGGTATATTGCTGATATAATTAGCTGAAATTAACACTCTAAAGTGTTTTATTTAATGGTGCTTTCAGAATCACAACACTAAATTGTTGTCTGCAGTATGAGGCCTCTGCATCCCACTTCTGATTTATAGCTCCGAACTTTCTGCTACAATGAAATTGCATTTGCTGTTAGCTGGGAAGTGTTTTAGATGGACTTTCTGAGTCAAACAGTGGGTCAGGATTTAAAATTCCATCTAATTCCTCCTTTCTCCATTCACATCAACCCTGAAATTGTCGTTGGTGTGAGGATGCAATTGCACACAGGAGATTGGCTGAGCACATCTTGAAAGCCTGGTTTAGCAGTTTATTAACTATTTTAAAGCTGTGAGGGTTAAATTGTAACTTTTACATTTGCTTTAAGATTTGAAATTAATGCCTTTGATACAAGAGGCAATGATCAGTAATTTTTAAGAGGTGTTTTTTTTTTTTTACTGAACCAGCTTTTTGAATTGCTTTAGTGAGAGTTAAATAAATATATAAAGTGGCAGGGAGAATAATCCTCCTCCCCAGAATGAAAACTTTGCTGTTGGGTCTAATACACAGTGCCTAAACTTCTGATCTCTGAGCAAGGTCACAGTTTTGTGTTCAGATTTCATCTTTTCCCCTTGACTGCAGCAAGTGAGCTTATCTACCCATGTCTCTTGAGGTGGTGGGCAGGGTAGAGTAGAGAAACAGGGTGTTTATGGCTGCTTGAGAGTGAGGGAATGGTGCAGAACAATTCTTTCAGAAAAAAAGCACTTCCTCCTTTTCTTCCTTCTGTAGGACCTGCAGAGAGAGAGACTTAGCAAGATGAAACCCAAACCCCTGTGTTCCACAATGATCCCTCTGCATTTTTGAGCATTGTCTGTCTTGGACCCTAAGACTGTGAAATATTTTGGCAGTCTGTGCTCTGTCCTTGACATATGTATTTGTCAAAACTGAGGTGACTTTTCTGATGGTTTTCCCAGTGCTTTTTAGCAGAGTGCTGAGAGTTATTGAATGAATTTTGTAGATGACAACATGAATACTGTAAATACTTGTTGCCTTCCCATATTATATACATATTAGTATATAATCTGAGCTTCAAGTGTGTGCAGTATTAAACTGATCATGGATAGGAGAGGAAATAATCAGAGTTGTATGAGAAGCCTTTTCCTTCTCCTTCTCAGAGCCCTTGGTTGTTAGGGGCAACTGCCTTGGGAAAAAAAGGTAGAGTGGACAGTGTTCCAAAGAGCACAGAGCCTTAAACAGACCTGGCAGACAAAGAACAAAGTGGAAAGAAAAGAGAAAATTACTTTTGCAGTGCCAGATAGTAAATCTGTCTCAAAGTCAAATGGGAGCCAGGGTTTTTTACCCTGGGTGTCTTGTGGCGCATCAGGCACAGCATCACCAGCTGGGCAAGGGAGGGGATTGTCCCCTCTGCTCTGCACTGGGGCAGCCTCACCTTGAGTGCTGGGGGCAGTTTTGAGTGCCACAATATAAAAAAGGATATAAAGGTATTAGAAAGCATCTAAAGAAGGTAAAGGGTCTAGTGGGCAAGCCATACAAGGAGCAGCTGAGGTCACTTTGTCTGTTCAGCCTGAGGAGATTCAGGGGAGACTTCAGTGCAGTTCCAGCTGCCTTGTGAGGGGAAGAAGAGGGACAGATCCTGATGTCCTCTCTCTGGTGCCCAGTGACAGGACCCAAGGGAATGGCCTGAAGCTGTGTCAGGGGAGATTTAGGGTTGATATTAGGAAAGTTTCTTCACCCCAGAGCATGTTAAGGCACTGGAACAGGCTCCCCAGAGAAGTGATAAGGGCACCAAGCCTGACAGAGTTCAAGAAGCATTTGGGCAAAACATCCTCAGGCACATGTTGTGACTCTTGGGACTGTACTGTGCTGGGACAGGAGTTGGGCTTCAATAATCCTTGTGAGTCCCTTTCAGCTGTGGATATTCAATGATTCTGTCTCCCACCACATGCTGGCTAGACCCTGCTGCTGAGTTGAGCAAGCCAGAGCAAAGTAAGGTCCCTTCATCACTGACACTGTGAGGGTCTTCTCGAAATCACTCACTGCAGAACAATCTGTTGGCATCTAGTTGGGGTTGTGGGCATGTCAGAGTGAACAGAGCACACTGCCATTCTGGGTTGTTATGTGAGAACTGATGTGTCCTTCCCCTCACCACGACACACTGAGGAAAAATGGCTTTGCTTGTAGATATGAAGACAAGTTGTTATGCAAAGCATAAATGGAAATAGTAATTTGTACAGCATGCAATCAGGTAGGGGAAATAACTACTGCAATAAGTCATAGAGCCACAGAGAGTAGCTGGATATTTAAAAGGCCTGATTATTTTCCTAGTCATGATGTCACACTTCAAAGGGAGCATAATGGTGTGTTAGTCCTCCTGTCATAAGGTGAATTGTTACTCCCGGGCATCCTCTCTCCATCCTGACCTGGTCTTTCTGCATGTTGTCTGGGTAAGCTGAAAAGACAGAAAGGAGCAGGATCTGTAGTGGATCATGTTTGCCAGGCTAACCTTGTGCTTTT
Organism: Zonotrichia leucophrys gambelii; assembly: GCF_028769735.1. Lineage (NCBI taxonomy): Eukaryota > Metazoa > Chordata > Aves > Passeriformes > Passerellidae > Zonotrichia > Zonotrichia leucophrys. The sequence goes on along the minus strand of NC_088175.1, from coordinate 40,362,183 downwards.
TAAGCTTCATAGTGTATGTGCTTCAGGGGATGTACTTCTCTCTTTCAAGACTGGCTTTTTGGTCTCTGTGTTTGATGTCTGAGTCAAACTGCTGGTCAGCTTTCATTTCCAAGCTGTTTTCTCTGTAAGTGAAAGCTTTTTTGCCTCTTTTTTTCCTCTGCTGACATTCAGTCACTGCTGATGTTCAGGGACCATTTTGCCACTGACTTGCATATTTGGGAGCCCATTTGTTTTCAAGGATTTTTGTTGTTTCTAATTAAAACAGAATTTAGCAGTGCAGCTCAGCTTGACTGCAGCTCTTTTGATGAATCTCAAATGAAAACATAATTCTGCTTCATCTCATGTAGACTCAGCAAGAATAGGAGGAATAAAGAAAGTAGTAATGCTTTCTTCCCATCCTGCAGCAAGTTTAAAACCATTATTTGGAAAGGAAGAGTAGATGTTGGTTCTGCACAATGAAAACACTTCTGAGAACAGAGCTATGCCATGAAATTGTGTAGCTTAGCCAGATTTTATTGAAAATGCTATTTTTGTAATAAAAAAGGATTTTAAGGTTATTTGCACAGGCAGCATTAAATAACTCACTTGGGGCTTTTCTGGAAGTAAATAGCAGCATCTGAAAGAATTTATTTATTTCAGGGCAACCCCAAAATAATGAAAGCTTTGCTTATTGTGAAGCATTCTACAGTGCAGGTGTCAGGCACTTAAATGCAGTTTCTTCCTGGTGATGGGGATGTGTTCCTCAGACTGCACCCACTGACAGAGCAGGAGGAGAGCAGCTTGACTCACTGCACGTGAAAATGGTTCTGAATTTCTCGTTGTACTGGAGCGGTCTGGAAATGCAGCACTGAAAGCACCAGCACCTGGTAAGCCTGTGGAGTGTCTCTCTATGCAGTGCTTTTCTTCCACTGTAAAACTTTGCTTTTTGCCAGACACTAAAACCTGGGATGCTCAGCTGAAAGGGTGCCATTAATAGCCCATCCAATGTGCATCACCCTGAGGAAGGGTGTTTGGTGTAGCTTCCAGATTATCTGTGTCCTGATAAATGTCTCAATCGTTTGCCATTGTTATTGGAATAGAATTTATGGCAAGGGAAACTTGGCTTACTTATGAAGAGACAAGATTTTAAAAGAAATTATTTAGAAAGAAGCTGAAAAGATTATTTTTATTTAATAAGTCATGGATTGTTCTGCAGATTATCAGAATAATTCCTTCCTGTGCTTACCTAAATAACACATCAGTTTTCTTCTAGCTATTTTTCACCTCAAGTGTTTTGTTCACTAAAATGATTTTGTGTTTTTACATAAAGAACCATTTGTAAACATGTTTAGTTACTATTTCTAAGGACTGTCTTTATAATATAGGTATTCAAGTATGGAATAGAGCATGAACAATCCAAAGTAAATGACAAGGAGGAAAAAAAACCCTCTTGATAAATGGAAGAACATTTCATTATTAAATCCATGTTGTTTTGAGGACTGGCCTGTAGGTCTTACAAAGGAGTTTGAATATAATTTATTTATTTTAAATTTTGTCTCACTGCAGACTTTACAATTTTCTGGCCATATGGGCCACTAGTGGAGGAAGGACAGACATTCACAGAATTCTGGGTAAATGTTAAACCCCCATTTCTTTAGAAATTTAAATCTGAGCTACTGACATTCTTGTTGGTAAAAAACTTGTGGGAGGGGGAATGGGAGACAGGACAAGCAGACTGCAGCTGCATATCATCAAATTGAGTTTTGCATATTCAGGAGTTAATACGTGGGTTATGTGTCTGTGAATGACACCAAATGCTGTGGTTGTTGTAATCCCCTTTTAATAAAGGGATTGACTTGCAGTACAAAATAAATTACATAATTCTGCATACTGTATTATCTGTTCCAGGGCGTTTGAAGCCTTATGTGTTTTCTGGCCCTCAGTACCTTGTTACTTTATTGCACTTTAACTGCAGAAATTGCTTTTCTGAGATGTTATTTGTGGATATCAGGAATTGAAAGTACTTTGTCCCATACTGATGGCCCTGTAGATGCCACGGGTCAGGGAAATATGAGGCTGAGACTCAGCTAAACCTCTGGCCAAAATGGATCCAAATGGTAGTTTGCATTTTGAGATCTGACAAAATAATGGAAAATTTTTGTGAGTATGTTGGTTTTGCAACTACTCTCTTGGGCCCATGAGTAAATATTGTGATGGTAATGACAGTGCCCATGTGCTGCCCATGTCAGAGTGGTGTCCACTGGCATAGAGCAGGACTGGGTATCCACCAGCCTGTGCTGAGCTCTCTGCTGAAAGAGCCTCAGGCAGCTGCTTGGTGTTTTGCTTCATTGTGTTTTACCCCAGCACTAATTCCTCATTCTAGTTTTGATCCATCTCTAGGTTTGCATGTGTACACACAGGCTCTAAGCTCTGTATTTCTTTCACTTCTTGGCAAGATCTACATTTTGCTCCTGTGGTGTAATGCCTGCCTGACCACTGTTTGATGTCTGAGCTTGTCTAGAAAGGGAAATTGAAGTTTGTAGGGAGGCTGATGTGGCTCTGATTCCTGGCAGAGAGGTTTGAGCGTGCCAGCCCTCAGGGGAATGGTGATGCTGTGAGGAGAGGAGCAGGTCTGGGTCCAGCAGAGGGCTTGGGTTGAAGAGAGGAGAGCAGAGAAAGAGGACAGAGGAGTTCTGTGATCTGGGAAAGTCTTGTTTCCACAGACTGTGTAACAAGCCACGCTCCTGTGATAGCACAGGCCTGCTTCAGGGGGCAGCAGTGCTTGCACTACAGATCTTCTGTGTAAGAGGCAAATGGCATTTCAGCACTCAGCATCCTTTTCAGAGGACAGATCCTGAAACACGACCCTCGTTTGCCGCTGACCATTTTCTCAGTCACCATCTCTTCTGCTGTTGGGTCTAGTGGAAAGCCTTATTAGTATGAAAAATCTAAAAATATCTGCTAAAAGCTTTCCTGGTTTCTCCCAACCCACCCCAAGTTGTTCTGGATCTAAAATGATCCTTCTGAAATACAAGAGGAAAGTAAAGCATCTGCCTAGATGACCCCTGTCCCTGTTAGGTAGAAAATGATTTTTCAGAAAATCTTGTACTGGATGCACATCCAGTACATGCATTTTTAACCTATTTTTTAAGCAAAAGCTATCTTATCTTAGGTGAATGCTTTTGAAAACAATGGAATGGAAAGTCAAGTACCAGACATGCTTCTGGTGCTGCTACATTTAAAACAGTTTGTCTTTCTCTTTATCTGTAGTGTAGCATTATTAGAGTAGTGTGAATCCTAGTGTGACCATCTTTCTAATTCCTAAGCTGGCATTTCAAGGCCAGGAGAGAGGTGAACTTTTATCCTTCAGAGGTAAACCTGTGAAAGCTGGATCCAGATAACTGGAAGGGGATGTGACTGTGGGGATATATGGGCTGCTTTAAAATCAATGGATTTATTACACAACTCTCCTGCTATTTTGGGGACATTTGCCTTTATCTAATACTGCTCTCTCTCTCTGTAGATGTGTATATATATATATATATATATATATATATATATATATATATATATGAGAAAATGTTTATCTTTGGTGTGCTATTTAGAATTTCTCAGTCAAACAGAAGTACTTAAGATTAAGACCTTAATATTTAATAAGCTCTCAATTGTTAGGGAGCAGTGAGCCTGCCAGTGTGAGATTGGGCTGGCAGCTCAGTGGATTAATGGAAACACAGAGCTCGATTTAAAAGCCCTGAATGATAATCTTTAAATATGCGAAGGCATTGTGGTTGTGTGGTTTCCCTGGGGAATCATCATATTCTCTGCTTCAAAAATTTCACTGAAGACTTAACTGAAACTACAGCTCAACTTTGCCTACTGGGAAATCTACTTTCATTCCTGAGGCTTATATTCCTTCTGTACACATCTGTACAGCCAGAGTGCAATTCCTTGTGGGTTTTCACTTATCATAGTTTTGCTGCAGAAATAGTTTTACACAGACTTGAAAAAATAAACTTGCAGAGTTGAGCAACTTTCCTACCTGAACAGAGATTTTGCTTTGGCTTTCAAACAAGCAAATGCTGCTATTTGAAAATACTGAAGTGCAAACTACATGGATACTTGTGATATGTGATCTCAATAAAATAGACAGAGGAAATAGGTTTTTTCAACTCCTGTATGTGAAATTCTCTGGTGCTTTGGGTTCACGTTTCAATAGTACTTCATTCTGTGATAGAGATCTGCGTAGTCCCATTGCAATGATAGTGTGGACGCAATGTGGTGCATTCTGGGATGTCCTCAGACAGATTGAAAAGCTTGAGAATTATAGGAGATTGCTTTTTCTCATTTTTATAAAAACTTGCCAGTCTGAAAGGTGTCTAGACTTTGAGTTGCTTTAGTTTTGTATACATTTCTGGGGATTATCTCAATTTCAATTTAATTTGCCATTTCACTTCATGCTATAAAGCTTTCAGGGAGTCTTTCATTTCAGTGAGAGTTCACTAAATTAAAATGAAAATGAAATAAGCTTGCATCATCAGCACTGAGAGTGGCAGTGTTATCCTGAATTTCTCTTTAATACTTCATCAGAGCTGCTTGTGTATGTAAGGCACCAGAATAGTCAGTTGTTCAGCACTCAGTCTGTGTAGCTGAATGCTCTTGTGTTCTGTGTAGTTGCACTGATACTAAGAAAGCTTTTTCATTTGCAGGATACTGTGCTCCATGTAACAGTGACAGATCAGAACAGCTGTGACAGATCACCTGTGACATGCTGAATTCTTTTAAACCATACAATGATTTGGGTTGGAAAGGACCTTTAAGATTATCTAGTTCCAATCCCTTGGCCATGAGCCAGGGACAGTTTTCTCTGGATCAGGGTGCTCACAGTCCCATTCAGCCTGGCTTTCCAGGGATGGGGCATCCATTAACTCCTCTGAGCAATGTGTTTCAGTGCCTCACCACACTCACAGTCAAGAATTTATTTCTGATACCTATTTCTGCCCCAGCCTGAAAATCCCAACTCTCTCAGCCTCATCCTCACAGGAGATGTGCTTGAGCCCTCTGAGCATCTTTGTGGCCACCTCTGGACCCGCTCCAGCAGGTCCACGTCCTTTTTATGTCAGGAGCCCCAGAGCTGGATGCAGTACTGCAGGTGGGATCTTTCCAGAGTGGAGAAGAGAGAGAATCAGCTGCCTCAACCTGCTGACTGCCCTGCTTTTCTTTCTGGGGATACAAGAGTACATTGTCAGGTTCTGCTGAGCTTCTTGCCAACAGCGCTGAACTCCTTCTCCTCCAGGCTGCTCTCAGTCCTGTGTTTGTATTTGTGTTTGCCCAGCCTGTCAGGATTTCCCTGGCTCAGGTGCAGGGCATTGTGCCTGGCTTTGTTTAACTTCCTGAAGATCCCATGGGCCGGTCTCTCCAGCCTGTCCAGGCCCCTCAGGATGGCATCTCTTCTCTCCCGCATGTTGACTGCACCTCACAGCTTGGTGTTGTCTGCAGTCTTGCTGAGGGTGACTCAATCCCACAGCCCACGTTGCTGACAAAGATGTTGAACAGTGCTGGTCCCAACAGTGCTCCTGGACCCCCAAGGAACACCACTCTTCCCTGGTCTCCTCTTGGACTTGGAGAGTCACCATCCAGCCGGTTGCTTATCCACTGAGTGGTCCATCCATCAAGCCAGTGTCTCTCCAGTTTAGAGACAAGGCTGTTGTACAGGACAGTGTCAAGCTTTGTACAAGTCCAGATAGTCATGGCAGTCACTCTGCCCTTATTCCACCTCTGTAAGCCCATCAGAGAAGGCCACTGGATTTATCAAACATAATTTTCCTTTAGTGAAGCCATGTTTTCTGTCCCCCAGACATACCCTTATTTCCCATGTGCCTTAGCATATTTTCCAGGAGGATCTGCTCCATGATTTTGCTGAGCAGTGAGGTGAAACTGATGGGCCTGTAGTTCTCCAGCAATCCCATGTTTCCCTGTATAAAAATGGGGATTATGTTCCCCCTTTTCCAGTCAGTGAGAACTTTACTGCACTGCTATATATCTCAGATATGATGGATAGTAGCTCAGCTTCTTCATCCAGCAGTTCCCTCAGGACCTGCAGATGTATCCTATTATCCTCAACATTTTTCAATAATGTCTAAATTACATATAAATGCAATGCCACTGCACAAGATTGATCTCCTGCTAGGCTGGAAGAACTGAAATTTGGAGGATGTAAGAGAAATCACAGGGTAAAGGGTACAGCTCTGTACCCTTTAGAGCTGCTCATCATCTGACAATTTTTGTGTCCTTCACTAGCTTGGTGAACCTGCTGCACCTAGAAGGGGAATAGATGGGATTGCAGTCTGAAGAGAACAGGAAAGCAGTTGGAACAGGACACAGGGCCTGTTCTGAACGGGCTCACCACATGTTTCATGGGATGCTGCTCTTTGTACCTTACAGTGGGGAAAACCAGACTGCTCAGGTCTTTTGTCCATTTCCAACCTTCTCTCTTAATTTATGTTCTTTTTATTTTCCCTTTTCTTCCTCACCTTTCCTTGCACAGATATTTGGATAAGTTGGAGTCCTGTGCCACCCATAGCAAAGATTGCTTGCATTGGAATATCTGGGTTTGGAGAAGAACACATAGATTGGGTTGATGCACATAGATTTTTTTATATGTACATTAAGTCTTGATTCCATCAGGAACAAGAGAGTGTGATTTGCAGCAAGCTTTTAATTGTGCCAGTTTTTCCTGTGATAATTCTTCTTTGAAACCTGTGAGCACTTATTTCAAAGGACCTTTTGATGATGAAGATGTTTTGTGTCAGGGTAACCAGCTGTGGTGCACAGTCAGGAATAAGAAGGTGTTTAATAGGGAAGAACTTCAATGCACGGACTTCACAGGGAGATTTAAAACTTCAATTTTTATTAGCACCAAATATCAAGCAAGTTCCATGACAACAAGCTGTACTTCCAAGCTGGTGAATTACTTTGTTTAGGGCAAGTGAGTTAGTAATTATATGACACATCAATTCAGTCTATGTACTCTCTTATGTTTGCATTTGCAAAGCCATAATTCCTTCTGTTGTGCACAGGTCTGAGTTCACAATTTCTGTTCTTCCCCCAAAAGTAGGAGTGTTTTCAATCATGAGGTTTTGAGGCAACTCTGCCCTTAAGATACCATAACTTAGCTGCTCACCAGAATAGTCAAAGCACCTCTGGCTTCTAGGGGGATATATTACTATTTCTAATATATTTGTGTGTCCAGTTCCTGCAGCTGAGTTTACAGCATGAAGAATTTACCCAAAGAGCTTGTCCTGTACTTCCATCCAGCCTCCCTGTTCAACTAATGCCAGCTTGGCTTTCAAGTGACATTAACACAGGGGGCCATTGGTGGGGAGGGAGGGAGGCTGTGTGCTGTTCTGAGATTGCAACAAAGCTTCTGGTGACCTTGGCTGTGATAAGAGACCTGGTATTTGATTAGGGAGTGAGAGGTGGGGTGCCAAAAAAGCATTACAATCAACACAGAGGAGTGCTCTTTTCCTGGAGTATTTGCAAATGCTTCATCCTAATTGAGTTTGCAAACAGCTCTAACTCTCTTAAGGGTGGGAGAGCGTTTGTTCTTTGAGAAATGATGGCCTGAAAATCAGAGCTCTGAGAATTACACAAACACACTTTTTTTTTTTTTTTTTTTTTTAATAGAAGTTACCTTAGACAGTTGGGCTGCCACAGTACAAACTGTGGGGATGCATATACTGCCCCTTAAGTCACCTTAAGAGTGTATGGGTGCAGGTGAGCATTTCAAAAGAACAAAAAATGCATCATTTCTAAGATGAGGCATTTTTTTGTACCTCAGTATCCTGGCTGCTTATTATTCAAGCTGAGATATAATATCAGAATCTGTTAATTGCATCTGTGGCTGATACAATAACACTGAACAAGTTTCCAAGGTAAACTGGGTTAAAAAAAAAAAAAAAAAGGAAAAGAATCCCTGCAGCATTAGTCTGTCTGGAGCATGCTAAACAGTTCTGCTTGATAGTGCTTGTCTAGCCATTTGCAGGCTTGCATTAAGGAACTGAGGACATTAAGAGCAATTCAGATTCAGTCACTACATAGGTCCACAACCAGGCTGCATGAATTTCTCTGTCACTGTACTTATTCTGCTCTGTTCTGTAGAGACTGTGGTCTCCTAAATCAGTATCAAACCTGAATTTCATAAAGCCATGTAACCTGTCTTACCATTGGGCACTAAACTTTATGCAGTCAAACAACTGGATCCTCTCCACATTTCACCTGGTACTCTGACTGACAACATATTTTTGTGTGCAGAAAAGCAGAATGGTGGAGGTGGAAGGAGCAATGATGGACTTAAGCTTAAGGGCCAAAGAAGGGCATTTGTGGAAGACGGAGCTAATGAGGTGCATCTGAATACACTTTGAGAAACCAGTTCCCAGAATCCCTGTATTTCTCCAGTAATTTTTAGTTAATCTTCAGGATGAATGCTTTACACCTGAAACCCTTGTCACAGTCCAGATGAGACAGACACATGCACTATACATTAACAGTTGGGAGTTCTTTATGCTGTACTTTCCTTTACATATATTTTTGTTTTCTATTTATTTAACTAAATACAGTTACATGTTTTATTTTGGTGCCTGTGATTTGAACTATACTCTGTAATAGCAGTGCTATGGGAATATAAGGGGAAGTTTATAGTGGATAATTATCCCATCCTTTCAAATTATTCTTTAATTGCAAGTACAAGGAAGTCTCTGTTAAGCAATTCTGTAGTAACAAAATATTCTGCTCTGCCAAAATGATTTCTACATAAAAGATAGCAAGGACTTGTTTGAGAAATCAGTTCAACTGATCAGCATTTCTTCATTAAAAACCCTCATCCTAAGACAGAACTTCTGTTCAGCTGTCTAACACACACTGGTGTAGATTTGGTAGTGAATGTTTTCTGGCTTTTAGAGGGAGGAATGCAAACTGAGCTCTTCTTGCAGGTCAGCAAACCCCAGGATATCTAGTGAACAGACAGTATTTCCATGGGGAAGCAGTTTATTGCAGGGAGAGACAAGGAAGCAAGGCCTAGGGTAAAGTGACCTACCTTAGGCAACTAATGGGATTTCAGAAAAACAGTCTTTCAAATGGTATTTGCCAGATGAGTTATTAATGACAGATTTATTTTCTTGGGGTTTTTAGCATGGTAAGATAAGAAACATAGGGCTCTGTGTTTTGCACTTTTAATGTGTCAAAGATAAAACTTTGGATGAAGCTTCATAAGCTGCCCTTAAATTTCTTTGAAAATTATTGCCATGAAGACAGAAAGTACTTTGTTTTACACAGCCAGAATAATGAGCTAGGCCTGATATTTCCAGGTTGTGTTAAGTGTACTTTGGAAAAATAGCAGATTGTAGGGTGAAACACTCGTCTGGTTGTTGCTTAAAGTAGGAACAGCTCTGTCTATGCCAAGATAGAGTACAAAAGCAAAGACAAACAGGATAGCTACTGGGGGAAGGTACACTGGGCTTAGTTGTTTGAAACAATGGGATCTTAAAAATCAATAGGGTACTCAATTACCCAGGGTTAAGCTCTACTGGAAAGGCAAATTAAGTTGTAAAGGTAATACTGCTGCTCTGAGCCCATGTATTTCTGTAAGCATCATTAAGTTATCATTCCTGAAGCATAGAACCAATGGTGAGTAAATAAAATTGAAAGGCAACAATGTTAAAATCCATGTAAGAAGGATTTTTTAAAATGCAACACTAAGAAATTGTGAAATTCACTGCTATACTGCAGGACTAAAGTGAAAGTTTCACAAAGTCAGAAAGGGATTAAAGATAGGTGTGGCTGATGAGACCATCTAATGGTGCACTAAATGGGATCAAGACAATTCAAGTAATGTAAACATCTCTCCTAAAGTGAGGGAGCTGTAAGAAACTTCCATCAAATATATGGGTTATCCCTTATGATGCTTCCTGCAATAAACTCTAAAACCTCTGGGTCCCAGCTTCTCCCATTACAATTTCAATAGTACACTTGTGTTGCTCAGAATGCACAGTTTAGAGGCAATTTCACTTGCAAAGTTATTTGACCTGTAGGGTACAACAAATTGTATAAAATAAGGCAGTGTTAGACATGGCTGAAGATAACATACCTGGCTAACCAGACATTGTTCTGATTTGAGACAGTACAAGTTCCTAGTTGTTCAATTTAAAAAGATTCTGGTGTTAATTTTTCAAGTTTTACTACATAATTTCTGAATGTAAGCAAGTACCTCAGAAAAAGAGAAGTTCTTTTATTTCAAAGTTATCAGTAACAGACAAGTTGTGAACACAAAATAATTTGGTTTGGGCTGAGTATATTTTAACACTAAACCTGATCTCCCAGTAGTTTCTGAATTGTTATTGACTATCACATAATTTCAGGTAGCCTGCCCTTAAAAGGAAAAAGAAGTGTACATTGAACTGGGAATAGGTAAGCCACATAAATAATAATAATAAATTTGTAAGGAAGGACAGGTCAAATAAAAGGTAATGAGAAATGACACAGAAGTAGAACACTGTAGGGTTTTGTTAAATTGCATACAGTATATGTGTGTGTGCTTGCCCACACTTGCACACACATACATCTCTGGGTCTGTATAGAATCACTGTTCAGCTTGTAGTGCAGTTGCTTATAAAAAATACAAAAGACATTCTGTTGTAAACTTTAAGAATATTTAATAACTTTTAAAAAATAAAAGGTATATTTTAAATTTTGTTCTTTATATGAATGCACAAAAATGTACCATTGTAATTGCAGCAACAAAATCCAAAGAACAGAGGAGACTGCCCACTGTGGTAAGAGACCAGTGACAAGGGAGGAGAATTCACAATGGAATCCAAACAAGATTTCCCATGGCAAGTCCCAACGTGTTTTCTAACTGTCTAACTCAGTATCTATGCAGATCATTTACATTTAGCAAATTCTTGCAGATAAATTAGAGTAAATAAGGAGTCTGGGTTTAAATAATGCCACAATCAACTGCTGGTTTCTGTTGCTTACCTTCGGTGCCCCATTTATGGCACAACACCGAAGCCAAGGGGTAAATGAAAAGCTGTTACTCTGTCCATGCTGACTGACACCCTCCTGTCCTGCCCTAGGAAGGTGTAAGAGGCAGCCCAGTCACTCTGTGTACTCTGTGTGACCAGTTCTCATCAGTTTGTGAGAAGTGAGGGTTGGGGTGGATTCCATAAGCAGCCCTATTGATGATGCAAGAGAGGATTTTTACAGCTTCTACAGTGCAGTCCCTTCAATGCTGCATTTAAATGCTAATTATTGATCATAGAATAAACTTTTAGGAGTTTGTTTATTTTGAGGGGGGAGACCAAAGAACTATTCACAGAACAGAAACTGAAGTGTATTTCAGTGAGTGTGCACTGTATGATGAGGAGCTAAGTAATTCGGTTGTACAAGTAACAAGATTTGGCTGCTAGTGACAGTACAGGAAAATAAACCATATTCCATTAAATATGGGTTTGGGTGGGTTTTTTTTTTTAATAATTGTGAAAATGAAAAGCCAAAAGTACATTTAGACGGAATCTAAAAAGCTAAATCCTGATGCTGCTGAATTCAGTAGGTTCAGTCATATGCCCTGTGCCTTCATATCTTGTTATTAAGCAGAAACAGCCATGAGAATAAATTAGGAGTGTTCCTTTATTGCCTTTGGTTCTGTCTTTAATTTAAATGTATTGAGTCCTCCTTCATGTTTAAAGATAAGAAGTCACAATAATATAAAAGGCTTTACTAAAAGTGACAAGACACTAATAGAAGCAATTGGAATGACTTCTGTGTTGCTCTGCCTGCATTCAATATCAGCAGCCTTTCAAATGGATATTATGTACTACAGGTTACTTATATATAATCAACCAGTTTAATGTGTAAAATGGAACTGTCTTTTTTTGGCTTTTTGGTTTTTTTTTGAAAGATTGTTGCTGTTACACATCACAAAATCTTCTGACCTTGTCAGCAGAGAAAGGATGCAGTGATCTTAAGAAAATATGGTAAGTCTGAGGCTTGTTATATGCAGTATGTTCAGAGGTATGAAATTGGATTGTGCTGGTAATGCTGTAAGCACTCTAACAGCTGTTTGGTCTGTGTGGAGAGAGTCAATACATTAAATATACAAAATAGTCCAGTTCCAATTATGAACAAGTTGCAGTAGCATCACAGTTGGTAGAGGAAGAGGCATATTTTAAAAATAATTATTAGCAGCAATATGTGATCTGCGGGTTTTTGTTTTGTTTGTGTTTTTCTGTTTTGTTTTGTTTTTTCCCCTAACTGTATGTTTTTGTTGTAGTGACTGGGATTTACAAAGTGAGGGTTGCTTATACTCCCTTTAGGTACTTGTTTTTTAAAACCAAAAAAGTTTATCTTGTAAAGACACCTAAACTGTGGAAAATGATTAGAGGAAACCACAAAATGTGACTTGTCTCCAGTCTGCTTCTCATATTTTGTTTCCACTGAAGCTTTAGCTGAAGTCTAGAGGCATTCTCTAAGAGCTCAGCACATATTACTGTGAGATTCACAGGAGAAAGGTCTGTGATCTCTCTTTTCTCTACACCACCATCAAGCAAATTGATAAGAGTTGCTCTCTGTGGGAGTTCTGCACAATGGTTTGCTCCCATCAGCTGAACCATCATCAGCCTGCTGCCTCTGTGTTAATTTTTAATGGCAGGGATCACTACAAATAGACTTGTCTACCTTTTATCTGTCTCAAAAAAAAAAAAATCAGTGTTTTATGAATGTATTCATCACTGTGTCATGCTGCTTTTCAGTGGTAGAAACTCTGAGTTGTCAGCAGAAGCACCTCTGTGTACAAACTATAAACCAAGGCAAGAACTAATGGCACAGCTAACCTGGAATTGTATCTGTGCAGGTTAAGAAAAGAACAGAGTAGAGAGAGGGAAGGAACAAACTTACACCATCTTTTGGAGAGCAGGACAGTGTGCAGGTCAGCCTGGGCTCAAGAAGCAGAGAGCAGGGAGACTGTGGTGACTGCAACACCAGTGAGCCTCTTGCTTTGGGGCACGGGGCACCTGTGTGTGGGCTGCTTGCTCAGCTTGGGTATGTTGGGGCTTGTTTGCATGACAGTAAAATCCTTTAGTGCTGGGGAGGTTGCTGTGATAGTGATGGGGAAGCCACAAAAAATGCACAGAATTATTACATTACTTTTACCTTAGCCTGCACAGCTAAATGCCCCATGGGGGTAAAATTTTGGAAAACAATTGCTCTTTTAAACACCAGACTGTCCTAAGCAATTTCCCAGAAAATATGGAGTAGCTCATGCCTGAGAGTGAGAAGACTGCAGGAAATCAGCAGAGACAAAAAAATCTCCCAAATCTGATGAGTGAGAGTGAATCTGTCAAATAATGCAGGTCCAGAAAAGGGTTAGTTATGGGTGTAAAGGAGATTGTTCGATAGACTGTGGGTTGGCAAGTGCAGTTTTGTGCTGGAAATTGTCTTTAAATCAAAGCATGCAAAATGTCCCTCAGAGCTGAGACCTGCTGTTGTAAGCAAGATAACTTTCCCTGTGAGCTTGCTGCATGCTTCCAGTCTGCAGGAATAGCTGCACTCAGCTTCCTGGGAAAACAGCTCCATGGTCACCTCTCTGCTCTAAGTGACAGTGGCAGAGAGCTGCACAAATGCTGGCTGAAGGGAGAGGGCCATCTGCATTGCTCTGTTTGCCTGTTCCCTGCTGTGCCCTTTCCCTGGGGTGCTTCAGCTTCTCCCTGGCACATATGCACTACCTGGAGCTGTTTGCTGGCAGGGAATTATTTGTTTGAACTATAGGACACATCTGATTTTTAACCTCATCACCCGAAGATGTGTATAGGAGGGTACTACATCAATTACTTCAGTCATTAATGAGTGGCTGTTCCCCAGTTAAAGAAAGTAATGGTTTTGATTTCTGCATATTTCTGTGATTCCATGATATTCTAGAAAGTGTGGATTATATTCTAACCAGCAGCTAGGTGAAGAAAAATGCATCTGAAAAAGAACACTGAGAAGTGACTCCAGTTCTAACAGAGACTGATGTGTCTTGGCTGTTGTCAGTGTGCAGCTGGGAGGAAAAAAAAAGGTAAGCATAAAAGCATCTGAAGTCTTAATAACTCTCAGAAAAATGAGCAATGTGCAAAAGATTTTTCCTCAGCAAGGCAAACTCTATCATACCTGCAGATGATGTTATCCCAAAGTAAATTAATGAAATGGTGACATTCAGGGAAGGAACAGCTGACAGCTTTGTACACATCTTCAAGCATGGAAATGAGTGATATTTTTTGGCAGACTTACTTGAAACAGGGATGATAAATAAAACCATAGTAGACTGACAGAGAGAGCCCACTCACAAGTTGTTTACTGAAATGAAGATACAGCTGAAAGTAATTACTTGTTTCCCAGAGGTATAAGTGATAGTGCCTTGTACAAGAAATAATACTTGGTTATTTCAGTTGGAATGTAAAATAGGATAGAAAGGTTTCCTCTTTCTGAGGTTAGATGCTGGGTATTTTCACCTCCTTTCAGAAAAGTATGTGTTTACGAATGTAATATATATAACATATGCAGTCAACCATCTATATGCCACTGGCAATTAGGAAGTGAGGCAATGTCCAATATTGTTTTCCATTAACAGCCAGGATCTCACTGTACAGATTCTGATTAAAAGCCTGACTCTGCGGCACAGAAGATTAAAAATACTCCTTTAAAACAATGCACTTCTGAAGATGATCCTCTCCTGGTTACAAAATCATCTTGAGACACTTGGAGGCAGGGTTGCTTGATCTTGACATTTTAGCTGTGTGCAAACTGTAGTAAAATTACAATTGCATTCAGTCCTAGCTACTCTGTACCTTCTTGCTGAAGAACATTTGTTTTCTACGTCCTCTCTTCCAGACTGGGAAATGCAGGAAGGCAGCCTGGCAGTTTTTGCAGAGGTTGCCTCAGTGCCATCTTTTCTTACCATGGGTTTGCAGTCAGCCCCTTGCAAGCAGCCTCTCTTGCCTTGCCACAGGCCATGGAAAAGGAACCATTGCTTTTTTGGTTTTCCTCTGCTTAAAGACAAGGCTGCTTCTTACCTGTGCCAGTTCAAGTACTGACTTTTTCTTTTCTTCCTCCTTCAGTAAAGTGGGGTGATTCACAAAATCTTCAGAAAGATAGCATTATACACAGTTTATAGTACAAAGGGGGGTGGGGAAAGGTCAGATGAATGAGCATGAAGGAGATTTCTCCTGTGTCCTTTGGAGGAGAAGCAGAAAGATTGGGAATGGTATCTATGCACAGTAGGTGTCTGCCTTGACTACCTGACAATACATGGTCATTGCAAAGGTGAGTCCGAGAATCTAAGAGAAAAGAAACAACAAACAATGGTTTTTCAGTAAGTAAAAAACCCTATTTATTGAAACAACAAGAAAAAAAAGAGCAAAGCATGACTCTAGTTTTGTTCACACACAGGAGGACATATCACATACTGTGTTTCCTGCCTGTGCATGTCCTTGTTCTATTCCTAGAGTCTGTCTGCCTTTTGTCCTTATCCCTCTTGCTGTCTTACAGAACGGACAGTGAGAGCAGGGGAGAGTTCATTTCTCACCAGATACTGGGAAGAGGTATATTGAAAAAAATTTGGATGCCTTTTGCTTGAAAATATTTTACAGTAGCAATCCACAGCTGTGTGGGTATTCTGTGGGTGTCCCTGTAGCTGTTGTTTTGAGAGACACTGGGTTAAACCCTGGCCCTACAGATGCAGTGGTTTACTGGACTGTACTTTACTTTTCCAAGTCTATGTGTGCACAGGTCCCTGTGGGGGAATCACTGGAGACTGAACATGCATTAATCATGGCCATCAATGCCTCATCAACAATGGATGTGTTTTTCTACGCAGCCTATTCAAGAGAAGCCGCAGGGAGGTGGGGGTTCTTCTCCCAGCTAAGCACTGACCTGTTGTGCTGTCTCTGGTGGATTACTTCATCAAAAGGGATGGGAGAGAGAGTCTTATTTTCCTTCCAGCTGAAGTACCTATATGAGTGTACTAAGTGCTTGTTACTTTCCCTTTGCAACACCACTGTAAGAGTTCTCACTGAAATGAAGGGCTGCCAGGTAGAAAATTTTAGGGTATGAATTCTGTTTTAAGCACTTAATTTGACCACTTCAAATTTAGTCTTTACATGAGTAATAGTTCCTGTTAATGAGTACTTTGAAAGAATATATGAATACACACACACACACACAATTATATTTATGAAGAAAAAATGGTTAAAAAATGAATTTATATTTATGAAGACAAAATGGTTATTGTTAATCTTCCTCAAGTCTCACTCTTCTACAGTGAAATCAGATTATTAGGTTTTGGTGTGCTGTTTGTAGCAAGCACTGGCCTTTTGGAAGTATCCACCTTCAGGGACAGCTATGTAACAAAACAGTGGTAGCTGAATTTGGTTTCTAGTTTGAAGCATGCACGACTGAGGAAGATTCTTCTGTTGCATGTGCTGTTATGTCCTTCAAATTATGTGACTGCATGATTCTCTAAGATGCTAACATGAAAAACTGCCACATGCTATGGGCCAGAACACAACTGAAACAGCAGCAAGAGAAGGGGCTCAGTTCATTTCAGGTGACAGTACACAGTAACTTCTGTCATCAGGTACATTCAATCATACCAGGCAGCTGGAAGGCAGACTGAAAATCTGTTGTGTTCTGAGGTGTTTTCCCTGCATTGCACAGCATTTACTAGGAATATGAATCTGCATTTTTAAATTGTCTGAAGTGCTTCCTCCCATGCAAACTAGCAATGTCTTTCTGTCAGAAAGATAGTATTGCCTTAGAAATTTAATATACTTAGGGTATTTATGAGAAGGACTCTGACCATGGGCTGCTGGGGATTTTTAGTGTATCCTTTAAAGATACCCTAAATGAGGAATGGATGCTCAAAAGCTGGTTTGTTTTTTTTAGTCATGGTAATATATTAACAACAGTCATAAATTGCCTGTCTGCCATATGATCTTGTGCTTTTTTCTCTAAGCATATCTGCTTATTATACTGGAACAAGCCCCAGAACTCTACTGAATTTGGGCCTGTGAGGCGTCAGGCATTTGCATTAATAAGTTGCAGCCAATAAATGACATATGAGAGAGTAAGATATGTGCCATTCTGCCTAATCTGTCATTGTTGGGAATGTGAGTGGAATACTGATCCCAGCCTCTCTCCTGCTGCTGCTAGTGGCATACCAGGCAAATTTAAAACAAAACCCCAACCAAACCAAAGAACCATGAGTTAATCTGCAGTTCCACGGTGTTAATTAGCTTAGCAGTGCCATCCTTTGTGCTTGCATGTTGGGTGTGAGAGAGGGGGAGCTGGAGACTAAAGCTAGATCTTCACTGAATTTAGGAAAGGCACTTTGAACCAGCCAGAGCTCCAGCACAACTTTCCCCTGTGTATCCTCAGGCTGTGCCACAGGGGCTTACACTGGCACAACCACAGCAGGCTGGGTTACAGGCACAGGCATGTAAGAGACCAAGTGGTGGACAACAGATTCTTCTCTGACCAAAGTCACAGTGGAAAGGATTGCAACTCAGAAATCTGATAGGCATGTCTATGCCAATCATAGTAAAGGAACATGGGTTTATTGGCAGGGTTTGGGCACCACATCCTGATTTGTAATTTACCCTGGGCCTGAGGGATGAGGTTGAAGACTTAAGTTACCTCTAGACTATGCTGAAGTTGGCTATTTAGCCTAAGTCCTCTCTGGAGAATAACTGGACAAATAGAGGCACCCTAAAGGCAGTTCATCCTACCCTGATTAGGTGTCTGGAGTCCAGTCTCCCCTCCCAAGTCCAGTTTCAGTCTTATATAAACCACTTGATAAAGTGCCAGCTCTTTGCAGTGCATCATAAAACACTGTGCAGGATTCCTAGTTCTGTGCCTTGTACACAGTATTTTAACTAAAGTAAAACTCAAAGTGCTTAATAATTTTGCCTGATGGTGGACAAAAATTCTGCAAGATTTAAAACCTGCTTAGGCAGAGTATATATCTGAATCTGTGGTTACTTAGTTACAATTATTTAGGATTTGAAAATTGATACAAAACTGTACCTGCACCATAGCTGTGCACAATCCAAAGATTCCCACTGCCAGTAAGTTTTCCTGGAGCCATACTTTCACAGTTTCATAGCAAGGCTACAAAGAAAAACAAACCAAGAATATTGTATTGGCCATAAATACAGCTCTACTCTCCCAGGAATATACAGCTAGAGAAAAAAATGGATCTGACCCAGCTGCTAGGTAGCCTGGATTATCATTTCAGTGCTGGAGCAACTACAATGTATTTCTGGGTTGGAGCTTGAACATGGAGTACTAATCCCAGACACAAAACAGTGCACCTCCAAAATGCTGCATGAGCACTGCTCCGTATAAATACAGCCAGTAACTAAAAATATTGTGCTGATTTTGGCTGGGGTAGAGTTAATTTTCTTCACAGCGATGGGTATGGGGCTGTGTTTTGGATTTGTCCTGAACACAGGGTTGATAATCTGGAGATATTTTTTGTTATCATTGACCAGAGGTTACACAGAGCATGGTTTTTGGTTTCCCTATTGAATTGTCTTTATCTTAACCCACTCTTGTCTCACTTTAACTTTTCTGCTTCTCCCCTTGGTCCCACTGGTGGGAAAGTAAGCAGGCTTAGTAGCCAACTGGGGTTAAACCACAACAAATAAACAAACACTGGGTTTGGGTCCTCTTTGCTCTCTAAAACCCAACCAGAAGCAGTGAGAACCTTACAATGAGGCTTTAATTTTCTCCACATTTCAAGAAAAATAAACATTTCTTATAATACATAAAGACACATGAAACCAAACAGTTCCAGTGTGAGTGGCTCAGTAGCTGCTCCTCCTGCACATGGGCCCATTTCATACCATTTCCAATCATTTCAAACTGCAGTATGGGCACTCCTCCATTACTTTCTTCATGCTTTAAATTCTGCAGCAGCTGTAGCCCTGTTTTACTGGTCCAGTTTTGGGGAGGGTGGAATTGGCCCAAGTGAAACCTTTCTTTAAATAATCATGTCTGTAAGACAACCTTGTGCAAAAACAGGGGCCCCTGTCTTGTAAATGTTCATGGCCAAGAATCATTCAGCCTTCAGTTAGGGGTTTTTACATATGTATAAAGGAAGAACCATTAATGGCCATCAGAAGCCAGAGGGTTAACCTGCACTGATTTTCTTGCTACCCTGAATAAAATAGAAGAATAATTTTTCAGTCCTTAAATAAAAAAAATTACCCAGAGCTACTCAAGAAGTATAAGGAAGCTGTGTTTGATGTGAACTCAGCCTCCATGCATATGAAATCTCACTAGAAAGTGGCCAAGACAGCTTTACTCATTGTCTTCACAAACTATTAGAACCAGCAAAACTTAGCTATAATTCCACTTCATCAGGTGGCCTACACCCCTCCTGTGTAATTGCACTACCTGCAATTAGCACAAAGAATTGCTGAGGTAATTTCAGAGACATATTTAGGCTCTATCTGTTCCAGAAAGATCTTGCTGAGGCCATTGTAGGGAAATTATCCCATGGAGTTTTGAATTTGATTACAGGCAAGTGCAGCAACAAAAAAAAATTGCTGCTGGCAACTCAGCGGAACAGTTCCCACTCTTCTGTGCAGTGGAGGCCCCCGAACCAGAGCTCCTGGTGGGAGAGGAGTGCTCAAGGCTCTGCCAGTCCTCCTGCCTCAGGACTGCCTGGGCTGTGATGAGCTACAGCTGCTGCTCCAGGGCCTGTGTGTGTGCATGAACCATTTGCCTTTATTGCTGCCTGACCCCAGTAGGTGGGACACGAAAAGGGCATTCCTGCCATTTCCTAGCTTGATGTCAGTAGTCTGCGCTGCAGATCAGTGTTGGAATGGACCTGTCTGCAGTGAGAAACAACAGCTTGGAGCCTACTGAAAGGAAACCAGCTCATAAAAATAACTAAATAGGGGGTTTCATTGGAGGTCAAAGGCCACAGCTCAACAGGAGCCTTCTGAAAGCACCTGATGAAAGGTGAATTAGGATAGAATGAGGTGCACAGCTTATCATCTCTGCAGCCCTGCAAATCACTACTGCCTGTCCTTCACCTGGGCTGCAAGGCAGCTGCTGCCATGTGCTGCAGAGCTACTCACCGCTTTCCACCAGGTCCCTGGGGAATGGAGCCCACAGTTCTCACTGAATTCTAAGCAGCAGGAGTCTGGCACCCGGGTTGTGTTGTACACTTCGAACCAGTCCGTGTAGTTGGAGACTCCACAGCATCTGAACTGGAAAAAGATGAACCGAAGCGATACCGTAAGCGTGATCCATCACTGCCTGTTCTGACTTTGCCTCCTGGAGCCTGACACTCAGTGCATTTTGATCATACCAGCAGAGGCTTTAAATTTTAAAGGAATACAGTACTTCCTCAGCTTTACTCAAAACAGACCCCCTTCTCTACTCTTTTTTAAGTTTAAACATGGCCTTGTGTGCAGCTAATGTTGATGCAAGAAGGAAAGCTCCTATTTGCAGTGGGAAGATACTGCAGGAGCTGAAATTGGACAACCTCAGACAAGTACTGAAATTGAGTTATTGACTGACCAAAATTTTAAAAGTTGTTTGCAGCTTGTCAAGAAAAAAGATACAGGTACAGCACCCAAGAGATGAAGACACTGGGATCTCTATAGCACACTACTTCTAGGATCATGATTGGAGTAAACAAGGTGAATTTCTCACTAAGCTATTAATTACTAATCATCGTTGAAAGTCTTTGCCTATCATCAGCAAAAGGTGTATTTCTCTCTGTGGTGCAGCTCTTTAATGTCATCATCTGATGCTGCTCTAACAGTTGTGTCTTAAGTGTCTGCCTACAACAACACAGTGTGTGCAGATATCACAACACTGCTAAATCAGAAGGTCTGTTTGACTTTGGCAGTGGGATGAAAGGTACAGAAACACACAGTGGTAGAGGGAATGGCTCTGTGGCCATCTTCCCCTTGGGAACTGGTATATTCTTGTGACAGGAAATAAGCTGGGACTCATTACCATATGGATGTATACACCATCTGTTGCCCTTATGCAAAAGTATGGATTTGTTGGGATTTAGACACTTCAGCACCAATGAGTAAACAAGACAACACTGGGCTGCAGAACTGCTCTCTGCTATTCACAGTACCTCACACTTTTTGGGGCTATGCCAGCCACC
Organism: Zonotrichia leucophrys gambelii; assembly: GCF_028769735.1. Taxonomy (NCBI): domain Eukaryota; kingdom Metazoa; phylum Chordata; class Aves; order Passeriformes; family Passerellidae; genus Zonotrichia; species Zonotrichia leucophrys. The sequence continues at coordinate 40,340,981 of NC_088175.1, read as the reverse complement.
TACCTAGTCCCAAAATTACTTGCCAAGATCTTATTTTTTTAAATGTGAATTTAGGTAAGCCTGAAGGGTGTTTTTAGCATCCCTGTAGAGACCACTTCTCTTGTTTCTGAGAGACTCATAATCATGCAGACATCTGCATCACCAGGGCCAAAGACCTAATGGAGATCCTGATCTTTACACTGGCTTGAGGGAGAGTTTTCCTTTGTTATATAATAGCTGTAGAGTTCAGGCTGTAGTAGAATTGTGGCGTTCAGCTCTTGCTGCACTCACAAAATGTGCCACTCCAGACCCATAGAGGGCAGAGGTGTCACATGCTGCTGCCTCATGCATCTTATGATGCTTCAAGCACTCAGAAAGTACTCCTTGATAGAGACATTTCAGTGCTCACAGCAGAGTTTTTCTTCTGTCAGGGAAAAGTCAGAAAACTTTCCTGCACTAACATCTATCCTTCCAAGTTTCTGCTTCAAATTTTGATTTGGTCTGTGGCAGGAGACTCAATCCTCCACTTGCAAATGTTTGATTTTTAAGATTACAGGCTTCATTTTCTACAAACTGACATGAAACTAGAAAAAAAAGTTTGTGCCTTTCTTTTTTTCCTCTATGTTGCTGCACAGAAAACAGGAGGTCCATGTGTATCAGGTCCCAAAAGCGAGTAGGAGCAGCCTGGAATACATGGCATACATTTGAGGAAGGCTGGTTTATTTGGAAATCTAACAAGAAGAAGGTCTTGCAGGCTGTCATCATTAGAGTCAGGAGGCAGCTCTTTGATAGACAGCGAGAAGTGACAGCTTGTAAACAGCAAGCCTTAAAAATGTGGCTCATCTGTGATGTAGAGTGTGCAGCGGTAAGGGCTGAGACATTTGAGTGATGTTCTGGCCAAATACAAGTGACACAAGTTTGCATAAATCAGAACTAGACTCCTTCTTCTCATAATAATGCATGGCTGAAGGTGTCAGTCTGACAGACTACGGAGATGAAGATGAAGCACGGGTTTTGTAGCCAAGTGCTCACTAACAGGTTGAGGACAGCTGCTCCTATGGAGCCTGTGAAGCAGGAGCTGGCTAGGCCATGAGCTAGGATTGGGATTCCAAAGAATAAAATTCCTGGTAAGACACAAGGTGAGAATACGAAGGGATGCAGTTGCAAAGATGAGCTGCAGTTGGACACTGCCTGCCCACACAGATTGTCTGTACAAGAGCACAGCAGACGCAGCAGTGGGCTAAGAGAAGTTTAAGGTATAAATAAAGGATCAGTGGTCTTGGGACTGGAAGAAATAATGTCTGTAACTATAACTGGACAAAATATCTTTGGAAGACAAAGGAAGGATGAGCAATGGGATTAAGCAGCAGATGATCCATAGCCCTAATCAAGAGGAGGTGATGAATACAGCAGAGTTCTAACACCACAGAGACCCGAGAGTGCAGAAGCAAGGGAGGGAGCACTGCTCAGTGAAGGCCAAGTCCTGTCACTGCCATCTCTAGGGAGCAGGGGCACTGATCCATGGTCACAGATGCAGGAATGAGGAAACAAGCAGCAACAGGACTGAATGGATCACCACTTCAAGCAAAGGGGTCCAGAAGCCAGAAAGGCAGATAAGCTGAGAGCTCAATAAACTCAGAGACTTCACTATAGATGTCCAGTAGGAAAGAGAGAGTGCAGGAGTGATTTTGGATCATGTGACAAGCAAGTGATTTATCCCAGGTTGATGCAGGTGAACAGTAAGGAGCCAAATCATTGAGGGAGATGAGGGACCATTAGAAGAAAGGGGAATATGGAGGACTTTTTTTAGAGTCCTTTTAGATTTGAGAGCAATGTTACCTTGAAAATTGGCAAGGTTTCTAAGCAGGGACAGTTAGAGACAGGCCTGCACCTGGAGGATTGAGAAAGCTCAGGGCAAAGGACAATGTCTGTCACCAGCAGTTTGTTGTAGTCATTTCTACCACAAAGGCTGATGTTCTGCCAATGCCAGGCATGGAAGCATTGAAGTCTCGATTCTTGCTACAACCACATTCATTTTTTGGTCACATTTACATTCCTGTCTTGTTCTCTTCACAAGTAAGTGATAAAATTACACAAGTTTGCCTAATTGCTTACTTCTGTTCCTACTTTCAACATCTACATTTTTTAGAAATAATTACCAACTAACAGTGCTTCTTTTGGAGTACCCAGACTAACACATTTTAAGAGTGTAGTCTATTAAAAAAGTTTCTATCTCAATGCAACAGTACAACCCCTGAAAAGGAGTTGGACACTTGTACATATTTTACATTATTCTCAATATTGAAGGCTAAGTAGGCCTTATCTTCTTTGCCAAATTCCTGCAGACTCAGTCAGGCTGGGATAGGGTTTGTGAAAATAAAAAGATACTCAGTCCTTGTTGCAGACAGTTTTTTAGCAAAGCCTTGTTTTCTGGTTTTGTGAATAGGGCAAAGAACCAGAGACAGAGTAGGGGGCCTTCTATATACCTTTTTCCACCATCACTGTGAAAAGTGATGAATAATATAGTTTTGTTCTAAAAATCATGTTTAATGGGTGGTGGTTTCCAGTAGTAATTCTGAATTATGGCTTGATCTAATAGAATCAATGACTGAGAATAGGGAGATGGGTCAAATTTCTTCTCAGTTACAGTGGTCTAAACAGACATGAAAAGGCATTACACAGCAGAAAAAGTGAGCTGAATTTGCTCACTTTAGTGAAGCTAATAGGTTTTCTGCATGCCTCTCAAATTACTGCCTGCTTAGTTAAAAGTAGAAGTGCTCAAATATTGATCACAAAGATGTTGAGGATGAAGCAACATTTTAAAAATTAATGCCTGTTTCTCATTTTCTAATGATCTCCACCTGCGACTTTAACCAGTCCTGGTGGGTAAGGAGTTTAATGCAATTCAGGGCAACTTACCTCCTAAACTATCAGAATTTTAGTCATGTTTGAAAATCACTTTGTAAGCTTTTGTAGTCTTCAGTCATGACACACAGAATTCATCTGCTTGTGTTTCTGATCCTTTTAAGGTTTGAAACGCTATTGAAAAGGCTGAGAGTTTGGTTAGCTGAAGGTATTAAAAAGAAATCAATAGAATGTTCTGATTTGAAACAGCTCCCTGACCTAGAGGCTTACTAGGACTGCAAAATGAGTCCAGTGCCTTTCCTCTCAAACACTTTGCAGGTTTGCAGCTTAACCCAACTCCTTTATTGGTAACGTGAGCAGCTCAGGCATCAGCCAAAACTGCAACTTCCTCTTAGAAGACAGGAAGGGAAAAAAATCAGTTTTTTCCTTGTTTCCAGTGTCTTGAAAATGGTAGGCTTCTGTTTAAAAGAGGAAAATAATTTCTTAAGGCACAAAGGCTTCAGAAAAGAAAACCTTCCTCAAAAGGGGCTCAGGCCTTTCACACTTAGACAATCACCACTCACAAGTCACTCTGTGCTCTGGGCATCCACACTCCCTGTCAAAAGTCCCCTCTGATTTGTAACTGGCCAAACCCACAAAAGTCAAATGCCATCTAAATGAGGTTCCTTGGAAAAACTTTTTCCCCCTTTTTTCAGCCAAAGCTGCCATACACAATAGCACCTAATGAACGCAGAATGGGGGTGGTCTCTACCTTAAATCTTGGGAGAAATTAAGAACTATGCCAGAGTGTGAAAGCTACTGCTTTAAGCACTACTCAGGCTCTGAAAAATACTTTTACAAAGAAAGGAGTGCAAATGCAGAAGGGACAAGGAGTCATTATGATTTCTGTTACTGTCATGTTTTTTACATGGCACTTTTTTTTGGGAGGCTGCTGTTTTCCATCCACATACAGACACAGCCCATGGCTCAGCCAATGACTGATGTCTCCCATCAGGAAAAACTCTGTCCTATATGGCATCGTGGTTGCTCTGCTGTGGCTTTTGGTGAGAGCCTTAGGAGACAGAATACAAACAGCAAGCCTGGGCTGGGATTTCCCTTGCAGAAAATCCCCTGCATCACCCTAATCCTCCAATCAGTGATTACACTCTACTGATTAGGGATGTAAGAGATAATGATTATTACACAGAAACCCCCCAAATTGGCATTTAGATAGCTCTATTCAAGTGCAAAGTGTTTTACATAATTAGCCATGATGGGATTGTCTTTGCTGCACCTCTGCAATAGTGTATTCCTGTTGTGGTGTGTTGCAATATCCTGTTTTACCTTCTCCCTTCCCCCTCGCCCCTCGCTGAGTGTGCCCTGTCAATCAGGCTAACATACCAGCAAGGCGTCGTGTGATAGGTGTCCCTAGTACCTTGAGACCCTGCCCCTTCACCTGGTTGGTGACTCACCTGTCCCCTCCCCTTCCCCTGTCCTGAGCTTAAAATGTGAATGAGACCATGCGGCTTCATTCTGTTACCAGCAGTGGCCCAGTGCAGACGTATCTGTACTCATGGAATAAACATCTGGCTACCTTCTAGCAGAATCCATTCCCTTTCTCTCCACCATCGCCAGAAGCTCTCTCCTGAGGAGAACGGAGTCCTGTCTTGTGCCCCGCTGCACTCTGCCGCCAGCCAAGGTATCTCTGCGGTTAAACACCACAGTGCTGCCTGTGGCCCAGCAGCGAAGGTCAGAACTGGCCTGGGCACCATCTAACTGGTTATATTGGGATACGTATTCTAATATATATTGGCGTCCCTGTGGGTGGCTCGACTCTGCAGCCCGAAAACAGACTCGCAGTTCCTCAGAGAAGCTTCTGCCAGCCGTGCATCCAGCTGAAAGGAGCCTGGCTTCAAGACTCCCAGCTAGAGACTTTGGGAATACTCCCAGAAAAAGTTTCGTGGACTGTTCGGCGCCTTTGGAAAGCCCTGCTTCATTGTGGTGAACAGATTTTCCAGAGGGAGAAAAGGGCAGCCTCTCTTGCACCCAGAGAGAGGTCCTTTTCCGGTGGAGACCTGCCTGCCTGTACCCAGCCTACAGCTTCCATTTCACGTGAGTATCTCTGCTTTCGGTAGAGCAGAAGCTCAAAAACAGACTCTGCCGTGAGTTCTGTTCCTTTTTTGCCTTTGCATTTTGGCTGCGCAGCCCCACAGACGAGAATTCATAGCGTTCTAGTTTAGCTTTCCTGCTGCGTGTTTCACTGTTTTTTAGAATTCGCGCCGGAGCAGCCCCGGCTCAGCAGCGTGTTCAGACACGTGTTAGGAGATTTCTTTCTCTTTCTCTTTGCGGGGGAGGGGGGGGCTCTCTTTCCACGTGGCTGCGGGGTCGGGAGTGCTCTGCACACGCGGCGGCGGGGGGGGGGGCGTCCCGGTTTCGGCTGCCACGTGGAGTGGCTGCTCTCTCTGCTCCGCGGGGGCGCTGCATTCCACGGCGGGGGGCAGGGCGTGCCCTGCTGCTGCTGCCCGGGAATTTTAAAAGCAGTATATACAGCTGCATTGTGAAGCTTTTGTCTGCTCGTTATCGCTTTCTATCTGTGGTTTTTTTTAGAAATTGGTAGCTGAATTTAGCTTTGTTTTTGGTCAGGCGGGATTAAGTACTTTGCTTTTTAACATGGGTTCCAAACTTAGCATTGTACAAAGGGGAGTGTATTATCATATTGTTAGCATTTTAATCAAGAGTAATGTGAAATTCTCTAAAGGAAAATTGAAACAGTTTATAAGATGGCTTTTTCTGCAGTTCCCAAACATTTCCCCTGAAGAAATCCACAATATTCAATTCTGGGATAAAGTTGGGAATGAATTGATAACCTTAGGACAATCTGGCAAATTATCCTCAGCTAAATTTGTGTTCTGGAGTTTACAAATTCGAACAGCATTACTCAAACAAAAGGAAATGGAGAAAAAGCCAATTGTAAAGCCATGTGCCTCTGCTCTCCCTGTTCCTCCCTCTCCCTCTAAAACCCCTAAACCTCTTTCCCCAAAAAAATCCCGAGCACGTGTTAGCTTTTCGGAGAGCAGTGATGTCCAAAATGGCCCCCAGTCCCTAGGGGGTGCACAAGATGGTGGGTGCCACGTGGCATCTTCCCAAACCTGGTCTTCTTCTTCCCAAAATCCTCTTAAGCATCCCAAAATTCCTGCCCCATCCCCCTCTCCTCCTGTTCCTCGTGACACCTTCCCCCCTCCCCCCGCCTTTCCTGCAGTACCCTCAGCTCCGCCCCTCTACTCCTGCCAGGGGCGGCTGCTGACGTGATGTCACCAGGTGACCCCGCCCTCTGTTCCCACGGTATCCCCGCCCCCTGCCAGCCCCTCGACCCCGCCCCTTGTTCCCACGGTTTCCCCGCCCCTTGCCGGCTCCCTGTCCCCGCCCCCTCCCCGGGTTCCCACGGTGGGGACACACCCACTGCCTGTCCCCAAACCTGTAGCTGTGATCCCAATGCTTCTGATTCAAGGGATACAGAGCAGGGGACAACAGACCCAATGCGTGGTGCCATGTTGTCACTGGCCCCTGTTACGTTTCAGCCTGCAGCTCAAGCTGGAGCAGCCCCAACTGCTAATTGGAGTTCTTTTGGATGACAATTGATTAAAGAGATCTGTAAATCTCATAAAGAATATGGTCCACACAGTCCATATTTCCGTGGCCTTTTAAATTCTGAATTAAGTAGGACTATTGTGGTTCCACATGATTTAAAACAATTGTTTTCATGTCTCATGACATCCACGGAATTCAAATTATGGGAATCAGCATTGAAACAGCTGCTAAAAGATGCTCTCCCAAGCTTACAGGCTGATCCAAACACAGCAAAAGACAACAATGGTAACCTTATTACTATTGACCACCTCTGTGGTGAGGGTCAATGGTCTTCTCCCTCAGTCCAAGCTGCTGCAATTCCTGCAGAAACACTTGAGAAAGTAAAGGAAGCAGCTGAAAAGGCATTCTTTTCCCTCCAACCTGAGGGGCCTTTTGAGCCCTATAGTAAAATCAAACAACTACCATCAGAGCCTTTTGTGAAATTTGTAGAAAGGCTAACTAGAGCCATTGAAATACAAGTTAAAAAGGAAAATGCAAGGGAAGCAATTTTAGAAGAAATAGCGTTTACAAATGCAAATGAACAGTGTCGAGCAGCAATCCTGAGCCTTCCTATGGAACCTTCCCCTACATTAAAAGATATGCTTCTAGTCTGTAACAGGAAAGTGCCTCTGATGAGTGTTGCTGAAGACTCCAGACCAAGGCTGCTGCCAAGACCACCTCAGCGTGTTGCTGTTGCCAGCCCTGCACCTTCTCTTTCAGCACAGCAGTACCCTGGGCAGCAGCGGAGACCAGCAATGGTTGAACCCACTAAACCATGCCTGCTTTGTAATAAGCTAGGACACTGGAGTAACCAGTGCCCCCTGAAAAGGGAATTTGATGAATTTAAAAATAGCAGGGGAGGAGAACTGCAAGCCCTCCCTGGGGGTCAACAACAAAAAAACGAAGAATAAAGCGCCAGCCTGCCAGGCGTGCAGACATAAAAGGAGCAGGCCAAGAGAATAAGGGTAGCAAAACAAATCAAGGGCGCGATAATATTAACATTTGTGTAAGTGAAGCAGGTGCTTCAAAGACCAAGTCTGATAGTCCACTGTTGAAAGTGAAACAAAATAACCTTTGTTATGATTTAAGTGATTCTGTATTAACCGCATCTTCTGTCAATGAGCCTTACAGGTTGCAGCTGACAGAGTCACTCCACCTGAAGGACACTGACTGGCATTTTGTTTCTGTAAATCCTGAACAGAAGGGTACTTGGAACCAAATTCGTTGTAAGTACATCATCACTGGGGACAAAAACACACCACAAGAGATCGAAATTGCTCCGGGACTGACAACATCAGATCCCAAGCAATTTGTTCTCAGCCTGCACTGTTTCCACCCACCCCTGTTTCTTCCCAAGGGACAAATTGTTGCTCAAGCTATCCCTGTGCCATCTTTACCTGAAAATGTCGATAAACAAGGGCCCACGGTCGCCCGGGTCCAAGTTATTGGGACAGATAAACCCAAATTGTGGTGCAATGTCAGTGGGGGTGGGGAGTCTAAACGCATTGAAATGCTTGTAGACACAGGTGCAGACTGCACAGTGATTCCAGTACAAGACTGGCCAGCACACTGGCCTTTACAAAATGTTGCTGGTCACCTTCGAGGTGTAGGAGGTCTGCAATTGGCAAGGCAATCCAAAAGCATTATTCAATTCGAGGGTCCAAACGGACAATTGGCAAATATCCGTCCATTTGTGTTAGATTATTCAGAACCTTTGTTAGGGAGAGATTTAATGGCCCAGTGGGGTGTCACAATTAATATTCCAGACTCTCCACAGCATTTTTGTGCAGCAGTCATTAAACAACAGCGCCCCACCCAAAAACTTAAGTGGAAAACAGACGAACCAGTTGATGTGAAACAGTGGCCACTCAGTAAACAAAAAATAAAAGTGCTCGAGGAACTAGTACAAGAGCAACTAAGAAAGGGCCACATTGTAGAGACCATGTCCCCATGGAACTCTCCGGTGTTTGTCATCCAAAAAGCTGACAAAAAGAGGTGGCGACTTCTCTGTGACCTCCGACAAATTAATAATGTAATTGAAGATATGGGTTCTCCCCAGCCTGGTATGCCATCCCCAACAATGCTTCCTCAAGATTGGAAATTAGCTGTTATTGATATTAAAGATTGTTTTTTCCAAATCCCATTGCACCCTGACGATGCACCGCGTTTGGCATTCTCTGTCCCTTCTATCAATTCAGAAGCTCCTATGAAAAGGTACCATTGGACCGTTCTTCCTCAGGGCCTAAAGGTATCTCCAGCTATCTGCCAGTGGTATGTCTCTTCCCTGCTTTCCCCAGTTCGTGCAGCCGCAGAGAAGGCCATCATCTACCATTATATGGATGATATCCTTGTGTGTGCCCCCAATGATGATTTACTAACACATGCGCTTGACCTAACGATCGATGCATTGATTGTTGCAGGGTTCGAGCTCCAGGAACAGAAAATTCAAAAGATGCCACCTTGGAAGTATTTGGGCTTAGAAATTGGAAATAGGACCATTGTTCCTCAAAAACTAGAAATCAATCCAAGGATCAAGACCCTTGCGGATGTCCACAAGTTGTGTGGGTCTTTGAATTGGGTAAGACCATGGCTTGGTCTGACTAATGAAGACCTTGCTCCTCTTTTCAATTTATTGAAAGGGGGAGAGGACCCAGGGGCTCCTAGGTCTATTACCCCAGAGGCACGGAAAGCTCTAGAAAAGGTTCAGATTGCAATGTCCACAAGACAGGCCCACCGATGCCGGCCTGACCTGCCATTCAAATTTATCATCCTAGGTAAGTTGCCACACCTCCATGGAATTATTTTCCAGTGGGAGGAAAAACAAACACCTAAGGCAAAGGACACACCAAAAAAGGACCGGGACCAGAGGGACTCTCTCTTGATCATAGAATGGGTTTTCCTCAGTCACAAAAGGTCCAAGAGGCTGACAAAGCCTCAAGAGCTGATAGCAGAACTGATCCGGAAAGCAAGGACCCGGATCAGGGAGTTAGCAGGATGTGATTTTAAGTGCATTCACATTCCAGTTGAGTTAAAATCAGGTCAAAATACTATGAAAATACTGGAACAATTGTTTCAAGAAAATGAAGTGTTGCAGTTTGCTCTGGATTCCTACTCAGGACAATTTTCGGTAGCACGGCCCGCTTGCAAATTGTTTGAACAAGATGTTCAATTTACTTTAAAATTAAGAACTGCTCTAAGTAGGAGACCTTTAAAAAGGGCTCTGACTGTCTTTACAGATGCGTCCGGGAGGTCCCACAAGTCTGTTATGACTTGGAAAGATCCTCAAACCCAGCAGTGGGAGACGGACATTGCTGAGGTGGAAGGTTCACCTCAGGTTGCTGAATTGGCTGCAGTTGTTAGGGCTTTTGAAAGGTTCTCAGAACCATTTAATCTGATTACAGACTCTGCATACGTGGCAGGAGTAGTATCCAGAGCAGATCAAGCAATACTGCAAGATGTATCTAACATTGCACTTTTTGAATTGCTTTCCAAACTGGTAAAGTTAGTCACTCACCGAGAGCAACCCTTTTATGTGATGCATGTCAGGTCACACACTGACTTGCCAGGGTTTATTGCTGAAGGCAACAGAAGGGCAGATGCTCTTGCTGCGCCTGCAGTGATGGCCACTCTCCCAAATGTTTTTGAACAGGCAAAAATCAGCCACCAGCTTTTCCACCAAAATGCACCTGGCCTGGTTCGCCAGTTTAACATCACTCGAGAACAGGCCAAAGCGATTGTGGCCACGTGCCCAAATTGCCAACAACATGCACTCCCTACAGTGAGTACGGGAGCAAACCCAAGGGGACTGAACAGTTGTGAACTGTGGCAAACAGATGTAACACACATACAGGCTTTTGGACGGCAGAAATATGTTCATGTTAGTGTAGATACCTTTTCTGGAGCGGTCTATGCTTCTGCCCACACAGGAGAATCATCTATTGATGCTATTAAGCACCTCTTACAGGCTTTTTCTTTCATGGGCATCCCCAAGGAGCTGAAAACTGATAATGGGCCTGCTTATAGATCCAAGGAATTCGGGAGCTTCCTGCAGCAATGGGGAGTAGAGCACAAAACTGGCATCCCCTACTCCCCTACAGGTCAAGCCATTGTAGAAAGAACTCACCGTGATATTAAAAGGGTCCTGGACCAGCAACAACAGGTTCTGAAGGTAGAACCTCCCCACATCCGGTTATCCAGGGCGCTATTCACAATAAATTTTCTGAATTGTTCTTTTGACAGCCTGAACCCTCCCATCCTACGCCACTTTGGGGGGAACAGTCACAGGTTGATGAAAGAAAAACCTCCAGTTTTAGTAAAGGACCCTGAGACTTGGAAAATGGTGGGACCTTACAAATTGGTTACTTGGGGACGTGGATACGCCTGTGTGTCCACCCCCTCTGGTTTAAGGTGGGTTCCTTCCAAATGGGTAAAGCCCTATGTTCCCAAAGTCTCAGAGAAATCTGCAGAAGCACCCCAGGTTGCTCACGCTGCCTGGAGAAGAAAACGCCGCGCACGTTCTCTGGAGGAAATTCCATTTAAGCCTCCTATCTGGAATAGTTTGTAATATATGTTTGTCTCAAGTTTTTGTACCAGTTTAGATCCCACTGTTCGTGTGTAGCCTCGAGACGTCATGAGACCGAGCCTGCTTCTCGTCCTACTCGTGATCATCCCACCTGCAATCTCCTACATAGTACCGCAGCCCAAACCACGTATGGACTACCTTGACAAAGGCTCTCAGACATCAACAGAGAAACTGACAACGAGCTGAATGGACTTTTCAATGGCTGGGGACTCTCGGGCTGGTTGGGATCTATTCTGAAAACTGTAATTTTAGTGCTGTTTATTTTAGTTGTAGTTATTGTAGTTTTTAGCATTGTTTTTGGAGTAATCAGACGCATGGTTCTCAAGTTAATCTCAAACTCATCTCCCCCTCCTGAAGTCTACCATTTGGAAGCCCTCAGTGCTCCAGTGGATGACCTGGAAGCCTCAGTAGAATCATTCTGCACCATAAACACAGCCCTCTTCTTTTTAAACAAAACTAGGGGGAGATGTTGTGGTGTGTTGCAATATCCTGTTTTACCTTCTCCCTTCCCCCTCGCCCCTCGCTGAGTGTGCCCTGTCAATCAGGCTAACATACCAGCAAGGCGTCGTGTGATAGGTGTCCCTAGTACCTTGAGACCCTGCCCCTTCACCTGGTTGGTGACTCACCTGTCCCCTCCCCTTCCCCTGTCCTGAGCTTAAAATGTGAATGAGACCATGCGGCTTCATTCTGTTACCAGCAGTGGCCCAGTGCAGACGTATCTGTACTCATGGAATAAACATCTGGCTACCTTCTAGCAGAATCCATTCCCTTTTTCTCCACCATCGCCAGAAGCTCTCTCCTGAGGAGAACGGAGTCCTGTCTTGTGCCCCGCTGCACTCTGCCGCCAGCCAAGGTATCTCTGCGGTTAAACACCGCAGCGCTGCCTCTGGCCCAGCAGCGAAGGTCAGAACTGGCCTAGGCACCATCTAACTGGTTATATTGGGATACATTTTCCAATATATTCCCACACAGTTTTGAAAGATACATGTGAGAACCAATTATGCAGAGTGGCAAAAATGGATCTGTGGGAGCTCTTTGCTGTTCTCCTCAGTGCCCAACATGGGGAGCACAATGACTTTGGCACTGTGGTACTGCCAAGCTGGCACATGGTAATTTCACAGTGGCCATGAGAGAATTATGTCCCCTGGCTGCACACAGCCCATGGAGTGGCATTTTCTTGTCACCTTCTGAGCTCCTAGGAGTTAGCTAACATGAGTTTCATCTGAAATTTATAAGGCATTCTTTAAACTGTAATGGGTTTCAAGACCAAAGGTACTACCAGGACAAATGACCCTGATCTGCAGCACTACACAAACCACAGATTATTGAGTCCTGCCTCAAACCCAAGCTGGTCACTGAACCTGACCATTTCCTTTAAGCAAAAAGCCAGGTCTAATTCTTTAGAGAAAAAGAATCTGCTGTGCTGCTGAACAACAACATCCTACCACCAGACACATCTAACTTGGGTTTTTAGCTCTTGGATCAATTACAGAGCCCTTTTCTCTCACAACCCTTTTTCCTTCCTGCTCTCTTTTTAAGCACTGCAATGACATCATAGTTCATCTTTGACTGTTTATATAAGGTGTTTAAAATTTCTCACCATAATGTCAGTTTCCAAATTTTTTTACATCTTTTCTGAATGCAGTCCATGAAGAATTTGAAAAAAATGTGACTATATGAACTAGACATTACATATATTCTTACATATATTTTACACAAAGGGGAACAGAAATATGGTGTTTATATGTCATGAGACCTCCAAAAACTGCTTTTCCCCCCACCTTTGCTATATGCTTTTAAGACTTCTTGGGGTGTCACTGAAAGCAGATTAATACTTACTACAAATATTTTAATACTAGTAGTTTTTACAACATTTTTACTACACATAATTAAGTTACTGTAAAAGAGTAAACTTTCTAATACTGTTGGATATAAGCAATGATATTAAAAACATTATCTGTATTTCACATGGCTTGCTCTCAAGCTAGCACCACCAAATGCATTTCTCTTGTCAGTAACTGATGCCTTCTCATATTTGATGTATTGGAAAAAGGAAAAAGTGTTGGAAGAGGAAATTATTAACAATACTGCAAGATGCTGAGGCCTTTTAAAGGCAACTGAAAGAACTTTTCACGTGCAGCTGTTTGGATGCAGGACTGAAATTAGCTTTTTTCCTGGACCTGAACTTTGGACACTCCTGTCTTTCACACACAGGAGTATTGTAGGCAACCTACTGCACTCAACATAGGTCCCGCAGACCCAAAGATGCCCAAGGAGTTTGGCCAATCAGTTCTTTTGTTCTGTTAGCAATCTCAAGGTTTTAATTTCTCAGATCATTTCTTAGCAGTCTGTTTCTCCTGTTACCTTGTATTGTCGATAAGAGGAGACACTAGGAGGGGTTACTGTCTTTGATCCATTTAAGACATCAGGCAAGACTAAACCCCTCCTGTCTGTACCACACTTGCACCTCTGGAGGAGAAAATGAGAAGGCTATGCAAGATTTCTTGAGTGAAGCCAAGGCAGTGCAAGTGCTTCTGCCTAAAGCAGGAGAAAAGCTGGAGCACTTTTCCATTCAAGAACAGAGAACATGAAATCACAAATATCACCCCCAGGAGAACTGACTGAACTGAATATGAAACAGGTACAGAGCTAATAAACCTGAACTGTCAGTGATGGTGTTTTCTCAGACAAGGACAGAGGAGGAAGCCAGCTACAATGTTCACCAGTCCTTAGCAGATGAGCACTGGCAGAGAGCTGTCAGAGAATCAGGGCAAAGGAACAGCAGTGACAACACAGCAAAAAGCATTCCCAGTCCACCTGTGATGGAGGATGATTAAATTCTGCTGGGGAAAATGTATTGACTGTAGGAGGAGGTTACAAACGCCATGCTCTGTTTCCATTTTGACTCACTAGTGGGAACAACAGTAGCAGTGAAAGGAGACAGGACAGAAATTAAAAAGTGGTTGAAGAGGTTGTTTGCTAGTATGCTCTTCATCCCAGCATAAACCACCTCTTTGACTTTAAAGAAAAGGTACAGCTTGTTTCCAGTCTGACCAGCTCCTTCACACTCCACATAGCACAGAGCTGCATGATATTTAGGCATCAACTTAGTACAACCTTCTAAAAGGAAGATGATCCTTCCTATTAAAGGAAAAATAAATAAAATAAATAAAAAATACTGCTTGTTACAAAAAGGAGAGAGTTTGCTTGCTAATGTGCTGACTCGGTGGGAGAAAGAGAGTGACTTGGCATTTGGAGGTTTAATTAGATTCACACCCAGAACATGCTGTTACAGAACCCAGAAGGTAAAGAGGAAGAGGTAAAAGAGAGAGCTCAGACTTACATCTGTTTGAATGATGCTCCATGCGTTAGTGAGGCCAATATTTCCATCTGTCCCATACAAGTGAAGTCCTTTCTTCAGATCCCGCTGAGCATACTTGTCAATCTAAAACCAACAACAAAAGACACAGAACTCAAAATTTGCTGAGTACCACCTTTCAAATCAAAGAGCATGGAGCATAGAGCTGTTGGACAGTGGTCCTGTAGTGAAATGAATAAAAGTTTAACCAACATTTTGTAAATAACATGAGGAGTTCCTCTTCTGAGCTTATGCTCCTGTTTCCTATCACAGAAACCTTTACTACATCTTTTCCCTTCTCACATAACTACCAAAGTACTACAAGGAGACTGGATGCAGTTTAACCACTCATTTTTGCAAATAAGCCTATCTATGAAATCATTCATCTACACCCAGTGTTTCCTTTTAGTTTAGTATATTTAATTGGGACCAATTGCATTAATGTGTACTCCTCCACAGTGGAAAACAGACAGACATGGTGCATTCCCTAGTGATTGCCTCTCTGGAACTTGTCATTCCAATGGGAAGGACTGTCTAAAATGATGTAACCAATGCTAATTTTAAGTTAACAGAGACAGCAAAGGTATTCTGCTTCTCCCATACACTTAGGCTTCACTTCTGATTTGTGCAGTCAGAATAGCTTCCTGACTGCAGCTGCAAAAGAAGTGGATGCAAAGTATCTTGCACAATGTTAAAGAGGAATTTTCAACCCACTACATCATAATTATTAAGGGAAAAATATAAAGTTATTCAACAGTATGACTACAAAAATACTCTGACCTCAAAGCTCACCATGTCCTGGAAGCCTCTGCTGTATGTGCAGAAGATTGTGCTTGATCTGTCCAGTTCTTTTGTTTCCTCCCTGAAAGTTTACCAGCATCATGTTGAGCCAGTAATAAAAAAGCTTTGAGGCAGTACAAGAAACAGCACAAGTTAAGATTAATTACAACTTAATCTCAGCACCTTAACTATCATGCAAGGCCTTTCTCATGGATGCCTTCCTTAAACAGTAGGTGCTGTGATCCCTCTGTAATTATCATGTAAGCTGCTTTTGGCTTTACACAGAGATTATACACAGTCACTGGTACGTTAATTAGAAGAGAACACCAAAGCTGAAAGCTGTCATTAAATTTGGAATTAGTTGAGAAAATTACAGGCAATAAACGATAAACTTATATGTGCTGGGGATTCCTAGCATTCATTTAAGAATTAGATGGAATTGTGTTTCAGCTCTGCACTTACCCTCAGCTCCCTGTGTCTCAACTGGACCTGCTGTGATCTCCAGCAGTGCCATCAATTAGGATGGAAGGGCAGGGTTGTGATGCCAGTCTCAGAGAGGCCTGGAAATTTAGTTAATGTCCTACAGAGGCAGTGAGGTAAATTAATTGTTGGAAAACTAATTCTTATTCAGAAACTGACAGAGGTGAAGAGGAACAGGGTAACTAAGGGCAGATGAAGACAGAAATCCAGCAAGGCAATCTGTTACCTTGAAGATGAAAGAGAAAGGTTTATTTTAAATATTATCTCACCTGAGTATATCTGCCCTGTAGAGTGAGAAAGCTACACACCAGCCTTAGGTTCATATCAGCAATTCTTATCTGAAGGGTAAATGCCATGTTAAAAGGATGCAAAATGCAAAGTTTGCACTTCCTTAATCAAGTTTTCCTTTGCAATCTTGACATCCTATTTGAGATGGATCATGATAATTTATTAACTTAACATTCACAGAAGATCAAGAGCAAAGTTTTGTTAGTCCATGTGTGCTTTAACATGGTCTGAAGAGATTGTGTCACCAAGCATTCCTGATCTTCCTTCTACCTGGAGAAGCCTCACTAGCAAGCGACTTGCTGAGGCTTCCTCATAAAATTAACCACTATTGCTGCACAAAGAGTGCAAGGCCTTTATACTGGGAACACAGCTGGCATCAGATTTCCATATTTCAGAAACTGAGTAACCAGCAGAGCATTGGTCAAGAAAACAGGTATTATGTGACCAGTTCTCCTAGTGCTATTTCACAAAGCCTCAACATTAAGTCCTGCACATGGTATGACTCACATTATTTGTTGTTTTAAAAATAAAGTGCCTGCTTGAATCTTTCTTGGAAGATGATGTAATGATTTTTTGGAATCCCACACCACGCATGTGTCTCATTTCCTTATCTCCGTCTCATCTCTGTGCAGGCTACAACTTTGAAAGAGGCAAACACATGTTGTGGAACATGGAACTGCCAGATTGTTTTACCTTTTTATTTCATGTCCACTGACAGGGAAGGCATCTGGAAATACCAGTTTTACACATATACACACAGTGAGAACTTAGATTGATTTGAGTGATGGTAAAGGTAGGACTTTACACAGTTCTGTTTTACTAAAGTTTCCATCTGACCTTCTAATTAAGTGTACTGCATATACAGCAGTATGCTGCTCTCTGAAGAGCAGCTGATTTAAGATCTCTTTGTCAGACACACACAGCTACTCCTTGAAGCACTCACACTCTTCTGTTTGCTTACACTGGGGTCAGAAAGGTGTTGATCAAACCCTAGGAATAACCTTGTACAGAATGACTGAGTTTGTGGGTGACGACAGGGCTCCAGGAGAAAGGGGGAACAGGGATCGGCCCTTGGCCTCCTGGCACTTGTGTCTGCAGCTGAAGCCGCCCCCTCTGTGTCTCCCCTGTTTCCATTTGTTATTAATGTGTTACCTTGCATGAATTAGTGTGATGAAGCCTTGGACTTCCTGAGAGCCCAGATGAAATTGAACAGGAGGGCTGCTCTCGTTCCCACTGAGAGCAGCTCAGTCTCTACGTGCAGTCCTATTAAAAGCACATTGACCTCTGCTCAAATAACCTGTGTGCAAGGTTATAAGATGGGTATTTTTCCCCCAATTGAAGCACTGCTTGAAGCTCTAGACATACAATTCCTACTGGCTTTGACTAGAGAGAGGTAAGTAAAACCCAAAGTCGACTTGTGGGGCACAGCTGGCAAGTGCTCTTCCAGGTCCTCCTGTTTCCTTCTAACCTCAATTCTTTTCCTTCCTCAAAATATTTTTAGAATAACAGGAACTTTTCAATATGCCTTTATTCTAATTGTAACTTTGATTTAAATAAAAACTCCCAAAACACCCCCAGCTGTCTCTTCTGCCTTTAATTTTTTCAGAAAATGATTTTTCTGAAAATGAAATGCTGCACCACAGTGATTCATCACATCTCCTGACAAATGATCCTACCCAATATTCACCAATCTGTCAGCTTCCCTTGTTTGTTTCTGAGCTACCAGTCCTCAGCCAGGCAAAATGTCTATCTCAAACCTGGACTGAAGTATTATATTTAATATTCTGCAATTTGAATCTGCTGCATTCTTCCATACACAAGCCAGGCCCCTCACAAATCACAGCTCTAGGGAAGTAGCACAAAGAAGAATAACAAAAACTCTGCAGACAAACTGTTGCTCCAAATGAAATGCCTGTTTCTAGACATGTGGAATACCACATCTTTAGACTAAAGAGTTTCTTAAGGATTTGGCAGCAAGAACCTTTTATCAATCTGTTAGTGAAGAAGAGAAAAATTCTTTTCCTCCTTGGGATTCATTGGTCAACAGATGAGAGTTGAAAGCTTGAAGCTGGCATGCCATCCATGCAAATTCCTGTGAGCCCTGGGTTCACAGACACACTGGAGCCTTGCCCATGCTTCTCAGCCCCATCAGGTTCCAGTGGTGTTTCTGGTAGGTTAATGTGTCCCAGTGTGATGATCCACTACAATCCATGCCTTCAAGAGAAGCACTTCTTAGAGCAGAGCATGCATATTGCTGCACTTTACTTAAGCTAAGATCCTGTTCCTACTGAAAAGAGGAAATATTTCCTCACTGATTTCCATTAGGCCCTAATAGGGCTCTTAAATCTCTCACTGTCCTATTAAAAAGGCTTTCTAAAAAATATATACTGATCTAAGGTGCACAAGTCATGTGCAGAGAGTTTCAGGCAATGAAGGAAACTCAGTATTTAAACTGCAGAAAGGAAAGCTACAAGAAATGTGGTAAGACTGGAGAGAACCTGCCACAGAGGTCAGGAAAAGGGGTTGGAAGCTGGATGCAGCTAGAGAGAAAGGGCAGGGATCTCTCTGAGTCTCACCTGAACTACAGCTGGGACAAAACATTGCCTAAAAAATCTTACTCCAGCCTGCATATAATTTCAGGCCAAATTAAAATGTTTCCTTCTTAATCTGCAATCCCTTGAGGCAGCTACTTAAGCTGTAGCAATGCACAAGTAAGGCTGCTTTTACTGTCAGCTTTGTCCCCTCATTGCCTCAGAAACCCAGAGCCTCTGAGCAGAAGCGTGGCTCGCTGGCTGGCTGACAAGCCCAGCTGGAGAAGCCAGCACACTTCAAGAGGACCTGGGGCTGTCAGACTCCACCTTGTCTCCTTGAATAAGACAAGCTAAGAATAATTGAGGATGAGATAAAAACTATGTAACAACAGTGACAACAAACTCCTGCTTAGCACAGACATGCTGGAAGCACTACATGAACATTCTGCACTGCAAACAACCAGGTTCATAATTAATTCTATCTCTGCTTTACAGATGGGGGGCTGTAGGGACCCTCTCAGTTCCTGGGGTGATTCCACAGACTTCTCACTCTGTCTAAATGAAAGGCTTTGGAGTTTATGTACTTATTGTTAAGGTATGAAACAGAAGACAAATACTGTTCCCTCAAGAAGCTCAGTCCTGTAATTCTGCCTCTGATAAGCAGCAGGAAGTGCTTTGAGCAAAACATCTTGGGCAAACAAGAGAGTTGTGTCTGTGCAGAACAGGGGTATTATCAATATTTACAGCTAAGATGAGGCACGACTTTGATCAAAGTGAAGCTCCAGCAATATTGAAGGCAGAGTCCTTCCCTTGTCCCAGCACACTGAGAGGGAAGGTGGCTTTACTGAAATCTTCCCTGGAATAAAGGTCAAAAGAAGGCTTTGGGGGGATCCTTACTAACTCCTTTTGAACTTGTTGAAAGCATGAGATGTCACTTAGATTGGGCATAGCCTTTAGGAAAAGGCCAGAGGATGCCATCTTTCTAACCTGCAGGCAACTGGAGACTTAATTTCAAGCCTCAATGCTTTCCTACCACAACCTGAACAAAACTTCTCCCCAAAAAGCCCCCTAAACTGGAGAAAGCCTCTCAGCAGTGCTCCAATATAGGTAAGCAAATATTCTTGACCTTTCTGGTGATTGCTTCCTCTACCTCTGTGCCTCTCCAGCAGAACAGGAGAGGCTTTAAGGAAATGACAAAATATCCAGTAGTTTCCCACCGGGCAAAACTTTTAATTTAATGCCTTGATAATCATTCTCTACAAATAGCAGGCAGTGGGAAATCGAATGTAAACAGAAAGTTCCTAATCTATAAGGTCATTTGTGGGAGCCTTTGCCTGCTAAGAAGAGATGAGATTGATTGTACCAACAGTTAAGGCTTGTTTTAAATGAGATGTCCCCGAGCCTGCCTATAAGAAGCTGAGAGCCATAAATGCTCTCCTCACCACTGAAGTCTTCCTTACACCATCTGCCTAGAAATAGAAATCTTGTAAGATTTTAGTAAATAAGAGCTACTGCATGATTTTTGGTGATATTTGGCAGTTAAGGAACAATATGCTAATTTCTTGCCAGTATCATCAATGTTGCACATCTCCAGAACACTTTGCTCAGCGCTTTGGGATTCCCTTCCTCATTTTTTCCCCAAATGTGAAACAGCTTCAGGACTTAATGTTTAGGTTTTTTGTTTTGTGTTTTTTTTTTTTTTGTAATTGCTTCTTTTAACACAGAAACCCACTAGCTAGTGAATTCTCTTTTCCTAACTTGACTGCAAAAGCCAACATCAAGCATCACCTTACAGATCTTCTAAACTTCAATAATTTAGTTGCAATACTTATTTCTCTAGCAGTGTTTGATATCAAGGGAGATGCACTGGCACTGGCTGTGTAACTTCAGAAGAGTAAAGAATACAGGAACAGAAGATCAAAGGAAGTGGTCTGGGAGCAGAAAGAATGAATGTTTCTGAAACCTACTGGCTTAGGTCAGCTGAGCTAAGACCTTTCAGCTGTGCCACAGGCTCTCTACAGAGTCTTGAAAAGCCACTGCTTCTCTTGTTTCAGCTATTTGTAAAACAGGAATTACCTGACTCTAGTCATACCATAAAATTAATAATACAATAAATAATTTGCAGTAGGCATTTGAATATCAAACCCAATGTGGAAGATGAAGCACTTGTACAGAATGTGAGACAATGAATGGATTTTCTAACCTGAAAGAGAGAGAGAGAGAGAGAGAGAGAGGGAGGAACCTTCCCAGCACTTGGAGATAAAGCTGAGCTTCATTAGGAAGCAAAAGGAAGGAAAAGCACATCTTGCACTGGCCTGGAGCAGGCAACTGGTGAAACTATAAGAGAAAGAGTCTCCCTCTATGTGCTCTGGCAAGAGCCAAGAAGTTGCAATGGTGTTTAATAAGAAAGTAATGGAGTCAAAGAACTTGGGTTTTTCAAACCAGTGTTTCCAGGACCATGGTTTGTGCATATAATTAATTGCAGTTTCAGCCACTGTCACCTGCCCACCATCACCTGCTGCTGTTTGAGTGCAGGCAGCAGCAACCAGCTGAGGATGCAGGAAAGGAGCCACTGAAACATCCCTGTACTTTCCATACTATTGAAATGCCAATGAATGCCACAGCAGCTTTCGTTCCTCTGTTTTAAACAGGAGATCACAAGGATGGCAAGTCACTAGAGTCCGCAACTCAAAATCTTTTATGCAAGAGCAGATTCAAATGTTTCTAGCAAACTGCACCAGATTTTGTCCAAATGATGCCTTTTAAGGTCCAAGGGAGAGACAGGCATTTTATCATTGTTTAGCTTCCTATTACTGCTGGTGTAAGGGGAAATACACTGCTCTGTAGCCAGAGGCCACAGCATGTAACCTGTTCTTAGGCACAGCAACAGCTGAATTACTTGTGAGTCAGGTCCCCAGGTTTGTTTAAATAAAGCACATCATAACAAGCTCAAAATGTTAAGCTGCAGCTGTGCAGTTTCTTGGCTCATTTAGAGAATGAAGCCAGTAGCAGAGCTAACACCTTATTTCAGCTGTCAGTATGGCACAGGTACTGGCCAACGAGATAGTCCAATACATCCTTAAAAAGCCTTCAATCTTCTTTATTTTTAGTGAAACTAGGGGTGGAAGCTTTAAACATGGATTCTTGGCTTGCTGCTTCTTCTTTTAAAGGAGTTGGAATGCTGCAGCAGACATGGGGAAAGGGCTGGGTGAAACTGGGCAGGAAAATCAAACCAGTTGCTTACTCAAAAGCCTGACATCGCAAAGTAACTATCACGGTATTAAGTAAATTCTTCTTAACAATTATGGATTTTGCTGACAAAAGCCTCACCAGTGTGTTGGTGGAATTTCAGGTGAGTGAACACTGAAGTGCATGGCTTTTGTGACATACCTATTTTTAGAGCATTCAGGATACATTTGCTGCTGATTCTGTAGAAGAAAACTTTTGTTTACATAGAAATAGGCTCTTCTTCAGATTATTAATTATTGTTCCTATTATTATTTCTGGTTGGGAAAACCCATCCTCAACAGCAGTGACACTGGCAAAGCTGTGAGTCATTGTGGTCTAGCTGTGCCATTTCTCTTCCACAATGAAACTCCCTTTGCAGCAGGTTTTCCTCATATACTTGCTCCAAAGCTGACTGACACGAAAAAGCTTCTGTTCCCTTTCTCCAGTTACATTTCCCACCAGGTGTTGCTCTCTGCCCCTTTTATGACAGTTGAGCTTTACGGCAGTTTTACGACAGTCGCGCTTTACAGCAACGCCCCTTTTACGGCAGTCGCGCTTTACGGCACTTTTATGATAGTCGTGCTTTATGGCAACTTTACGACAGTCGCGCTTTACGGCACTGCCCCATTTACGACAGCCGCACTTTACGGCACTTTTACAACAGTCGCGCTTTACGGCAAGCCTCCCCTGCCTTCACACATCAGCCTCGTCTTCCACAGATCTCCCAACCACCCTCAAAGCCGCCCTCTGGCTCCTGTGCCACCCCTGCTACTCACTTCAATCGTCTTTCCCTACACTTGGGCCTGATTCACTCCTTTCCTTCCTGTCCCAGAAAATGGTAATTTTTGCTTGATCTCTAGTGGCCTTGGGAGCACACCTGTGCCAGGCTGTAAAGAGTCATCTGAACTATGCTCATGTATTGAAATCCCCAGCACACTGAATCCAAGCCAGCAGAAAAGGAAAACACTCCTCAAAATCTATGTTGAGCATATGCCTAGGTTATCTGTATTGAGTTTCCTTTTAGAATTTTAAAATAGATAATCACTTTCATTCATCCTCAACAGTCATCAGTATCACCTCAGATAAGCAAAATGGGAAGGATGCTAATTAACATAATACATGCAGTTGAGCCTTTGTTTACCAAGAGACATGAAAGGGGGGGTTGCATTTGTGTTTCAAGTGCTAACAGCCTGTTATCTCCAACTATGCAGATCCAAAAAAGAGCACACACATCCCCCCACCCACCTAGGGATGCACATGTCAGTAGAGCCTTAGATCCAATTAGCTGCCACAAAGGCTTCAGGACTGCAGGGCAAGAGAAAGCAGGGAGACAAAGCACTTCCCTTGTAGGAACGAATGACCCCCCTGTGATTAGGTACCAGGACCAGTGACATTGGACACATAATCCTTTGCAGAGCTGTGGGCTGGAAAACGGAAGGCAGCACTTTGCTCACAGAGATGAAGAACTTGGCCATTTGCCCACTGAGCCATTTGCTGCAGCTGTCCCATGGGATCAAACTTGGTTTCAATTATTTACCATAGTCATTTACTTAGCTTAAAGGTGAATGAGAGCATGTTCCAATAAGAGAGAGCACTACTAAAATAACAGAGGAGGAGGGATAACTAAGGCAAATAATGCCCTGTGTTCCCACTGTGGTAAAAGAAGATGAATGAGGTCCCCACACTGTGTAAGTGTGGGCTATCTGCAGATCCATTTATCCAGTTAAGTTAATTTCCTCATACATTTATGACTTTGGTAGAAAAATACAAGCCAAAATACAGATTTGTCCACTGCTGTAAGGTAAAAACAACTCTGCAAACATCAAAACAATTACACCCTTTGTGTATTGGGCCTCTGGTGTCACCTGAGCCTTGCTGAGGCCATGGGGAAGGCTCTAAGCTCCTCAGGTTATTCACAGGAATGGGCGTTGCCACCTCTTGGTGTCAGAGCTGCTCTGCTGAGCACAGACCTCAGTTCCACTGGCACCAGTAACAACCGGGCAAGCTGCAAAGCTGCTGGGGGACAGGGCTGGCTAATTTCCTCAGGGGTAGAAATTTTCCCAATTCCTTCCAACAAGGAAATCAAATGTCTACTGATAAACCATCTTTCTCTGAGTTGGAACTAAAAGACCCATTTAAAAACCAAACCAAACCCACTGAAGGGTTAAAATCTGCTACTCTGCCTGGAGAAACTTGTCTGAAAAGAGTGATTCTGTGGAAACAGATTGAAAGCTGTGTCTTCCTAGATCCAGGGAACGTTAATCCTTAGGGGAAAGTGAGGTTTGCACACAGCCTGTTTTATTATTCTTAAGATAAGCTTTCTCTGAAATTAACTCACTTTAAATAAATAATGCTGCGAGGAGAACTACCATCATCCTTGGAGGGAACAGAGCACCAGGCAAAGTCAAGCACACTCCAGTGGGTTTCATTCCTGTGGCAGCGTGGTCTCTGCTCAGCCTGGAAATAGGAAAAGTGCAGAATGCACTCCTTGAGAGAGAGGGCAGCACAAATCCAAAATCCAGGAAAAACAGTGGGCTTTGAAGGAACAGCTGGCTACCCAGCAGAAACTCAACAAAACCAGCAGAGTTGCCTGGCCAAGGAGCAGAGAAGGTGATGAACCCCTTACCTATCTTTTCTTCCTTGAAAAAACGTTATCTTCTTCCAATCACATGGATGTGTACTTGGAAGAACAAAGGATCTGCTAAATGCCAGCTCATCAGCTGGCAGGAATCTTGTTGACAATGGAGTTGCTCACTTTTATGCAACCTGGCATCCTCACATGGTGTCTCCAGTGGCTCACACCCCTGTTTCTGTGAGGGTGCACAAAAGCTTGAAAACCATTCCCTCTCCAAACCCACAACCCTGACACCAAGGTGCTCTGATCTTCAGCAACTGGAATTACTGGGTCTAATCCCAGGTAAACTTTTCAGTGATGATGTCATAAACTGGTAAACAAGATGTCTTGGAAAGCTGGTAAATAACCAAAGCAACAGAAGTGAATATCTGCTATTAAATGCCTCCCTTGTTTTAATGAAATCAACAATTGCAGCTCTTCAATGCACTTCACTGAAAGCAGATTTAATCGTGAATTGAATGATTTGGGACTCAGTCACTGCAAATGAATAAACTTCATGGAGATTGCTTTCCATAATAACAGAAAACAAGTAAATAAACAAACTGCCAGTCACAATTATATGGCACCAAATGCAGGTTTCCAACACTCTCTACTTCCAATACTGTCAGAACAAAGCCACATTTCTCACTGGAAGTCACATGAGTTGAATGGAGAAGGAAATATGGTCGATACCCTGTATACTAAACAGAGATAAGTGACAGTGCCTTCACTAAGTGAGAGACTGGATGTTCCACACAGAACAGAATTGCACGTGCTGTTTTTGCACAGAAAAAGTGGCTTTTGCCAAAGGAGCAGCAGCCACCCTGCTAAGTGGCACCAAAGGTGCTGTGTTTTCAAAAGGCAGTGGTTGAGCTTAGTCCCAAGAACACCTGTGAGGATGCTCCTCAGCTCCTTCTGGCTTATTTTGAATTTATTGTGCATGCTTCTACCTTTCAAAATGAGCCCCTTTGCTAATTAAGAGACTGACTTTTTGCAAAAGAGTAGCATTAATCCCAAGTCTCTCCTTAAAAGTGGAAATTGTCTGTTCCCTCTCATCCCCTTTGGATTCTCTGTCATTAACACG
Source organism: Zonotrichia leucophrys gambelii (assembly GCF_028769735.1). Lineage (NCBI taxonomy): Eukaryota > Metazoa > Chordata > Aves > Passeriformes > Passerellidae > Zonotrichia > Zonotrichia leucophrys. Next base: position 40,315,586 of record NC_088175.1, on the reverse strand, counting down.
GCCTGCAATAGCTCCAAGACCTTTTTTTCCATAGGGCATTTATTTGGGTCTTTCTACCTACCTAAATTTAGTAGTTTTGACACCTCTGAAGAGCTCAAATTTGACTGAAATTTTCTATCAGTGTCAAGAGTTATGAGGGCACAAGAGGAAAAAAGAAGTCACTGCAGCCACATTGAATGTATTTTAAAAAGTAAAATTTACAAAAAAAACCACCCCAATGTTAAAAACAGAGGATTATGTCAGAGGAGCTTTTAGTGGGTTTTTGATAGAAAGTTATTTGGTATTTTTCCGATGCTATGGAAGGAAGCATAAAAATCACAGCTAATGAAATTTTGCAGATACCACACAAAACTTGCTATGCATCAAAGAATCTGCTGATCTCACTTGTCCTGCTTGGTTACAGAGCCTGAGGGCTTATCCAGACAAATACCAGAAAAGACATCCAAAAAAAACCATGTGAGATCATACTACAAGACTGGCAACTATATTCTGGAAAGCAGGAAACCTGTGCAAGGACGGAGGAATGGAGATGGACATGCTCTGAGGGCAATACTCCCAACTCACAGAGACAACAGTCATGGGTTTATTCAACCCCAGCTGCTCAGGGGCAGGTTATTGTCATTACCTCCACACTGCAGAACTGATACCCATTTTTTCAAAAATATACTGAATATCTGAAAGGATTCCAGAGAAGACCCACAATAAAAAGCCATCACTGAGAAGTGTGCTTTCCTTCACATGACTAACATTCTTGGAAGAACTAATAGAGTGACAAGGTCAAAAAGCAGTGTAATTGCAATCTTCAGGTACCCATATGGAGCAGCAGCTCTCAACAGCAGACAGCACTTAACTCTATCACAAAATGATATAATGAGAGTTAGTGGTTAGAGCTTTTTAGACAGACAAGTACAAGATAGACACAAGGCACAATTTTATCCATGAAGCAAAAATAAATCCTTGGAACAAATCATTGAGCAATGAGATGCAGTCAATGATGCCTTTAAACTAAGACTCAAGAATTTTCTAAAATTACAATTCAGGTGTAATTAGTTTGATGACAAGAATACTGATTGAAGCACTATGGACCATAGGGGACTGTAACTGTCTCATCTGGTCTTAAAATTTGCAAATCTTTCCAGCAGGCCACAAGTTTTCCATGGATAGGGACTGGATTATTCATGCCAGACTATGTCATCTATGCCCTGCAGTTTGACCTTTGTTTCAAATCCACCCTGAAAGAACAGCTGACAGCAAACATCTCAGTCTCTCCAGTGCACTCCATCCTGGGACTCAGGCACTGCTCCTTCTAAACTGGCACTTGTGATCTGGGGCACAAATTCTCCTCAGTCACAGCCTGAGTTCTCTCAATGAGCTCTCCATCTGCCAAATCCACCTCTCCCTTGTCCATGTCAGCCCTGACTGTCCTCTGGGAGCCATGTCATCCAACACACAGAGGCCAGCTGCTCCAGAGCCACCATCTGCAGCAGGCTCATGTGCCCTGCAGCACACCCATGGCATTGATCTTAGGGGCTGCTTTGGTGTGCCTTCCCTGGTTACAGCGGGAGCCTGCACAGCCCCCAGGACTGTGGGGGACAGGGACCCTGCAGGGACAGGCCAAGCCTCAGGAGTCACAGGTCAGCAGCTCCAAGCTGTGTTGCCTTAACTCCCCTGGTACAAGCAAGTACATTTTAGTCCCTCTCATATAAAGTCAGGGCTCCAAGATAAAGAGCAAAAGGTGCCTTCAATTTAACTTTCAGCAATGAATATCCTATGATTATTTTGTAGTCCAAACAACTGAATTCTTTTGGCTCTTTTAATTTCACAGGAACACTCTGTCTCTTACCTGTCTTTTGTCCTTTACCTGCCCTGCCAGCTACTTCCCTAAGAATTTGCAGCACTGGCTTGGCAGGGTGTGGGATCACCAGGACCCTTCCCAGACCATACCAAATTAATGCTCATAAAGTCAGGCATATAAATACTGGAAAAGGCAGTTTTAGCAAAAACGAAAATCTGTCTGAGAGCAGTTCTGCTGTTTATTCATCACTGATCATTTTCCTTTAACACATTTTCTTCCTTCTGTCAGGGGAGTGGAAAACAGCCTGCTTGGTTCAGGATGGCAAACAGCAGAACCTAAATATTAAATAGTAAGGAGTCAGAGAATGCTTTTTTGAAAAACCTGTAAGTAACAGCAAAACCAAAAAAAAACCCCACAAAACCCCCAAATTAACTCAGCAGCATGAAAAAAAGAAAATTGAAAAATTGCAGGCTGGGGTTAGTCTGTACAAGTCACTGAATCCAAAGGAGCAGCCTTTTACTTCTACCAATGCTACCAGCTTTTGGGGAACTTTGAGAAATCCCATAATGCTGGCATGGGAGTTGGTAAAATACTCCACATACTGAATCCAGCAACTGTAGTTGAGAATTTTGGTTTTTACTAAAAAAAAGATTTTTTTAATAAGATTTTGAGGGCTTGTTGTTTATGCTAAAAGTTTTAAAATATTAAAAAGCAAAAAGCAAGTCCCCTCCCCCCAGCCCAGTAAGAAGAAAGAGTTGTATTTGTCATTCTGCCTCGCTGCCATTGTTATCTTGCATGATTTCATCCAGTGAAGGCTGGCAGCTTCCCAGGTCTGGTGAGACTCTGGCACAGCCCCTATGGGCTGATGATAGGACTATTTAACAGATGCTGTTGCTATGTAGACTATTTATACTCCTTCAGAATCTCACAAAATAACAAGTACTGGACATACAGTGCTGTCACCTGAGCATCAAAATGCACTTAAAAAAATTACTAAAGACCATTTCCTTCTTATGCCTGGCTTTTTCTGGTTGTTTTTTTCCCCTATCAGATTCTATTTAACTATCTTTTTTTTCATGAAGCATGACCACTTTAACAAGAGGCAGTGACCAAATCCCCTCAGCTGTGTCCCTGTGACATGCAGCTCTCAAGCGGTCACACAAGAACTGCTTCACTATGCAACAATCTGACAACAGAGGGGGAAGTCTTTGCTATGCCAACTTTCACCTATCTTGGGCTTGACTGCTGGAAAATGCAATAGCCAAAAATTGTTAGAATCTCTTTATCTATGATGGCTTTTCAAAATCAGAAAAGAATATAGGATACAGATACAGGATCAGGTGCTTTTCCATATTCCTACACTTCTTGACATAGTGTTGGTGAAATTTTTGCCATCACATCTGTGAAGACAAATGGGGGAAAAAACCAACCAACAAAACCTGTAAAAAACCACCACCACCAAAACAACAAGAAGAAAATCACAACAATAAACAGTGGCTCCAATTACCTTTCTAATCAACACAAAAACCACGTTGACTGTAATTTCAGAAGACTCCAATGTAGCGTTGCTTTGGGATACAAAAACCTGACATACTCTTCTGAGTGCTGGCCAGGTCGGTGGTCAGCATCCTTATCTCTGAATTTTGGAAAATTTGGAAGTCATCAAGAGAACTAACAATGGTGAAACCCATCAGTATCACTTGGAAGTGCTGCAGTATTCTAACAGTGAAAAGGAAAACTCTCAAAGCCTATTGTGACAAAAGATCGAGTGGCATCAACTCTGACAGGAGGAAAGAGTCAGGAATCACCAAGACAGAATGTGTGATGTAAATGTCACAGGAGTCAGAGTGCCCCTGGAGGATGAAAAGCTTTGGGAAACTGGCTGTGTGACACCACAGACAAACATGCCAGTCAGACATTTCCATTGAAACAGAAATGTGCCCGTGGTCTCTGCTGCCAGCACAGCCAAGGCTCATCAGCACCACTGAGAGATCCACAGAACTACAACATGGAGGGCTCCAACAGCACTACAGAAAGTCTTGGGACAGGGTCTGGATCCCAACTGTTGTGAAGCTGCAAAGCCACATCCCTACGTACAGACTTCATTGAGCACTAATTGTTTCTTTGCTAACTTCACATTAGTGGTACCTCTGGCCTTAGAGCCAAATGCACACAAAGTCTGCGAAAGAAACATTCAGTCAAGAATCACAAATGCTGTAACCTGGAGGCTGAGCAGTGAAGAACTGTATCCATCTTGCCAAAGGGAATGTCTCATCACGTAGACAAACAATTTGTTGATAGATAAATGTGCCACAGACAATCTAATCTTGGAAACAGAGCTGAAGCCATGCAAATCAGAAGTAACAGATATTCAGCTTTTGCATAAAGCAGCTTTGCAGATGAAAAATGACACCCAGCATACATGGAGCAAATGAGAGGAATGAAACAAGCTTCAATTACAAACCTCATTGTGCTCACCATTCTTTCTACAACATAAACAGGACAACAGAAATGCTCAGATTAATCAGCCAGGGGTGAATTTCTTCCCACCAAGATAACTTATGCAGACACATGGGGAAGAAAAATAGAATCATTTAACAAATTAGAAAAAAAGAGTGCAAAACTGAGAAAGCTGTGTGTTCACTGGAGTACTGTTCCATAACAAATATGTGAGGGCACAAAACCACACACAATTTCTGAAACACCCAATGTAATTGTTAATACTAGAAAAGATGAACCCAAATTTTGCTGAAAAAAGGGTTCATCTGCAGGGTCAATTACAACAAAATGAACAGACAGGAGAAGAAGTCTATAGGCAAGATTGTTAAAACAGTAGAAGCAACTCTGCTCACCCATCCCCTTTTTTGAGAAAGGCTTTAATGACACTTATCTCCTTGGATTTGAGGGAAAAGAAAGGACAGAATCAATAGGATAACTATGGCTCTTCTGGCTATTTTAGATAGATTTATAACCATTTGCAAATTGCATTAAACATCCGGAATTTAGGACAGGAAACTTTTAATTTTCTTTCACAAATCTAATTAACTAAATGAATATGCTCCAAGCAATAGCAAATCCCCCACGTGCATTTTTGAGAAAAGTAATTCTCATGAAACTGCAAACAGCACCAGGCATCCTCTCCTACACAGACAAAGTGGGGGCCAAAAGGGACATTTTAAGTCTGCAAAGGAGACTTGGGGTTATAAAAATATAACCTCATTTAAAAATACAATAGCGGAGAGCTTCAGGGTATAATTTTTGTCCACAGCAGACAAGCAGTCTGAGCAGTTTGGTAATGAGGACACAAGATTGGGAAGTGGGATTAGAAACCATCATTCAAACCAATTGGACAAAAAAAAAAAAATCAGACAAGAAGCAGACTGGCACTTAGAAAAACTAGTTGCAGCAGAGATTAATTTGTTTCTGCAGGAGCATGTCACCCATCCCACTACACACCAGTAAGAGAAAGCTCTGGCAGTAAGAGACAAATTGCTATTTGCTATTGCTCTCATAATAATGCCTACAGAGCCACCTCTCTTTTGCCCTGATACATAATTTATAAAGGGGAGAAAAATGCCACCCTTGAAATTACATTGGCCCTGTAGTTTTTAACTGTCAGAGATGATTTCTTTGAGATTTAATTCGTGATTTGCAGGCTTCATTAAGTTTTCGCAAGTAATTTTAAACTTAAATCACCATTGGCAAATCCATCATTTATTGATAGAAACATTAAGACTCTAATGCAGTGTGACTTGTGATGAAACAAGATAGGAAGGGTTTAGGATGGAAAGAAGTGCTCCTTTTTGCCACAAAAGACTGCTTCGTCAGGAGGAAAAAATCAGAGAGGGAAAAAATTAGTTTTTCTCTCTCCTGTCACTTTGAATGATCCATGAAGAATTTTTTGAGTTGTTAAAATTATCTTCTAAAACTTGGGTAAGGCAATACAGCTCATCTCAAGAAGAAGTGTAAGGAGCAAGCTTTCTGTTTTCTTCTTGTTTACAGATGTAAGGATGAGGTACAGTAGAACTCCATCCTAAGAAAGGCAAGGGAACAAACAAAACTTGCCAAAGCATGTAAAACACAACAGAGAAGCCCAGATATTTAATCCCTCACCAAACTGAATCCCATTATTCTGACTGAGGCATGTTGAGACAGTAGAAAGATGATGACTCTATTTTGATTCATATTTAAGGATTTAGTGTGTAGTTATTCCAAACTTCACCAAGTAGATCGTTTCCAAACAAACAGCATCCATCCACACTTTCCAGGGGCCTGCATCGACCTGATCCTACCACAAAGAATCTCCTTCATGCTTTGCAGCCTTCTCCCTTCAGTGTAGCTTTCCACACAGCCAGTTTTTATATTCCAGATAGCAGTTCTGTTTACTGCACTTTATTTTCCAAACCATTATTCCCCTTGTCCAGCAATTACTGTTTCTGGGCACCCACTTTGAACAGATGAGATAAATAAAGCTTTTCCCACACAAGTGACATCAGTGCAGCTCCCAAAGAAAACACAACTCCAAATGAGGTGCAAAGCACTTTTGTCAGGGAAAGGTGGGTGATGCACAAGCAGAACTCCCTGCATCTTCTTACCTGTGGCAAAGTGAGGCTGTGCCACAAGAGTTAACACTTCCTGCCCACAGAAAAAATAAGAAAAAAGGATGAAACAGAGCTAGAACTCTCTACAGCACAACACTATGCAACAACATGACAAATTTGGAACATTTGGTACAATTTGAAAATAGAGGATAACAGGGCTACTCTGTTTGGGAGATGACTTCAGTGAGGTTGTTTCACTTACAATCAAGAAATGATTGGCTGGCTGCAAAGCCAGATTTTACCTATTTTAAAATAACTACCCTCATCACTTTGAGCTGCGTGGGTATTTCTGTGACTTTCTCATTTATTTTTCATATATAAATAATGAATAAGAATATATGAGAATAAGAATATTAAATAAGCTGACTGTAATGCATTTTAAATAAACCTACTTCTTCTTTTTTTAGCTCTAAATTAAATGCAAAGTAAGCACCTCTCAAATGCTTGTGGCTAAATTTACCACTGGGAACTTAATGGGCGTGCTGATGAAACATTTACATGCACCTGTTTTGGCCATAAAGAGAAAAAATTTGCACATTCAATACATTTAGCTTTACATCCAGCCTCTCCTCTGCCATGACTGCCTGCTTAATATGTACAAATGAAAGATTAAATGGGGAAAACTGGAAAGCTTCAAAGTCTGGACTTTTTAAAAAAAACATTTCCAGACACTGTTTAGGCCACCACATATGAGCTGAGATTTATAAAGTTCTGCCATTCACATTTCTATTCTGTTTCAATGAATGCTATTATAAAGTTTTCAGACTAGTAATAAAAAAGCTATTAATGTGCTTCCTCCACGCTAATCAATTCAATATGGGGATTGTGATGTTAACACTACTTTACATTACTGCCTTCATCATTTCTCATTCTTCCAATATATAAAGTAAACAAAAGGGGTTTGGATTCCTTATAGATTCATTTTTATCTCAAAGTGAAAGCTGTGTGAGATTTGTGGCTTCAGACTCATAGCTGATGATAAGCTTCTCCTTCCTTCCTCTTCTCAAACTAAATATATAAAGAGAGTTTAACAAAATTAATTGCAGCATTCACTGTTCATGAATTTCTATGCTTGTGTAATTCATTTCCTTGCAGATAGTGAAGCAAAAGGGGATTCTCTTGCTGCCAAGGTTACAGGATTCATGAGTCAAGCCTGCTCAGAACGAATGGAGAATAAGTAAAGAATCCCCCTCATCACTCCTTTCACTAGGGGTGAGTTTTTAATAGCTTTAAATAACTTGGGGTCATGGGACTGCATTCCTTAGGACAGAGGGACAGAACAAATGCAGCCAGGAAAATCCTGAGCAGCCATTTCTGCCACAATTTGTCTCATGTCTAGTAAGAAACATTACTCCCAGCTAGGGACCAATCATATTCATATTCATCTCTAGCAAAGTGTAAAGCTCCTCATTCAATCCCTTCAGCTGCTACTCCAACCTTCAACCCAGGCACGATGCAGGAAAGGCAGAACAGTCTGTGCTACCTGAGAAAAGGCAGCAGCATAAAACCTTCCCTTTCTCCCACCTAATCCCAGAGCTGCTGACTGGAGAGGTCAGAAAAGGGGGAGGACTCATCCCTGACCAGGACCATTAATGAAGCCCAGGTGGGTGAGGTGGAGCCACAGAGCACTGCAGGGTCAGTCTGGTGCACAGCAACCAACTCACTTGCAAGGGCTGAGTACACTATGAGAAATAGCTTTATTTGCAGGAAAATACCTATACAGCCACCCTTCCCAAATCCTAAAGCTCTTCCTGTACATTCTGAGACAATCCAGGTCTGAGGAGGGATACTTATACATCCAGAGAGCAATAAGCACTTGCTGAATTTTCCTGGATTTTTAAGTTACAGAGTGGAAGGACAATTTAATTTCCTACTTCATAAAATGCAATCCATCTTCCATTCCCCATTCACTTTTATAAAAATCTGCTGAGATAAAAGCCTTGCTTAATTTATTCTTCCATTTCAGCCAGAAATGGATGACCAGTTAAGCCAGCAGTTCCTGATAAAACAAAGGAAGTGATCCAAACCTACATGCTTAATAACATGAAGGCATTTTCACCCTCCATGTACAGCCCTATTCCAAGGGGAATATGAGAGGCTCAGCACTCTCAGGACACAAAAAAGAGAACATTAAGATTCACAGGACACAAAAAAGGGAATGCTAAGATTCATTCTTACCCAGGGAATTCTTCCTTTGTGAAGCAAGTTGCTGCAGAGGGCAGTGCCCTGAAGCACGTGCCACCACTGTGCTGCTGTTCAGGGCCACTGCAACTCAGAGATGCAGGGATTGCAGACATGAGAGGGATTCTGGGCACTCCACATCCCAGCATTTTCAGGAACTCTCCAAATTGAAGCCTCTCTGAATTATCTCCAAGCAGGTCAACAAGGGAGAGACACCCAAATCACTCTTAGCTTAAAAACACATTTTTATTATGTAGGATGTACTTAAGTATCTGCCAAATATAATTTTCCTTTAGCATTAATTTTTCTCTTTATCAGACTCTACCACCACTTCAAAGAACACCTAGAAATTGGTTAAAAACAACCTCTGTAACAAGTATCATATGCTTGCTTTCTTGACTCCACTTAAATCTGTTCAATCAGAACAAAAGTTATCAGTGTGCGACCTAAAATTCCCACTGGGAAATTATTTCAAGGACTGAAGGTGAAGTGGTGGGCAAGCAAAATTGACATGGGGACCTCTCAGTGTCCTCTTCTCTTATAAGGTTAGAGAAACCAGGACATTGCAAGCTTTCAGAGATCAGAAACTTGATCCTCTTAATTCACACTATTTAAATTGTGGATTCATGGTGCTAAGCTTACCAAGGCAAACAGTCTTTGAGGAGAAAGAGAATAATTCTGTGACTGAAGAAACATGCTTCAAGTATTGCATCTCATCAGCTCTGTTTCTCAGTCCCTAAATGTGCCACTTTTCAAAAGAAAATCTATGCAGAACAGGACTACTCAACACTTCTCTGATAAATTAATCTCCCCTAGAAGACTTTATATGGTAAAATACTTAGAAAGAGTAATACTGGAATCCTTGTATTTAATGTGCTATTAAAAAAAAAAAAGATTAATGAGATGTATCAACTCTAAACATAAAAGCTGTGGAATAGATGAGGACTTACCAAGTGACCCTTACAGACTATACCACTGCATGGCATCCTGCTGAGGCCAGAGAAAAGCTCCACACACAGTCTGTGCTTTAAAATACGTTATTCATCTACACTGAAACTGCTTCCTAAAGACATGTGAAAAAGGTTCCTATGTCTCCCTCCAAACCTGGCTGTTGGCATCTGCCTGACACACAGAGCATAGCAGGGACCGCTCAGAGGCATACCACAAGTCACTTGAGAGTGTCACTCCAGCCTCTCAGGGAAGAATAAAGCTGCCCCAAGCACACAGCAAACAGTTGGCCATTACTCCAAATGGCCAACTACTCCAGCAGAACATTGCTCAAAACATGCCTGGAATGGGTAGAGGAATGCCTTTGGATCAGAAAAGTCTCTCATACCTGTTTCTAGATCAAGCAGGGAGTAGAGCCATGCATCTCACAGCCTGATCCAATCTCCTCAAAGAGCTACACAGTAATGTTGACAGTTCTGAGGTGTGTAAGGAGTGTGCTAGGAGCTGCCCTGGATCAGGAGCAAGGAACCTCAGGATTCCAAAATCCAACTCCTATGGAATTTGCATGGTCCCACTAATTATGGGAAAACAAAAATTCAAATTTTCCATTTACCATACATAGCAGTAGCTGATACTTAAAGATGAATACAAAAACATAAACATATCCAATCACAAAATCTAATAAACAAGCATGTGGAAAAAGGATATATTAAATCCTCAAAAATCCCAGCTTGATGTGGAATGAAGTCTCTCCCTGCTGCCCCCTTAGCAGTTTGATATCAAGCATATTCTAGGAATTCAAAGTATTTTTTAAAAAGTAACTCCAAGTAATTGACAGTCAAAGCCTAATTGGAAAAGCAGTAATTTCAGTAAGTATCACTGAGGAAAAGCTTTAAGTCGCATGTTCAATTTTAACTCAAATGTTCTCCTTTTGTTTAATTACTTCAAACTTATGGTATGCACTAGTGGGAGCATTTTGTTATTGGAAAGCTTTTGCCATTATATGCCTTCAACAAATTACCATAAAACCAAAAAAATGAAGTCAAATGGTTGGTAGATATGCAGATTTCAGATACACTCAATTTCCATAATTTCTGTGAAAAGTGATAACTAGTTGCAGCAGATGCCCAAAATTAATACCCAGAATGAGACAAAAAGGCTGAAATGGGAGTGTTAACAGATAAATATTTCATCTGCTCCAGAATATGCAGTGTCCTGGCAGGCACTACACTTGGGATGCTGTTTTGCCAGCACAATGATGGAAAGTTATGAGCAAGAAAATGCCAATATCATCCATGACAAGAGAGGACTCTGTCCCATGAGAGGCTGGAGGGTTCTTGAACACTGAAGAGAGCAAATACCACACCTATCTTCAACATGGGCAATCAAGAAGATCCAGGAGCTACAGGCTTGGAATTCTGACCTCTGTCCCTGGGAAGGGGACAGAGCAACCAATCCTGGAAACCCTTTCCAAAGTCTTGAAGGACAGGAGATGACTGGGAGCAGTCAGAATGGCTTTGCCAAGGGGAAATCACACTTTAACCAACGTGACAGTTTTCCAAAATATGGCAACCAGCTCTGTGGGTGAGGGGGGAGCAGTGGATGTTGTTTCCCTTGCCTTTGTACAGCTTTTGACACCTGTGGCTCTGCAGAGAAAGACCTTGGGGAATTTGTGGACCTTAAGTTGACCATGAGCCAGAAATGCACTCTTGTAGCAAACGAGGCCACTGTGAGAGTTGTCCAACACTGCAACAGGTTGCCCAGAGAGACTGTGGAGCCTCCATCTGTTGAGATAGTCAAAACCCAACTGGACACAGCCCTGACAGCCTGCTCTCACTGTTCCTGCTTGAAGAGGGGCTTCGACTACCACATCTCAAGAAGTCCCTCCTAAACTAAGCAATTCTGCATTTCCATACCCTAGCATGGAGGCTGCACAGTCATTGAGAACATCCATGGAAAAGCCAAGTTGCCACAGCAATTTGGAAACTAACATCCAGAGAAATGTGTATTTCATTAATTCAATTTCTTTTGGAAATGTGTAATCTTTCTGTAGCCAAAATTCAAACAATTTCTTAGCAGACAACAGCATCCCACATATTCTGCTTCACAAGATTAAGACATTATGTTTGAGAACAAAACTCCCTGATCATTGCAGCTTCCAGGCAGTAGGATCTCCTACAGCACTGGAATGCAGCATTCCACACACTCAAGTGAGGATTATTTGGATCACTAACTTGGGAAGTGGGAAAGAGATTTAAAAATACTAAAATGGAGGATAATAGCTTCATGAAAGAAAACAGGCAGCCCCCATTGACTTTACTTAGGGCAGGATTTTACCATGTACAAAGTGGTGACTCGTGCATCCACTCTGTGCTGATACTGCACCGTGCAGATACACTCCTAAAAGGCTTTAAATGGATGTGGCAAAACTGTGATATCCAGCAGCAGTTCCAGTGTCCTAGTCTAACTCATCTAATCACCTCTCACTTCAGCTCTCACATGCAAGCTGACACCTCCATGAACAGAGCTGAAAGAGAGAACACTTAGGGCAGGCAGTGGGAGAAGCAATCCTCACAGCTCTCAGTGATAACAGTCACCATGAAAGAGCTGCCCCTGCCATCTGTACATGAATCAGTGTCAAAGCCAGCACCAACCAGGCTTCCAGCAGAACACCCAGCCCCAGGAAGCCACACCTGGCTGCTGAATGGTCACCTGCAGCGGTGGCAGCAGCAAGGGCACTCTGCTGACATTTACTGAAATATCCGTCCCACTTCAAGGTATGCAGCACATTCTCTCAATTTTCTTCACAGTCCTCAAAAGAAAAGATTTTTTTCTTTTTTTTTCCCCTCCCAAGCTGACTGACCTTGAAAAAACCATTTCTTCTCTTTGTTTGCACAGATCCAGCTGCTTTCGTGCCAACTACAATGCATTTCCTATTCACAGAGAAAAAGGTGGACCTGAAAGAAATCTACAGGGCATTTCCTTGGGCATGCTTGTTGCAAAGAGAGTAATGTTGATTCTATTCACAGCTCTTAAATATCCCTGCAACCATTTTGATTAATACAAATCTTGTTGCAACTCCTTTGGTCCTGAATTTTTAAAAGAAAAACTAGATGTCTTGTGTGATAAATCTGACAAACATCTGGTTCTTAATCAAAATCTTACATGCTTTGTGACTTTCTGCTTTCATTATATCTCTGGATAAAGACTTTTAGTAGTTCCTCAAATCTATTCAATAATCTTTTGTATCTTTTCCATTTTGCTTCATTTACATAATTTACCAATTTAACATGCAATTCATTTTGCACTTCAATATGCCCTTCAAAGTGACCTCTGAAAAGGTCTCCTAAATGCTGAGATTAGGGCTTTGTCAACAGAGGCAACATCAGCACTGCTGAAGGAGATGACATGCATTGTTCTGCTCTCCTGTGGTTCAGAGGCAAAGTGCAGATGGCAAAAACGTCTGGGAGAACAACATCACCCTTGGATTATGGCAGTAAAGTGCCAAATGGAGAAAGCAAAAAAGTAAAAACATACACTGTTGTATAATAATTCCATAAGCTACCAAAGAAATCAACTCATTAAGAAATTGTACCAAAGACAATTAGTAGCAGGAGCTACTAGGGGAGTATTTGGGTTTTGACAAGAACAGCCTCTGAAAATTCTCTTTTCTCAGGGATGCCTTCCCTGCAATTTAAAGGCATTGAAGAGGGTACACAAAATGACTGCAGTACAATAAACTGAATTAAGATTGTGCCATGGTTAAAACAATTTTTGCACAAGCCTCACTCACTGCTAATGCCAGGACACTGCAGCAGAATTGTTTTATATTACCATCATCCAAATTATCAGAGGCACTGTACATGTCAAGTAAGAAATGTGTGCACTCAGAAAATGTAAAATAAAACTCTTATTCTGCTCCCTGTCAAGACATATCCTTTTACACAAAATCTACTCTATCTTCCAGCTCAGTCACTTCCTACCATCAAGTCAATCAGGGATTTTGTTGCACACAGATTCAGGGAGCCCAAAGATTTAAAGATTAAAGATTTTTAAAAGATTTAGATTAAAGATTTTTAGTTCATATTAAACATGATTTCAGCAAGCAGGCATCAATGACCACTGACTGGTAATCACTATTGATTATGCTGTTATCTAAGCATAATCTAGAGTTTTCTAAGTCTGGGGAATAGATTTCCAAAGTTACAATGGCTGGTGCCCAGAAAATTGCTAAACCTCCTTCCTTATGCCTGAACTTCACAGCAAGAATTCAACCCACAAAATTATCAGTGGAAAAGACTACACCACCTTGCAGTGCAGCAATATTTCCAATGAGAAGCCTTGGACATATCAGGGAGTTTAGGTAATACAAAGTCCCTGAGCATGATTTGTGGACTAGAAGTCAACACACTCCAGCCTTAAGAGAACCCAGAACTGGTAATGGTTTGGAGCTGCTGATCAACAGATCCCTGTATCAACTAGTTCACTGCCTACCACTGCTGAGTTAAATCACAGGAAGGAGTTGAAGAAATCTCAACTGCAAATTATGCCTAATAAAGTGGTCAGCCTAGCTCATCACTCTTCAACTGCAGCTGACAAATCCAAGACAAGGACTATATGCTATTGGCCTGCTTACAGTCTGATAACACAAAAAGTCATCTTCCCCTCTCTTTTTCTAATATGTAAAAAATGTTAAGCATTTAGTTTACTGTCATTTTCTAATGTTGCCTGATATACATTGTGACACATCAAAAATGTTCACAGAATGAATAAAAAATGTGCTGTCTGTTTCAATACACTACCTCAGTCATCCCTCAGCATTTGATGTTGCCTGTATTTAAATGCCTAAAGCTGCCTTAATTATTTATTTTATTGCCTTTCTAAACCATTCCTTTCTCCTTCTGCTATTCTTCCCTTTGTCAAAATAAAATTGTATAAAACCAGTGCCAGAACAGAAGCAAGCTGGGGTCAGTCACCAGCTGATGTTGTGGAGGTGTGTGTAACCCAGTGCTGCTCACTCCACCTCTGTCAGTACTCAGCACTGGTGTGCACTCAGTTCCAGATCCTCCCAGATGCTGAAATGACTTCTTATGTGACCACATGTGAGTCAAAACTGAGTAAAAACCTGTCTTGTGGAACAGTAAGGTCCCATTCCATTAATTCAGACATGAGAGCACTACACATTCCCCAGGATACACTGCACCCTCAGGATTTGACCTTTTAATATCTCTTCTCCCAGTCAGCAAAAGCAGAACTGAACTACTCACCTCTTGTAATGTCCTTTAAGGGATTGATGAAAAGCACACAGATGTGCAAAGTATTTAAAAACCACCACTACTGTATGCCAGTCTTCCTTGGGAGAAGCTGGTTGAAGACCTGCACCACCTACATTTTGTCTACTATGAAACCTGAAACTTGAGGTGTGGGAAACAGATCATTGTGAAAGTGCTCCACAACAGAGACGTAATTTGACATCCTCCTGAGATCGTGAGTTAACCTGCAATTAAAGACTGCAAACTAGCAAGAAGGAGGCCCAATCACATCTCTTCCTGCTCTAGACTGATATATTACCAAATATTTATCAGGAAACTCTCACATGGACTTAGGGATGTCAGGAAATCAACTATAGATCCGGCTGGCTTTAAGTCAGGTGCAATGGCAGCAACGCTGTGTCTGATTCATCCATATTGACAGGGGAATTAATATCCCAGTTAGCCAGGGTGGAGGTCAGGACTGGATTTTTCCTGAGAAAAAAGCACTATTCCTGTGCAGTGGGATACTGTAGAAAATACTGAACTTACAGCAGTATGAGCAAAAATCCATTCTGTCAAGGATGAGACACCCACCTTCATTTTCATTTCTGAACTCAGCCAAAGTAGGAAGACAGGAGGCATAAAGAGCTGGCAGGCTGCTGCATTATCTGATCTTTACAAAGGATATTTGTGTTAGGCATGGAGCTTAATTTAGGAGAGTTTGATTTTCCTTTCCCTGCACCTATTCCCCTGCTAACATTTTATTCAAGAAATCAATTAGGCCTTGATCAACCATTGATCGAGAGTTCCCAGTGGGGAGCCCTAATGCATTTTATCTGCAGCTATTGTTCCTAAATACACCTATTTCTGAGCATGCACTTAATTCTTTTCATCAATACTGTGCTATCCTTCAACGAGCCTGTTAATAACATTTTGGAAGTGCACTTTCAGTGAAGTCCTACTTAGACAAATGAATTAGTGAAACTACCGGGATTTCCTTTGGTATGTTTGTGTTTTTTCAGTCTCACAGGCAAATAGATGCCATGCCCCTCATCTCCTCCTGCCTAAAAAAGGTTAAAGTGATGTGTTGGAGTTCAAAATACTAAATGGAAAGCTGTTCAGAACAAATGGAAAAAGCTAACCAATAATGCTTTAAAGCAAGCATTCATTATTTTTCACTAAATTCCTTATGGAATGAAAGATGCGATGCCTCTTTACACACTCCAAAATTCTTCACTGTCATTAGTGTTCTCCTAGCAATATTTCTTTTAAAGACCCATAAGGTGCAAATCAACTTTAACAAGACTTGAGCATATGATTAAATCAGTCACATGGGTTCAAGCATGCACTTAGGTTATGTGCTGAATAGGGAGAGATTTAAACCTATGCCTGACTGCTTTGCTGAAAAGAAGCCAAAGTAAATTGGCTATAATTAAATCCTTTTGATGAAATTTCTGCAACTCCCTATTGTGGGACACCAGTACTGAAATGCTAATAAACTAGTTAAAATTAAGCTTATTACCAAGTAAAATAAACCACAGAGACACTTCAGTCTTTTCTTACTTTATACCACCATTTATATAACATTATTTTGCATTAGAGAAATAAAATACTTGACCAGAGCTAAAACATCTGACTCACAGAGCAGTAATTGCAGTGCATCACCATCCAGGAGGCAATCTATAGATTCCTGCACTGCTACTGCTGTTGATCCTGAAAACACAGCTTTTAGCTATGTCAGCACTCACTGCAAAACCCAAATTCCAGAACACTGCCAGAGAGCAGATATATGCCAGGAAGTGCTTGATTGGTGGACTTGATAATTTTAAAGACCTTTTACAAACAAACCAAATGGAACTTTAACTAGAAAATAAAGCATTAATACACAGACTGTTCAGAAACCATTGCACACATATGCCAGGACTTGCACATCCTCACAGAAATACCAGAGAGAGTTCAAATTGCCTTTGTCCTCTAGAGAGCCTTCCCTGCATACTGACAAGCACACACACTATCCACACAGATTCTGTTCTGAAATTACCTCAGCCCTGCACAGCAGCAAGAACAGCCCGGTTCACTGTGGCAAAGGAGGATACAGACACCCAATAATTCTACCACTAATCAAGAGTTCCAGCAGTGAGAAGGGGATGGTGTAGGCAAAGTCAAATGCTGATGGAGAAACACTGCTAGAAAAGGGCCATCTGACTGAAGAGTGGTGCAGTGACCATTCTGCCAGTTTTGAGGGATTTTCCACAGCTTGTTGTTTTCCAATAAGTTAAGACCATCTCTAAACTGCACACAGTTTGGGTGATCTTGTCTCTTCACTTTAGGCTCTGTTTCCCCAGTTTCAGCAATGTTAACACGCCCTGTGTGTGCATTTTGGACAGCCCTGTGGGCTGTGCTGACTGGGAACATGAGGCACCTCATTACCTGAGGAGACATTTCTGCTGCACTGTCAAAGGCAAACATGGAAAACTTTTAAGCTCTCTTGACAGAAGCCCAATGAGAACAAGTTTCTGCAGTAGAACTGAGCTAAACTTTATATATGAATAATTCCATCAGGTTTTTGTGAATCCCCCCCTCACACCAGTGAGCAGCTCAGCAGGATCTGATCATTTCTGTGAGCAACTGCAAATGAGTGCAGCAAGTGGAAGAGATTCTGTTTTTCCATTTTCTAAAGCCAAATGTGTAAGAGGTTGTGAGGTCTGAGCTATATTTGAAATCATATCCACTAAATTCCTACCTGCTGTCTTTGTATAGGATGAGGTAAAATATCAATCAGAAATTAAAACAATTTTCAATTTCTTTTCGGAAAAAAAGCAAGAAATGCATCAATCTAGAGAATATATATTTTCATAGGATAGCAGCAAAAGCTATATTGGAGCAGCATGGAACACAAGAACATTTTCACACATTTCATGAAAAACAGAAGTAGCCATTATTTTTCAATCCTCTGGGGGCTATTCTGTGGGCCATTTTCAACACAGCTAAGCAGGCATGGAATTTTGGCTGTAACTTTCACAGGGACCCAAGTGAGTTAATGGCCTAATCTTTACAGAAAATTCTCATCATAACTTCAAGTTGCCAATAACAGTAACTGCTCCCATAATCAAATATGATAGTCAATGATTCTTCAGTGCTTTTGTTCTTTTCCTGACTTACGTTACTTATGTTGCATGTTATGTTTGACATTTAAAAAGACAAAAAAACCAAAACAAAAACCCAACAATTTAAGCCTCCCCCCTTCCCCACCAAACACAACAGACACAAAAGTCAACCCCACATTATGGCAGTTTATATGTTCTTTCATTTGTGGGTATTATACAGCTATGTCTCTAAAATCACATAAAATGCAGACATTTACTGAAAAAACTCCACCTATTACAGCAGCAAAAAAGTAAATATGGACTTTTCTTTTTCTATGCTTCCAGGAAAAACATCACAGTAAAAATAAATACAGACACTAAAACCAGGAGGATTATACATGTTAGAACTGGTACAAGATTGTGCATTTTATTAGCATAATTTACATTCTAGCAGGATCCAATCTGGTGTTGAGAAATACAAGTATCCAACCTCTAGCAGGATAGGGCTCTGCTGCTTTCTCCTTATCACAATAAAATTAAGGTTAACCCTCTCAGTACTCTGTGGATCTGTTATAAATACCCAGAGAGCCCCATACAGAAATGTCAAGCATATAAAAATGCCAAATGCTGCTTCTCCATTGATGGAATCAAAACAAAACATACTAAAGAGAATATTCTGCCTATAGATAGGTAGCCATGCACATAACCCTTCACACGACTCCAAAAATGTCACTGGAGTTTGGACTGCTTCAAATGGTGGCATAAATGTAGCCCGAAAAAAAAAACCTACACTCAGAGTGATAACAACCTGCCTTAGCTCTATAACCACACCAACTCCATTCAATACCCAATCTCATGGGCTGGCTCTTCTCAAAAATTTAAAAGCCACACTTTAGGAACTCTTACATGAATGTGTGCAAATGCCAACAGGAGTTTCCAGGTGCCTCAGGTGCTCACATTGAGCTGAAGACAGCCTATGAACCAGTCCCTCTGCTGCTTTGGGAACAGCCAGGACAAAACAAAAGGGTTATAGGTTTTTCCTGACAACCATCCCTAGGAATGCATTCCATCACAGCCTATATTCACTTCTGCAGAAGTCAAGAGATTCATATTTTGCAACACAACTAGTCAGGCCAGTTGGAAGAATACTGAACAAGGTGTGAGCTCAGCTCTGCCGAGGAGTTGTAACAGTGCAGTTACATGAGACAAGGCACTACACCCCTTTTTCTTCCTACACTGTGGACTCCTGAGTTGTCTCCAAGTCCCCCTCTCTTCACAATATCACACTGGATAGCCAGCTAAGAGAAAGAGTTTTCAACTTCAGGGCAGCATTTATCTCATCAGATCATTTATCCATCAGGAAAAGAAAAGATGACATCCTAGGGCATAAGACCAAGTTGGCTGCTTAAAAGCTCAGAGAAGACCCAAGTCGGTAGAATTAAAGGCAGAGGCAGTTTTTGGGCTTCTCCCAAGCTGACAAATGAGAACAATTGAGAACAGGTCAGTTGAGGCTGTTGTGAGTCCTAGTTTACCTCCACAGCTGCACACCCTTCCAGCCCTGGGCCAAAAAACTATCTGTGAATGGCTCTAAAGAACTTTTTGCCATGATGCTTTTTAGTAACAAACACAGCACTAAAGCAACAGCCCCAGCAATGGATACAGAGAGGCTGCTTCACTGCCTGGGAGCCCACACACATGGATGCACACCCTCCCTGTGGCTGGTATTGCTCAAAGTGATCATCTGCAGAGTCCTCTTCTCCTGCACACAAAACTAACCCTACTTTCTTCTAATGAACAGGTGTCAGTGTAGAATTTTCATTCACTGATTTTCCAAGGATCTACATTAACTGAATTACTGGGTGGACTTGTCTGGGCTCACTATTTCCCACACATGTGGCAATATTGTTTTTCACATCAGGAAAGCCAGCACACAAACTCTACACATGCTATATGAAAATACTAGTTTTAGGCTGCTGCTGGATTATTTATTCTGCAGTAGGCAGGACTGCAAGTGTAACATAAACTATTGATTTTCTCAGTATAAGATTTAAAGTCATACAGGAACATTAAGAGCCTCAAATTTGATCATCTGCAATACCCAGACTACTGCAATTTGTTAACTCAGTAAAACTGCACTCGAACTGGAGCCCATATTTCAGACTCTGTTTTGATCTTACAGACAACTGCAGGGTACTACCTCCTGCAGTATGTGAGTCAAAGGAAAGTTAATTTCCTGATCTCTTTATTAACAATCAATAAAACCCACTGCAAACCAACAGGCTGAAGGAGGGAGGGAATCCTTCTGATACTTTTTCACTGTTTTAACCTCTGAAGAGCGAGGATGAATATTCTCTGTGACACACCTGCCAACCTAGCAGAACTGACTGCATTATGAATAAAAATACTTCATTGGTTTCTTTTCTTTCCTCCATAACCACACATTTACTGATCTATCAGCCTCAACACCAGCCAACAACAGGAGTTCTACCAAATAATGAATTGGAAAATAAGAAATATTTATTTTATTAACCTAATCAGAAACATTTCCATTTATTTCTTCTGTGTTCAGGACAGGTCTTTATTTTAGATCTGCCATTATTTTAGAAACTACTATAATTACTCTTTGTAAGACCACCTAAGCAGAGGATCTCTTTCATTTCCTCAATTGAATCTAGGTTGTCTCCATAAATCCTTTTCATGACAACTCTATTCCATCTTTCTTGCACTTCTCATTAGTTGTGTAACCAAAACTCAACATTATATTCACAGTGAGGCAAGCCTGTTATACAATGCTATGATAATATTTTCTAACTGATTTTATTTCTAAACATAACCAAGTGTTGTGTTTTGGTTTTGGAGGCCCACTGCATATTAAGTAGATGCCTTTACTCCTGTATGATGTGTAGATCTTCCTGCCAAGAGCTGACAAGTAATTCAGAACCCAATAATGCATACAAGAAATTTTAAATTGTCCCTTCTACTGTAATTACCTGGCAAGTTAATTCAATGTTCCAGCTACAGAATGCTAGAGAACCTAGCTCTTTCAAGACCTTCAGAAGTGCATCTGACACTGCCTCACTGATATGATTAATATATAAACTCTCATATCACTAATATACTAGTAATTATATTAATAATTTATGTATTAATGAACATGGTGTTGGTTTTAGTGGTCTTTTTTTTGCTATTGTCTTTCCATTCCTAAAGGAAGTGTTTACCACTCATGTACCTGATGAATGTTAATTCATGGTAAAATTTTGCCACTTTCCCTGTGATTATTAAGTTCCTTCAGTCTTTAATTGTAAGAGACTTCTGATTTTGATTGAATAAGCAGGTGGCACTTAATTATGCCCTTGTTTTGGATTTACTAATGTAAGATTTTTTTAAAGAAAATGATAAAGATAATTCATGTAGGCAATATTGCCTGTACAACTGAAGGAACAATGGTCAAACACAGAAAATGTGAAAGTGTAAACAAAATCTGTGTTTACTGAACTCTCATGCATTTACCCTGGCTTTCCACTAGGCTCTAAGTACACATGTGCTGCAAGGAGCAGTGTGGAAAGATAATGAATTTTATGCCTCTGCCTGTGGTGAGGACACTTCATTTTTAACAGTATAAATGTGGCTCTTAAACCATAAACATATTTTTAAAAATCATACTCTCTCTGATAGGTATCTCTTCCTACATGCTCCTAGTAAGGCTTGTTGGCTTCTTTGCTTTTTTTTGTGGGGTGTTCTGTTTTCTGTTTGTGGACATTTTTGTGTGGTTTTTGTTCCTTTTTCTTTTGTTAATGACAGATGCACTTGGCAGCATCTGTGACCTTGAGTTGTACACTTGAGCAAGCAAGACAGCCCAGTCCTGCCAGGCTGCTTATGCATTCTGAGAGAGCTCCTTCTGAGAGGAGTGTCTCAAGGAAGACAGAAGCATGATGTGCATACCAAGCCAAGAGCTTTATGATTTATTTATAGGGAAAAGGGGCATATAAATTTGCTGAAGAGGAAAGAAAAATGAAGAATTTGACTTACCTTGTCGGTGTAGACGAAGAACAGAATCACAACAGTGAGCTCCAACAGAAATATAATTAACAGCATGATAAAAAACTGTCAAGAGAAGAAAGGACAGGGGATAAAACAAAAGCAAAAGCAATCAACATCTATTTCAGCTTTTTCTGGGTGCACAGCAAGTACATTCAGCAGATCATGCAGAATGGGGAATGGGAGTCATATAGGCAGCAGGATACAAAGCTGCTGCAACTGAAAAAGCATATAAGGGCTAGTGAGGCAACACCACAGTGTCTGGGCATAGGCATGGCTCATTTATAGCACTGGTTTCAGCAGGACAGCCTAAAACCCCACCAAGAGCAAGCCAGTACTCTCTTTGACAGCAAACCTGGAGGAGTCTTCCCATGCTAGGTTTTCTTTTTTCTTTTTTTTCCCCACTGGATATTAGTGATGACAGCCAATGATATCCATGAAATTCACAGCTTAACTTCCCATGGCAAGAGAAGGTAGCCTGGGCCATAACGTCACAGCTCCTTTCCAGGGTAATGGTGGGATCAAGGGGGAAGTGAAAGGTGTACCAAGTTAGCTTTATGAGCAGTTTCAGAGAGCTACACAAATAACCCATGAGTTTCAGGTGAAAGGGGCTGATTTGTACCAAAGACATCAAAGCAAAGTTGGGCCACCTCTCTTTCTTCTCATAAGCCATGGAACTGCCTAAGACCCAGGAGTCAAAAGCTCAAAGGACTGGATAAAAAACTTTTAACTCAGGGATTTCAGGTAGGTTCTCTAAAGCCCTCAGCTATTTTTTGATTGACTTCAGTGAGAAGAACTGCTGGCAATGCCCAACACTTCTGGGAAACCACATCCTTTGCTTTTGTTACCACACTGGATGGGTCTGCAGCAGCATCAACACAGCACTTGCAGACTCCACAGTGAGCGCTATCAGAGCATTAAATGAAACTGAGTTTTGCATAGATAGGTAAAGGAGAGAGTAATTTTGGAAACTTTTTAGGCTGAGGCAAAGGTCCAGCTCCCTATAACATAAAATTCACACACTTAGCAACCTGTAAGGGTGAAATTCTAATACTGAGCAACACCAGCTTAATTGGAATCCCATCCCCACGAGAAAAACTCAATTACTGTCTCTTCAACCACAAGGCTGCAAACCTATAAAAGTTTAATAGCTACTAAGCCTTTATCAGAATTTCTGCACTGCCTGGTAAGCCAAAACCAAACCTTTGAACCTATGGATTTATGTGACTGAATGGAGGGCAAAAAGTCACAAAGGGGAAAATACTTTTCTTCCCTGGTACAATTACTGTGTCTACAGAAGTCATTGCATTTTGCTCCATGAATCTTAAATTATTTATTTTCAGATTTTCATCACCAGTATTTTCACACCTGCCTGACCCTAATACTGGATCCTATTACTGCCCAGTTTTGAATCACAGACCTCATTTATGCCCATGATCCAAGCTGATTTCCATACCATTACCATCCAACACTGACCTTCTGCATGGCTTTGCAAACCTGTCTTGGTGCAGCTTGCTTATTTTTTACAATTTTATCCTGCTGCATAGCATTAACTGAAACAGGACAAGGCATATTCTTTTTTTGCAAAGATGCACAGACACTTTGCTCTATTTGGCTGTAGAGTACTTTTTTGCACATCCATAAAAGCATCATTATCCAAAATGTGCATGCAAACACCATTTTCTCCCTGTGAAATTCCCTGGCATAGACAGGATTGCATGAGACAATTTCTAGAACAAAGGAGAAAGACTGTTTGTTACCCATTATATACAGTGATCAGCATTTCCTACCAGAGGACCTCAGTTTCGTCAGCTTATCATTTTGCCAAACCTTAATTGTCTGTGCTGATATATTCCATGCTTGTTTCTGTCGAAAGGATAAAAGCTTTTGGAAGAACATCAAAAATAGCACTCCAATTACTTCTAAGAATGAAGCAGGGAAAAGTATCCTATTATTCCCAGGTTAAATTTCTGGTGCTTTAATTTGAAATCCTCTCATACTGCAGTGTTTAGAGCAGGGGCCTGACACAGTGCAGCTCTCCATTTCAGGCACAGAAATTTCAGCCTTTTGTCTTACCCAGCTACAAATTGATGTTGTGGGAAAGTTATTCGCTTTCAAGAGTCTGAATTTCACACATCACACAGATGAGAGGGCTCAGCAGCTAAAGCCTGCAATCTGTACACCCACATGCTCACACACAACCAGGCAAGCCACAAACCATCCCACAGATCTTTTCTGCACCAGTGCTGCCTTTCTGCCATCTCCCCAAAGCCAATAACCTCCAGCCCCACTTCACAGGACATGGCCTGGAATGGGAGGTATGCCCAGGAACTGGAATAAAACATAAGGATCTGTTTTTCCTGTACTCTCAAGAAAGTTTTTCCTCCCTACTCTGCATGCAGCATCATGGAGAGAGTACAGGTGAAGCCAGGGAATGACTGCAGGCAAAATGCTACCCCAAGTAAGAACATTTTAAACAGCAGATGGGGAATGGTTTGGCTTAGGATATGATCTGGCTACAGGTTTTTCTAAAACTGGACCTATAAGCAACAGACAATCCAGGCAGGAGACACTTGTGTACATGGATACCCAGGAAGAATGAGGACTTTGAGGGGATGGTGGCCTGGGAGGACACCATGCTGGAGCCATGGGAAAAAAAGAGAAAGAAATAAAGAGTGGCCATAAAAGAAAAACATCCTGCACTGATCCCCATGACTGAGTATAACGTGCAGGGAATGAACTAGAGACTGGCAAAGGGGGAGGAGAGGTGTCTGGAGGGACGTTTCTCAAAAAGAGGTGTTTCCTCATGTATGTCATTATTTCTTAATACTAGGAACAGTAATTAAAATTTCATCTTAATTGGTAACAAATGCAGTGAAATTTCACTTCTCAAGAGTATTTCCCCCTACAACACCAACTCTGCTAAAAGCTACCAGCTTCAGACTTGAGCAGAGAGCTGCTCCTGCCAGCTGTGCCATTGTGTCCAATGAAGGAGGTTGGACCTTCTGGCAAGACCCTGACAGTGCTCTTGCCTTCCTCAGGTCATACTAGAGAAATAGGCATGACACTGACATCAGAAAAAGATGCTAAAATTGTGGAGTCAGGCACTCATAATTTAGGTAATATCAGAATAAAAATCCTCTCAGTGATGGTTATGTATCATGTCTAAGTCTTTCCCTACAGACACTAAGAGGGTCCTCCAAGCTGGGAATTTGGTTTCATGCACTGCAAATGTGGAAGCCATACAGTAAAACTAATGTACATGGTTCAGAAAGTCAAAACCTAGATAAGGATTATCCTTTATCTCTATAGAAAAATATTTTGGTTTTATATAAAAGTACAAAGTAGCTAATTCTATCTTTTTTTTTTTTTTTTTTTACATTTGGAAGCATTGACAGAGCCCCCATGGCTATATCACAGATAACTAACAAGTATTAGGAATCCCCATGTGTACAGACAGTGGAGACCTGTGCTGTATCTTTCATTACAAACGTTAATTAAGTGAGCTCAACCTCAACGCAGAGGCTTCACCCTCATCACCTGGTGAAAGCTCCAAGCACTTGCATGTCAGCTCATCTGTCATCCCCCTTCTAAAGAAGAGCTGTACCTGAACCCAAACCAACACCCTGGAAAGCAGCAAGCAAGGTTTCAGCCTGTGCTGGCTGCACAGCAAGGCCTGCACACTGCAGCACATCCTGCTATTCACCAGATTAAAGTGCAGGCATGGACACATGCACAGCCTGCTCCTCTAGTCCACAGCACCTTCCAACAGATCATTTTCACTTCCATCCTCAGTACCATCCCAAAGGGAATGATGCCCAATCTAGGGCCAGACCCAGCTTGGCACATACCATTCCAATTTAGAAGGAAGAAACATGAAATCACTGAAGGCTCAGCACCTAAACCCCAGCATACCTGCTGGAAACTCTCACAGTTGTTTTTCAATGGAGTTCTCTCGCTGCGGTGATAAATACTGAGAAGAATAAAATTGAGTTTTGTTTGGTTCACTGGGGCTGTAGGCTATTGGTATAATAAAGATTTATGCATGGAGAAACAACAATCCCAAAGCAAAGCATTCATGTGAAACTCCATAAAAAAAGATTAATCTGACCTTGTACAGAGAAATGCTTTACCATACTACTTGTCAAACAGTGAGATGCAACGCAGCAGAGGTTCAGTGGAGAGGTCCCTACTGCTCAGCTTTTCACAAATTACACCTGAAATAACCCCACAGAAGCTTTGATGAGGAGGGAGGTAAGGTAACACCCTTCTGTCTACCACTGCTGACTTCCAACCCCTAAGAAAACTAAAGCCAGTTTCTCAGCAGCTACCTTTATATTCCAGAAAGCCTTTGACTTTCCCACAGATTCTCATTAAAGGTGTATGAAAAAGGAAGTATGCAACTGTTACCAATCCTACATCATGGATATGTATCACCCTCCTGCTATCAGAGAGAAAAGTCTGCTGGAGGAGACAAGGATCCAAGTTTCAACTCCATTCCCATTGGATCTGTACCAGGCTTTTGACTCACTTCCAGTTTTGCTCATTCAGGCCATTGATATCAGTTGGAGAATCAAGAACTGTACCCTGTGTACATCACTTAAAGCACGTTTCCATTGCTGTTCACACAGGCAGAGAACAATGAGTTAACTGTATTTCTCTCCCAAACAAACAGGATTCCCTGGTTTCTCAGATGCTCCAGACACTTGTCTCGCTGCATGATGACTGACATCACACTCTAATACACAGGACTGGGTCATCTTCTTCCCCAGTGCCTCTCTCTCCCAAATCTTCTCAATAGCAGGATCATGTTGGTCAAATTGCCCATCTCTCCATGGCAGGAGTAGCTGACCCTCTCTCAGTCTCCAAAGGCAAAAGTGACCCAATACAATGGAAACCAAGGTGTGATTGTCTTGCTGGCCTGTGAGACTAAATGTGATATAACTCATGGCAAACTCCAGACTGCTCTGATTCCGCTGTTTGCTGAAGCAATGCTTTTAGTTTGATGGGAGCTGTCTCAGAAGGGGACAGTAGGATCTCAGGGTGCCAGACCTGTTTCCCAACTTAGCTCACGACAGGAGACAGAAGCTTCTTGCAAAAAATTATTCAAATCCTCTTCAACAAACATGAAAGTAGTAAGAAGACCCGAGAGCCAGCTGTTCCTTTTGAACAGTGATACATTCCAAAACAATTTTAAAGTTCATGGCCTAGCAAATATATTGCTTACACCAAACTGCATACAAATTAGCATAACCTTCCTAAGAAACTGAACAAATAACTTCAGCAGACAGTCTGTGCTGTTTTCCATCACATTTAAACAGCCTGCAAGGTGGACAGTTTGCTGACAGACACTATGAAGTACAACACATGAGCAGGGAGGTGGCTCCTGGAAAATGCTCCAGCAAAGTAACTGCCTTCCACCTGCACCAGCTCCCAGGATGAAGGGACAAAAACAAATGGAGAATTTACAGCCAGTCCTTCCTCTGCAACATTAACTGCAAATTTGGTACGGTGATGATATCAATGATACAAGCCTTTTGCCTTTCGGTGAGGCTGGATTACAAATCCTCACTGATCAGCTCTAATTTCAGTACTACATTTCACTTCCTAATGAATATACACCCCAGTAGAATAAATTACAGACAGACAATTCTTTGGGGTAAAAATAGTTGGTCTTAATAGTCTGGAAGGATTATTAATTCATCTGCCTGGTCCTGATGTGTATATATATATATATATATATAACTTTGGTGCTCAAGAATTAACCAGCTCTGGCTACTGGAAGACAGAGTCTCTCGGAATCACACAGAGGGTGTCAGTGACCTTTGGGGACCACCTGGTTCACCCCTTCCTAAAAGCACAGTCAGCTACACAAAGCTGCACAGAGCTGTGTCCAGTCACCTTAGGAGAATCTCCAAGGATGAAGATGGACAGTCACCCACAGACACTGGATACCTGTTTCCAATACTTGACTATATAATGATTCAAAAAAAAAAAATTCTGCATCTCTAATTGGAATTTCCTTTGGTTTTGACCTGTGCCTGTTATCTCTTGTATAATCCCTGTGAATCCTTCCAAAAGCTCTATTTTCCTTATATTGTACTACAAGGAGTTGAAGACATGAATAAAATATACTCCCTGCTTTAATTTCTTAAGACAGAACAAAGCCAGCTCTCTCAGTCTGTCCTTGCACATCATGTGCCCCACAATCCTCACAGTGGCTCCCCACTGGATCCCTTCCCTTCAGGTATTCATGTGTTTCTTCTACTGGGGAGCTTTAAATTGAGTTAAGCACTTCAGATGTTGCTTTTTCCTATTCTGGAAGAAGGAGTCATTGCTTCTCTATGTCAAGAAATGTAAGGGAATGTGGGGCTTGGTATGGTCCAGAAAGACCCAATTACTACATTTATCATGAGACAAAGGTACATTTGAAAGATCTCTGCTTGATTTTTAGATTGTAATTTGATAAGAACAGAAATACTGTCAAAGGTAACCTCACATCCTGCACACATCCTTCCCTTCTCATCCTATATTTAATACTGAGGGTGTAAATAGTGTCTGTCCTTTTTGAATAAATTATGCCAAACTTTTACTCCCTGTCACGGAAAGAAAATGAGCTCTATCCCTGCTGAAACCAGGACACCTAAAAATTCGCAGAGCTCCATTTTAAAGTAGGAAGAACTTAATGTATTTTATAAGAGCCATACTTTACAATGTTGCTGAAAATTTAAAGTTTTCCTCAAATTTAATATGCTTTGTAATTGCTTAATCATTTTATAATAGGTTATATTATTTATATTTAAATATTATTAAATGGATTGAGTGAAGATGTCTCATTACTATGACTGACATTGTTAAATCTTTTCTCTTCCCCCAGAAGTGTACCATCTCCATGTCCAACCTAATTATGACAGCAGAAGCATCAACAAACTTTGATGCATTAGTTGAGCACCAAAAAGGGTAACACTGTCAGAGGTTCTGAATGCTATAAACTATTGACAAATTTACTGCATATTCCCTACTTTGGAAAAATTCAAGCCACCTAAAAAAAAATCTGAATCAATGCCACAATTGCCACTGAGATACTGATAAAAAGAGCTCCAGGTACTGGAGAACCACTCACTCTTTATAGAGGCCCTGTATTTTTGCCATTGTTGGATCTGGCTTTGTAAGCAGAGCAATATGAAGTCCATCCTCAAGCATTTTCAGACTTCCCAGAATAGCTTTGTAATAACATATTGGTACTTGACTTTTACAGAATAAAAACTCATGGTATAGATTTTGTCAGCACTCAAAAAAAACCCCAATGAAACTTTCTTCCACTTTTGAAAGCAAAAGTGTTCAATGTACCAGTAGTTCTCACAAGAAGTTTGATTTAACATAATTCCCTGAAGGCATCTTGATCTGATATATTAATAGGGACTAGGAACATTACAAAAGATTCTCTTTTTTTCTTTTTAAATTTCCTTTGGTTTTCTTTTCCAAGGTACTGAGCAAGGAGAGGAGAACAGAAGAGAAAGTGCAGTGGAAATTGTACTTAGAAGTGACTTCCTCTACAGCCTGGAAGACTTGTACAGAAAAAGAGCAGTGAACAAGAAATGACAGGACAGTGCCCAGACTTCAACATTAACTGGAATTACAGTCAACAAAATCCCAGTGTATTAATCTTTTACATGAAATTCAGAGCCAAAGGGAAAGGGCAGTTTGTTTCTACCAATTTCCATCACAGTGGATTCTGATTACACATCCCAGCACCAAAGGTTTTGCTGACACTTGGTCTGAACACTCCTTTTGTTAGTTCCATGCACTTGCTCCTACTTAATACTCTTTGCAGCACCACAAATGCTTCCTTTCTGTCCACAGCATTTATACTCCTTGAATATTTGAGGATTTATGGTCCCATCTGAGCCTTCTCTCCCTCATGTTGTGCATATTTAGCTCTTTAAGTACTTCCTTGGAAGTAAATCTCTTTAGTCTCACAATCACTTTTTTTCAGCATAAAAATGATAAGTTTGCTCATAAACTGTAAAAAGGCAGTAATGTATATGAGCAAACTCATGAACAGAAACTCCATTATGAAAACGTCATGTATCTAAATTTGGTTCATCAGCTATTATTCTCTGAAAGCCTTAATGGCTAATTCATTCTGATTGTGACAAAGCCTTTCATGCCTTATGCCTGCTGGATATATAGTACAGCTCTGTTTATGTTTGGACTATATATTTTATGAATGTGCAAAAACTCCTGCTGATCAATAAAGCTCAAAGAAATCTGCAGTAATTATTTCTGGAAAAATATACAACATATGCAGCCTTAACACATTAACAGTGTTTCATTTTAGTCTCATTACTTGCTTTCGGTTGGAATCATTCAGTCTTACTGCATTAGTGAGTGAGAGCTGAGAGACCTGATATTCCCATACGATGCATCAAAGGATTTTAAGTGGTATTTTATGGCATCTCTAGTATTTTTTCACATTCTGCCAAAACTGACTCAAAATCAATGAAGTGTCATCAAATAGTAGCCAGGGATCACTCTCCTATCACAACAGAGGGTGGGTGTAGGCCCTTTAGCAGATCACAGATTCCTCAGCACTAATAAAGGTCTCACTGGCCTTTGACTTTTGTAAGGGTTGCTTCATTTCTTCTGCAAACATAATGCAAAGGTGTGACATGATCTAGTGTGATTTTATACCAGTCAGGAGACAAACTCATCTTACTTGTGAAGTATGAGTGGATGAGGAAGAAGATAAAACATCAGAGCAGCTCTTTCAAGCCCCCATGCTACTCCACTCATGACAAAGCAGCTGCTTGAGTCCATCTAACACAGATACAGCCAATACAACTAAAAGGCTCTAGCTTGGGTTTAATCCAACCTACTCCATCTATGGTAATGCCATGCAATGTTCTTATCTAGGAGTGTCAAAACAGTGCCTAGAAACTGTGATGTATGTGCAAGTGAATAAGATGGGCAAGGAGAAAATAAAGGACAAGGTAGTTTGTCTGCATTTAAATTCTGCTGCTGGTTTTACCCTTGCTTCTCAAATGTGTTACACAGAAGCAGCTGCATCAGATGCACGTACGTCAGTCTTGCAGAAGCTTAAAAAATGAAGAAGCAGGCAGTGTGGCCTATCTAATTCTGCCTTTTATCTGGTAACACTGAGGGTCTGAAATATCTGTAACATCAACTCTGGTTGAACCTCGTGTGGCATCAGTGATTTACACAAAGTAGCCTCCATTTCTTTACCTCCAGAGTTATATTTTTCTGAAGGTTCAGGTAATTCTACTCCTTACAGAGAAAGAAGTCAATGTTGCTCTTCATTTTAGGTTGCATTACTAAGGTGGTTAAAAATAACAAAAGAATGATTTGGAATAAAAGCACACACCTTGCTTTACTAAGCCTATTATGTTCTATCCAAGGAGATAATCTTACTATTAGAAAAAAAAAAATAGCAAATGTTATGCTCAAAAGTGACATGAATGTCTGGGCAGGCAAGGAACACACAGGTTACCTGTCATTTACTTTCAAAATGGAAGCAATTCTGTTGTCTGTCAGCTCTTGCAGGTGATCCTAGGTCTGGATCTGGAAATGGCTCAGAGCCAGGCTTCTTTTGAAGAACCTCTGGCACATGAGAGTTGTTTGAATGCTGAGACAGCATTCAAACAAAAGATGGGAGAAGGGACACTTTGTAGGTGACAGGAGAGCTTGAGCCTGCACAGACTGTCAGAGAAGCTGATATTGCTAGTAGACTTTAATTTACAAGGAGTTAGGAACTCAAACACTGATTGCCATTTAGACAAACAAATTAAATCTTCACCTGACCAAAATTAGTTCAGCTCCCCTGACTCCTGCAGAGTGTGGTGCTGCCACACTCGATGATGGCCATAAAGCAGTGTCTTGGCACTACAAAAAGAAATGGGGACATTAGGGAAACATTATTTCCTGACCTAAGGGGCTCCCCAGGGAAGGGGGTCTCCAAGCCAGTTGTGCGGTTTAGTTTAGTTAGGTAGTCCTGCAAGGAGCAGGTAGTAGGACTCAATGATTCTTACGGGTCCCTTCCAACTCAATACTGTGTGACTCTGTAACTCAAAGCACATCAGGCATTAGTGGTATGGCATCAGCCTGTATCAGAAAATTAAATATACCCTATGAGGTAAGCCCTTCCTACACACTGATCTTAGGGACAAGTCTAAAACTAGGTGGGAAGGAAACTTCATTCTTTCTCCTCTCAGTTCCCAGATCCTTTGATTAAGTCTCTTTGATTAATTTCTCCCAGAGCTGAAGAAAAGCAGGGAGCAAGGGGAGGACTCAGACGGGTTCCATCCCCTCACAAGTTTCAGTACCAGCCAAGAGGAAGAAGCAAAAAACTGAAAGACAAGGAGGAGCAGATTCTTCATAACAGAACAACCAAACTAGGGAAGATTGGTGCTGAGTACTTCCAGTCCAAGCAGGCAGCAAGCTGGAATTTCACATGCAACACAGCACTACACAGAAAAGTGATACACTCCACGTATAATGCTCTCAGGCTGTATGTATGGCATCTGTCTGGTCTCTGCATCGCTTGCTGCTGTGGCTGCAGCCAGCATTTCCCTGATTTTGCTAGTTTGATTGCTAAAACACCAGCTCATGTGCTAAACTGGAATGAGAATCTACTGCTTGATCTGTAGCATTAAATTACTGAGATGAAGTCATTTACAGGCTGTTTCTTTCCCATTTAGTTGCTTTGAAATAAATTCCCCGTCACCAATGAAGTTTCAACTGTCAGCTCTCTAGATCCAGTGATACTACTGAAAACATAAAAAAGTAGGGTTTTTTAGTTTCCTTTTCTTCCTACTCATTAACTTTTTCCTTATTTTCTTTATGGCTGTTTCACTTACAGATGAGCTGGCTGGAGTTCAGAAAATTCTCAACAGCACAGTACAAAACACTATGGGCATTCATTTTCCCCTTGGACTATTCCATAAATGAGAATCTTTTGATATCTGGATAGTCACACAGCATCAGTGCATTCCACAGCTGGTCCTGACCTAATATCAAGTTTTAATTCTCATTTTATTCATCCCAGCAGCTGTGATGACTACTTGCTTATTAACACAAAGTTATCATTTCAATTAAACTGAACACACAGATCTGCCTGTTAATGATTATTTTCCTTCCCCTTCTCATTAACCATTGTTTCAGCTTTTCTACAATAAAAATCAGGGTTATCCACAAATCAGGACATATCAGAATAAGGGGAAGGGGGTGTATCTAAGCCACTTTGTTAATCCTGTTAATTAACACAGTTTTGTTAATGCTTGATGTGATGGAGCATACCCAACCTTGCTGCTTTATAAGAAGGCAGCTGGCTTCAGATAATCAGAGAAGAATCAGCATTTTGGCTGTTTCAAGCCCTCTCCCTTTTAAAATTTATTCTCATGTAGGTAATGTGTGGACAAGGATTCCCTCATCCTCTACCTCTTTTGACTAGATTATTGGCCATGCTGCATCCCAACCAGAGCAGAAGAATGTGTTCTTAGCACCAAATCTTTGGAGGGACAAAAATGTGCCACAAAATCTGAGGGTGAAATAAAGAACTACCTATGAATCTTATCTCCTGTTAGGACACAGGTTATTATTCAAGTTTCAAGTGTCTGGAAATGTTGTATCTATACATGTGGGCTGTAACAACCAAATAGAGATGTCCTTCACACAGGGTCCCATACTGGTTTTTACCAGTATTCCTATGATCTCCCGGATCAAAAGACTCTTTTTGCAAAAACATATGTACTAGACCATGGTCACAGATCCTTTCCAGCAGCTTCTCTAAATGTTCTGTTTCACATTTAACTGAAGGCAGTGGTGCAATTAGGCTGATCAGCTCAGCTGGGACAGCCTACAGTGTTGCCCACAGAAAACAGCTAAGGCTGCCAATTATCATTTTCAACAAAACAAAAAATTGATAAATACTTTTGCTTTGGGAGATTTATTTTTCATTTAGACACAATACATATGATAAAAGAAATCAGAATTATCATTACTATTATAGAAACATGGACTAAATGCTTTTTAAAGGTCACTGAAGCACACAGGATGGCTAGATACATCCTGATGTAAAAAGAAAGATGATGAAGGCACTGAGTTGAGATTTAGATAATTTGGGTTTGCTCCATGGCTCTCTCACAATCTCCCACTGCAACCTAGGCAAGGCACTTAGTTTCACTTTGCTGCAGCTCTCTGTCTAATGAGAATAATAATATTTTCCATTTGTCTTATCTAATTAGACAGTAAGCTCTACTGGTCAGGTACCTCTGCCTCCCAGGAGTTTCATACAGAATGAGCATCCTCATGGGCTGCCTGCAGGGGATACTAATACAGGTAATAAATTACATAACCCATCATGATTTAACGTCAGGCACTGAAACTCTTAACCTGGACTATCCATGGAATAATGAATGACGTTTTTCAGGGCAAGCATACAAATATAGATATCTGCTAAACATGTCCAAAAGACAGAGAATTCAGGCAATTTAGCTCCTCAAATATAGATCTTAAGCAATTAACCTAAAAGATAATGTTTACACAGACCCTTAAGGATCAGCTGGGTCAACATTTGAGCACTGAAGTACTTAATCAGGCATAAATCTCCTTAGCATAGAGAAATGGTCTGTTCAGGTGCACCTACAGCACCTGCCTGAAGTCAGCACAATGATCAAGCCACCACAACTGATTTTGTGTTTCAGTGGCAGAGCAGAGTGGTGCCTCATCTCCTGCAAGGACCTGCCCTCAGCAGGAAAGCACAGTGCAGTGGGGTTAAGAGCATACAAGCCAAACATTTTGTTAAAATTCACAGAGATGATGGATATGGCTAACAGCTCTGATGCACATCAGAACTGTATGGCAATTCCAAAGGGAAAACCAGAAAAGATGGATTCCCAATTTCCTATCAAGATAACCCATAGAGATTTGCAGTACAGTTACATGATCCAGCAATGCAAGACCAAATACCTATGAAAAAACATCAATGGAAGTCCATAAAATAATCTTCACAAGTCAGACTCCTGGCTTATTGTCTGTCACTGGTTCAGGCCACTGACCCAACCCATCAGAACAAAGCTGGCTTTTTCTAACTACAGCTGAGCTTGTAGCAGAGGGACCTCAGTCATACAGTCTTGAGCAACAATACTTGCAGAAATGTTAAACAAGTCTTACTGAAGCAGGAAAGCACTGTTTGCATATTTCATTCAACAATTTGCATCTATATTCAGATATAAGATTATATATACCAGGTTGTATACTTATCTCAAGAATGCCTGTTGCTTTGATTTCCCTAGGGAAATCTAATAATGAAAAAATTTATCTTCTTTCACACTGTAGCTGGGCCAAATAAGAATCAGTGCAAATATCCATTTTTTGTTCACTGACATCTTAGAATGACAGCTATAAAATTCCCCCCATCTATGCATTTTTGCAGAATGCATAGAGTGGTTGATGTTTCCTTTCAATTTTTGTTTTTTAACACTCTTAGATTTTAATATTATTCTATTCCTCTGAATGCAAAGAAATAGGAATAGGTCTGTTTCTTAAGAGATTAAGGAAGCACTGACTTTACATTTTTCTGACTATACATTGCCACTGAGTGAAGAATATCTGCAGTGGACACCAGGTAATTCCTTTCAAGTCAGTAAATCTTGAGCTTTAGACTATCTAAACTCTCAATTCAGAGACTTAATGTGGATCCTCCTGACTACTGTGCAGCTCTGTGCTAAAATCTCATTTACAAACTGAACTTTACTTCTGCTTTCTATCTCCTTTTCCCACCTGTCCTCTACTTCTCAAACCACTTGGTCTGTCCTCCCTTCTTTCAAAAGTCATTGGTAAATGCCAGAGGTAAGTAATTACTAACATTCACACCTAACACCACAGCAGCCTAATACCAAAGAGTTTACAGGTGCGCTCTGACAAACCAATACAAACGTCATATGTGCAGAACACAAAGATAGATGATCAGTCTCATCTGCTCTGCATCCTGGTGTATGAAATGTAAATAGACTCAACTGTCTCTCTGATACTGCTCACTTTTCATTCACTCAAACTCCGTGGGAAATCTCATCCCTTGTCACATCATCAAACAGCAGCACTTTTCCTAAGGCAAGGCCTTCCACAAATATCCTGTGCCTACCATCACATAAACTCCTGCTCCTCCAATGCAGACGGGCTGAGCTAGTCCTGCTTCCCCCCAGTTCATTTTAGGATCCCCACAGTGCTCCATGCCTCCTGCAGTACCTCAAATATCTTCCTTCCTCCAAGCTGCCCATCCCAATACACCCCAAGCACATGCCCTCAGCTAGAAATTGCCACAGGCTTTTCCTCTTTCTGCTGCTTTTAGGAAGCAGAGCAAGAAGTGCTCCTGTTGTACGGGAAATTTGTCTTTCGAGTCCTTGCAGATCAGACTCCCAACAACCCCACATGAGGATGAGGTGCACTATGGGAGATATGAGCAAGCTGAGGTCCAAATTGCTCTTGGTTTTAAGCCAGGCCTGACCATGTAGCTTGTGGGCTTAAAATGCCACAAGTGCCTTCAAGGAGATCTTGAGGATGTGATTTCAGAGTGGCTTGCAACAGGAATACAACACAGGCAGAGCATTCACAAAATCTTTACTACTGTCTAGGTTCATACTTAACATCCCAAGCTTTCTACCATGCTGTGTGGAGCCAAGGAAAATGGGAGGTCAGTGGAAACTTCTACTACTCACTCAGAGACACACAGCAATGTTTTGCTCAATGGAGTGATGTCTGATCTCACATATGCAGGATATAACATAAGTATCTGCCAACCCACCATGGTAACATGCCCAGCTATTCCCCTAGCTTGGTTTATTCCACTTGCTCATTTTTTTGGCCACTCTTAAGCC
The DNA here is from genome assembly GCF_028769735.1 of Zonotrichia leucophrys gambelii. NCBI lineage: Eukaryota > Metazoa > Chordata > Aves > Passeriformes > Passerellidae > Zonotrichia > Zonotrichia leucophrys. The sequence goes on along the minus strand of NC_088175.1, from coordinate 40,278,791 downwards.
TCACTTCATCAGACTGTTGCATAGAGACTGCCGAAACACACAATGAATGCAACATTCTAGCTTCCACTTCTTGCTTTCCTTTTCTTTGCATTTCCATTAAATAACTTTTCCATGCTTTTAAGCCCACCACAAATCAGTTACAACTGCCTGCAGACCTTGTTAACTCCTGCTTATCCCAGTTCCCTAAGTTTATTTAGCTTTCCGAGTAAACCTGGTCTAGTGAAAGGTGCCAAGGGAGTTGGAATTAGATTATGTTTAAGGTCCTTTCCAAGCCAAACCATTCTGGGATTCTAGTGCTGCAGCTCGACAAATATCAAGAGGTGAAGGCAAATTACCCAAATGCATTGTCTGGGCACTAGTGCAACACAACTAAACAGCCTCCATCTTCCCCTCTTAAACACCTGTGCAAACAGACTTCAGTTGCTCCATTTCTACCTTCAAAGCTCCTATTTCCAAATGGAATAAAACATTACAAGAAGTTAGCTAAAGCAAATGCTTCACAGGGAGATATGGCAGCTGCATCACAGACAAGCTAGACAACTTTAGGAGTGGCTGTCACATTTGTGGCAATGCCTTCTGGAGATATAAATTCAGTTCCAAAAGCAACCTTAGCTACTACCAGGACCAAGGCCAGATGTTAAGTGGCAGCCAGGGAGATGTTGAAAGGAGTGCAGGACTTGATCCAGGAGCAACTGTTAAACACTGTGTGTGTCACAGACACACAAGGCTGGGAACACTTAGGAGCCTTCCCTTTACAATTTAGATGGTAAATCCTATTGCCAGCCAGCTGCAACAAAACAATCCTCTTAAAAAAGCAGACAGGGCATTTTCAGGGCTGTTAAAAAAACCCAGAGATATTCTGGGAAGACATAATTTTTATTGTGGCAGAACACTGTGTTGGGAACACCTGTGGAATAAGAAAAAGATGAAGGAATGTAGCAACCACACACCCTTAAGAGCAGCCCTGGTTTGATATTCAGCAATTTCTTGAATGAAAGAATTTCTTTTGCTATCTGTGTTACCTAGAAAAATAGGAGCTGGCCAAAACCAAATGCTCTGGCTCTAAACTTAAAAACACTTTCAAACACAGGTCAAATAGAACCAGCAATGTGGGGAAAGGAAGACTAAGGACAAACCTGCATGATACAGCTCTGTTCCCAGAAACAGGAGCTGCTACCACTATCCATTTCTCTTCCAAAGACATTGGCCCAACAAAAACAACTCAGAAGAACCCAAAAAATCTCCCTGGTATTGACTGACAGTGAGAAAGTACCAATGCAATGTGGAAAGTTACTCTAGACCAAATAAAAACTGAATTCAATGTGGACTAAAGGAACTCTATTTCAACCCTCTACAGTTGGGCTTATTCAGAATTAAAGTAGCTATAATAAGGTCTAATATAACTCAATTTTGGAGAAAATTGAGTAAAATAGAGGCCACACTGAATAGTTACTGTACAGAAAGGTAAGGACAGGCAGACAGAGTAAAATGTGGGTACCAAATCAGATCAAGCTTCCCCATTCTCCAGTGCAGAGAGTTCCTAAATGAATTTGCATTCCTTTGCATTACTTAACTTGATCCATCAAGCACAATCCTTATGTCAGGCACTGAGGGACACTGGATTCTGAGTGCTGTGCATGTCAGCAGGAGCAGTACCTGCAGCATTTCTATCTCCCATGGATGCCCAGCTGGGAGGGCTGAGTGCATTCACCCCACCTGGGCAATGATGACTGACCAAGGGAGTCTCTGCCCTTGCCAAAAGGAAAGATGAAGGAAAAAGAACCACAAGGGATAAAATCCTTAAACTTCTCCAGTACTGAGGACTGCCTGCTAGATCCTGACCTGATCCTGACACAGAAGCAGGCACTGCTCACTGCTGTCACTCCTGGGCTAGGCATTCAGGAAAGCACAAAGAAGGTGATTAATTTTGCACATATAAGCTATACCATTAGACTTTGCACCCTGTGGGCTCCTGCTGCATTGGCATTGAAGCTGTAATCCATTACATCTGTCTGGGCACACACTTCCTCCACAAAGTGTGTATTTATAGCACTGTTAAAAATGTCAAGGACTTTCAGCTTCAGATTCTGACTTCAGCCTTCCCTGTTTAGATTTTCACTCACATAACTGCCTTAATTTCCATTTATATTGTTCCTATTAGTTTCAAGCCACATATATAGCCTTTACTAGCCTAGACTGACTAGCTCTGACTGCCTAAAAATCAGCAGAAACAACTGATTAAGGCAAGGACCTGGAAAAAGTCTCCAATTGAGGCTTGGAATCTCAGTCACTTCAGAGATTTGAGTGCTTGTGTGCCTTAACTCATTCTGTAGTTCCCAGGGGAAAAAAAATTATGCGAAGCACAGTAAGGAACAACCTTTTAGAGAGGCATCACCAGATGACCAGCTGAACCACAGCTCCTCTTCACTCTGAGGTTTGCCAAACCCCATGGCGAAGTCCTAGACCTGAGCAGCAAGATCGCCTCACAGGATGCAAAATACACACTAACACCAACTACAGACGGTATTCACTGCCCCTAAATTTCACCTTGAAGTGGCATCAACCTGCATTTTGATAAAATACACCAGGGATGTGGCTCATGCTTCTGTGAAATCATGGACACCTGGCACTTTATTAATCTTTGATTTCACAGCAGTCTCCTTGTGCTGGCACCTTTTCTTCCTGACATCTCAGCTTTTGGAGAGTTAATGGTTGGAAAAACCAGCATTGTCAAACCTGACTGTTTTAATTTTCAATTTAAACCAGATTCAATCACTTCAGAATCAACCTGTTTCCTGCCTGCATTGATGCCTCTGTCCTCGACTTCAGATAATCAGTGCCACTAGGGCAAACATTTGGAATGGATTGCTATCAGACCAAAGTGAAAAAGAATTTAAAGATACACTACAAAACATGCCTTCACAAAACTCTTCCTCTTCTCTGAAGAGTCCAAGGAAACCTCCACCACCACTAACAATTCCCTCCCTGCAGGTCTCATCCTCCATGGACAGCATGGTCAGGAATGGCCTGCAGCTCCTCATGATTATCAAAGCCTGTTTCACACCCGACTCAGTCTCATCTGTGTCGAGTGGGCAGCTTCTGTTGAGATGCAGGTCACTGCAGCATGCATTGCAATAGCAGCAGCATCACAAGACAGCAAACACTGCAGCAGCTCAATACTCACACTCAGCAGGAGGCACTTGTTTTCTTTGATGGCACCTATGCAGCCCACGAAGCCAATGATCATGACAAACGTCCCTGTGACAATCAGCAGGTTGGCAGCTGACAGGGACGGGAAAGAAGAGGAGAGGGTGGCAAAGTTCCCTTGGGTGACAGCCAGCCAGATGCCTACACCAAGGATTCCACAGCCTCCCAACTGGGAAAACAAAGAGAAACAAAGAAACTCAGTTATTGTATCCAAGCAACCCCAGATATGAAATCATGTCAATATGGCAGTGGAGCAAACCAGAAGTCACACCTGGTAAGAAATTATTTCTCCTTAGGACATTTTTAGTAGGAGAAAGAAAAAAACAAATATAGAGAAGTCATCAGTAAGATGCAACACTCAAAAATTTTCATAGATTAAGTCCAAAACACAATCTCCAAATCAGGTCTTTTGCTCTCTAGTTAAAAAGTAGATGCTGAGTAAAGGATAAATTCCCAAAGGGTCAGCTCTTGACGGGACCGAAAAAATCCCTGTCCTATTTAGAAGCCTTAGAGAACTGCCCAGAATGGCTGAAGCATTTTTGATTCCCCATTCTTCCCATCCCAGTAGCCTGTCTCTCACCCTGACACATGCCATAAGAAAACCTTGCCAGAGCAGCCCCCTGGCAGGACACCTCATACTCCTTAGTTCCTAAGGTCAAGCCTCTCCTGGAAGCAAGAGAGCATTTAGAGTGTAAGGCAAAGAGGATTTTGCATCATTATCGAGTCACACAGCACAGCATCACTTAGGCTTCTTTCTTTCCTGCTCTCCCTTTAAAATAACCAATTTTTATTGAGTTTATAATTGCATTTTATTATCCAAATCAATTAAAGGCTTGGAATGAAATTGTGTTCACAGAGTAGTAAGCCAGACATATGCAGGAGCATATCCACTAAATACCTGCATAAAGTGGATGAACATAAGGCAGCTCATGAACCAGGGAAGGAAAAAGACAGAGCTAATCCTGGGGCAGAGCTAAACCTCAGAAATGAAACACAGAGGAGAAACACAAAAGCCAAAGTAATTTCTTATACTAATTACTAAGGTTGTCTCTTAATGCCACTGAATTCCTCCCCAAATAACAGGCAATAAAGGCAGCTGTGTTTTAAGGCAGCATTCCTCAGCCCAGCTGCAAACCAGTCTTTTTTGTTCAGAGCTAAGGAATCAAACTACACCTCATATCAGTGTACCTCAGCTGGACCAACCTGTGTGTCTCCACTGAGAGAAAGCAAACTCCAAGGCACAGGGACTCAAAGCCCCTCATTTAGGAGTCTTTGCATATTCCAGGCATCCCCACATCACTGTATTCAACCTTGCACAAGTACCCTCTTACAAGTGCCCTGGAAGGACAGTCCATGCCCTGAGCTGGCACACTGGAAATACCTCCCCTCTATTCCCATTTACAGAGCATGATCATTAACACTATCCAAAATTATTAAAGAACAACCAAGGGAGTGGATGGGGAAGAATACCCACAGAAGGTAACCCACAGAAAATCATTTAGGCTAAGGGAGGGGATATAAAGAAAAGCTATCATCATGGCCCAAGGGAAAAAAAAAAAAGGAGAATCATAATATAGGAACAAATTCCCTGAAGAGGAAATAAAACTTTGAAGGTCTACTGAACAGAACAACATTGAAGGAGATGTATAAATACCTAAGCTAAAACCAAACTGGTCAGAGTGCTGAAATACAGTCAGGAATAGCACTAAACTGGCTGAGGAATGGGATGAAAAGCAGAAGTGCACTTCTGCCTCTTCAGCTTGGTGGATGTTAGCCTCAAGATCAGCATCAGAGCTGCCGGCACAGGGAGGCTGCTCAAACAGCCCAATTAAGCCTAATGAAGGCAGATGCCCAAGAGCAGCAGAGCCATGACCTTGCAATACATTTAGCTCTTATCTTCAGTTCTTTGTTCTGAAGCAACTCAACAGCACCAATAAGAGGCAGTTTATTTCATCACCTTTCATGATGCCCCTGCTGCTACACTGCTTTGAGTGGTACCAGCACCCACAACCATCACCTGTATTGCAGGAGGTGGGTCCCACTGAGGATGCTGCAAAGGCAAGACCTGCTTGCCTGCTCCTCCATCATCCACTAAATTCTTATTGACGCACAATGCTTAATGCTTGAGACATTGTTGCCTGGATGTTTGAATTCAGCATCTTCTGACTCCAAACTCATTCTTGTTTGCAAAAACTGGAAATTCACCAGTGGTGTGAAACATCAGAAAACCAGGACACAGTTCATGCAAAATGCCACGACTGGGGCTGCAGCCATTTAGATCAGGGATGAATATTTCAGATCACCAATTCAGCAGGAGTATCTCACTACATTGCCCTTGATTCAGAGATGCGCTGCTCTCCAGCAGCTCATTACATTCCTATTTCTGAAGAGCTAATGCACAGCTCTTCCTTAGGTTGACCGACCAAACTTGAAATGCACAAAGGAATCCTTTGAACATTAAACCACTCAGCTCAAACTGGATTTCATAATGTCAGCCCACATTACTGAAGACTGCTCCACTTTTGTTCAGCTCTGTTCCTTTTCCCACAGAATACCTACTCAGAGTCCCCAAATAAGTTTACTAAGCTGTCACACCAGGCACACCCAGGAAACAGAGGCTGTCCTTAGCTCTAGACTTGACTGCTCTTTAAAGCTCCCCCTTTCCCCAGGGTGCAAAGCACACCTGCAAGTCTCCATCCAGAGGCCTTTTAACACTCAAGCATCTGGTTAGGGAAATGTTTAAAGAACCAGCACTCACCAAGACAGCCACAGGAGCCTTTCCAACAATAGCCAAATGTTTTCTATTCCAGAACATTCAGAAAGCTGCTCCTCACAACCCCTCTGCCCTCCATTCTGAACTGGACTGTAATTCCCAGTCTGAGACCCTGGCATTAGAGGCATCACATTTACTTATTCTGGATCAGAACCAAGAGAAAACAGTAGTAGTTGGCTCTATGCTGCATGTCTGTTTTTACTTCCTCCTCTTGTTATCTAAGGCATGGATAATTTTAAATGGTTATTTACGATGTTCCCCCTCCTCCACTTTTTCTCTCCTTACCCCCACCCCCAACTCCCAGCCCTTTTTTTGTGTCAAAGAATATCAGAAACATAGTGAGGAAATGAAAAGTTTTGACAGTTTTCTGGGCTTGCTGATATGTAAAATTAAACAAAACCAAACCCATTAACAGGGGTAGTTTTGACAATGTGGGGGCTTCTGCACAAACAGTGATACTGTCATGGTTAAAAGAGAAACCATTAAGACAAAAACATCAGAGAGAAGTCTACAGCTTGAACCTGATCTACTGGCAGCCAAATGAGAGTCTGTATTAACTCCATTTGGTGAGTGCAGAATTGACTTTAAATTAAAAAATGTCTCCTTCAAAGATGCCAGGCTACTGACAATAGCATTTTTTAAAATTCCCTTGTGAAATGTTTAACACATTATTTGCCTAATTTTTCATGACAATCTGCTCTCTCTTGTAAGCAAGGCAGCTCATGGCAAAACCTGAAATAAAATGCAGTTCTCTCTAATATTTTTTTCCCAATTGATGCTGCCTTTTTTTTTTTTTAAAGTCTTTTATTCTAAGGTCAAAACAGTGAGACACCAGAAGGAATACTGTCCCAGCCCTAAAGACATAGGATATTTGAGTCAGGTGTTTGCTCCAGGAAAGACATCAGTGTAAATCTTGAAAGGGCTGTTCGGTGCATTTGAGCCTGAGCTGCAGAACTGTGAGGAAAGGACAGAAGCAGTGAGTTCTTTGCAAGTCCTGGCCTTTGCAATTGCCTGTGGAAGCAGCAGAATATTCTGCTCAAGACAAATTCCTCACAAATTTATAGAGCAGAGTCAAGCAGTACAGCAGGTGTCTTACTCTAAAAGCAGAAATTATCTGTCTCTTCTTCCCCAGGAGGTACACAGAGTCATGCACTTGCTCTCTTGGCAAAAAAGCTGCCTATGGAATCAGATCCTCCAAACTGTTCTAATGGGCTAGAAAATAAATTATTCAGGCTTCAGTGCCTACATTTAAAATTGATCTTACAGTATGATAATCAAAGTAATCCCAAACAGCCCTGGATATATGCTTGTTGGTGAAGAAAATTATTCTGAAGTTACAGCTACACACTTAAAATACTGCAGGAGAAATTGACGCATTGTTCATGATAATGGTGCTGGCATCTTTAAGTGGGGTTTTTTATTGGTTTTATTACATGGAAAATGCATCTAATTGAGGTTTCTCATATTGTATCTGATTAGGATCTACTCATCACACTTCCTCTTTTAGCCAACAAAAAAAAAAGAAAAAAAACCCCAAAAAACCCTTGTGTGTTAAGAAATCCACTGATAACAGAATCCAAGTGGAAGATATGACCAGTTCCCTTGGAGGATTTTTCTCCCCCAGTCTTTACATATTTAAACTAGAAGGGCTCTCTCAATCCCACTTGCATGAATATGCTTCCTCTGCCAAGTATGGAGTGAAAGTATACAGTGAAAAAAACCAGCATCTAAGTATCAACAGTAGTGATGTTATCATTATCCTGCAAATGTTCTTGTAATATCAGGCACACTTAAATTACTGCTGCTTTCAGCTAGACACAGAGAGGGGGTGGAAATGGAATATGTATGTATATTGACAGGATCAAATTAATCAAGATTCTCATATGGAGAAGCAGGAGCATGGGTGTAAGTGCAGAGGCTGCAGTGCTCTACCTAAATCGCTGTGAATGACCTGTCCCTGAAGCTGTTGCCCATCCAGGAGGGAGTGGCCACTTCTGGAATACTGTTAACATCTTATTGCAAAAGTTCCATACCTTCTTGGTGATTTCTCATGGACAGCTCCTCACAGCACAGCCAACAAACTCCAACTCTCTTCCCAACCAGCTAACCCACTCTTTTATAGCACTCATCCTCACTGGACACAGCTGTGGCCTGTTAAGGGCAGGCCTGTTCCTAATCTTTGGTAATTAGCACAGCTGCAGCTCCTCAGGGGTGAGATTACCTTCTGCACTACATTTCCTTACGTTCCATCCCCCCACAGAATACACCTTCAAACACACTGACCACCTGTGGAAAGCACCTTCCAGAGGCAGCTCCTGGCCATTGCTGAAGCCCTCGTAGCCATCCACCTGCACCACGCCACCACTGCTGGTGCACAGTAGGACTGAAATTGCAGGTGGGGCCCCCAGCATGGACCAACTCTTTGGCAGAGCTCATGAGATGTAAACTAGGAGTGTCACCTCAGTGTGGCACAAGCTGCATTTCCTTCACTAGCCCGAGGTTTGAAATTTAACATATAGGGGATGGTAGAAGCACATTTCTACCCTTAGAGTACTGAGGCTCTGTAGTGTAGAGCTCTGCAGTGTAAAACTATAGGATGTGCACAAATTCCATGCAAAATGGCCATGATCTGAGCTGTGTCCTTCCAGCAAGAATTTAAAAAGATCTAGGGGGGGGGGAAAACAGCTGAAAAGAGATCAGTTAGTAGGGACCACACTCCTGAGAGTGAAGAGAGTGGAACAATAGCACTCCCTAAACACCAATATGGGATAGGAAAGGTGAATAGAGGATCATTATTAATTTTTCTTAAGATTAAAAAAGCTAGAGGTTATTTGGTTTGCAGATTGAAAACCAATAAAGTCAAGCACTTTTCCACAAAACATTTAATTAAATTCTGGAATTCATTGCCACAGAGTTTTGTGGATGTTGAAATATATGCAGGTTCAAAAAGGGATTACACAAATCAAATGAGAGCAAGGTAGCCCAGCATTTCTTATAAACGATATTTTACCTGCAGCACTTACAGGGGAAGACCTTAAACTATTAATTGGAGGAGCTGATTAAAATATCCTGTCTTGTCCCTCCTTTTTTCTTTTATTCTCTCTAAGCATCCCTGACCATGACCAAAAATAGGGTAATCAGCTAGATAAAACCTTTTCAACACTATGGGCATTTGTTTTTTCTCCTTACCTCACCCTCTTCCCCCACTAGTTTAAATGTTCACTTAAAGTTTGAATTCAGCTTTCTCTTTTTGCTTGCTTGTTTGACTTGGCATCAGCCTACTGTCAGAGACAGGGTTATAGATATAGACACCAATCAAGGAGTTAAATCTCCATTTCTCCTTACCTTCATATAATATCCCTAATTTTGTATCAATGAATACATAGCTTATTTCAACATAAATTTTAAAGATTTGTTTCATTCATCAAATTTATCTCATTTAGAAACAAATTCAAAATCCCTACCTCCCTCAGATCCACTGGACCTACAAATGCTGTATTTCTTTTCCTGTCAGCATGCAGATTCTGTTCAGCTGCTTCTCTCTCAGGAAGGGGAAAGGTAAAGGTGAGTGTGTAACTGAGTAAAGCACAAAGCATTTCAAATGCCATTCTCTTCAGCTCTACATATAAGCAGTAAATATTTAAAAGCTGTAAGAAACTAATTGTTTCGCCCTGCCACCCCACATACTTTTCACTTTCCTTAAAAATTATTTCTGAATACAAAAATCTCATGTTGCTATATGGGCCATTATGCAGAAAAGCAGCAGCCAAAGACCTCCAAGAGCAGCTGGCCTCCATCCCCAGATGGTGTCAACAGCACAGCTGATGGGTCACCACTCTGACCAACAACAGCCAAGGATCCAGCCTGAATGTGGATCTGGACATTGTCTCCTGAATTCATATCCTGCCTGCCTCTCATTTTCAAGCCAGTGTCCTGTAAGTAGTGTAACACAGCATGTAGCACTCAATATAATTTCAAAATAGGTGTGCTGTGCCATCTTCCATGAGCCTGAACCTGATACCCTGCATGACAAGCAAGCAACTGTTACATGAGCACTACAATCCCAACCTGTGTTCTGCCTGCCAGCATGACATTCATGCCCTCACTGCCCTCTAATTCCACTGTGTCTTGTCAAAGGTTACAAGAAGCACATCAATAGCTCATGTTGCTATTTTCCTACCCTTTAGACCCCTCTCTCCTACAAACATGCTTTGTTTTAGGATATTCCTCCCAGTGCATGAGCCTGAAAAATGCCATGTGATTTTTATCAAGCTTAAAAGGAGCTCTGTAGTCCTGTTTGTAAACTACATGGGCAAAGAAACACCCCAAGAATGGCATTCCTTTTCATACTGTCAATAATGGAAACATTCAAAATGCTGCATTTTCCATTACCCTGGTGCGGATTAAGCCTCAGGAACTTAAGCCCCAAGAAATTCAATATTCCTTCTCAGTTGAGTTCCACCACTAAATTGCAGTATCATACCACTAAAGTAAATTTGGGGACAATTGAAGATGTCAAAAGACAGAATCCCATGCTGACACCCTGTTAATGGAAAACTGAATAAAGAGTCATTCAGGTAATCCCTGCTGTTTTATGAGTAACATTCTCCTACACACTTGCTCCTCCAAATCATAGCCAGCTATCAACTACAGGTACAGAAGAACAACTGCCACATTTATGAGTTAATACCTCCAACCTGAAGAGTGATGGTTTCCCTTCATGGGCTCAAAATTCACTGAAACACTTAAATGTGTGCTCAATTGTATCCTTATTCAGCAATGCAATAAAAGAATGTGCTTAACTGCCACTGACCTTAATTAGGCCCTTTTGTAGTGCATTGAATTGCCCTGTGCTGCAAAGCTCTGTCACCAAAAACTTGCAGAAATAGAACAGTTGAGAATGACCTATTAAGGCAGTACTGCTGATAAAAGATTAAACATAATAAAAGAATCATAAAAAGTGGTGATTATTAGTGTCACAAGCATCTAATCTGGCAACCTGCCTAAACTGTAATTCAAATTAAAGATTCTGAGGAAAGCAGTGAGGTAATGACAGCTTACTGAAACAGAGCAAATGCATGAGTTAGAAATGGAAAAGGGATGAATACACTACTACTACTCTTTCCAGGTTCCGGCTTTAACTGCTGCCGAACTAAAAAGCTTTTTCATCTGCTCCTCAAATATAATTTCTGAATCCACCTGGGATTACTGTAATGAAATAGAAACAGTTGTAATGAGGAATACATGCATGAGCTCTGGAATCAGAATCCATCAAATGAAGACAATCACTTAACAAAGAAGCAGAAGTGGAAGAAAAGTGGGTGGACCAGGAGTCTGCATTCTGTTCCACCCCTACACCAATAAATAACTTTTAAAATTACTTTGTAGCATAACCTGGGAAAAGACCCGATCTGGATCTCTAGAAGCAATTGTAGTCACCTGTTGCCACATACCTAGCACTAAATACTGAAAACAATGGAAGCAAAATAATAGTAAAGACTGGGGGGGCTATACAACACAAACTCTGTGATTTTGTAAAGGAGATTGCTGACAGAATATTTTACCTGAACGATTTGGTGAGATACTGAAAGAAATGGAGAATAATAAGCCTCAAACAGTGACTCCAGAGGCATCAGCTTAGTTCTTTGGTTTAGCACAGATTTCCTGTATTAGATAAAGTCCAGATTATTCAGTATCTTTAGTGCTTTTCTCTCCCCTGGAGGTACTGGATGGATTTAGAATAAATGGTAGTGAAATACAATGATATGAATCCCATAGAAAACCAAAGATAAACAAACAGGCTCCTTACAGAACACAAAGATGACAGAAGGGTCATTCTATTTCATATTACTTGAAAGTTTTTGAAACATGTTGTAACAAGTACTATCTGCAGAAAAATAAAATTAAATCGAATTTTATATTGCATGTTTAATCCATCCATAGAGGTATGCAGATAACACAACATTGGTTGCTATAGAAACATCCACAGTGAACACAGATACTATAGCTGAAATGCAAAATAAGTTTTGAATTTTAAAAAACCTGCTGATACTGTAAAAAAACCCAACTGTAAAAAAACCCACCCAAAGGTGATGCCCTCCCTCACAAAAGCTTTCAAAAAATAAGTCTCCACTCTATAAACCAATATTTGATTAAATATACTGCACAAAGGATCTCCTGTGGTGCTCAGTGGCAGAGGCCAGGTTCTGGAAGCTGAGCCAGACCACGAAGAGAGCTTCTGGTTTCACTCCTGGATTTGAGGGCAGGTAGTATTTCCCAATAAATCAGGCTTTTAACATACCAAGGCTGATTTTGAGGAGCCTTTCTCAGGTACCAGATTGTGCTGATGTATTTCATTGTGATTATGACTAACTTTCCTGATGGAAATCTCTGCAAACATAGTCTGGTAGCAACACAGCTATGCCACGTTCTCTGCTCCCATTTAGCTTTCTGAAGGGCACTGAGCAGCCAGTGCCAGTGTCAGGATGCATATCCATACAGGATCACCACCAAACACTGCTCTCCACCCCACAGCTGACAGCAGAGGGCTGGAGGTGAGGGTCAGTGGGAACACCAGCACCGCAGCACTCCCCTCCTCAGTGCCCCCATTGCTACTTGCCTGAATCCTGCTCTTTTTCCAGGTACTGACAACACCTGAGGACAGACAAATATCCTGTATCATGGGAAGCCCCTTCCCACTATCGTCTCTGCCTAAAGAGCTCAGGACTCTCCGTCTGATTTCTGGCCAGCCCTACTCTTTTTGAGGAGCTCAAGCCCTGCTCAGGAATTGAGCCAATTGTGAGCAGGGACAGAAAGGTTTTGGGAAGCAGTAGGAGTCTTCTCATGAGACACAGTATCTCATTTCCTGAGGTTTAATTTTTCAAAGGGGTTGGGAAAATGACTAAACTTGTAAACCAGTGTACACCACTGGTTTATAATGAGAAGTATTTTTCCAACAGTCCCATCAACAAACAGCTCACATGGTCATGGAATTTCTGACATGTTCAGTATTGACCCCCTGATCAATAACAGGCTTGTGAGCAATAATCACACCCTAATAGCTTCACATTACAAAGCTCATCTTCTTTCACCAAACTCCATCAGAAAGCTAAGCAAAACACATTCTGAATCTTTTATGGATTCTTTTTAATGGATTGTTAATAATATTTGTACAAGCAAACAAAGTATTTACTACCATCTCAACTGCCTAAATTTCATGTAAGCAGTCCCTTGTAACAAAACCAGCGTAATGTCTGGAATAGCATATCTCACTTCAATAGCTCAAATGCCTTGTCAAGAAAGCTATTCTAATTGGGTAGGAGTACAAGAGAAAGCAAAGACTATTCCCTTGTTTTATGTTAGCAATTTTTAATGATTGTTTATTTATATTAGGCTTTGCTATGCAATAGCACATCTGAGGCTATTTATACACAATTACTTGTATCCCAAGCTACTTGCAAGCATGGGCAGTATGCCATCAGTAATGAATGCCACCTAAAATGATCTTTTTTTTCTGCACTAGTTATCCCCAAAGGAAACATTACAGTCCCTTCTTATCACCAATCGAGTATCTGCTATGGAAGCATTTCAGATCCTTTGGAATAAACGAATTTAACAGATCTGTGATCAGCAGCTTCACTGCAATGTACAGACAGGAGAGACCACAGATTGCCCTGCTTGCACATTTCATTTGGCTTTTTCTATTTTGTGGATCTGAGGAAATGAGACTATGACATAAAAATGAATGCAAACATTCCCTCTGGGACTGTCCGAACAAGGAGTTTACACTAAGCACTTCCTCCAAGTATGCCTCCGGTCACACAAGTACTGCTGACACTTCTGAACTGCAGAAGATTTTGGGACTAAACTTCATCTTCTTTTGTCAAATGCTACAGGAGACAACACAGGAAGACTGCAAATATTTATTCTGACCTCTGGTCTGTACTATCAGCCTTTAGACATCTGGGGTGGCATTCAGGTCACCTGATTTTTGATGCCAATGCTGTTAGGGGTGTCTAGAAATCAACATGGCTCACCATGATCTAAGCCTGCCTTTGGTCAGCTGAATAGCTCCCTAGACACCATTAAAAGCATTGATCAGAATTTCCCTGACCATGAGGGCAGCCCAGATGCCTGGAGGTAGGGCAACTCATATCTTAGCTCAAATCCACCTGCCCAGACTCTCTTTCACTTGTCAGCGGAAGGAACTAGGCATCTTCAAAATTCACTCCAGCCTATTCTAGAATATGCATCCAGGCCAAATGACTCTTGGGGAAACCTACACTGAGCGGTAGCAGGAATGAACACCATGGACAACAAAAAGTCCTCTACCCTGTTACCTGAATCAGAGAAAAGATGGTTCTCTTTCCAAAGGTCAGGTTGTGAAGCTTTACAATCCACTCATGAGGTAATCTGGAAATTAACTCATCCATCCTTATTAATTAAAAGTACAAATTGCTTTTTTTTGTTCCTTATTATAAAAACATGCTAGCGCATAGATATTAAACTCCCATGTGTGGTCCAATACACAGAGAGAGCTTGAAGAATTAAATTAGCTCAGTTTAGCAAGTTCCAGCTAATGCTCAGGGAAAGCATTCACATACACTCATTCTTGCACTGCCCTTTACGTGTATTATTGCTCAGTAGCTCTTAACAAAGGCCTATGACTGACATGAATTTATAGCTTTTTTATTACTTTGCCCCTTCAGGTTATAAATTCATGAAACAGTTGTAGTTTATTGCATTTTTATGTTTGTCAGTTTTATTTACACACTCTTTCTTGCCATTAGATGGGAAAAAGCTTTTGGGTTTCTGCAGATCCTCAATCATTCTGTGCCAGGGCCTGAAATGAGATGGAAACAAAGTCTTCTGGCTCATCTAAAAATAAACGGTCATCTCAAAACTTCCTCAGCACATCCTTCCACCATAAAGCACAACTACATAAATATGACTTCATAAATTATATATCTTAAATTTTTGCACGCTCACAGCAGTTTACCAATAAAGGTTCTGCAATACCTGCTTAAAAAAAAACCCCTAGACATAAAATCACTGCCAATGATGATAAATGATTACAGCTTAATAACAGTCAAGCTGACAAAGCTGAAATGTCCACAGGGTGCACTGCAATTCAAATTCCACAGGTGAAATAATAAAAAGCTTTGAAATATAAATGTTCCTGCCTTCGGCAAAGGGAGAAAATCTAGAGAATGGCCTTGTGACACGAGGGTGTGCACTAAGTCTAGAATGTCCCCCAAAACAAAACACTGAAATTTCATGCAAATTTAGTAGGCAAGAGAATAAATGAGCTTCAGGGCAGAGATGATGGAATGTGTCTGTGCTGGGTGGGACAGGTCTGACAAGAGATTAAAACCAGAGACGGACATCAGAGCAGCATAGAAAAGAAAGGCAAACTTTGAGAAGCATAGCTTTATCCAAAGAAGAACAAGATATTTTGGATAACAAACCATATCCTTACATTAACTACAAAATTAGCTTTTCTGGATAGGAAAGTGGAAGGCAGCAGTGGACTCTCACTATCAAATGTCACAGTGAAGTTCAGGCTAAAAATCATATTTGTCAATCAAGGGAAAATTCTTATTTAGAAACTCATCATGAGACCACTTGGAGTCTGCAGCTGTGCTGTTGAGAATCTGCCCACAATTAATGACCTGTAGCCACTTAATGCTAAATGACTGATTTAAAATTGTAAATAAACAACTCTGTATGAAAAAATGTCTCAGGAATATTTCAGCCACCTTCATTCCCATTCCATTAACAATTTCACAGGCAAAACACAACCAAAGGGGTAGAGAGCTCTCATCTTCAGATGATGAAGTGAATCCCCAAGAAGAACTCACTTCAATGTTATTTCTGGCCTTTCTCAGTCTCACAAGATGGAGAGAGATTTACATCACAAGTAAGAGCAGGACAAGTTTTCCAGGACAAAACAGCAAGAAGAAACCATCCAGTTTTCAGTCCACCTCCTCTCCTTCCCTCAAATGGTATGACTGGCCAATAAGAAGATGCTGTCTCACAAAAGGCAGGTATCAAAAGGACAGTTGAAAAGGGAGGAAAGGATAGCAGGATGAATGAGAGTCCTCTAACAAAAGTGGAAAAATAAGGCAGAAAAACATGAAGGGAAATCCTTTGAGTAAATAGTCTAACACTACTTAACTATACTGTGCGAATATTCCCTCTCCAACCCTGATCTTCATCCTGACATGCTATCTCAGCAATTTTTGTTATTCTACAGAAATTCTGCATTTATCTCTAATTTTAAGACTTCCTGTGTTCACTGAACAAAGTCTGCTCTCTGCTCAATTACTGTGGTCTCTGACTTGCCTATGGAGGGGGAAAGAAAGAACTGATAGATAGGCCAAGGGGATACCAAGAGGATTGTAGTAGAGAAGCCATGGGTTGGTATGGCACAGGCAGAGAGGGCTGCAATCATAGGGAGAACACTGGGGACTGGAAACACTTCACTAGAGGAAAGCTCTGGAGGAAAAGGCGGCATTCTCAGACCCAGCATCTGCCTTCCCTTCACTGCAGCAACACAGGGAGAGCTGATGAAAATATGATGTCATTGTACCCCTTTATTTTAAGGGAAAAAGTTGCTGTTGGCAAGCTGTTGTATGGGTAATTGCTTCCTTTTTGGTCTAATGAACCTGAGATTTGTTGTCAGCCTTCTAGGGGCAGTGAAAAGCTCATCTATTTTCTCCACTTTTATCTGGATAAAATGGCCATGGGATTTGCTCAGTTAGGCAGCATTAGTGTGAATGATTACAAGGAAGTGTTAAAGCGCCACCAAGACATTCGTGGCACTATCAGAGCTCTGTATTAGTCCTCTCTAATAAAAACTAGTTCTCATAAAGAATAATTATCCTCAGTTGTAATCTTTAATAGCTATGTCTGGTGCAAGCAGCTAGAGCTAGTTTCTGAAATACTTAAATAAATACTTCTGTCAGGACCTCCAAGGAGTTTTGCTCAAAGTATGATACTGTTCTTGGTGAGTTCAATGCTGCATCAAGGTCAGCTCCCTTCAGGTTTTTTGTGTAAAACATCCTCCTGCTCTGCCAAGCCCACGGAAAGCACACTCTATCTTCCCCAACAGCTTTGTGAGTACAATTACACATGTTCTATATGCTTACACAAACTCACACATTAGAAGAGACAAAGAAGAGAGAAGAGATTTTAGAGGGAAAGAGGAAACAGTTTGCTGCACAGTGAAACCCTTTTCTGCAGAAGTGCCCTCCCAGCCACGGCTGCCATTGAAAGGTGGTCTCATTTGGGACAGGCCTGAGTCTGTCACACTTGCTTTCATTTGGTACAGAAGTACAATACAGCCTTTCAGGCATTGTAATGCTTTCAGACTGAAGAACAACAACCCCAACTCAGGCAGGAATCCTACTGCTTAGTATTACTAGAAATAGATTAAAAATCAGGTTATTTCTCTTTCAGTCATAACAAGCCAGTTACTGCAGGCAGCTAAAATACCCCCCAAAACTCCAGCACATAGTATTTAGCATACCAAGCACACTTTGGGGCATTCCCCCAAAAGGACTTTCGACAAGTAAAACTTTTGGCTTGCCTCACTGTTGAATTGTCAAAACAAGCATATCCTTTCCTTAAAGTCAGCTAAAAATGGGAAAATAACTCTGACAAAGGGGACAAGGGAAACTTTCATGTCTCCTACCCAAGAGCAGCTCCCAGAAAGCCAGGTTTATTGCAGACACAATCTACTCACAATAAAACTTTGCTACAGGGCAAGAAAACCAACGGCAGGGAAATAATTTCTCTCTGCAAAGCATCTGCTTGCTGATTTTATTGCTGTTGCCATCTTGAGCTGCAGAATTAAATAGTGGCAATATTTGTATGAAAAGGAGGAATGCTCAGCTGCCAATGAGAAAGGGTTCCCCACTCTAATATCACCCTCCAAATGCCCTCCTTTGTAAAATGAACTCTCACACTTCTCCAGGCGCCTCTCAAGGTATTGACATATTCAACAGCTCTCCACAGAAGCTGTGGCAGAGGCACTTGGATGTAGGGTTAAACAGAAACCCTACATCCCTACAAACCCTTCTGCAAACCCAAGGCATTGCCTTTTGCAGAGCAATGGCCACAGGGAAGTGGGAGGCTGTTCCAGTTCTGCAGCTGGAGTGCTGACCAAAGAGCACTCACTGCCTGTCCCCAGAGCTCAGGGCTGTTATGCTCAGGGACATTAAATAAGTGTTTCACTGCATCCTCTGCAGTACCCAGCCCCAACCAATAAACTGTACCCCCACAAATGCTCACACAGTCTCTTCCTGATGGCACTGGCTGACACTTGAGTGCCACAATGGCTTACCACCACTTGTCCCACAGCAAACAGATTGATGCAAAGCCAGCCAAAGTTCTTCTAGCATAAACTGGGAGAAAAATATAAGCCAAGAGATAGAGGGGATTTGCAGCAATTTCAGCCTCATCTTGCCCATCTGAGACACTTCAACATGTTTAGCTCTGAGGACATGATTTCTGTGTGATGCCAGATGGGGAGTGTGAGATGGAAGAATCACTTTATACAAAATGTCCTGCACCAAGACCTGTCATCCACCTTTCTGATATCAGCATTTTTTACAAGGATGCTATTCACAGCTAAATTACACACACGTGCTGCTCATGCCTCCCACCCCCATGGTGTCTTCTGTGGCAAGGGCAGATGAGGAGTTTGTGAAAGATTTTTACATTCACACAGTCTGTTCTCCACTTAGAAAAGCTGCCAGTGAGGCAGGATTAATATAGATACAGACCACAAAGTTTAGAGCTCACTAGGTGGACTTTGGTCAATGAAATTCCCTTGCCCAGATGTGCAGCTGCTCTGTAATGAGTATGTGATAGGATTTGAACATGCACATGAAAGTTCATTCAATCCTAATTTGCTACTGATGGTCTCTGCTGTCTGTGTAATAACGGGGTAAACCTGCAGCCAGGAAGAGCAGGTGAGAGAGAAAGAAATAAACTAGTTTAAGTCTGTCTGGGCTGCAGAAAATATCAGATAAAGCCACTTATGATACAACAGGAGTTAAGGGAAAGGGAAAAGTATTGCTACAAGAAGCAAAAGAAAAAAGAACAAAAAGAAAAAGCTGTGTGCCCTCACACATGCCCATTCACACATGCATGGTGTATAATGCATACCCCTAACAGGGTATTCCATCTCCCAACCTCTGATGTCATTTAAAATGTTTCAATTGCTTACAGGCATGAGTGACATGGCATAGCCAAACCCAGCTCCTACAAACAGCACTGACTTCTAAGCAATTTTGCAAACATGCAGAACCTTTCCTATATGGTTTAAGTCCCCTTTTCACCCAATGTGTAGGGAATATAGCATCTAGTAATGCAGAAAAGCAAAATACAGACCATTCAATTGTCTTCAATTAAAATTCCACCCAACTCATGAACTTTCTGCACATAAGCCAGAAACAAGTCAGCAGAGCATTTGCAGCAAGATCAATGGTTTGGAAAATTTGGTCAACTCATACAATCACACTCTGTAAATGAGAAGAGTCTGAAACAGACAGACAGCCTCTCCATGGGGAGGAGCAGCAGCAACATGAAGTGTAATGAAGCTAAAATAATTGAATCCCTTCTTTTTGTTTTTAAATTCCACTTTCTGAATTTGCTGGTGAAGAGTATCAATCCAAAGCAGAGGACCAATTTATAATGCCAAGTGTAAAAGCCACAGCACAGCTAGCTATTGATAGGAGTTTTGTCTTTTGAAAGAATCCTGCCAGGATTAGCCTGGTACACAAGGAAAAAATAAGGCAGTTCTCCCTCTTTTCTCATGTTATCTTCCCTTGCTGTTTCAAAGCAGGTGTGAAAAACTGACACACACACAAACAGCCTATCTGAGCCAGCCAGGGAGAGCAAGTAACAGGAATGAACCTTTTCAGTGCTTTTCACCAACCATGCCTCTGGCTGAATTCCTGAATCACAAGGAGAGGAAGGGAGGAAAAGCCCTTTTGTATTATGTGGTAAAACATAATTGTAGCCAAGGCCATAGTTTTGACTGGCATGTCAACAGTGACACACTTACAGAAATTCTGACTGTAAAATTTTATTACTAAGATTAAACATATAGTTTTTAAAGATGCATGCTAAGAAAAAGACTTTTTGTGCATAATTATCTATCTTTCTTACTCAATGCTATATTCCCTGCCCTCTTTGTGGCCATGAACTATTCCCAAACTTCATCTGATTTCAGAGTTCTGGCTCAGGTTCCCAGTGGTTTAATGCTTTATGGTCATAACAACACTTTGCAGTATTTTCAAAACAACAATTTCAAAAATAAAAGGGTGACACTGGAGACAGATTTCTTAGTTCTGAAGAAAACTTCTAGAATGCCTTTCTTTCTTCCTCCTGTCACTGCAAACAATTTCAGCTGGTAGGGTTGTTTTTCAGATGTAGAAATGGGTTCAGATAACTGAATGGAGACAGGCTCCTCTGAAGATTTTACAACAAATACTCCCACCACCACACAAATTCTTGTCACTTTTGAACACAGAACCTACCTGCAAATAAATACACTGTGTTCGAGTGCTTCATGACTATTTACTGCTTGCTATAAAAGTGGACAG
Organism: Zonotrichia leucophrys gambelii; assembly: GCF_028769735.1. Lineage (NCBI taxonomy): Eukaryota > Metazoa > Chordata > Aves > Passeriformes > Passerellidae > Zonotrichia > Zonotrichia leucophrys. The sequence goes on along the minus strand of NC_088175.1, from coordinate 40,258,196 downwards.
GCCCACAAAGGCTACTGTGCTTCCCCCACAGCAGGGCAGAGTCTGTTCAGCCTTGGTCCATCTTCTCTTTTAGTTGAAGAACAGAGAATGAAGGAAATAATAATGTGGTTTTATTCCTACCTTGATTTTTCACTATTGTGTTTCTACTTCTTATTTCATTTTCCTTCTGGAAAAAGAACAATTCAGTAAGGGAGGGCACAAAGGTTCTTCATTTTGTTGCCACAAAAATGGCATTTAAAAAATAATGAAAAAACCCATACAGACTCCTGCATGACAATAAAACAGGAAGAGAATTCACCCAAAATTAGAGCTGACCTGCAGCTTTTCTCTGCATGCCCAAATTTAGCCACCTAGTGCGTCCAAGGAGAGACACCAGTTTCACTGAACTGTGAACTACAAAGACTGAGGCTTTACATGAAAAAACAGCTCAAGCTGAGTGAGTCAAAGGTCCTTTCACAGACTTGGAAAAGCTCTCTGCCATTCAGTAAATGCCATGCTCTCAAAAAACTCTGATGGTATAGTATGGAAACAAACAAACCTGAAATAACTGATATCCTTTAATACTTAACATACAAATTAAAAAAAAAAAAATCCAGCAGACAGGGGACAACAAGCAAGAGAAAACCCATAAAACATAAACCTAATCTTCATGTGTGTGCATATGGGCAAAAGAAAAAGGTATACCTAACTGGCAAGTTGTTTCACAGGCATAAATCATGCAGCTCCACAGACTCATCAAATTGAGGTCTGGCACTGATGTTTATAAGCTGCTTTTCACTAAAAGTTTCTGTTCCAGGCCTGCATCTTTTACCATGTCCAACTAAATCAGCAGTTCCCAGTTGTACAAATGAGCTTTCCCTGTCTCATCTTCTTGGTTTTTCCCTTACCATCTGCAAATACAACTGCCACCTCTTGGATATTCTGCATTCTATCTAATTCTTTCATCCCACCTGCATCCTCCTTCCAGCATCGCTCAGCTCCCCCTTATCTGTTGGGAAAACATTAAAAAAAACCCAAAAAAATACAAAACAAACAAACAAACAAAAAACCACCTTTGCATTATATTTAATTGCCTTACTCAGTTAAAATTACATTCCCCATTCTGGACAACAGTAACCCTTAAAACTCTGATTACAGTTTTTGTATCTCTTCTCAAAGGATTTATAGGGATGGTCTGCCAAAGATGAATGTTTACTTGTTGCTGTACTTCTTAAAATCCTTTTGTCCTGCTATGTGACAGTCTTCACCAAGTAATCCTCCATACCATACATTTAGGGAACATTGTCTGTCAAAATTACAAAGGAAGACAATCAAAGCTGACAGCATATGTTCTCCTAACAACAGCTGCTATCAATCACAAGGCTGCCAAGCAAATGCAAAAGATTAGGCTTTTGCCCTTCATAGTGATCACACATGATGTAAGGGACTGCTATCCCTGAAATACTAATTTTTGGGAGTTGAGAGTGACCAGCCCACTGTAGTGGTCAATGGTATATTTTGACAAAGCACTTCTCCAGACTTCCTTGCTCTGCCCAAAAGGCCACCTGCTGACAGATGCATAAATCAAAGATCACAGCAGAGATGTTAAACCAATAGTCTGGTCATGCTCACACAAGCTGTTCTTTTGTCATTTGATGGGTGAGGGTGCTCATGATGAAAATCCTCACATCCCTCTTTTCTGGCTCTTCCAGTTTCTCTACTTCTAATGGTTTCATCTGAAGAGACAAAATCAATCTAAGCCTGAAGGATCTACACATCCTTTATGGTGTGCCCTTCTCAATCTATGCAATAACTCCAGCTTTTATAATTGAAAACAGATGACCTTACTTCTATTAAAGCTCCTTTTCTATTAATTATTCATCTGCCTAAATTAGAAGTTACTCTGTTCATGCAGTAAAGCAATCGTATGTGTTGTAACACCATCTCCCTGCTAAACTAATGACTCACTAATAAAGTGGGCATCTGCCATTCAGTTCTAAGACTTAATTACTAGAGGTAAGCCCAAGAGGTTACCTGTCTACAGTTATTGTCTCTTTGAAGTTCATGTTTCAGGTCTTTTAATAATTTCCACTAGCTGATAAAATTACAGTGGATGCAAAGGTTATCTCCATGCCTGCCTAATGACTTCAGTATCCCCAGACACTTGGAGATCTTCAGGAAATTATGGTTGTGGTTGTGTTATTCTAGTGGAAGAACTAAAGTGATTGTGGCACATGATGGGACAGAGTAGTGATGAACAGGTGGCATCCAACTGTTGGCACAATACAATAATAACTAGACAAGTGAAAGGATAGAACATACTGCAGGATTAGAAACAATTTCCCTCATTAGCTTTTTCCAGTAGTATTCACGCAGGGACATGCAGAAACCAAGAACTGTGATTGTGCTTTCTGAGATACAGTGGTAAGCACAACGATATCCTGCTGACATTTTCTATACCCAACCTACCACCTTAGGGAAGGGTTCAGTCCTGGATCCTTTCCTCAAACAATCAGGTAACAGCACAAGATGCCTCAGGAAGGGTTTCAGAGCATCAACATGAAACAGAGATTTGCAAACAATAGTATCATATTAGTGAAGAAAGCTCAAACATATTTTGATGCTAAATGGAAAAGATAGCAGGGAAAGAAAGCTTCCAGCCCACTGCTCCAATAACATTTCTAGTACAGGCCACAAAGAGCTCTCCAAGTAATTTTGTGAAAATGAAATACCACTGTTGTCTTGTGGTTTTGAGAAGGGGGTTGCTGCTGTTTAAACACGATGTTTATGAAACGCTTTTGAATTGTTATTGCTCATTGTGGGATGACTGCATTTTACTGCAGATCTGTATGAGATGTGCTTGTTCATTGATGCACAGGGTACATACACTGCCATGCAGTAAGAGACCACAGCAATTACCAAGCCCCCTGTCTCTATATTGCAGACAGTGGCAGTAACTTAACCTGAGGGCCATGAAGTCTGATGTAGGGCAACCAATGAATATGTAACCATACTACAAAATAGAAATACACCTCACTCCTCAATCTTTCTAGAGGTTAGCAAAAGAAACATGAATTTTAATGTTGTGACCCTGTTTCAAGTCTACAACTCTTATGGACACAATGTTGCTTCTGCAGTCATGGCCAGCACTGCATTAAAACCACCACGCTAGCAGAATTCCTTTAACAGCACAAGAAAACTAAGGGAAGAAATGTATCTTCCACAAAAATCAAATTCTTATTATCCAGAAGGAATGCATATTTAGCTCTGGTGTTTCAAAGGCACTTGCTAAATAATTAGAGGAAGTTTGGTGTGATGACAGGTTTCTTTAGATCAGCCTCATCACTGTAACAGCAGCCCCAGATTTACATCACAGCATATCCATAAAAGCAGGCATGGTTGCAGAATATCACCAACAGGCCAGCACCACTCCAAACACTCAGTGACCACAGTCACCACTAGTCTCACTACCTTTGTAATCACTGTCTCTTAAAAAACTTAACAATCACAAATTACTAAAAAAGCACATACACCACATGTGAGATTTGTATCATTGTACCTATTTGGGGGAGGGAAAAGATGGAAAGATAAAGTAGAAATGGAAGAAATGAGCAATTGGCTCTCTTGAATCCTACTCCGGTATCTTATCTACAAACATCTGCTTTCAAAAAGCTGTAGCTAAAGGCTTTCTCAGCATGAAACAGGCTGTCTCCAGCACACCCTGTGCTGGGTAAAGATCTGCACAATATAAACTTAAGGGATGAAAATCAACCTCTAAAATCCTTTTACCAGTGAAGATTATGTAATCCCAAGACAACATTATGTTGCAGAGGTTTGCCAGCTATCAACTGACTGGAAGCTGAATGGGAAGTGAGCTAGTTAAACTGACACAGACAATGCCAAACATTGATTTTTTCACTAAATTGTTGTTCACATAAACCCTAGTATAGACATTCTTGAATTGGTTTAGAATTGACTTATAATGATTGAGCATATGTTGAGTCTCTATTGACTCCGGGTTGTGGCCACAGCAGAGAAAAAAAAAAAAAAAAAAGAAAAAGTATTTGTGTCAGAACGCAGCAACACATCTTGTGAAACATCGTAACAAGAAGAACAAGGTTGTTCAATAGATGCCCTTAACAACATCAAGGTTTGAAGATTAGTCAAAAACGAGATAAAGCAAAGTGGATGCTCATATCCAAAAAAGTCACAATTTTTATTTTAAAGAAAACCACCCATTTCATCTGGGAGTTACTTCTCCTAAACTAGAGAGCCAGGAAGCCAAATGCACTCTTAGCCCCAGCTTTTTGCTTCATTTTGCCCACTTTATTCTCTATTTATTGGATAATCTGTGCTTGTGCTGGCAGCCAACACACTCAGATGAAGGACAGGGCTTTGTAAAATGCCATATTCTAACTATCCTAAGTGTTGGGACACCAGGATACGCTAACACTGACGTAGCATGCTTTGACTGGCATTTGTGCTGTAATGGACAAAGTCCACTTCTATCAGAACATAGCACCAAAGCCAACTTTACGGCTCATTTCCAGAGTAAGGGCAGTCACCACAAAAGACCTGCTAGCCCACAACAGGCCACACGGTAACCTCTGTGCCAGCACTGGACTCCAAACAATGGCCCAGCATGGGAATGGCACCTTGACTGCTCAGTAGTGGGAAGGTGGCTCAGGACCCACAGGGCTACTGCTGCATCCCAGAACAACATAAAGAATTTTGCAATGGTTGTAGGGCACTGGAAAAGGGCTGTGGAGAATCCTGCCCGCCTTCATTGGAACCAGAGTTGGAATATCTGCATTCTCAGAGGGAAGATTTAAAGGCAGGTAAAGATAAGAACATCTTTACTGTGCAGGTGAACAAGCACTGGAACAGGCTGCCCAGAGAGGTGTGGAGTCTCCCTCACTGGAGGTATCCAGGATCCATTTGGACACAGCTCTGTGCCATGTGCTCTGGGATGGCCCAGCCTGCGCAGGGAGTTGGGCCAGAGGACCCAATGAGGTCCCTTCCATCCTGACCCGTTCTGTGACTCTGGTTGCGGATTATTGTGAATTTACTAACTGACAGACATGCTCTGTGCTGAAATTCATACTGAAAGGAAAAAAAATAGGCACTTGGATTCTGACAGTGGAAAAACCATTACAAACCTGTGTCTTGGCACAGGCCTTGCCATTCAAGTTCGCACATTTCTTTATGACTTTGAAATATCCTCTATACAGATGTATTTGCCTTCACAATTGCAGATGCGAAATTAAAATCTTCTTCTCCTTCCCTGGACGATCATTTTTTTTCTCTATGCACAGTTTATAGGAGCTCACTCTTTGATATTTTTTTAATAACTTGTGTTGTGTCTGGCACTTTGGGGAGTGCCTGTGACAGAAAGCACTTTATTACTTCTCTGTTTGAGTTCACTGCGGAGCACTCACCAGGCCTTATGAGTGAAAGGACAAATCTAGGCAGCAATTTAATCAAGCAGTGATTGAAAAATTAAAGGTGGCGGTGATTAATATGGATTTAAGACTTCCTTTATTTGAATGGATTTTAGCCAGAGAACACGGCAGTTGGGCTTTTTATGGTTTTTTTTCTCCTCTGAAAGAGAGAGACGATGAGACAGGAAACACAAAGGAAAGCTCTTTAGGAAGATAATTTCTCTCCTTTTAGTATTCAAATAAAAGCCAAGGGAAGAGGTTACACACAGTGCATATTATTATCCTTTGGTAAATAATCAAGTATCATTTCACTAATCACAAGAACACCTCTGTGTATAAGCAAAGATCCAGCCATAAAAAGTCCATTTGGACCAGCACCAGAAGGGAAAATTTCTGCCCAAGAAACAAATGAATGTTGACCCTGAATCATCAGCCTGGCTTATGAAGAAATATATACCTTTTATTAACCATGAGCATATACTAAACATATACAGAATAAGAGTGTTTTACATTTAAAACAGAGGAACCAAGATCTTTGAAAGCTGGTAAGAAATAATGAAGGAATAACCTGCTAGCCGGTCACACAAAATGAATCGATGTCCACATCTCTGTTTGGTTAAAGAAGGAGGGGTCTCTATAGCTACAGATATATATATGGAGATACAGACAGACACATATTGGAAAATTTGGACATGTATTCACTGGCCTTGCACCAATTGCAACATTAAAGAAGGTGGAACCGCCATGTTTTAAAACAGATTTCACATCAAGTCTCTGCATGGCAAAACATCTGCATCCTTCAGCTTAGACAGACTCCCAGAACTTTGATCAAACCATTTTGTATCGCCCCTGTTTACAAGTTACTACTGTAAACCTATAGAGTAAACTCATATTTACTCTGGCGCAAAACTGTTACGCTTAACTGATTGTAAACAACTTTGTGCATGCACTTCTAAACAGTTTATAATACTTTAAATCATCTGAGAAATAAGAACAAGCCAGGATAAGAATGGAAAATTTTCTTTTTCCTTAATCATGAATACTTTAAAAAATAAATCTTAGCCAAACTGACATAAACAGCGTATGATACCAGCCTTAATTTCTTCCCTGCAACAAGTACCTCCCGTCTAGGCATCCTTACAGAAACATCAGACACACCTCACCTTCCATAAAGTGTTGAAAAACTTAAATAGAAGACACAAAAAGCCACTGCAAACAAAGAAGATTATTTGTGGAAAATTAACCTTGTTATAATAAAAGCCTTGTCTGAAAAAGGATTACCAGAGCTTGCACTTCAACTAATAGACTTATTTTTCCCAAAAGATGTATTTTTTCCCCTTTTCCTATTTTCATGCTTGGCCAGAAGAGGTGATTCATATTTTCCCCAGCTGTCTCTTGTCCCCATACAAAAAAGAACATCATCATAAGAAGTTACTTGAAAAGAACTCTAAAGTCCATAATCAAAGCACTTAGATTAATAAAAAGTAAAGTTACCTACTAAATGGTTCTGAAGAGAAGTATGTTTGTTTGCAACAATGATGATTTTTGCTAGCTAACTCTTATATAACAGTGTGGTTCCCAAAGGGTTCACATAATTTAAGATATCTGAAAGAGTGCAGGAAGGTGGATACCTGATCTTCCAATCCCACATGCCCCTAGGCACAAGTATAATTGCATTAGAAAGTAGCTCTGCCAAAAATGAAAACAATTAAAGTACAATCATTTATTTCTGTTTGCAGTTAAGAAGGGTGGTTTGATTTTTCATGCAATATAAATATAAAATAAAACAATGCAATGAACACTGCTTGAAAATACAGTAATGAAATACTGCCATGTCACATGCGCACTGGAGACACTGCAGAGTCAGAACCAAAGCTTTGCCAATTCTTTGGCAAGAGAGCTCCCAATTTGATCAGTGTTCTTCAACCTCTTGGTTAAAACTGTTTAATCAACACTTTTAACATTGAGAAAAGCTGTGAGTTGAAATTCAGGAGGAACACAGACACAGGTAAAAATTCTCTGAATATGCTGGGGTTTCTCCTCTCTTCCACACCCAAGTGTCCAGTGAGAGGCTCAAGCAAAACAACATCTGTTTGTGCTGCTCATGGTTAGTCAGAACAACTCCAAAAGGCAAGACTCAAATACACAACTTCATCATACAAAGGATTCTGATAGCCTGGGAAGATGGGGGCCAAGGCAAACACAGTCACTGTCTAAAGAATAAAAAATATAAAGAACAATCTGGGCTACATGAGCAGAGAAGTACTAAACACAGCAATGTCTAGGATTCCTTTTGAGTCCTTTAGCCCAAAGAAATCTCCCAGGCCAATGTTTTCCACAGTAGCATCAAGTTTTGTGCAGTATCAATGCTTTCCAGTTTCATAAACACCACGCAGTTTAGCTGATGTCCAGGATGCCTCACACGATCAGCATCTCTGAAAATCTTAGGAAATGTTTGCCTCCTAATACAAGGCACTTCTGAAAATGCTGGACTGTTTTTATGTCAATCTCTCTATATGCAAATTGAGAACGAAAATACTCTCCCAGCATGAAGGATAAAAGCTTGCTGATTTGGTTTAGAGAGAACCACAAACAGTTACAAGGAAACCCAAGGTCTTACTACTGCCGCTGAAAAAATGTAACTGCCTTAGAAGTATGCAGTGGCGACTTGCCAGCAAGTGTAGTAATTTCTTTTTGCTGCTGAATCACAAAGACTTGCAAAACTTCTAGGATGCCTAATTTCTTGGCAAATCACTTGAACCAGCTACCTATAGAGCATTAGCTCACAGCTTCTGACATGCAGGAACTCCACAAGTCTGCTGTCACACAGAGCTACAGACTTCACATTAAAGCACTGCAGAGCATTACCCCTTTACTTTTCTGTAGTAAACTTTCACTTTTAATGAGATTTCTTTTAACCACTGCTTCTTCCTCCTCCTTCCACCTTTGCCTTGCAGGACAGCAAGCCTGGGCAGCACAGATTGCCTGACATGATGCTTTAGGTGTTGCTCCTACTGCTCCATTACACAGCAGAGTTTACTGTGCCCATGCTGGGTCTGCCAACCCAGCAGCAACTCCACCGCTCTTCAGCACAGCCCTGCCAAGAGCTGATGTGTCCCCCCTGCCTTCTCTTGCCATTCTTCCTGCTTTGCTCAAAACAAGTCTTCTGTCCCTGCTGCCCAACAACCTGTCCCTGCCTCATGGCTCAAGGAGGAGCCACGTTGTTCATTCCCAGCCCAGCAGCTCCCATTACTGCCCCAGTAAGAAAAACCACATCTAATGCACGGCACAGGCTGTTACCGTCACTCCCTTTCTCTCACAAAGCAGGCACTGCCAATACCAGGCTGCTGCGCTTCATGTATCGTTCAGTAGTTCCTAATGTGCAAACCTCTCTGCTGCAGCTCTTTTCTCTGCATTAAAGTTATCTTTGGGGCAAAAACGTGTCTGTACCACCTCTGCTTGAAACATCAAAACTACACCTGAATTTCAATGTGGCTGTTGGCTTCTTAAATATACCATAAAAACAAAAGTACCAGCAGTGTTCCCACGACTACAAGGTCCAGGAGGGGACAGAGCCATAGCAGGTCACAAGCTCTCTCATAGGAAAGCTGTGGTTTATACTGCCTGCCACTTAATTCTGCTAAAAAATCAAAACCCTTTATAAAAGCCCTAAGCCTCAAAGTCTTTGCTGTCAAGATACACAGGGCAAAGGAGAGAGAAATGCACTTCCAGCAGCAGGTTCTGTGTTTTTCCAAAGGAACAATGGCATCATGCAGAGCTACTGCATGACTATCCTGCACACAAAGATCATCATGAACTATTTTTAGCCTTTTGTAAAGCCTCATTTTACTTTTGGACACTTGCTAACTGCTGTTTTCTACCTGCCTGTTCTTCCCCAGCCAAACAGCACACAACCTTTATGTCTACATGCCCAGAGTCTTCCCTTTCCCTTCAACTGCAGAAGCCTGGAGCTTCCTCCTGTTCTTCATTCAACCCCTCTTTCACATCTCTTCTTCAAATACATTTTCTCCAAAAGCCCTGTGTGTTCCATCTCTCTCCTCCCAGCTGCAGCAGATAATTTCAGGTTGTGGGTGATGAGAAAATGGGATCTTTGCAAAGTCCTCTCTCACCCCTACACCACACCTTTAAATTTCCATCACTCCAGGGCGAGCACACAGTATATTAAACTATTCAGTATTTATTCACCATAAATAATACCACATCTCTTACCAGCTCCTATCAGAAAGTCATATCTGGCTAGGATCAATTTCCTCTGGTGCTGAGTTGGACTGACTAGTGGTTAATACAGGAGCTCTTCCAGACACCAGAATCTAGTAGCACCAGCACCACTCTGTAGACCTTAGACCACACAGACCCACTGACACTGCCTTCTTGTGCCATCCTGTTGCTGAGGCAGGGCCAAATTAAAGGAGATTCCTGCTGGAGATCCATGGATCAGAAAGCACTAGCAGCTGAAAGAGCGAAGGTATAAACAGACAAAGGACCCTCTAAAACAGCCCACTGCTTCTACTCCTTCCTGATTCAACCAGTAATGACTAGAAACTGGTGTGCTTTCAGCAGTGCAAAGCTCCAAATTACTCTTCTTCAATCTTTTCATCTGCCCTGGTTCAATCTCCCCTCACCCTTTCCTTTATAATTGTAAAGCTGGACCATTTTGGCTTGCACTTGGCTTTAATATTGATGGGCTTGTTGATGGCAGCTGAGGACAAGAAGCAAGGCTCTTCCCAAGCTAAGGCAATTTTTCTGTTTCTGCCTCCTGTTGTACAGCCTGTTTCACATTTTCCCTGCAGCAAGTAACTGTAAGAAATGTTCACACAACAACAGGGTGGGATAAAAACCAACACGAAAAAGTAACACAACACCTATTTCTACACTAATGAAACAATTACTAACTAATCGGAACCAAGCAAACCAAGCATGATGCAAATGCAGGGAAACATTTCCTAATAAAGCTTGCTGCTCACTCAAGTGGCAAAGAGATGTGTGGCTTTGGAAGGGTAAAACAAACATTTACAGTAGGTTGTAACAGGGCTCACTGGTTTATGAGGTTTTGCCCTTGTCTGGACACTTCCAATTCAGGTCATAGTTACAGTTCAGTTTTATGTCCAGAATGCAAGAGCTCACTGCCTTCTTTCCTCCTCAGTAACCAAACAAATTCAAGTGGGGGGAGCCAGACAAGAGCCTAACAAACAGCCTAACTCTCTTCCCCAAGCTCTCTTGCCTTCAAAGGGTTGAGGCAGGCCTTCCAGCTGCTATAGTAAACTATGATGGGACACAGCTGCCCCAAGGCACACAAATGCTGCAGGGTTGTGCTACTCCTTAGAATAGAGCTTTTCCTTCTTATCTTTGCTTAAACCATACATATTTCAAGAAGGAACCTCAAGTGAAAACTCTACTGGACAAGAGTTTTTTAAAAACAGTGAAGTCATGTAAATTGCCACAAGTGACAAGGTAGAACAAGAGGAAATGGCCTCAAGCAGCACCAGAAGAAATTTAGATTGGACATTAGAAAAAATTTCTTCATTGAAAGAAATTTTCAAGCAATATCAAGCACTGCCCATGAAATGGTTAAGTCACCATCCCTGAAGATTTTATATATAAAACCTGGTGCTTAGGTACATGGTTTAGTGGTGGACTTGAAGATCTAAAGAGTCTTTTCCAAACTAAATGATTCTATGAAAGCCATATACACTTGCATGAGGCATAGCAGTATTTGAGAGGCTGACTCTACTCCACAGAGCTGTTCCAGGCATGGGAATGAGCAGATGGGAAGAGTTTGACCCTTTGGACCCACTGAGCTTTGTTCAATACTGAGCATGCAGAAAAGCTGATTTCTTTGCTGGCAGCCATTCTACACCTGAAGGACGGAGATGCCACCCAAAAAGGTCCACAGGAAAGAAAAAGTGTACTGCTTTATAGGCAGATGGTCTAAGCCTGGGACTGGGTCTAGGCTGAGCATATGGTCCCCATTACACATGTAAGAACCAGAGACTACCTACAGGGAGAAAGGTGACTTAAGGCAGACTAAGAATATCTAAATGCCACTGAGTTATTTTGTGCCCCGTGGAGGCAGAGTTCATTTTAGGCAATTATCTCATGTGCTCCCCACCAACTGCTCTCCTCAAGATGATAGGCTACAGTCCATACTAATAAAGACAATGAAAATTATCTGGACACTGGAATGATTCCAGGAATAAATTCCCACCTCCCCAAAAGCTGGAACAATCTAGCAAAGAAGGGTATCACACTGCACATATGGCATGCCAGGAGGGGAGAGCTGGAGTCAATCTACTTCATCACCTACAAAAGATAAAAGCAAAGAAGCAAGAAGAAGCTTGTTAGAAACACACAAAAGAACATTTCACGTTGTTTAGGATAATCAATTGGGCAGTGCAGGTATGAGGTCAGCAGTGTCTTCGTAACCCCTCTTTCCCCTAAAAAGAACTATCATTTTTGGACAGTAAGAAAAGTTACCAGTTCCTTCAAGCATAGACTGAAATACAGATACAAGTCTGATTCTTAAGAGGAGTTTTGTTTCTGTTGCTAATGGATACTAAGTGACACACACTGCTTCTCTAACCAGATCAGAATTCTTAACATCAGACAAGGTTCCAGATCTCTATAGCTCTTTTTGCCTCTACCAGGCTTTAAGAAAGTTACAACACCTCTGGCTCTGCCTGAGCACGTATGTGCAAGTGAAAACAAGAGGAGATGGTACCCCTGAAACTGGAAGATGTGTGACAAAAGACAAATTAACTTGCTTTGCAGCAAATTGGCCAATTTCCTTTTCCACCATGTCTGAACCCCTTAATGCCAGGAGAACAGCAAGAGCACACAGAGATCATCCCAGGCTTAGTGGCAGGAGGAAGTCAATGTCCATGTTCTGTCCTGGCCAGCCACAGGGAGCCACGAGAGGCAGTGCAACAGCCAGCAGGTGAGTGTCCACGGGGCTCTGGAATCAGCACTCACCTTGGACCAGAGCTCACTTCCACCAGCTGCTCTGCAATCATGGGACATCTTGCTCACATTTACTTTTCTGAGCTATTCTGCATCCTTACATGCCCAGACTTCTGAGTATAATTCTTACCACCATTACCTTCTACTTATATATATCAACTCCCATTCCTAGAGCCCTGCAATCATGGGAGAAACACAGCTTAGGATCTGAGCTTCATCTAAATTTAATCTGTTCTGAAGAGGGGTCCTAGCAAGTACCACAGGTTTGTTTTACTGATTTTCCATTGCATCTCCAGGTATACACAAAGATGCCTCAGTGGAAACTGTAATCTAGTACTCCCCTAAGCCTTGACATATAAAATTCAGTGCTTCATAATTCATGTGCCTTTTTCCCAGAAACCCCCATCTCTGCATTTTTCTTTAAAAAACCCTAACATGGAAAAGGAATACATTTAACTGGATCATGCCTAGTTCTGTGAGTTTGGTACTAAGTCTTAAGGGAGAATAGCTTGTTCATTTTTTTTCCTGAGCGTAAGTTACATTAAATATGCTGGACCTGTTCAGGCTTCTGCTAAGATGCCTCTGTAAAACTGAAATTCACTTCTCTTTTGAATGGTTGGAAATGTTCATGAAGTGTAAATCATCTCCCTTCATCACTGACCCCACAAACCCCATATATTATATAAACATATGCATATTAAAATTATACATAACTTAAAGTAAGTGGCAACTGCCTTTGAGACACTGGGCAGGTAAATTATAGACTCAAAGACTGAGGAAAAAGTCTGGAGACCATTAGTTATATGGTGCAATAAACATCAAAACCAGAATAAATTAAAACTGAGGTAATTTTAAAAACTGGATACTGTCCAATTTCTCTGCAAGAAAATCAAATAGAACAAGGGCACTGGAACAGTGTCCCAGTGGGAACTGAAATCAGAAGAGGTTTGGACACAGAATCTGCATTTATTTTATTATTTTGTTGGCACTTACCCTGTCAATGTAACTTGGCTTTCTGCCTCTTCATATCAGAACAGCACAACTTTACAACCCTACTGCTTTGTCCTGTCTCCAGGGATCCCTTGCAAACATTTACACCCTCCTGAGATCTCAAAGAACACAGAAACTTAGGGCATGCAGCCTCTAGAGGTGACAAAGGTAACAAAAAAGAAAAATGCAAACCTTTGGTAACACTGATCATGTCTTTTGCTGAACTCTTTAATATTTCCAAGCAAATGCAGAAACTAATTGAATTGATTTAACGTGTAATATGCAATCTTGTGCATACCTCATGCTGAGTGTAGGGTCCTGAAGCAAATGGGATGGATGGCATTTAGACCAGGGCACCCTGGCCAGCCCTCCAGTGATGCCCACTGCAGGCACTGAGCTACAAGGGCTTAACTGGTCCTTGAGCACTGAACACTGTTTTGAATTCCTCTGTCCTCACAGGATTTGCTTGATACTTAACCCTGCACACTTGTATTAATTTTGCTGATTTTTGTGCTTGAGTTGCTGGGGGAATTACTGAGCGTAAGGTCAAAGCTGTTTCACATTTTGCAGTATAAGGTGCTTTATCCCTTTCCACCTTGCCCTTTAATACTGCCATGTGGCAGAAGGCAGGGATGGGGATAAGGATTAACTTTATTTAATGTGTGAAAAGGTCCCAAACCTTATTTTTATAGACAGTTCTGCAAAACAGACCAAAGGACTTTTAAAATAAAAGAGTCAGGCTTTGTTAAAAATATAAGATAGAATAGTTAGCATTTAAGCAACAGAAAAAATTTTTAAAAGACCACTGTAAATGGAAAAGAAATGAAGATGGGTTAAAAGCAATGTTGCCTTCACCCATGGTCTCCCTAGAAGCATGTCCTTGTCCTCAAACTTTATTCCTGCCATCAGTCACTTTCTGCAGCAAACAGTGCCCGCTTTGTAAGAAGTCCTTAAGGAACACAGTCTTTAGGAAGTTTTCTCTGTTCCCTGAGATGCTGCTCTCAGTTCCTTGCAGTGCTTCTCCTGCATCCCATACTCAGTGTCTCCCAAAGCCCCTCCCCTTGCTCCTTCTCAGCTGGTGTCCAGGGAATGTGTGATTTCTCTCCCATGCTCAAGGGTTTCCCCTGATTCAACCACACCATTTACAGGAACATGAGTGAAATAGTTGAGACTAAACAGGTCATACATACAGCCTGTCAAAAAGCATGATTTACAGACTGTTATCCTGAGAAATTAATAGAAAGTCTCAAATGCTTCATTCTAACAATTGTCAAAAGTCTGCTATGCAGCAGGCAGAATTCAGGGGTGGGTTTCTCTGCAAGCAGAAAGAGTGAAAATTCAAATAAATGTCATCCATGGGATCCAAATATACTATCATCTGATGCCTTCATTTTCAATGATACTTATAGCATATGACAACTCTATTCCTGAATGAGCACTGCTTGGGCTTTACCTCTATGACCTTCTCCTCTAGTTTAATAACTCTACAATTTATGGCAAAAGAAGGTTGTGATGCTGGCAACCAGCATGGAAACTTAAAAGCCCAGTGCTGAGCCCTGCTACCAGATATCCTGGCCCAGAGTTGCTGAGGGACTCTGCTAACTACCTCTGTCCAGCACATGGAGGTCACAGACTGTGACGGTCACAGCCAGCAGCCGATGCAACTTCATGGGACTCAAAATGCAACCTCACTTAGAAACCTTTCTCTTCTTACAAGGCCAAGGAGGAGAGAGGAACAAGCCTTTGCTGTGTGTCTCACTATGCAAAAAGCATTAAATGAGATAATAAAAAAAAGCTGAGAAGCCTTTTCTGTGAAAATTATGCCATTTCTGCAATGTGGTTGCTTTTACGAGCTGCATGGCACCTTTGATTCACAAAAGCATTTAAGCAGAGGCAAGGGTCCCGACTGAAGTGGTAAGAGAAACAAGTGAGAATGCTTAAATCTCAGCAGTATCTTTATTCCAAACTGCCAGGGGAAGAAGGGAGAACTGTGAAGCACAGTGCTAGGCTCAGGCTAGCAGGAAACCCTACTGTCTGACCGGGCAAGAGAACCTGTTTACTTTAGGTATTATATTTTCTTCATGTTAGATCTGTATGTAATACTTTGGGTAGGTTAGCATACACAATGCAAAACCACTTTTCTCCTCATCTGCAGATTCAGTGAAGCTTATAAAGGATCTCATAAAAGTAATTTTAAATATTCATGCAGTGTTCATCAACCATGTGTCCCAGTAAACCTACAAGGACAAGTTTGGGCTTTTTAGGCTACTCTTCAAAAACTGTACTCTTGCATGCAAGCATTCACCTCTGTGCTGCAATGACAGCATATGCTGCTGCTTGCAACATTAAACACGATTCAAAGGAATAATCTTCGTGCTACTAACACAGCAGCACACACACTGTTGAACACCTTATCCCTTCTCCTAGAGCTAAGTGGAAAACAGACCTCTGTTATTCTCTTCCCTGAAGCACCTTTTCAAACAGCATCATTTTAACACCATCTCCCCTTTTGTGCATCTCATCCAAAAAACACCCTGCAAAGATATTCCCTGACTCCTAACAAGACTTATTTTGTCAAGTCTTCATTTTCTGCTGAGAGCTGGAAATGTCAACATTGTCCTGCATCTTATCTCTTGTGCCTTGCTGTAAGGAGAAAAGTATCTCCCTTGTGGACAGAATTACATATTCTCAGCCTGACAGCAACAGATATCACTGTGCTGCATTGAGTAAATTACATCAACTTGAACTAGACAAGAGATGTATCCTGAAATATGAAAAAAGGCAGCCACATCTTTAGACTTTTTCAAAAAACATTCCCCTTACATCACAGTAGGAACACACAGAAAGAAGACAGAAAATTCAACAGGATGTCAACTAGGAACAATGATTTGGATCTTCTGTTTTGCATTGGACCTGCTGCTAGATAACAGTTGTCCAAAAACTACTTCAGCCCAGAGTTTCACAGTCTTATATGCCTGGGGTTTAAAATTTTCATTTCATTTTGACATATCTTTACCATTTTCCTGCTGATTTCTTTTCCACCAGGTCCTGCCATCCTCTGTGGCCCGATCTGAAACCTACTGAAGTCTGTCTATTGATATCAGAAGGCTTTATTAATCAATGAGATGCTGGGGGTGAGGAAACAGCCCACGCAATGTAATACATGGAAACATTTTACTGAACTGTCCATGCACAAAATACAGAACAAAAATACCTAGCAAGCTGTTTCATATACTCTATGAAACTATATGAAACCTCTTCAACTATACTAAAGTCAATTCTTCTCAATTTGTATCCTTAATATCAGATAATTCTTGTTCTTCATAAAGATTTGATAATAAAATCAGTAACTTATCAGAAAAAAAAATCCCAATAATTACAAAAAAGAAGCATTTTAAATTGAGAGAAACCACAACCAGACAGATTTCAGAAACAGCTGACTACCTCTTTGGTCTCAGCCTCTGTTTTTCTACTCTCCTCAGTCTTGTATAACAAGATTTAAAGGTGCATTTGGCATTAACTGCTCCATCAGGTCTTATCTGCAGATGAAAATCTGCTCTTGAGACAGATATTACCAATGTTTAATTCACTATGGAGGAACAGCATCCAGGTATTTTGTGACTGTTAAAAAGTGTGTGGATAAAGCTTGTCATTTCCAACAGCTCATGTTAAAAACAGTAACTGCACCATTTTCTCTACATCTTCAAAAATACTTGTCTTGTAAAGGAAAGAAAATAATGTCCTTTCTCTCCTCAATAGCCCCATACCAGGAAAAGAATAGAGAAAAAGAATTTTGAAAGAGTGTTTAAACATTCAGTCAAAATTAATAAGCAGGTTTCATATGATAAGGAACATTAATGTCAAGGGCTATTCTGTCTAAATATTCTTGTTCTAACAAAATCACAATTGATTTAATAAGCATTGCTTTAGTACAAGGGACAGCAAGAGGTCAGCCAAACACACTCCTAAGGAAAGCACAAATGGTCTGGATAAATGAGATTAATGTTTACTCTTAAAGCAATCAAATGAACTAAGACACCATCACAGTCCAATTTGATTCAATCTTTCATCAAATACAAAGAAGTTCAACTCAGGCCCAGGACATTTTTTAGCACTTCAATAAGTTTTCTGATTATTTAAAAAGATGGTACTTCAGGGTTTTCAGTCTGGTTACGATAGCAGCTGTTCCAATGACCAGAAGCTTCAAATAATCTGTTTTCTTAATAACCCCATCCCTTTCCAACATAGCATACTGGGGCTGTCACTCATCCCTACCACCCTACCAAATGGATGTAGGAAAAAAAAGAAAAAGGAGTAATTAAAACGAATGTAAAATATTATAATGCAAGTAATAAAAAAACACACGCTTCCCTTTTTTATTCCTCCCCCAAAAACAGAATCTGAAATTTGCCTGATTGCTTTGTTTTACACTCTCATCACTGATGACTCTGGGCCTGCACAGATCTGGCAATAATGCTATGAATTAGCAGTCTGTGCCTATACCAAACTGGAGCTGAGTTGTAGAGACATAAAATAAAGCTGTTCTGGGATATTTTCAATAATACAGTATTGTGGCAGCAAGGAAAACTTCTGTGAAATTTAGCAGACTGACTTACCAAGGAAATTTTTTTGGGGACAAATTGTAATTCTCCTTTTGCAAACTCCAGCACTGCCCATCCAAGTCTCTAGGATCTGTGATGAGGTGTTTGTGGGCTTGTGGCTATGTGATCTGTTCCCAAACCATAGGACACAAACAGGAATCAGGATGACCATCTTTTCCTCTCGAGAAAACTGAATATTGCCTGAACTGCTCCTAACCATCTGCCTCTGCATAGGGCCTGAAATGGAATCAAAAGCTATTTGCAGTCACTGCTGCTACCACTGCCACATGGTACCCCATAATCTCTGCTTTTGGTATCCCAGCAAGCTCAGTATGCAAAACCCCAGGCTAAATTGTTAGTACAGTGGGATGCAATGAGAGAATATTGAAGATTACGAAAGGATATTTCAGGAGCAGCTCCTGACCCTTGAAAGGCAGAATTAGGTTTGAGGAGAAGGTTGGTTGTGTTGACAGGGATGAACAGCAGGATGGAGACAGCTGCTGCACACTGAAGTAGCTGCCTAGGCAATGTGATACAGAAAAATGAGTGTACTGTGATGGGGCATAGACAAGGTCTGAATAGGGGAAGTCCCAGAATTTACAGATAAAGCAGCTGACTCCTCTGCTGCTCTGAAAGGAGTCTTTGTTCCTTCTCCAGCCTCAGGAGAAGTCAGGAGCTGTAGGAAATAGTATGTCAGCGTCCTCTGGAGGCTCACTTGCCCAGATTCTCACTCATCTATGATTAACCAGTCTAGCACTAGCAAGACAATGCCTGTACTCTGCAAAAAGGAGTCTACAAGACAATTATTTTGAATTGTCATTGAATTATCATTCAATGACCGTAGGCAGACCTAACCCAGCCCAGTGCCTTCTTTAAGAGAGCAGGAGTTGTATACTCTCTTGGTTTGCCAACAAGGACATTGCACCAAGATCAATAGCAAACACTGCACTCTTCACAACACAAATCAAATCTTTTGTAGTCCTTGGCCCCAAGACTACAAAATTTGCAGATTTGCAACTCCCCTCCCATAAGTGCAAGCAAACCCGAGAGTGTGTAGTGATAATATCTGAAAAACTACTCTTTGTAGCAGTTCTATTGTGCAAATTACGTATCTGCATGGAAAAATAAAACAAAAAAAGTACCATTACCCCACTCCCATCAGAACTGCTGTGGAAAAATATCCAAGAGCATACACTTACAGTACAACTGAATGACTGAATGTATAATGTCAGGTAATAACCTCTCCAATTGTGAGTTATTTATATGTAAAGTTGCCACAGTAAAGCACCACATTATTTCTGCTCTATTTCAGCACTCACCAGCTAATGCAGAGGTGACAGCATCAGAACAAGTATCTGAAGAGAGCAGGACTGAGGGAAGCAAAGTTCATATCACTTGGTGTTTGGAGAAAAGCCCTTGCCTCAGCCAAAACACAAGTGAACCAGGGCTGAATTATGACACTGTGTACAAGTTCTTTGAAATTAAATGGTTCTGCCACAAATATTTAGTTGGTCAGATGATTACAGGCTTTGAAAGGACATTGTTATATGAGAAGAGAACAGTCCATCAATTCTAGGAAAAGGAGAGGTATTATGGGGGAAAACACAAAGAATTATGCAAACCTCGTGGGCTGAAGGTTTTCAGGGAACACTGAGTTACAACTTAGTCATATTCATGTCCTTGGGAAACATTCCATTCAACTAGGAAATCTCTCTAAGCAGTACCTATTACCACGGATAAAGGGGAAAGTATACCCTTTAAATAAAAAAGGCCATTGGTTTTACCCTTCTTGAATGCTTTTCCTATATTGCCATTACAATGAGAAAGCACAACAGCTTTCCCACTGTAAAGCTGCTCAGTCCTGTCAGTATCTTTTAAAGGGAAGAGAGACTGGATACAAAAATACAGTGAATACAAATTAAACTCAGGCTCCTATAGAGTTTTTAGGCATATACTGATAGGAAATACCATTAAATGGGAGTGTTTTATAAAAGATAATGTAATAGGAACAGAGTAAATAAAGGAACTGTTTATTATCAAATCTGCTTTTTCTCTCTCCTATGAAAGAAATACTGCATTGTCTCTCTCTTCCAAATGAAACTGCCACCACAGAATTCCCTTTCTTAAAAGGATTTTTCCCCATCAAGCTTTTCTGATGGGTGTCCTTGAAATGTTGCAGAGGCAAACAACTGCAGCACTAAAATGATCACTTGGCAGCTTGCTGATGTTTGCTGAATCTCTGAGCCAGCTCCTGCTTTGTTTTCTTCTCCCTCTTACAGTGATCTCATATAGCATAGGTATCTCAGAGACTGACATAAAACTGCAGTTCCAAGGGTTTGTTTTTTCCCTCAAGAGAAAGAGGGGTATTTGCTTGAGATAAACTTAAATGCTCCACCCAGCCCATCTCCACTGCAGTTCCAGGTGTGAAAGCACGAGCACTTGCATAGCAGAAGGTTAGGAAACTCCATCTTTGTTTCATACTAAGGGGACGTCTAGGATTCAGATGTTCCAGAAATCTGGAGTTCTCCTCTTTCCCTTGCACTGCACAAGCTCTGACAGTGTAAACTGGGAAAGAAAAATCATTTGTATTCCTTAAAAGAAAGAAGCACAAAAGCCTTTGCGTCATATTCTTCACAGCAGCTATGGTTAGGCCTTATAGAAAACTGAGGCACTCTTAATTGCTCACAGGTATTTATCAGGAAATTGTTTTGCCCTTGAAAAGATGTTAATCTGCTTATGCTATTCAACTGCTCCCTGAATTTACAATGAGCTTACAACAACAACAAAAAAGTCTCTTTGACTCTTCACAATTCAACTGTAAGCAACAACTGACCAAGACAAAACAGTGCTGGAAAATCTATCAAATGCGATCAACTTATCTACTTGCCTAGTTCCATCCTCCTACTGGACAACAGAAAATACAACTTCACTCTTCAGAAACCAGCCAGCCAGCATGGCATACACCAGCCCTTACCAGGTACTCCTAGACCTAGCAAATACATAGGCAGCAAAGAGAATGGGGAGCCCACATCAGTGTCTTGCTGTGTTTTCACCAGTGGAGCTTTCAGGACCATCAGGCCCATGTCTTTCTGTTTCCACTGTCAAAGAGGCAATGCAGACACTGAAACAGAAATGGTCCTAAGCAGGTTCTGAATACATGACAGCATATGTGGCACAATATACAAGTTTTATCTGCCCTTGTTAAGGATGACATACGTAACTTGGTGTGGATATAAACTTTAACCAATAAAACTTGTGGCCATAAACTTTTGCTAATAAAATCCTTCTATGCTATACTGACAAATATTTTCTCTTTCTCTAATTATATAGAAATACAGTAATATGATGAGCAGGTAGAATAAGACATTAGGCTAGGCCAGTGTGAGATGTTTCTACCTGTGGTACATCACAAGATATAAACCCGTCCAAATCTGACTGGCAGTAATTTAGGAAGGCTTAAAACTTATCATGGCCAACAGATCTATGATTATCACAGAGGAGTTATTGCCTGCTGTGTAATTAGTTTGCTCTCACTGAGCTAGCCCATGGCTTATAGGCATTTTGCAGTGTTGTAAAACACCCTGGAGAAGGATGACTAGTGCAGATGGAAAAGCACTCTCCATTGCAACACATGGGCTGGGAGAGCTCCCTTAGCCCTCTGTGCCTAATGTCTTCAGAGCTGAAGAACCTGGTTTGCATCCTGCTGCCTCCACTTGGTGTTTTATGTGCACAGCTGGCTAATGACCATGTTGTATTATGTATAAAACCATTTACTGTGATATGCTCACACTGTTAATATGCTGTAGAGTATTTTTGCTTTGTTTAAGGGGCAACTCTGGGAAACATTAATGCTGGATGGTTCAAAAACAAGGGTAATTCCAGTCCAGACTGCAAGAAGAAATCCACAAAGTGGCCAAACATTTCCATCTGCTCAGTGAACAAAGAGTCTTTCATGCCTCAATTTATGCCTTCTGCTGTCACCAGTGAGTAAGGAATTTTCCTGGCATTTGTAAGGGGCCATGTTGCAGAATGCTGCTTAGCAGTGCCTCCCTTTGGTGGCCTCTATGCTCCTTGTCCCACAATCTCTGCATGAGGCTTCCAGGCTGTTTGGACTTGCTCTAGCCCCTTTGCGAGTCACCCCAGAGATGGTGCTGCTCCACTGCACCAAACGAAAGCAGTGGTCAGAAGGTTTGAATTAGGTTGTGAGAGTTTGATTCTAACCATTTCACTCTCCTCTCAGATCAACAACTTATCACACCCTTCTTGAAAGTGTAAAACAGCAAGAAAACCTTTGCTTCAGTCTGTCCCATACAATTTACCTCTGGAATTTCCATGTCCTAAGAGGATGACTGCTCTGGATAAAAGCAATTATTTCCAGACCGTTAACATAGGCTGGTTACCTTCTCACTGCAACTTCTAATTAAATCCAGGTTTTCTCCCCACTTATTTTACTGGTTTTTTACTTTCACTGATGCATCTCTAGAGTGCCTTGAAAGTATTGAAAAGTTTCACAAAAGCACCTTAGAGAAGGCTCCTAGTGACCTTATTTCTTAAGATTTAAAAAGAAGGTTGGTACTGAAGACATATGGGTCTGCCAGTATACAAATGCAACACAGTTTTCTTGCTCACACTTAATTTCTGGGTGGGAGCTCCAGGCCATTGCACTGATAGGATGAAGCAACACAAAATGAACTGCATTTAGTAAAATTTCCTGGCTATTTCCTCGCCTTCCCCTTACCCATATTCCTTCTCAGCAGGATTGTTTTCCAGGACAACAGGAGTGATGGAGGAGCTCTAACTCCCTGGAGTGGCCAATCTGCTACACCACTGATATCAGAAAGATGACTCAGCCCACCTCACTGCTTATTTTCTGTGTCCAGAGGGCTTCTGAACTTTGCCTCAGTTGCTGCTGAGGGATACTGGATCTTGCACCACAATATGGAAACACACTGCACCGGGGGACTAACATCAAGGCTTAGTTTACGTGAAATGTCTAAGCCCCTTATTCACATTTTCATGAACAAGAGATGCCCAGGTACTCCTACCAACCTTCTCACCTGCTGCTTTCCTGCATCCTCAATGCCTTTGCAGAATTGACAAGGTCAATGATTGACTGTAATAATCACAGAATTTTAAAGGTTGGAATGGACCTTAAACATTCAGTTCCATCCGCCCTGCAATAGGCAGGAACACTTACCACTAGACCAGGTTGCTACATGCCTTCTCTAATCTGGACTCAAACAATGCCAAGGATGGGGCATCCAAAACCTTTCTGGGCAACCTGTTCCAGTGCCTCACCACCCTTACCTAGCCTAAATTTCTCCTCCTTCAGTTTGAACCCATAACTCCTTATCACTACAGTTCCTAACAAGGGATCCCTCTCCAGCTTCCTTGCAGGCCCCCTTCAGATATTGGAACATTGCTGTGAGGTCTCCACTCAACCTTCTCTTCTCCAAGAAGAGCCCCAACTTCCTCAGCCTGAGAACTTCAATGTGCTGCACATGAAGGCTACTCAACAGTTTCAGTTCATTCAGAAGGGAGTCACCTCTAAATGTTTCTGCAGAGATAGATAGATTAGATAGATATACATATACACACATACCCCCTCAGATCCCTGGATTTGTGCTGCCTTCCAGATAATTACGCTCTGCTTGGATTAATTTGTTCAATATTTTTTCCTATTGGCTTGGGCTGCTGGTAGATCCACTTTGTTCTTGAAAAAGATGAAGGTAATACTCTATATAGTTCTGCAGAAGCAGGAGTGGGTTTACAGACCTGAGTCCCACAGAATGCAGCGGGAGATACAGCACCCTGCAGTCTGAATCACTGGTTTACAGGTCTGCCACAAAGACAACTTTCTCAGGAAGCTGCAAACAGAGAATGAATGTCTGGCTTGTGTTAATCCTTATCAGGGGAAGACAGGCTTAAATGAGTTTGTTTACAACAGTGTTCAAGTTTGCTAAAGTATTTTAATAAGTAGGTAAAAAGAAAATGCTGTCAGAAATCTAGT
Source organism: Zonotrichia leucophrys gambelii (assembly GCF_028769735.1). Taxonomy (NCBI): domain Eukaryota; kingdom Metazoa; phylum Chordata; class Aves; order Passeriformes; family Passerellidae; genus Zonotrichia; species Zonotrichia leucophrys. The sequence continues at coordinate 40,234,197 of NC_088175.1, read as the reverse complement.
TTTTCTTTGATGGAGGAGGAGGAGAAAATCTAAATTAAAATAGGTATGTTTTTATACACAGAATATAACAGAATGTGAAGAGTTGTGATATTTTTCTATGAATAACAGTCAGAGAAGCAGGCTACACGTTATGATGTTACTCTGCCTCTGAGGGTAGTAGAATCAAGTGGAAGCTTGTTAATTTTTTTTTTTTGGTGGTGCATGCAATTTTTCCATGGAGTTTCCTCACTGACTGATTCTAACCTATATAGGAATCACTATGAGGTTGCACCCATAATCAGGACACAAACTGCATTACAGACGAAAGAAGTTAGCAGACAACAGGTAAGATCTAGTGGGTGGATACAGTACTTGTTTTTGATGTATATTTTGTATCTCTCATTATACTTATACACACTGCACACTTACATGGACTTTCAGGCTGTGACAATTCCTCCCTAAAGAAATGAAGATCAATACTTCAGTTAAAAGTAAACCCTATTTATAGATTTTTCAGGAGAATTTAAAGCTATTTTTCTTTGCAATATTTTATTAATGGAAGCATTCTCGTGATGCAGTTGAATTTCTTGGCTCTATGTTTTACTGTCTCGCCTATGTGAAAGTGGACATTGCTTGTACATTGATTAATGAATGGAAAGCTTCTCCAGTTGCACTGCTGTGTAACCAAGCACTTCTCTTTACTCCCTACTGATGATCCCCAAAGGTCCCCTCAGTAATTCACAAACAGACTTCCTACACCGACATTGCCCGCACTGGGCTCCTTCCTCTCTCTTCCATCGGCCCTTAAGAAATGTCAACTGTAAGGTCTATACAGAAGCTAGAATCCAAACAAGCTCTGACTTATGCTGCACACCAGACCACAGCAAAAGCTTTTCTAGAAACAATATGGAGGCTCTACTAGGTGCTAGAATAAGTAACTGACAAAACACACAACTGTTCATTCCAGGATTTTGAGCTTTTCCCCTTATGTTAAACACTAACATAAAGACAATCAACATAAAATTTATGGGGTAGTTACCAGCCATTTGGTTTTCTATGTACATACTGTGGATTCAGAATGGTTTTGACAGCAATGGCTGTTACTGCTTGAGAGACACCACAAGTACCAGGATTATGACACTCAGTAATACCCAACGCCCATTATAGCACAAGTGAGACAGCTTTTCTACCACACATGAAATATTTTATACAGTCACAGCTGGAAAAGTTACTTTATATTCTGCTATAAATATGAAGAAAATATCACTTGGAGAATCTTCTAAGATAAAGATGCGTGAGCTGAAGCAAGCATTTTGAAAGAGACAGCTGTAAACAGAGGTTGTAACTTACCTGGCTGGTACACAAACACTCGAACTTCCTTCAAGCTATTTGCAAGATCAGATTAGAACTAAAGGAAGGGCAGAGAGTCTATAAAATACATCAATGTTATGGCAGACATTGTTCTATGAGTCCCTGAAGACACCTTCATCTCATATGAGCTGTATTATTTTGTTGTACTTAACATGATACTGCACTGAAGAGTTTTCTCAAGTGAAGAACATTCGTAATTTAGGATGCTCCAGAAGTAGAACTTTGTGCAAACAAGGAACTAGGTCAGGTCATCAGATTCAGGCTGAATGACATGCTCAATGCACTGTTTGTCCTATTCTTCTCAAATTAAATATTTATTTAACTGAAGGATGATAGGGATTTGCTTTTCTTTGATCTTATTTGGAACACGGTGAACGCATACAGTGAAGACACAATGACAGGATGCCAGAGTAAATTACTATATCCTGAAACATTAAAATGTGCCCTAAAATTTGAGTTTTCCAAGGCAACTAGATCTTGCCCTCTCCTTTGCATACTTTATTTATATAGTATAGCTAGCATTTATTTTCAGCAAAACATTCTGTGCCAACATAAAGTCAGTTGTAGTGTAATGTGTGCGCACGTATATGTATGTGCAGTGCACCTCCACTCTGGACAAATTCAATTGTGCTGAGATCCACTGCAGCTGGCACACAAGCAAAGTAATAAGAAGCCTGATCTGATACCTACCAGCTATACTACATTTTTTCTGCAAAATATAAAACACTCTCAGCCCAACAGGCAGATGTTCAAATTAACTCTTGAATTAGAGTCCTGAGCAGGTGATGAGGTGATTTTATGGTGGTTCATCTTCAGTATACAATTTCATTTAATTCAATATGGCTGTGGACCACTATTTCAACACAGATGAACTTAAATGACTGAAGTTCATCTAATGTTTGACTTTCCTGTATTGAGAACAAGGAGTGTGAACCACCAGACACCAAGTTAAATTTACAATAATTTCAGCAGGAACTGAATTAAAAGATTTGGCATAGGAAGTTCAGGTATGAATTCTGATACAGACTTTTGTCCTTTGACCCACACCCTGTTCACAAGCTGTTGGGAGCTCCCCTTTTCCATCAGTGACCCAGAAAATTAGAAAAACAGGTCACACATACAGAAATGCTGGAGGAACTAATAGTTTAGAAAAGAGATGACTCATGGGGAGGACAATCACAATCTATAAATATCTTCAGGGCAATAACACAAATGTATAAATGAAAGATGGGAATTGTTCTGCCTCAGAAGTTGGAAGGTAAGTTGGCAATGTAAGGAAAAGAATAACTGGTAAGTGAATAGTACCTCCAGGGATGCTGGCTAGGAACAATTACTGTAAATATTCAAGAACTGGTAAAATCAATACTGGTGGGTAAGATGCATTGAGAAGACTTGCACAACCCCTGGAACTTGACTAGATGCTTCCAATTCCTGGTGCTGCTTTTACCCTCCATGGCATTATGGTAAACCCTAGAGAGACAAAAGATTAAGCTCACCAAGGTAAATGTGGCTGCTTAAATTACAATTATGTGCAAGCAGGCATTTCATTGACTCAGCAGCTGACATCTCCTTACTATGATAGCTTTTATGACATGCTAATGTAGAAGGTACTACACACACCACTGATACAAATTCACAGTTGCTAATTATACCATTAATAACCCTGAACCTATCTGCTGCTAATGTTATTGATATAAATAGTATGATTAATTCCATCAGGCGTCAGCAGTGATGTAGAGTGACACAGTGTACAGCCATCTCCCTGAATGACTCATTAGGCTCACAGAGAAGGACCTCCTTCCACAGCAACACCTGGCCTGCCTCAGGCACTAATAGCTCAGATGTCTTCACTTCCCATCAGACAAATAGCCGCTGAAGTGCAGTGACATATTTTTATTAAATTTGAAAAACAAACCAGAAAGCCCTCCAGGACATCAGAGCTAGGGCTGTAATGCCAGACAATAACAAGTTGCCTGTTGCGCTTCAGGTTCCTCTGCAGTGCACATGCACTGGGATGCACTGCAAAACCCCCACGTTTCTATGGGAATTATAGCTAATTTTGTAACTTTATAGTTATTTGGTAGTTCTTCTCAACCTCCACATTCAGTTCATTGCACCACATATTGTTTCTATACACCCACAAACCCTAAACAACTGCATTACACTATCAGTCTTTGTTTTTAACACTAGTTAGCACCAGAAAAATTTTTGTTTTGCCTCAATATTCTTAAAACATTTGGCATTCTTACAATCTTTTTCTGGAAGACATGAAACTAAAGCCATTAGCCATTAGTAAAGCCAAAGGAGCCAAAACTCTACATTTAAGGAACAAACTGGATCCCCTGGAGTGTGATATTTCCGAAGTACTTACCATTTTTATGGCATCCCACACGTGCAGAGCACAGATCCAAGCCTCATGCTTGCAGCTGGGAATGCTCAGCATTTATGCAAATCTGGCCTAGCACACATGGTGTACAAGGAACAAAACAGAATATCAGCACCTAATTCAAGACTCTAGCATAGTGCACGAGCAGAGAGAGGGTGAGTTAAGACTGCAAAGACAATGAATCAAAATTCCTCTATCTACTACACAGGTGCATTTCACCCATCAACTTCTTATATGATTGCCACTTTGAAAAAAAAGTGAAGTAAGTATATTTTCCTAGATAATAATAATGTAAGAAACATCCTCACTAGATCCACAAAACCACTATCCTACAGTTTCCTCCACTCTTTAGAAACCCACAAACACGGGATGGCATGGTAAACACAAGAGGATGTGGGAGGCTGGGAAAACCTATATATGCCTCCTGTTCCTTGTTTAAAAATTCTGATGTCAGTATGATCTAGCTCAGCCAGCCAGTGCTTTCCACTACACCTGTGACCATTCTATCTTACAGTAACATAATGAGCACATCAAAAAAGTCTTAGCACAGAATTTTTTTTTTTTGCTCAGCATTTACATTACATCTCTGCTTCATCACTGATTCCACCCATGTGTCATCACTGCATAAATGATGCTTACAGCTTTGGGTAAGTCAATTTGAGTAGCAATTAATTTTCCTATCTGTTAAACCTTTAAATATTTGATTTGCAAATGAGTTTGACTTTTCATCCCAACTATTTCCCCATTATTTCATCTATCTTTTTTTAAAGGTACATATATGTCCTGGAAGATAGGCTTACTCAGCATCATGGAAGTGCAGTTTCACTTTATTGACTTATGTGCGTTGCTTTGTTTTTCTATCCTTTAATCTCTACATTTGTCACAGAAGAAACAGAGGACAACCAGTTAATCCTCACCTAAGCCAGCTGCTAAGAAGCCCTGCTCTAGGCATAGAGGAAAGCAGACAACTCTTTGAGCCTCACTCCTAGCTCAGCACAGGCTGTCTTCTTAGGCCAGTAACTTGCCCAGACTGCAGAGGATCTGGAGTTCCTGCCACCCTAAATAAATGGTCACCATTCAGCATGACCTCGAGGAACACTGTGTATATGGGAACAACAAATACAACCACATCTGCATCAGGAGAGACTCTCTGCAGGAAGAGTAACTACAAAAAACACTTTTGCCAAAAACTTGTGAGAACAGCAAACTTATAAAAAGGGTAAGTTCAGCCCTAACAACACTCAGGGAAGCAATTCCTGACCCAGTGTGAGCAGCACTGAAAAGAACATTTTAAGACTGGAATGGGCAGTTCTGACTGTTGTCACCTTATTGCAAGAGTTCTGTACTGTTGTCTCCTTATCACAAAAGTTCGATACCTTCTGGGTGTTTCTCATGGGCAGCTCCTCAGAGTACTACCTCTTTCTTCTTCACAAAGCAACAAACAGACTCCAGTTCCCTTCTCAACCAGCCAGCCCACTCTTTTATAGCACTCTGCTTCTCATTGGTTACAGCTGTGCCCTGATAAAGTCAGGCCTGTTCCTAATCTTTGATAATTGGCCCAGCTGCAACTCCTTAGGGGTAAGATTACTTTCTATGCTATCTCTATTCTCTTATAGTCTATCCCCCTACATGACCTATACATAATGATGTGGCTGTGGGCATCTTAAAAAAATGCAAAGAGTATCATACAAGTGTCCCAGGAACAGGAAAAACCATCCTGACAATGCAAGGACTAAGGAATTTTTGATAAATTTAGTGTACCAAAGAGTAAACCTGGAGTTGATGTGAACAACATGAAACACTGGTTTTTTCATAGGAAAGAGATCAAATAATGTAGTCTTTCTAATCCTGCTGTCAATAGCATAGCAAGATCCACTGACTGAAAGCTAACGTGAGACAGATTGAATCTCAAGGGAAAATTTCTTAGGGAAAGTATAATTAAGTATCAAAACTGGTTACCAGAAGAGCTGATAGACTTGCTTGGATCTGAAGACTTTAAAACATGTATTTTAATGCTTTTTCTAGAAGACATTTTATGGTCGACACAACTAAGAAAGAATAAAGTCTACGTGCTCCAGGAGAACCCTCCTGACCTTGACTCTCCCAAAAGTGGACCAAATTTTCTCCACGTCCTGATCTTGCATTTCTCTATTTGCAGCATGGGTGAAGTCAAAACTCAGTGCACAGCTCTGGATGCTCTGTGGAGGGAAGCAGGAAAGATTTTTCCATCACCTGCATATTTGACCGGGCAGACTGTGGCTTCTCCTTGGCTGATAGCTCTTGCTGGTCTGAGGCATCAGAGCAGCTGCAGCTGTAGGCACTGCATGGAGAGCCACTGTTGTGCTCTGCAGGAGAGTCCTTCTTCTCCTGTAGAGGAGTCCTCCAGAGGGCTGCCTGGGGAGCATTACTTGGATGCCTAGAAGCATGCAGATCATTTGATGTGATCTTGAAAAGGAAATTTCCAAGGGCCTCAGGGGATATTTTTTTTGCCTATGTCCCTTGCACAATGCATAGCTTGCCTGTTAGAATAATGTGGACATATTTTAATTAATACAGTTCTCATCTCTGATGCTCTCTGCCAGGAACACAGTTTAATGTTCTGAGAAAAGCAACTCCTCAATCTGCCTGGACTTCAGACTTAATATAAGGAATTCTGATTGAGCATCTGAGTACAAGATGATTTACCATGATATTTATTGTCTCTTATTTTTCTTTTGTGCTCTTGATCACGAAAAAACACTCAATTTACTATATAGACAGCATAAAAACCAGACAACAGCCTGGGTTGAATAGAACAACTGTTTCACAATTCAACTTACCTACCTCCTTCTGGGTACCTTATTTGCTCTCTGTATTAGCAAAGTGGTTAAAAAGAGCAAAGAGCAGTTACTCAGATGTGATATACCAATCAAACAAGCCCAGGAAGTGTATCTGCCTCTGTGGGCTGCCAGTCCCTTTTCTCTCCTAAACCATACTCCCAGTCTAAGGTCTGAAACCCTGTGACCTTTCTGGTCTACCTGCAGAATTGTTCACACTGTCTGGCTTTAGGCATGCAATAAAGTTGAGTCTTGTAATCCTGTTGAGTCTTGTAATCCTACATATCCACCATTAATAACTCCTGCCTGCCCATATAAAATCATCTCACAATAATTACCCTCTGTGTGTGCACATGTGTGTATTTGTGCCTGTGCCTACCCATGTCCATGAGCTTCAGGCTCTTGGTTAGAGCATTATCATTCCCACCAAGCCAAACAATCAGCTCAAAGCTGTCACTGATGGGTTAAGTGCAGCCAAAAACAGGCAGTACCAATTAAAGGCCCTATTTTTTTTGTCTTTCATTCAGGATTTCAGTGCCTCTTTCACACACACTTCCCAGAGCTGTCACGCTGTTGTGATGGGAGTTCTTGGGACTGGCAATGTTAAACATCTTTGTCAGCAATGTGGGATGTGGGATCAAGTCACCTTCAGCAAGACTGCAGACAACACCAAGCTGAGGTGCACTCAACAGGCTGGAGGGAAGGGACACTATCCAGAGGGGCCTGGACAGGCTGGAGAATGGGCGCAAGAGAATCTTATGAAGATCAGCAAAGCCAAGTGTAAGGCCCTGCACTTGGCCTGGGGCAATCCCAAATACAAACACAGACTGGGCAGAGAATGGATTGAGAGCAATCCTGAGGAGAACTGGAGATGCTGGAGGATGAGAAACTCAACATGATGCAGCAGTATGCACTTGCAGCCCAGAAATCCAATCATATCCTGGACTGCATCAAGAGAAGCATGGCCAGCAGAGTGAGAGGTGCTGGCCCCCTCGACTCCACTCTGGTGAGACCCTGCCTGCAGTGTCACATCCAACTCTGGAGCCCTCAGCACAGGAAGGACACAGCCCGGCTCAAGTGGGTTGAGAGGAGAGACTTGGAGATGATCAGCACCTCTCCTATGAGGACTGGCTGAGAGAGCTGGGGTTGTTCAGTCTGGGGACAAAAAGGCTCCTGGGAGACCTCAGAGCCCCTTCCAGTATCTACAGGAAGCCTACAAGAAAGCCCCGTCCCTCTCTGAGCACCCTGGCCCAGGGCAGGGGGGTTGGAACTAGAGGATTTTCAACCTCCCTTCCAACCAAAACCATTCTGGGATTCTGTGATTATTCTGTGTCATCATTTCCCTTGTGACTGACTGGCAACATTTCCCCTAAGTTAATCAGCATCAGGAATGCTCTCGCTCGTGGAGGCCCCAGAGAGCTGCCTTTGAAAAACTGACATTTCCAGAGTGTGGAAGAGCAGGCTGAACTCATCACTGTCACAGTACAGGGACTAAAAAGAAAACACATGAAAAGATGGGCAGCTTTTCAGGAAATCCTGGCTCAAAAGATGCAAACCCTGCTTCAATAAAAAATTAATCTGGGAGATTCATTTCAAGGTGTGGGTGATGGCAAAGATAAACTAGAATGCTAAAGAGCTTAAGTATTCAGGGTCACCTCCAGCCTCAAAAGACACTGTATTTTTTCATTCTTAAAATACAGCAGTGGATATGAGAGGCGAAACCCAGAAGACATAAGTAAGGTTTGATTTTGATTTCTGTATTTGGAGGCCCTTCACTCAGACTTTTCACACAGGACAGATTCTCTCCTGCAAGCACAGGACCTCAAATGTATTTTCCTTTTCAAGTCTTTGAGCACTTCTAATGGACTCTTGCTGAGATGCTCAAAGGCTCTCTCCAGTCCCACTGCTCTAGGCACACTTTAAAGCACCCCCTTTTATGTGTGCCCATGATGTGCTAAACTTTACTCTTTCATTCTCTTTATTGATATTCACGCCATTTATATCTCCACCTGTTTGTTCCTTCTGGAGACTGAGCCCAGATCTCCCACACAGACCAGCAGCGGTCTGATGATTTAGAAGCAGAACAAGAACACGCTTACCAGGAAATAACTTCAATGACTAAAAGAACACTCTATTACCCATATATTGCCAAACAGATCATATGGGGGAGTAGGGGGTAACAAATAAACAAAAAAACCCCAAAACAAACACCCACACCCCCACTCAACCAAAAAAGGACATTTATAACATTCCAATGCTTCGAGATAGCAGTAGGAAGTAGACAGACCGTTTTCTTAGTCTGGGTGGAGAGCAGAAGTTATGTCATGCACAGGCAGGTACAACACCAAAAGCTCACTTCATCCACATCCCTGGTATCAGAAAAGAGTTTTACCTCCATTCTATGAAAACATTTAAATTGAGCCAGGGAGAATATTTGTTCTACCCCACTTGCATCTCCCCTTTCCAAATAAAAGTTCCACCATCATAGATGATTATTGGCATTTCCCCAAAGACCAGCCACATCCCTGGGGTTCAGTTGTCTGACACCTGGCAAGCTGCAGAACAGCCATGAGAATCTGCCTCAGCTCTGTTGCACAGAAATGGTTATTGAGTTGTGAGACAACCTGTAAGCTAAAGACAAGCAAGAAAAAAAATGCAGACAGAAATTAAACTATTCAGATGGTTCCTGTTAGTTGTTCAAGACAAAAACAGTGACAAAAGAAGGTCTAAAGCCCTAAGAAAAAAATTTGAGAATTAAAAGACAGCAATTTAGCCCATTGAATAAGCTTGAGCAGCAGAAGAGAGCCCTTTCCCAGGTGACTGATGCCAGTCTGCCAATTAACCCATCACCGATTGTGTCTCTGCATCTGCAATGGAGGGCACATTGATACCATAGCTGACTGCTATGGCATTCAGGCACTTTGATCCTGTAGCTGACTGCTCCATGCATTAGGCAATAAACTATCACTGTGTACTCATAAATTTCATGTGTCCTGCTTGCCCAGTCCCTGCACACAGAGATGCCAAAGCAGAAGTGACCAGAGGAAGGGGTGCTCAGAGTCTCTCAGTCTACAGCAGCAACCTGTGAGCACATTAAAACCATCAACATCCCAACCAGACCCTTCCATGGGGCTGCAAAGCACAACCAGAGAACAACACTCCAGATTTTGTTCAGGACTTAATAACACAGAGGCAGGCAATGTGCTCATACAAACACCTGGGAGCAAGTGCCTGAGTTCATTCTATGGCTTTGAAGAGCATGCCAACAAACATGCTGTTTCTGAATATCTTTCTCTGAATATCCAATATGTATCTGAAAATTATATTCCAAAAGCACAGTAAAAGGAGCTCAAGAGAAATAAATAGAGTGAGTGACAGTGTTGCTGCTGCTTCTGCCATTTCTGCTGCTTAATCTGACTGGTGACATGAAAAAGCACAAGCAGATGACAGCTGTTTTAGAGCCAAGACCATCAGATCAGCTCTCTGTTTTCCATAAAGCAGCAAAACATCTAAATTTCTGTGTCCTAGAATGGGCATCTGAGAGAGCACTTCCCAAATCCTCCACCAGTAACCTGTGCCAGGCACCTCTTTAGGTAATTACCCACAAAGGTAATCTGTACCCAGTAGGATAGATTATGTGTGAAATCAGCAATACTCATGGAGCCATGTCGACCTGACTGCCCAGATGTCTTCTTTACAGCACTGACACATTTTCCTTTCCCTTGTATGATAGGAACTTAAAAGTCTTAAAAGAATGCAAAGCTCATGTACTTGTTTCTGCTACCAAAATATGGACAAAGTACAAACCAACTTACTCTTGTTTTTCACCTGTGTGTTGAAAGGAAGGGTAGAAATAATGTAATAGGCAGGTATTAAACAACAGAGTTGACAAAAGGAGCCAGAGCAGGCAATGTGAGCATGTTTAAATTACAACCCATACTGATATCCCGTGACACTACCAGGACTTCAACACAAAGTGAAATGGAGTTTAGATGAAACTCTATCGCAATTCTGAAGAAACCATGGAATACAGCAACAACACCTTTAGAACTGACTGAAGGAGGAGGAAAATAATGAAATGGAAATAGTTTCCTCTACTTTTTCTCCTGAAAATCTGTACTGTACTGAAAATCTGTGCTGAAAATCTGTACTGAAATTTCAGGTGCATCCTCTCTCATCTGGCTAGGCAAAGAGTGAGGGATCTTTAACAGTCACTCTCAGTGGACCTCATTCTCTTTCACATCACATTCTGCCAGCGTGATGCTCACAGGGACTGAATATGTCAAAGCCATTAGGAAAAGCAGAAGAAAATGCTGTAGTTCTTAAAAACCAGTAAATAACTTCGGATATGAACAAAAATGTTCCCATTACTGAGGCCTTTACATCCATGTCCAGGGACAGAACAGTGCAATGCATCCTTGAATCCCCAAAAGTGCACCACATCTCTTACCTCAGGAAAGAGAAATGATGAGTTTCTCTTGGTCTCAAGTACCCACTCCTCTATGACCACATTTCTTGGTTAACAGAGGAAAGAAAGATTGTATATATATACTTTATAATATACTTGTTACATAATGTAAACAAATATACTGTGCAATAAATAAATACTGTGAATTAAAACCGGTCTCTTTTTGGTCAGTATTCACCTCTGTCTCCTTCCCTATACCCTGCTGTTTACTGAGGCTTTGCTCCTTTCTGCATCTTCTCTCTCCTAGACAAACAAAACTCAAGAGTCCTGCCCCTCAGTTTTGGACCTTAACAATTACCTGTCTCCATTCAGTACCTCCTTCCACCCACACTAACTTTGTTACTTTTCCTCCTTTTTCAAGCCCATAGCCTAACTTCCCCTGGTTTCCACTGCTGATGTTTTTCTAGTTCCAACATAGTTACAATCCAAAGGGAATGATGACCACATAGATATGGAAAACCCATGAGGCTGGGAGACCCAAACCTCAGAAAGCAAGCAAAAGGAAAGGTCTGAGCTGCCTCAAGTGCTCTCAAGACAAGCAGAAGACCAAAATGTGGGGTCAGGGACAAGACATGGAAAACCAGAGATTACATTGGGTCTATATTGCTGTTTCAATGTAATAGAAACATTTCTTTTTTAATTTTTGGTTCTGCCTCCATTTGATAATATGCCATATACAGTCATTAAGAGCTGAGTGGATTTTTATAGCTGCTATTAGAATTGAATTTTATCTTCCTCCAAAAAGATTTAATAAATTAAATTTCAAAGGCAAAGAAAATCACTTACTGTCATGCACATTCCCCCATTTTCACTGTGAAATAAATTCATCAACAAGAAAGTTTTCACATGATGATCAATATCCATCAAATTCTAAACTTCGGCTTCAAGTCAAAGGCTAATAATCCTTGAATTAGTGACACACATCTCTGTTCTCCCTGGGCTACAGGCCCTGAGTATTTGCATGAATCACTGATACACTGAATTCTTGATCCAGATCAACAAAGCTTTCAAATGCACTGTCTTGTTGATGGCTTCTATAAAACACACCCATAGCTCAGAAATGCTGATCCACACTAATGCATTTACTTCCAGTATTTGCTATACAGTCTAATAAAAATATTAATGCACTAGAAGTGCTGATGCAGCCCCATTAGAACAAGATTTCCTCACCATAGAAGCATCCTTGTTTTCTCCCCCATGAGCTATGCTTTCAGTAAATGTCAGGCTGGAGCATACCAAAAAGGAGAAAATATTAAGCTGTTCTGTCCTCATCAATCAGACAAGGTCATGGTGATTCAGAAATGATGATGTGTTTCTTGGCAAAGAGGCAGGGTGAGAGAAACTAAAGTATCCTGGCAGATGAAGGAGAGGAGGGACAGATGTTGAGGTAACTATGTTGTAAGAATCAATTTTATTCTGCTAAAATTTGATTGTGTCAGGTTGTCAGGTTGCTTGGGTGTGTCAGGTGTAGGTCCTACAGGTTGAGAATTCAGTGATTCCCCAGGTGAGCCAGAAAAGACCTTGGTGCTTTCAGAACGACTTCCAAGGACTCCAACTGGTGTGACACACATTGGTCCATCCATTCCTCTGACACAGAAGATGAAGAGATTTGGGAATAAAGCTTCTTATACTCTAGAGCACTGTTTTAACCACCAGTGAGGATTAGAGAGAGCCAGGCACAAAATGCTATACTACAAACATGGCTCCTATGAGATGGCCTTTATAGAGCCATAAAGGCCAGAGATATCACTAATTGATCAGCTTTTCTAAAGACTGCAACTCTCCTTTTGAAGAATGAACAGCTTGAAATAGGCAATTCCATGTTTCTATTTTCAAAAAAACTGTTTATTCATCACCTTGGAAAGTGAGGTCAAAGCCAAATGCAACTGCCAGCATCCTTCTTCAGTTTAATGGCATACTTGTGATCTCTGGATGCACACATTTGTAAATAAAAGATATTTAATTAAACAAATAAATATGAGGGTTAATCTAAGCAAGTAAATTGCTTGTAGAACGTGTCATTAAAGTAATCAAAACTGGAGAGACTGGACAAATAGTAATTTATAAACACTTCACATATTGTAAACAAGATCTATTCTAAAAAACCCACTTGTCACTAGAGCACACCAGCCACACCAGCTTTACAGAACACTGAATAAAAACAAACCTAATAGCTGCCAACATGTTCTAATATCCCAGGACAGCTCCTTATACTTAACAAAATTTACTAAGTTCCTACCAATTTATTAATCTACTTCACTTTTTAATGGACAGACATTTTTGTTGCTGTCACTCTACACATGTGCAATTTGTAACGTCACTTTTCAGCAAATGTCTGTACCTGCCGATGAAGGATAAAACCCTCTCCTGAGGAGTGGAAAACATTAGTCCTGCACAGAATTGATGCGTTACACTTAGGAAAAGCTCAGAAAGGCTGAGGTGAGAAAAACATGTAGCAGAGTAAGCACTAAGGCCACCACAGCAGGCACATCTTATGAGCAATGTGTCCTTCTGTGAATCCATTCTTGTCTCTGAAACACAATTAAATTTGACTTTACTTGACACTGCTCCATTGAAACTTCAGAGTAATGTACTTCAAAATGCATCTTTGTGGTTGTTCATACAAATTCTTTTTCTATGTAGGTTTTCATTGAACAGATAAAATTTGAGGGCACATCCATAATTACTATAAACAAAAATATTTTACTCAGCTGAATTTAATGTATTTACTATTGAAACTCATTTATTGACCTTACCATTTGTTTCATTAGCTGATTAAAGGCTAGCAGGATGAATCTATACTGTTATCTTACTTTTCTGATGCATTCCACAAAATGTTAAAAATACAACTACCTAATCAGAGATGTGTAGAAGAAAACTTTAATATCAGTCTCTACTCCTGGGTAAAGGCACACAGAGAGACACACAGGACTCTCTTGGGAAGATAAGAACAAAAATGGACTGTCTTCCTAAAGTGAACTCATCATTAATAATTTCCCTGTGTGAATGCTTCCACAAACACAACTCCTCCTTTACACTCCAGTAGTTCCTTTCAAAGGAAAGCCTTACTTTATTTTAAAAAAGTAAATTTTGTAGCTCACATATGAGTACTGATATGATAAAAACCCACAAAACAACAAAACTATGAATCCTAAGCCAAAAATAAGCATTGTCACGCTGCAAGTTGGAAGAACTGTCAAATTCCAGTAATGGTAAAGCTGAAGAATTCAAGCAGAAAAGACACAGAGGAGAATATCTACAAAAGAAACACACTGCAATAGACAAATCAGGAAGTAGAACAAATATATGTAAGGATGATGGAAACATGAAATTATTTCTAAATAGTTATGACTGTCCTCTCTGACTTGGAGATTCTTTATCCAATAACATCTGTTGATTTCACTGTGAATTGTGCACTCTGGTCAGGAAGCTACTTTTTAATTTCCGACTGATTGCTTATGTCCTCTGCAAGACCTCTGCTCTGCTGGGAAAATAAATGTCTTGGGGAATAAAGAACCCATTAAGGTGCAAATGATAGTTTCCTGTGAAAGGCCAATGTACCATTTAGGGGTACATATTTAGAAAGGCATACAGTAGCATCAGTAACAACTTTGACTGAGCAAAATTTGCCCTGACAAGTTGATTTCTGACAGCAGCAGCAAGCTGATGCCGAGATGTTTTTAAAGGGTACCCTGTACAGGACAGGACTGTTCCTAGGACCAAAGGAGAAACCCTTAAAATCCCAGAGACTCTGCCACACCAGGAGCATGCCTCTAGCTATGCCATTTTGGAAAATTTCAGACTTGACAGTTCAACCATTTCCCAGGAGCAGGTTAGAGAAATTCATGCTGTTTTGCTCATGTTTAAAAACCAAAGAAAAATAGTATTTTCTTTAAGAAGCTCCACACATACAGTGTGGAAGGGCAGCTTGGCAAGAATAACAACACACAAGCCATCAGACAAGGTGGAGCCAAGTGCTCCTTAGCAAAGTTATTGAAGTTTGCTGCAGCTGACTTTGCTGAAAACTCCATTTCCCCCAGGCAGGCTGCAGCCAGGGCTGTTTGAGGGCAGCCAAGGTTTTCCTACAAATGCAGATTTCCCTCTCAGCCTCAGCATCAAAACCACATAAACAGTTTCTTGTTTCTCCTCAGGCTCTGGCTGGGTGGGAAAAATGGCACAGGAAGGTGGTCAGAACAGAAAGCAGAGAAGTCCAATCCAAATTTATGAAGATGAGACCAGGAAACTTTTATATGTGCTAAAAAAAGCTGCGACCTCCAAAGCTTGGAATGGAATCTAGAATTTGAATCTCAGCATTTCAGAAATATTCTTCCTGTTAGCAAACAACTTTCCAACATATTAAAAGATGTGTGTCTTATTCCTATTTCCATTAAAAACCCCAAGCTACTGATACTTCAGTTACTCCATTAACAAAATTTGTGGAAAATCGATGAATGTGAAGCATCTTCCTCAGTAAGACACAACAGGATCGCCACTATTAGAGGATGTAACTTCTAAATCTTTACCATAAGTCATTTAACACAGAAAATGTCAAGTTACTCCAGTTCTAGTGTCTCCTAATTTTAAAGCACTTTGCAGTTTTATTAGGATTCCTTTGGGGTTTTTTGGCACATGAACAGATATGAGACTGATGATATTTATGCACAGTTTTATGACAGCATGAAAGCATCCTGTTTGCCTTTCTTCTGAGACAGAGGATATTCACCAAAAATAAATTGTGTCATTCCAATCCAAAGGGTGGGAAATGAACCAGCTAGAGAAGCAAACTAATCCAGCAAATTATGTGGCTCAGACTTTTTATTCAAATATTTATAAAATGAGAAAACTGGCTACTCTGACTTATCTCCAGCTCATCTGCTGATGTCTGACACCCAAGTCCTTAAGCATGCCAGCCACATGTACAGGAGCATTTACAGCTTTTACACCTAGAGCCAATGTGAAAGATGCAGCTGCTGAAAGCTTTAAGAGCAGAAGGTGTGAAACAATAACAATGTCACATTCTGAAATTGATTTTTATGCATTACTTAAAAAAAAAATTAAATAAACAATTCACCAACTTGTAGAGAGGCTTGAAGTCCCCTCCACACCACAGTCAGTCTCAGGACAACTCTTTTAAGCACTGTTTTAAGTACTGTTATGGTTACACATGTGCATGGAAACACCTGCAATACACTGAAAAATCAACACTTGAATGTATCTATACAGATACTGACTAATACTTCACAATGTAGACATTGCTTATCTTGAAACAGAGAGGCATTGCTTATCTTGAAACAGGATACATGTTCCTACGTATCCTTTATGCTCAAAGAAGCATGCTTTAACAAAGATCTCCCAAACAGAGCACATAATATTCAAAAGAATATAAATTATTAAAGTGGTTCAGTTACAAACATGCTTTGAAAAGACCTAGTGTACCTAAGTTACACTCTTTCCTAGTCTCTGCACTCATATATAAATACAGTTGACTTGATTTTCAAATGGAATCAACATTTCAAACATCCTACCAAACCCTGTGGTTTTAAAGCAAGACTTGTTTTGGTTTGGTTTTTTTTCCGGTGGAAATACACATACAGTTGTCTATTGGCTAAGCTCCTGGGAAGAACATTTCTTGCTGTTAAAGGAGAGGAAAGATTCTGCTTTTTGATGCTACCCAACAGACAACGTTAACCAGGAAAAATTTGGAAACAGAAGCCATTATTGTTTGAGCCAGGGAGCTTGAGATCACAGCTGGAACCATGGAGGCACCTGAGCTCAGGGAGGAAGGCAGTAACGCCGCTTGCCCACCGCCAGTCCCATCAGGCAGCTGGTTAAAGGAGTATGGACAAACACCACCTTTCCTGCAAGCAGTCCTGTATCCTGAAATCTGGCTATCTATAAGCATGGAAAACGCCCTGTGACTCTTTCTTCCCCTACAGCTGAAGGGAGCTTCCAGAGCAGTCAGACAGCAGCCGTCAGAAAGGACAAGGATCTTCACTGTGTCCTCAAGAAGACCCTACCTACTGCCCTGCACATACAGCAATTCTGGCAAAGGCAAAACTACATTTCAGAAGTCAAATCAAACTGTAGTTGGGTCAGTTTTACACTATGATAGCAAACCTGCTGAGAGCAGAAGGATCCTTGAAATAACTAATGAGGAAACCTAGAGCTCTAAGACGAGCCTAGACAAAACTCAATGCTCCTTTCCTTGATCTCTCCCTCCTTTCATACAACACTTTTATTAAGCCATGGCCCAGCAGCCCAGGTGAATTACAGGGAAAAGGCCAGGGCACAATACATCAACTGAAAAACTTTCTACCTCATTAAAGGTGAAAATAAAAGGGATTTGAGCTACAGCAGCCTCTTGTGCACTTGATGATGGGATTTGTGATTTCCTATTGATTGTCCAAGTGGAGGCACTTAGTTCTCCTTACTTTACAGAAAGGATTTAGTCATTAAAATGAGTGACACAAAAAAATCCAACCCAACAAACCTCAGTCACAGTTAAACTTTTGGGAAATATGTAGTTACCTGGTTTTAAAAATCCTCCCTTATTGACTACTACTTTTACAGGAGTTTCCTTAGCAATTTTCATTTTCAGCCTAAAAATTAGGCAGAGCAGCACAAAAGACTTCCAAGCTGGAAGATACTCTAGCCATTTAAATACAACTAAACCTAATAAATTCCTACAACTAGTGTTCTAGTATCTTAATTCCTGACCTGCCCCAATTAGATGTGGGATAACGAATATGAAATTTAACCGCTCTAACTTAATTACTTAACTTAGAGCCCATATGCTAAAATGAACAAATATGAAGGGGGAAACATGCATGCTAGAAACAGTCAGAGGTAATCCTAGGGCAGATATAGGTAAGTAAGTCAGAATTTGAGGGAGAGAAGCAGAAAATTTCTTTCCCTGGCCAGAAGCACCAGACCTTAGAGATCTTCCTCTCTGGCTGTGGTGCACAGTGGCTCTAACAAAGTTTCCTGTGAAAACAGATAGCTTTATTGTTTTCACAATGTCAGTTTCCATAAACTGAGGCTATTTTCTTTTAGAGCAGTCTCCTTCAATTCAGGACCTGCATATTCTTCAAGCAGAACACAGCATGGTACCATCAGTCCTGTAGTGCATCTCAGCCCAGCAGCCAAAGTGCTGGTCCAAACCACTAACTGTGAATCCTTGAAAACCTCTACAAGCAAGACCTCTTTCTGCCCAAATATCCTGGAGCATGTCATTTGAATTTATTTTAAGCTTCCCGTTAATTAATTTAAAATAATACTTTTGCTCTGTTTGTATTCAATTAATTAGATTATGAAGTTTCTGGCACAAAACAGCATACTGAAATAGGAGCTTAGTAACAGATAAAATACTGCTCTTTCAGGCATTGCTTTGTCACAGACCTAACAAATGAAGACAAATTCAAACAACATCTCAACTTTGGTTTTTAATGGCTAAGATGATTGTAGTCTTAAAAGAAACCACAATATGAAAGGCAACCACTGAGCAGAAATATGTCCAGCTCAACAGGACGCATCGCCTATTTTGGACAGAAACAGGAAGCTTCCTTGAAACCCTTGGCACTCTCAGAAACCCTGAACACATTTTTTTTTGCTTGGCTTCCTTTGTCACCATAAAGCTAATTGTAAAAAAGAGGTCAAATGATTTTTGTGGGATTTCAAATTCAGAGGAAAAGCTAGTGCATGTCATTAATCAAGTAAATTGCCAGTGCCTCATTCTGCAAAGTAAATTACTTAAGTTATATCTCTTTTTCTGTAGGTCTGATTAAGGACAGAGAAGACAAATGAGTTTTCAGCATGAAAGAATTGAAAAATATATTCTTCATAATTCATGTGTGGCACTAGAAGGGTGGGTTGGACGCTTGGTTGCTTTTTAAAAGGTCATGTATAGAAGGGCATGCACCAAATCTGCTCCCCTAAAAGCTATCCTACTTCTGAAGTTCAGTTTACAGCAAATATAGCTCACACAATACACAATTATCTGAGTCTCTACAAATAAAACCACCAACCAAAACCAAAAAAAAGGGTATTAATTCACAGCCTCCACAGCAGTGTGAGGACTTGGCAAAAAGCCTTCGCAATCAGCAGAGATTTCCAAGGTGGATGAAGAGAACCAAATGTCCAAGCGTTATTCATGTTCTGTGAGAGCTGCACACTTTTCATTTTCATGAGATTAGTTGATAAGGCTGCATCTAAAGCAAAAGCCTACGAGAAAGCCACATTGTGTCCCATGCGAGGCAGCTGAAATACGAGGATAACTGAAGGGTGGAAATTTTCTCATTTCTCTTTACACTAAACCATGTCTCTTGACCATGGGCATATTTTACTTTTGACCAGACACACCTAACAGCTGACAATAGCAAATTTCAAATCCCCAAACATACTTTGATTTACTATTCTAGACTGGCTGCTGGAGGATCCTCACTTTGAGTGATCCAGACTATGGATGAAAGCCATTCTCATCATACTTTAATCAGCATTTACACATTTTCAGATCTAACTTATAATCACAGAACCCCCTCAATCTTATCCCACTGTGAAATCCAGAGGATACCTGCACATGGCAACAAATTCAAATATTAACACAGGCCCACCATTGTGTAAAAAGATTATTCCTCTTCTTCCTCTGGAACTGGAAACATAAAATATGAATCTGCTTGGTAAAACAGTTCAACAAAATAGACAAAAACCTAGTTTGTACCCAAAGACTTAATGGGATTGGAAGAGTTTACTGTACTCTCAAACAGAAAGAAGCTGGGGAAAAAAAAGACCTCCCTCCCCTCATGTCAGAGCTCAGTAAAAAAAGATATCTGAGAGATCAATTGTCCCTCTCACCAGAGGCTGGGTCTGGAGGGGTCTTTCCTGCCCCCTTAGAGTACTGGAATAAAGCACCTTCCCCAGAAGAGCTGAGGTCTCTGCAGCATTAGCCAGGAGCACGTGCTGAGCAGTGGATGAGCTGTCAGTACCCTGAAGAGCAGTGAAGTCAACATGACTGTGTAGAAGCACAATTCCAGGCAGCATTTTCTTGTGTAACTGCATCTTTCATGGCAGCCTGCTTGCTCCCTTCCCTCTATTCCTTTCTGCTACCTCTATTGCCTATTTGCCACCTCCTCTCCCATATGGGGAAACCACATCATTGAAATTACAGGGCATAGGCTCCCGGACCATTCCTCCCTCTTTGCTTTCATATCTGTCCCATCTCTGAACCAGGTATACTGTCCTGTTTCAGCAGAAAATTAACTTTATCAACAGCATATGACACAAGAGGATAAAGCCACTGATGGGAATTTTACTTGCTATCTACACCTGTGTAATGTTGGAGAGAATATAACTAAGGGCACAAATATATGACCGTTATTGCTCCTGATGGGTCTTACAGTGAGCAAAAGGAAGCACATCCTAAGTAAAAAGCAACTTCATAGGCTGAGATATTGTAAAACGAGTCTTAATATACATCAGCTTGCAAGCCTGTTTGGGTAGAAATAAACACCTACTCTACAAGCCCACATTTGCTAACATTTGTAGCCTGATTTGACACTACCTGCACATCTCCAGGCACTAACACCATAAAAATAAGTAATTACAGTAATAATACAGAGGTTTTTGGAGCAGCAGGAAAGGAATAAACTGAGATAGATGTGCAGGAAAAATGCTAGAAAGTTCTGCAGCAAAGTCTGAGCCACGTGCTGACTGCTGGAGAAAGAAGAAACCTCTTAAGAGGCTCCATAAGCAAAGTAAAAACCATCAGCAATAAGAGAAAAGGAAGAAATTACTGAAAAGACAGAGAATTGGAGGGATGGACAGAGGGATACCACATTCACAGGTTTTAAATGGAATTAATGCTGCCCTTAGCTGGTTTACAGAGGCAGACACACCTGAGCCTTGCCCTCCTCTCACAGCAGAGTGCTTCAAGGTGCCCAGAAATATCTGTCAGGTACCAGACATGAGATGGATTTTATGGAGCCTTGAAGGGAGGTGGAGAGGCCAGGAGGAAATGAGGTGCTAATGCTGATCATAACAAAAACTGCTGGAGCCAGCCATAATGGGAGAGTGGGAGCGTGTCTGAAGTGAAAATGAAGGTGTTCAGGGATGCACCACTCTACATCAATGTCAGAGACTGCCTGGTGCCTCTGAGCAACTCAGAAATAGACATGTAGCACAACTGCCCAGGCACAGTTCCTTGTGGTTTTGGCAGCTGTCTGCACCCTCTCAAAAATCATAAAGCAAAAGCTTTCATATTAATGAAACACTTGAGCAGCAAAGTTGTGGGAAATACAGCCAGAAGACAGATGCACTTTGTAACAAAGGCATTCTTTCACTTACCAACTTTGTTTCTCACTTTCACTTAATATTAATGCATTGGAGGGCACAAAGGTAATGAAAAGCCAGGAGCTGGGGTTAACACAGCATTTTCCAAGCCTCAAGTGAGACAGCTTTCTTCAGCAATACAGAATCAAGATGTGCACTCTCTCCTCTCCCACCACTTGTTTCTAAGTGCCCCATCATCTGTATTTACACACAGGTCCACAGCCATTCCCCTTTGGACAGAGGGGCAAGGAGAGATTAAAGAGGCACAATAACACTCTTAAAACATTCTGATTAAGTAGAATGGCTCCATAAAAGCTTGGGCAGTGATTACTCTTCACTGGCTAACTTCTGTTTCTGTCTAGACTAGCCTATCATTTTTATTATCCTGAAATGATTAAGGGGGCAAAATCTCACTTATATCCTGTCTGCCAGGCCATAGAGGACCAGACCTGGCAGATCTGTACCAGAAAGGGACTCTCTGTGCATTTGAAGAACTGAACAACAACTTTAAGAGCTGTACTTTTGAGGGAACATCAGATCTCTGAATCCATACAGTTTTGTTTTGCCCCCTCCAGCAAGTGCATATGACTCCTTAGAAGATAAACTATTGCCAGCAGCCAGTTCTTCCTTTTCTCAGATGGTGCTGTGTACTGGGACAGTAACTTCTTGCAAGGGATTATGTGTTGTGTCCAAATTAGACAATTTTGTCTCATTAGCATGTTTTTATGCTTGGGAGGAGAGAACAGATAAACACACAGAGTTAGTCCTCTGCACTGTGAGGAAGACACTTTTTCCAAGCATGCACACACGATGTATCCTGTTATCCAACACACAGTGCTAAGGGCCACTGGTTCTTAGGCACTTGCTGAGTTCACTCGCCATTTGCTGCTCACCATGACACCCACTCACCTCACAATGGGACTAGATGCCACTGAGAAAGGATGCAACCTCAGCAATGAGAAATGTTATGTGCAGCTGAAAGTTTATTAGGAGTCAGAGTCCTGAAGTTGCAGTGAAGCAACCAGCACCCTACAGGTGAGTTTCTAACAGCCCTTTCTCACTAGACACAGCACACCACTGCACAGGGACTGGCACACCCAAAGCCCTTGAGATTTGGAAGAGAATTAAACTTCAGCAGCCTGGGCAGGAGCTGTGGCCACTGAGCCCTTGGGGGAGGCACCACCAGCATGGGGTGGTGCTGGATTTCTCCGGTGGGGGTGCTCACAGAGCTCCTGGCAGATGCAACTTGAGATGTGCAGAGACCATAGATTTGGTAAGTACACACTATGAAGTAGGCTATTAAGTACAAAGTACTTCATTAGGTATAAAAACATTGCCTTTGTGTCTGTATTTCTAATTTATATTTCATCATCACACCAATTTTTTGTTCCATCCATGAACTGCCCTAATTTTAATAAACTGAGCCTCAAAATTTGTCCAGGTAGGTACACTAGCTGATTAATGACACTTGTATGAGTGGTGGTATCTAGGATCTAAATGAAGTCTAGAAATTATTACTTTGCTAATTTGAAGGTGAAAAAATAGTTAAATAGGGCTTTTATTCAGAACATTTCCATGCATTTAGATTACTTTAAAGCAATTGCCAGGCCCAGCCTTTGTAGTCACAAGAGTTACACTTGTTTATTGTGTCTGAATAAATTTGACACAAGAGTGCTCTCAGGCACTGCCATAAGGTTTATGTATGCTTGGATGGTACAATCTGCATTTCTATATTTTGAAATATTTAGGCTCATCAATAAAGCTAAAGGGCAGTGAATTAAAAATCAATACAAAGGCAGACTTCTTAAGGCAACACAGAGGGAGTTCATGGAATACAAAATTGCTAGAATTTGTTAAGGATGGGTGCAGGGAATTAATTTTAAGAAGGACCCAGTGTTATCATTATGCAACTTCACATATAACAGGTAGTAAAAAAAAATAAAAATCACACTTTGGAGTATGAACTGACAGATACAAAGGTCATGAAGTAACTCCTCTGCCTTTTCAACCTTAAGTAAATTACTGCACAGTTGATTAGATAAATTACTGGAAGGAGCTGTGGGTCACCTTGAGCCAGCTTCGCTGTTGCAGGCGGTGTGCTAATACGCCACAGGAGGCAATGAGCTAATTCAATATGGCAAAGCCTGCATTACAGACTATTGTTTCCTATTATTATCCTAACATAAGGAAGCTTGCAAAGCATCCCTCATCCTTCCCAAAGCATAGAGAGGGAAGTAGGTTTTTGTTTGCCTTGTGAGAACAGCGACCTTGGACAACCTTCAGAAAAGTTACCACGTACAAGTACAAGCACATCTGCCACATAATGGTGCTGGAAAGAAATTCCTCAGACTTACACTTTTAAAAGACAGAAAAAACTGAATGAGAAGGAAATCCTCTGCCAACACAGGCAGTGATAACCACATTTCATTTCAAATTAAAGCCCTCTTTAATGTCATCTGAAAACTGGTGTCAGCACAACGCACAAAGACAATTTGAAACAAAGAATACTGGACTGCAGTTAGTTAAAGGAAACCTCATCCATATGACTTGTGACACTCTGAAAATTAAGGATTGTTTTATCCACCATTCCATGTCTGTCAGCCAGTGCCTTGTTTAAAGACAACTCACAGTCAAAAAAAAAAAAAAAAACAAGAAAAGAAGTGAAAAAAATTTTAAGACATCCCCAAATGCTTCTCTTTATGCATTCACTGGATTGACTACACTAATACCTAAGATAAGCTGCTTAACAAGGTTAACATGAGCTAGATAATGGCCAGATACTAATCAGATGGCAACTGTTCTCTCCACACTTCTCCCCAACCAATCTCATGGGCACTCACTACTTCAAAACCTTGACCAGTGCAGGTAACCACTACCCTCACTCTCCCTGCACCCTGTTCTGCAGCTATTTTAGATTTTGTCTTCCATGGTTTAACAGTTGTAAACTGAACCAGTATTGAATCTTAGCAACCTGTACATCTTGGAAGGCTTACAGAATCTCTATGGCAAAATTTCATAGTATTTGACTGGTATATTTGTACAGCCATCAGCAGGGAAGACCTCTGGGTTTATTCATTCAGTCAGTGAACAAAACTTCTAGAAATATTAATTTTAGGAATACTAGAGCTTGCTAATCATTTATGCAACTTTGCAAACCCAGTATTTACCACTTAAAACAATTAATCATCATTACTACTGCCATCAAAGGAAATGTCAAGTAAAATACTTCATTCAGAGTTCCTTACCTCAAAAGGTGTTTGTACCTTTATTTTTTGTGTGATCTAACCAAAAACCTTACTTCGAACTTGCATTAAGGAATTAATAAACTGTATTTTCCTAACAGCATGTTGATTTTTGTAAATTGAGGTATGGGCGCACATTTTCTAACATAAACTGAATGGCTCAGAAAATTACATTTCCTATAATGCAATGCAGATCTTCCTCTGAGGGATCTGTATGATATATTATAGAAACTGCATAATTTTGAATAATCCCTGGAGATGCAGTCCAGAAAAGCAGGCCAACCCAGAAGGGAGAATGGAAAACACATCATGTGTCTTAACTACAATCCTCATCTTGTATGTAGCTGAAATATGAAACAGGCTCAAAATGAAATACTGCAGAGCTAAACAATAATAGAAATTAAGCATTTTGAACCTGAAAAGTGTTGATGTATTTCATTTTAATTAAGGAAAAATCAAACTGAGAATTTAGGAATTCCCACTATGTTAAAATGTCCTATTTCACATTTTAGTACCAACCTGAACAAACTCAAATATTGAAATGCAGGCATTCCCGCTGTGATGGAAACTTCAAATTTTGCCTAGCTATAATCACAGCTAATTCCCTCCTCTAATTTCAAAGGCAAAACTAAGTGGTGTGTTAGGACAGTAGTTTGCCCTTCTCCTATGATTTTTTTTTCATTATAAAAGCCTCAATTTTCTGAAATGTGAGTGCCTTCAGTGAAGCTTGGACAGCTGCCATTTAGACGTTCATCTAACCTTCATTTTTGCAGTGTTTAGTCCCATAAAGCTCTCTATCCTCATGAAGTCACACCTCACTTTGAAATTGCTGTCCTGGGTGGCTTTGGAAGTGATGTGGCATTTTAATCTCACCTTGGTAGGTAGGTGAGATTAAGAGGGAGGTGAAAAGGAGCAAAGGTAACTGATGGCCTCAGAGTCCATTCCCCAAATATCATCACAGGGGCACTCCAAGCCCATTCAGCTCCATGTGGATGTGCTACCTGTATAACACATAGGCAAACTTTGCAAGCTGAGCAGATTTTGTCATTGTTTTGTGTATTTGGCAGAACACGAGGCAAGCTCAGGCGAATGAGTCAGACCTTGCATCTGTTACCCATCTCCTCTTTCCAAGAATTCCCTTGCTAACATCTATAATAACTGCCAGAGCAAAAAGATAACAATATCACCCCATCATGACTGCCACAACCACTAACCCAGCTTTTTGCCTCCACCTATCAGCTGTGTGAGCTTCAGTCATCCTTATTCCTGCATCCCTATCCCACCCACACCAATGTCAGTGTGCTGAGTCAGCCACTGTTGCACTCTTATGTCAAACAGCCCTTTGTGATACTAACCTGTGTGAGAAAGCTCAGCTTGATCGCAGCTGTTAATCAGATTATGCCCTGAAGTATTTGCTGTGCTACAGTTTGCACTTTTGTACACGTTTGCATCATCAGGGGACAGTGCCATTAATGACCCGTCACATGCTCAGCAGATTAGGGAGGATTTTTCTTCTGACTGAAGTTGTTTCCCCTTTGGGATTTTAATGGCTGTGTAGCAGGTTCCTCACTGCCTGTTCAGCTGACAGGCTCTGCTCAGGAAGCACCTCAAGAACCAGTACTGTTCCCCTACCTCCATTTCCTCGTGTATCACAACATACCTGTGCCACACTGACCAACGCTCCTTTTGAGAGAAAACATCTGGCATGAAATGGTATCATAGGGGCCATGAGCAGACTGGAGAAGCAACAAACTAAACTGGATGTAGTCAACTAGCAAGAGCCCTCAGTGGCTCTTACTCTCCCCTACCTTTTTGAAAAGCCAGGAAAAAGGCACGAAACAGGCTGATAAACACAGGAGCCACTCACCTGCAGGTTACCAGTTCAAATCAAATCCTGAGTCTAAAGCAACAGCATGTCTCTGCTATCCCCTGAAGGTCATTTGGTAGTTTTTAAGTAACATGCTGTGTAAATAAATCATACTGTAAGGAGCATTTACTTAGTGCCAAATAAATGCCCATCCAAAAGCAGCACTAATGCAAGGATAAAGCACATGGGGAGTATCATACCATCATGGTCCAACTATTCTAATGCCACCCTGCCAGCAGAACAAGGGAAAAAACAACCTCCCTCTGGTAGAGGCAGCATTACTGTAGAGAACTTCAAGGGCTGCTAAAATTTCCCTTTTTTTTTTCCTTTTTTACAAGTCAGATTTACAGCACCTCCTGTGTGACTACTTTCTCATACAAAGACTCCCATCTTACAACGCCCTTTCTCCTGCATAGGTTTATTCTAATTTATTTGTAGCCCCCACTCCTCCCCAGCACATGGTCTTTTCTGACAAACACTTGGAAAAATGCATCTCCTGAAAACATCTGTGCTGTTGTGTAGCAGGCAGTAAGAGTAAACAACATGACAGGCACAAAGGGAGGCTTTCAGCAATGAGCACTTTTGATGCTGCAACAGCGACACTGATTGCTGACAGGTACCTGAGGCAACAGCTGAACACAAGAGCTATCTCCATACCTGGAGATCACAGAAAGGTCACAGCTCAGGGGTACAAATATACACATGCACCCACAGACAGGAATTCCTGCCAAGCTTCATTCTCACCTGTTTCTCGAGTGTGACATTTACTGAGCACAGCAAAGCTGGTTTGCGGTGCTCCCACTGCAGCAGGGGGCTGGCAGGGCCATCGGGGCCTCCTGGTGCCCACCAAAATGCCTCGTGTGCAGGTGAGCAGCTTTGTTCTGAAAGGCATCTACAGCACGTGGCAGGGAGTTATTCCAAAAGCCTCCCTCCATGTTTTGCACACAGATTGAGAGAGGCCTGTTTAGAGCCGGCAAGAAGCGCAGCAGCAGGACCAGAACTGAAGTTATTGGATTAGGGGCTCACTAATTCTCCTTACTGCCTTCAGCCAGGTCTGAACAAACTTGTGTGCTTCTCTGAAAACTGTACTACATTTGCAGGGCAGCAGCAAGCTAAATAAAACTGTATTACATTTACAGGGCACCAGGCCTCAGCCAGCGCTTGCTGGGGCCCCTCAAGGAGCCCACAGGGCCCCTCAGGCTCCCGCTGGGTGATTCCCATCAGGGTTCTGCCAATCTCCACTGGGAACCTCTGAAAAACATCATAATTTTACCTTGCCTTCATTTGAGGCAGACCATTTCAAACAGCATTTTCTTCCCCAAACACTTAGCAAGAAGTCTGTAATTATGAATTGCTGGTGATGCAGATTTTTTTGCATTCATACCTCTAATCAGGTTTCCAAACAGAGTGTTAAACCCCTGCTGGCAACAGCACGCCCCCTCAAAATCCTTTCACAGCCTTTCCTTTCTAACCTTTCCTCCCCTTCCTAACCATCAGGATTACACACAATATTTATGACCATAATTACCCTGTCTCTTAAGAGAGTAGCCGTCTGTGAAAACCACAGTACACTGACCAGGTCTATATTTCAAATTAATAAGTCTCATAAATAAACCTGACTTAATTTACAATAGCTGCTTTCTCAGAAATACAAAACTTGCATTCCAGTTTATGATTCCTTGCTGACTGTTTTAAACATTGGGTGTTTTTCTCATACTAGTGCACACCTTTTATAGCTACTGCTGCTTTATAATGTAAAAAGAAAAAAAAGGTAGAGAACAGGCTCGATCTCCCTCAATTCAGTGGTAATAACAGTTGAAAGAAAAGTAAAGTAACAGCAGTGAATATACAATTTCTTAGAAAATTACTCTTGCTCCCATTATGCTTTGAAAGACATATTAAAAAAGGTCTTAGAGGCTTCACTATTACTCATGCAACAATGTGCCACACAAGAGTAATTGCTAAGACTGTCTATCTTGTAAAAACTAGATGTTTTGTAAAAAAAATAGATATTAATATTATTTTGTGGTTAAAAAGAACTGGCCTGGGGACTGAGAAAATTAAAACTAGGTCTCAATACTTGATTGTTATGTATTTCCTGTGCTTTGTTGGATATAGAATTCCCTAATTATTTATCTTCTACCTAATTCCTCTTTCATCCTTGCTGAGCAGCCATATAGCTGCATACATATGAATGCTAACCAAGCTTGCTCTTTGCCTGCCTTCACCAAAGACCTCACCTACAAAATGACAATTCAGGGAAATGTGTTCAGGTCTCTGCCACCTGCATGTTCCCAGAGCTGGCACACTTGGGTCAAAAGGCACTGAGGCAACTTGTTGGCCCTCCTGAGAGCTCACATGGGACACAGCCTCTGCCTGGCACAACAGTGTTTCCACAGCAGCTCACAGAGCAACACTGCTCTGGTACAGGCCTGGGAGTAATGTTCAGTAATTTGACCATTTCAAAAAGCAGAGATTTTCCAACATTAGCTACAATCGAGGAGACACTGGTAAAAAACACCGTCTGCAATACATCCATATGTTGAGCTGTATGTTGGATGTGACTTCAACACACATTTGTGTGCAGATCTGGTGGCTTCCCACTGAAATGGGACTTTGCAGAAGAAGAGCAATAGGTACATAGTGCAGAGATCCAAACAGCAAATTTTTTCCACACCCACACAATAATCGATTGATTACTATTAAAACCAGATTTATCTGCATTCTATTCAGTGCATTACCTGCCAAGAATCTCTAAGACAGAACATTCTGAAGGTGTGTTATTGCATTTCCTATTTCCTCCTATTTGAAATAACTCTGCAGTGCAGCATTTTAGCTCATTTAAACTAGTTAGCTTATGCCCCTGAGATTTTTAAATTTCTTTTTTTCAAAACATTTAAATAGCTGTCTGCTATACAGCCACAGCTCTGGGGCACGGCATGCAAATCTTTCTTATTCTAATTGCATCTAAACTTGAAAATGCAGGGGTCTGCATGATGTTTTATTCACATTCCTATTGTGCTACTGCATCCAAACAACAACAACTTCAAGGAAGTCTACAAATACAGGTTCAGATTCCCTCTTAGGTACAGATGACATGGGTAGCAGAAAACAATATAACAGCAACAGAGCCATATGTAATAAATTCACTCCAGTGAAAAAATGATGTATGGCTGGCATAGCACTATCTGTGTAAAACTACAAATTCCATTGTTTCTAATAATTTGTAAGACTTGCAGCTTATCAGCATTATTAACTGCAGTTAGACTGTGAAAAACTCAGATTATTATCTGCAATCTGTTTAGTGTTTCTCTTGCGGTTCTAGCTTCTGGAACCACAGGTAACAGCAGAGTTTCTGCTAACAATAAAAATTACTCACAGCTGATGGTTTCAAAAAACACCTAAAAAAAACCTCTAGACCTAACAAAATAAGAACAAAAGCATTCAGATCTCTGTTTAAAGTCTGATTGTTTTCTAGGTAGAGACTGGAATGTTTGACTCCCCAAATAAGCTGAGCCTTTGCTCATCACCCTAAGTTAAAGAAACTGCAACATAAGCTTGTGATTGGCCTTTGCAAAATGTAAACTCCATCAAGCTGATAAGTATAGAAATTCCACTTAACTGTATCTTCATGTTTCAATATGCATTGTAAGTTTTCAACTGCAGATGGGAATTTACGAGAAAGGTTATTAAAGTTCACATGACTGAAAACTTTACTTTTTTCCCTCAAGATGAGAATAGATTTTTTCAAAATACAGTCCATTTCTAGAACTCTAAATGAATTACACTGTTCTGATCTAATGAGTCCCAAAAATCATAACTGATCCATTAGGTTTTATTACCTTAGACTAAGAGAAGAGTAGAAAGCAACGCAATAGAGCAATTTTTTATTGCATTTTTTTCCCAACAATATCTTAATGACTGCTAGTAATGCAGTCATTCCAAAACCTAAGTGAGTTTAAACAAAATAACTAACTACTTTATAATAATAAAAAGGATTTAATTTAAGAACTTCCATTTAAATCATGAAAGTTCCACATAAAATTTAAAGAAACAAAGATGAGAGCATTGCAATGTGCAACTCTTCGTCTTCTCACTTGCTTCCTTCCCTTCAGACCATCTGCACTTTGCACAGAGATGCTGAAGTAGCAACTGGAACAGTTAGGAGCATAATTATGTGCTTTGCCAGAGGCAGTAAACACTGGAATGTCATTAGAAGACATGATATTATCTAGATGATGCAAAAATCAGGCACTGAATACAGTCCTGTTCTATAAAGACAACACCATATTTAAAAACATCTCTGCATGTTCAATTTGTTGGAGATGAGCAGTCTCACTGACTTCCCTGGTAGTTCTCAAAGGTAAACCTCACTGACAGGGCTTTGCTAAATGCAAGACTGAGCTCAAATGGAGGCCCAGCAGCCCAAAGACCTGATTCTGATCTCACATCAAGCTGTGTAATGTGAGCCATCTCTCCGAAGCTGGTGGGTACAAATCTCTTAATTAGTGAATTAAGCAGTAGTACTCCCACTTAGTTGAGATAGATCAAATGCCATTCAACCAACAAGAAGTAAGGGAGAACAGAAGTGGACTTGGAAAATACAAGGTGTTAGTGAATGAAGCAGCTGACAGACTGGAAATAAGTTTTGAGGTTTCTCCCTAATTTCTCAAAGCAAAAATATGAAAGATAAATCAGTCATAACTATAAGGTAAAAATTAAAAGAGAAAGGTTAGCCCGCCCTTAAAATGATTTAGTATTTTCTTCCGGTAAGTTGGAAGGTAAGCATTTCTGAATAAATTACCCTTTTAAGTCTTGATTCATGCTTCAGTGCTTTTTTTTGAACATGTACTCAAGTTCTGTTGATAGGAAAACTTATTTATTCACCTGCTAAAGTACTTTTCTAAATTGAGACCTAAATCAGCATCTATAAAAGCTTCGTTCAAATCAATGGGAATCTTTTTATAGACCTTTCTAAGAGCTCTATCAGCCACTAAGTCAAAGGAGAGCAAACCAAGTAGTGGAAAAATCCAGGATGCTTCTCCTGGAAGAATAAGCTCCTAAACCTCTGTACTTAGTAATAACTTTCTTTCATCCTCTAATATTAAATGACAGCACTAATAATATGCAATATCAAGTTATTAAGCATCTAGTCCCGAGCCATCCAATTAGTCTGCTGCAATGTAATTAAAACAAAACCAACATTAACTCAAAAGTGAAATTCACTTCAGCTGAGATGAGCATAGCAAAGAATAAAAGTTCATTAGAACCAGATGAAATTCATATCCAGATTGGTGTAAACTCTGGGTAATTAGCTTGAAACAGCTTAGCATTATCCAAGGAGGATATGGATAATTGGGTTCAACATCCCTGAAGATCTGCTATGTTTCTTGAGACAATAAACCATTTGTGCTTTGAAGCTGCTTCCCGTTTTCTCCATCAGCCTTGTCTGACAAGGGCTATTGATCTGATAATTTACTTGTCAAAACTTGTTAGTCAAGGCAGGACAGAAGCAACAAGGCATGTGGGTAATCCAAGAGATGAATTTGTCCTAATGACTTTCAGGGATCCCAACCACTGTAGTGGAGATCAAAGAAATCTCTGAAACAGTTGAGTCGAAGCCAGGGATCACATAGTAAAAGAAAATAAGCAGGCCAAGAATTATATTATTCTATAAAACCAGTGTGTACAAATACATAGCAAAGCATGTGATCACTTCAGACCCAGGTCCTCTGCTTAAAATATTTATTCATGTTAAAGTTCAGTGTCAGCTAAGAGCTTCCTTGAATTTATTGTCTCCTCACTCCAAGCATCACCCTGCCTGGAGCAGGTTACAGCTAAGATGGAACTGACCACGGGGATTTGTCATCCTTCGTGTCAAGAAATACGAAGTCACAAAAGTGACACAACATTACCCCACTTGTCTCAACTTCTCTTAATCAAGAGGACATTTGGTAATTGATTCTGGAAGATTGGACATTTTCTCCTTGAAGGTTTAAGAATATACAGCACCTTTCAATCATCCTTTACATTATCAGTCATGTAGCTGACCCAAAGTGGTAACGAGACAGCCCTGACAACTTCCCATTATACCTGAAATGATCTTTGGGCAACCTCACCACCTCCCACAGTCTCTTTTGATTTATAACTGACTTTGGTTGAGTCAGCTCACTAGATTTCTAGTCTGCCGTAGATACAAAAGGAATAAAATCCAACTCAATTAAATACTTTTTATCTTATACATAGAGAAATCAGGAATCAAACTCCTAAAACTGTGAGGCTGGATTAAAATTCAGGATGCATTTCTTTTGTGGAATGTTGGGAGTTTGAATATTCCAGAACTTTTGACTGACTCTATAAAGTGTGACATTTGAGTGACACCTTCTCCTCTTGAAAACAAAGTTTAAAATGTGCTCACAGAAAAAAAAAAAAAAACCAAAAACCAAACAAACAAATATTCTGAAATACTAACATGCAAAAGTTGGGATTTTATGAAAAATACCTAATACTGCAAGTATTACAAGAAAATTCCATGAGAACAACACTGTCATTTTGCTACATTAGTCTCCTAAGACGTATAAGAAAAGAATTTCTCTTTGTATTCAGCACCTCAAATTCTGATGCCACAAGCAACACAGTCCAAGAAATACAGGCATGTACCTTTTACACAGCTATTTTCCAGAACAGAAATAAAATTTCAAAATCCTCTCTGAGTTGGAGAACACATTTGGTTTTATTGGCTATGCCATCTCCTCCAGTGCTACTCTTGGTAGTAGAGAAGGGAAAGAACTCCAGCACTGGAAATTACCTGGAGTAATTTTTTCTAGGGTTGCAGGATAGTTTTTAGCATGCAGAATTCAATCCTAATCCACGTCACAATTCCCTCAAGCAGACTCTCTTCCACCAGCTCACTCTGGCAGCTGAAAATCTGACAATCCCAGAGGAGAGGTAGCAGGGGAAACAAAAAATAGCAAACCAAATATGAAAGGCCTTTCACATCCTACTGATGAGCAGATATCACCAGCTATAGCAATAAAAATGTTTGCTTTCCTGCATGCACATGGGAGAAGGAAGGAAAATTTAATTCTAAATGCAAATCTCAGGCAAAAAAGAAATCTTGCTGAACAGTTAGGGCAGTACAGAAATCCTAGAAACAAAATAGAGAGAAAGCACATATAGAGATCAGAGATAACAGATCGAGAATTTTTGCTTGTTTGCTTTTGCTATTTGGCTTTAATTAAAGATTTTTCATTTTTTTGACTCACGTAATTCCTTTCCCCCTTCCCATCAGCCAGCAAGAAACCTGGCCCCTAAGTGCTGTTTTTCAGTAGTAATAAGGTTCATCCTCAATTTTTCTCTCTCTCATCTCTGGCTGTGGGTTTCAAGTCTCCATCTTACCAGGAACATTTTATGCTGTACAGAATCACACATAAAATCAACACTGGATCCTTCTCCATAATTAATGCAGGCTTAACACTTTTCAGACAAAATGGTGAATGCTAAATGAAGTCATGTACATGAGACCAAAACCCCAATAATTCCACAAGCTAAAGATACTGTTAATCAGGCTTAACATAATATAATTAAACAGGTTTGCAAGCAGATCTTTTTTAGGTTGTGTAAAGAAGAAAGGCCATTTAATGTAAAGCAGAGGTGGAAGCAAAAGCCAGGGACTTCAGGATTTGCCTGAGAGTCTGCAAAGAAAGGAGAAAGCAAGTTGCTGAAATGTCTGAACAACAACAATAAAAAAATGCAAGCGACGGAGAGCATTAGATCAGGCACCCCCTGTTCCTGTGGGCCACTGAGGAACTGCAAATGTAAGACACCCAGAAGGCCTCTCACCATGCTGCCTCAGGCACTTCACAGCTAACTTACAGAAGCATGAGCTCCTTGGTGAAATTCTTCAAAATGGGATACACAGGCGATCAGACTGGATGGTCCGCTGTTTAATTTTTACATCAGTAGATATAAATACAACAACAACTACTTCAAATGAACTCCAAGCAGTGTGACATCCATGAAAAGGCAAAGACATCAAAATCAAGTGATTTGCCCATAATCATGGGGAAGGCTCTCACAGTGTGGAGAAGACTTAGCTTTTGCTGATTGTTTCTCAAAAGGTATAAGCTGCAAGAGCTTTTTTACCCCTCTCTGAACCCCTATGTGATTGTGTAGAATGGATAGGAAAAATATATTGACTGTAAAAATCACCCAAGACCTTTTCTCAACTCCTTCATCCAGATAAACGGTGATGGAACAAAAAGACCATTTTCCAGCAATGAATTAGTGACAACACTGTGAATATTGTAACATTTCCCACTGCCTCATAGCCAGCTTGTTACTACTGGTTTACATCAGGGAATGATAAGAGAAAAAAAGTCTTTCTGTCATTCTGTTCCCATTAGATTTTCAAATGCCTCAGACCAAGTTTTTTCTCTGCATCATTCTTTTGCAGACATGTATTTACAGAATAAAGAGAAATTAATTTGTTGTACAGTGGTCAACACAGGAAGAGGCCCACAGAGAGCCTGAGCTGCCTCTTTGAAGATACTTAAAACTTGACTGGACAAGCATAGGAATAACCTCTTCTACTAAGACCTGCTTTCAGCTCACCTATACAGTCACCAGAGACCCTTCTGAATCCAGTTGCAATTCTGTAACTGATTATCTTAACACTGTTCTGCAGTCCAAGGCAGCTGAGAGCACTTCTTCCTCAAGCAATCAGCTTCATTGCTACTATTTTGGCAGGGGAATGTCATTTGAGCTGATGGAGGCCCTGAGGTTGCCTCCATTCTTTAAGCTGGATTCTGTTGGAGTCATTCAGTGCCTCACAAAGAATTCAGTTTGACACAGATCTGGCTCCCTAAATAGGAAAAATTATGAAATGTGCTGAATTGAAAATGACAAATGCTGAATGAAATGACAAAACAATTTTTGAAAAGTTGGGTGGACAAATAAAAAATAGCAAAACAAAAATCTCACAGGCATAAGGCAGAACAAAGTGCAACACGTGAAATTAAATAATTTTTTTATAGTGCCTTAATTATGACTCTAAACTTCAGGTTTCTCACATATACTTTTTGTCTGACAGAGCAAAAAACTGTAGCATTCCAAACCTTCTGTATGTGCAAGGAACTTAATGATTAATATTATAAACTGAAAGATTAGATGCAGAAACCATGAAGAATAGGTGGTTAATTCACTTATCCCCTTTCAAAGTCATTCTGAACCACACTACGTAAAGAATGTAGAGGAAGACTTCGTGTGAAGCAAAGCTGTAACACATCATCTGGTTTTAGTAGAAAATATTTATACTTTTAGTAAACTGACATCTCCTAGACAGTTTTCAGTGCGTGAAAATTCATGAGAACTCAGGATAAATGCCAAGTGCCAATGTGATGTTTTCAATGCAGCAGCAAGTACCTCTCTGGAGTTTGTGGAGACCAAGAAGTGCTCTCAGACTGGGACAGCACTAAAGTGCATGTAATGAGCTGGGAGTTATTTTAAGTTACCAAATCTATAGAAGGTAGGTCACAGTGTTCCAGACTGGAAAATGATCTGCAATTATTTTTGCCTCTTTATGGAAAGGCAAGACCTAGTGCCCTCAAGTCAAAAGTCAGAAACAATGACTCAATTTGGAACTAATTCTTATGTGTAGATGGCAAGGTACACATTTTACATTTGTTTACTCTTCTCTGAGGCTTAACTACTGCCTTAACTTTGAACTCTGTCGTTGAACTCACATTGCACAAACTATTTAATTCACCTTAAGTGCCTTCCCAGGTGCTGCAGAACTGTTAAATACACTTTACCTCTCAGTCATCCAGCTTTTTTTTATTTTGCAATGATGGCACCACCAAGACTTTTGCAGATGAAAAGGAGATTTTTTTCCCCCCAGTAACTCATGCTTTCTAAAACTCATTCATTAATACCTAAAAAAGTTCTTTCCCTCTAATTTTACCCTTTATGTTACCATACTTTCCTTCACCATATTCTACCAGATTCTTAAAATGCTGCTCACAACTAAAATGTTTTCTTCAGACCCTCTAGTTCCTCTCCCATATGAAAGCCCAGTGGTATCAGCAAGTTCAGCACCAGATGTGATAGATCTTACTTGAAAGGCAGATAAAGGAGAAGTCCTGACCGCTTTATGGTGGGAGTATTTATTAGTATTTATTCAACAAACCAATTATCATAAATAAAAAATTAATATATTTGTTATTATAAATAACAAAATAATCATTATTTATTCAACAAAATCTGCCTGCTCTGTTCCTTGCCATACCATGCTGCAGACATGTACCATCTGATTTATTCTGATTACCACTTGTGAAATTACTCATTTCCTTCAAGCATCAGTACAAATTATTTTATTAAATATATTCACTTGGATTCTGCCATGATTAATTTCTTTCTCATTCTTACTCCTATTCACCCTTCCAAGTTTCTTTAATATATTTCTTAATCTTTCTAACTATTGAATGGACCTCGAAATTTATGTTTTCCTTATCACTTCTTCCAAATACCTAATGGAACTGACAAATAATACTCTTCCAGATATCAAATAATACAAATTATTTATAAAGAAATTAAAGAAACTTAACGGAAAACAACAGACCTAAGTAATACCAAGTTCCTGCTTATTAGCACTTACCTGCATTTCTCTCAACAATTTTTAATCCAACTCATAACAATGCAGCAAATTGTTCCACCTGATGGACTATAGCAAGTGCTCCACAATAATAAAGATATTTATCTGTTCCCCACCATGCCATCCAACAGAGCTAAAAAGACCTAAAAGGATGATGTGAATTGTACCATCATGACCTCACTGAAATCAACCATGCTGTGGCAGTTTAACCAAGCAGAGAATAAGGTCTATTTATTTTTGTTAAAGATACAATTTTTCTCACAGTACATTAGTAATCTAACCAACTGAGAACCAGTCAGGATAACCAGAAAAACTGATTTTTGCTTCAGCTGAAATGGCTGGTCACAAGCACCATTAAATACTCGAGCACAGACTCACTAAAGCAAGGCAAGGCACTCTCTAAACTCTGTCACTGAACCAGACAGCCTCTTGGAAGTTTCAAGAAGCACTGAAGTCCAGAAAACTTTAGAGATTGAATAACAGAAACCACAGTATGTCATAGTCAGTGGAAAACACTATGTATCAGTTAGTAACTTCGTGCTTTTAAAGACCAGAAAAGACTCAGCCCTCTGGTACAGACATGAAATTCTCAGGGAAGGGAGCAGGGGAGAGAAAAAATATTTAAAAATTTAAAGCCTAAATGTAATTAAAAGTAAAAGGACAACCGATGGCAATAAGTGGAAGCAGGGCACACTCTCCGATGAATCAAGGATCTCAAGATCAGTATACTCTATTTTTAGCTGAGTGTTTTTTAATGAAGTCTCATCCAGAGGCAGCAACAAGCATGGCTCGTGTCAAAAAACCAAGGAAAATGCCAAGAGATAAACAGAAACCTTCACCCTTGTACCAATGGAATCCATGACCCACCCTGAGCAGCTGAGTGCTCTGGGCCCAGCGCCAGTGACGCTGCTCCCACTGCACCACAGCTCTCAGACTGGAGGGCTCCCCTGGAACTGGGGCTGCACAGCCTGCAGAGGGGCTGGCTGGCACTCTGCACATCTCTGCGCCAATGCCATTTTCCAACAAGGACTACTGCCAGCACTAGATCAGTTCAGCCATGGCTTGGTCTATCTTAGTGTTCAAAATGTCCAAGAATGGAGATACATGACCTCCACAGCTCAGCACCAACCTGAAGTTAGGTGCTATTATAGCACTATTACAGAGCTGCAGAACCAAACAAATGTAAAAGTAGCTGAAGCTTCCAAGCTGCCACTTCTGGCCACTGCACCCTTAACCCAGCACCTGCAATTACTGGGAAGGGTTTGGCATTTTTCTTATTGCCTTTAAGTTGTTGTGGGTTGTTATTTGATTTGTCCTCTGCTTGACCTCAGCAGAGTACACAAACTCATTCCTCTCAAATTCTACCCACAATTCAAATGCTCAGCCCCTGCCTATCCCAGTAGGTCTCTGTGGGTCTTGCTTCAGTATCTTAACATCCTTCTTTTTGAAGAGAGACCCGAAACTAGACCCAGCATGCCAGGCAAAGCCTCACCAGTCTCAAATGGAGGGGGATATTTTCCCTTGAATCTGGCAGCCACAGTCCTTCAAACACAGCCCAGCATTTGGTTCACCTATTCACATTTAGGTCACATGTTGGCCAACACTCAGCTTAACATCCCTCACAGCTTGCAAGGCCCTCACAGCAGCACAGCTACTGTGACCTTGGTTCCCAGCCTGTACCTCAGTTAACCTCCCAAGAACGCAAAATTTTGCATTTCTTGCTAAGGGCTCCCCCTGGGACTATCTTCTGGCTTCTCAAGATGCGTCTGGGCTGAAGCTCTTCCCTCTGCCATACCATCAGACACAAGCACACACTTCTCATCTCTCAGCATTGGAAGCAGAAGTGGTCACACCTATAGTTTCTCCTTTTCCTTTTGAAAAATGGTTCCACACTCCAAAGAAAATAACAGGACATTGTAAATGCCATTCCCAAATATGAGGCAGGTGTTAAGTGCCTCAAGCATGCTTCTTAGGAGCAAATGTTTGAAGGAAAAGTTATTTTCACAAGGGAAAGCAATGTTGCTATTGTATAAAAGGTAGAAAAATATTTCCATAAATCTAGCCAAAGATCCAGCATCCAGTTCAAATGACAGATGCTATAAAGCAGGAAAAGCCAAATACAGCAGATAGTATCTGATATGTGGTTTGGGATGCCTCTGAAGCATAAAGAACCTCTCCCAGTGGTATTTCTGCGGATAAACTTGGTTTTCCTTTCAAAAACATCAGACCTGCCTATTAGATTCTCTATCCCTGTAGCTCTCCACAAGGAAAGGGTATCTTGCACTTTGCAATAGCAAGCAGCACCTTCTGAAACCACTCAGACCACGTTCTGTGCAAATAATTTTAACATTACCTCATATTCAGAAACTGAAAGAACATCACTGTATAAACCTTTGCATTTTAGGATACTCAGTCTTATCTGAAGTAATCAATGAAGTGAAAACATGCTGACTCCACTTTGTGTCCAGAGACAGACATATTCTACCCATGATGGTCTGAGCTTTCCTGGCATCCTGAACTGGGCAATTTAAGCCCAACAGGCATGCAAGGGTTAACCATTTAAAAGCACTGACTGATGATAAAAACACTGGACCTCAGTAGCTTTATTCAGTTAAACCAACATGATTTCAAGACCCTGAAGCAACACGGATGGTGAAAGTACAGTTCTTAGTGAACATCATTACTCTTTAACAGACATTTTTATTTTAAATTATAGCTATGGATAGAGGTTTTTTAGCTCTTTATTCACAATGAATAGCTAAATTAGGCTTGGAATGGAGATTCTTATGACTAATGCAACCTGACCTGTGACTGTACCTGTAACAAGACTGCATTACCAAACATTATTCATCATCAGGTTAGAGCTAACACAAGGCAGACCTCATTGCACAATTACTTTAACAAAAGAAAACCCTGTAAAACACAAGAAAACATCTTTCAGATCCACCCATGGATCCTTCCCAGGTTTCTTCTCCACTTCTACGGTAGATATCAGCAAACAGTCATGTTTGGGACCCTCCCCCCTTGAATTCTTGGCAGATGGAGAGTTACTTCCCATTTTCAGCTTCTGACACTGGGCTCAGACAGCTCACACACCAACTGCTGTGCAGTGCCTATCGTGTGAATGAGCTATTGGTTTAGGTCACATTTCTACCTGACAAGTCTTTTCTTTCAAAAAAACAAAATAAAGGTGATTTTCTTCGGTAACCCTGAGGATGGATCCAGCAAAGGCACTGAAGAGCAGAGGCTCCCAGGCAACAGGCTGTCACTTTCCCCTCAGCTCCTCTATTTGCCCCCTGCCTCTTGATTCACCTGAAAAAAAATGCTGAAGACAAGTGAGATTTGTTGGGCACCCTGAAAGAGTAATGTTTTCAAAATGAGGAGTAGTGAATGCAGCCCGGCCTTGGGCTTGTAGGCAGCACAGACAAAAGGAAGTTGGAGTTGACTGTCTCAAGGTTATCTGACCATAGTTTGCTTCCTTTCACCTGGGGCTTGTAAAACCTGTGCAAACAGCTCCCAAGCAAGGCATAACAAAATGCAAGAAGGCCAATATGTCTCTGTGCTACAGAAACAGTGTGGGTATGGCCCCTGTCTCCTCATGCCCCTGCAAAATTCTTTGAAAAATTATGCAGCTACTCTGAAAGGAAATCAAGCAATTTATAGCTGATTTTTCTCTGCCACAGACCATGCATGTGGAGTGTGTTTTCTCTTTCTTAAGAGATTGAACAAGAAGATATTGAATGGTTCTTAAAAAAAAAAGTAAAGCTAAAGCCATCAGCCTTCAGAGTCAGCCAAAACAGTCAACACCTACAGCAACATGAAGCTACCAGGGATCCCCAACAAGGCAGCACAAACACACACTCTTCCTACTTCCCCTGCAGCAAACCACAGAAATGCTGCTTCAGCTGCTAGATAAATATTCCTACATCTGAAGGAAGGATGAATGGAAACAGAGGAACAACTTTAGCTGCTGCTGCAGCAGCCAGCACATGAAGGCACTT
Organism: Zonotrichia leucophrys gambelii; assembly: GCF_028769735.1. Taxonomy (NCBI): domain Eukaryota; kingdom Metazoa; phylum Chordata; class Aves; order Passeriformes; family Passerellidae; genus Zonotrichia; species Zonotrichia leucophrys. The sequence continues at coordinate 40,193,093 of NC_088175.1, read as the reverse complement.
CAAAGCCACACTCAAACCACAAATGGCTGAAAAACAGCTCTGTCAGTCACCCTATTGGAAGGTTGTTGTTGGGAGTTTTGTTTCATAAGAAAGGAGAAGTACCTCAAATAAATTTCCAGTTGACAATTTGAGGTCCATCTCAGAGAGCAGAGCACTGCCAACACCCTGATGTGGCCAGCTGGCAATCTGTGTAGAGGAATGATCCCCTCCCCAGTATGAGAGTGGCATTTGCTTCTCACCTGGACAATTGCAGCATTTGTTCCAACTGCAAAGGCTCTGCAATTTGCTTTGAATCTTTCTTCTTCCTGACACTGAAGCACAGGAAGCGTGAAACTGAGCTATTCCAACACAAAGGGCTGCAATGTTAGGTCAAGGTCTGAATCACCCTGACTCCTCTAGGGCCTCCCCCAGGCCCTCTGCCCAAGGGGCTCAGCCCTGAGCCTCCAGTCGCTGCCTCAGCTGCTGTGGGGATGTGCCTGTCTCCAGCTCCAGCCCTGTCTGTGCCAGACAACAGACCATGCTGACCTGGCCCTTGCTCTGCATCCTATCTTCCTGACCTCAGAACTGCATCACTCACCACTGTGGACCTGCCCAGAGTCACTGGATGTGGTCCTGACCTGGAGGTTTGAAGTCAGCTGGACTTCAAACAGCTCTCATCACCATGGATGTGTCCAATGTTTTGGACTCCCAGCTGACCCTGATGACCTTCCCCAGCCTGGCCCTGCTTGCCCTGCTGGGATAAGGTGGAGGAGATGCACCCTGCCCAGCCAGAGCCCTGCCCAGCCTGCTGTGTGAAGGCACTTGGGTGCCTTCGCTGCACCCCAACACCCATGCCATGAATTAAACAAGCCCAAGCTCTGTCTTAAAAAAAGAACCACATAAAATAGGCATTCACATGGCAGAAGGTGAGAAAGAAAACCTCTAGCACACTTCAGATGTGATTTTTACAGGAGCAGGAAATTCTCAAGTGACTCTGCCCTATGAAGTTTGTGTGCTGTGTCTCTCATGTAGCTCTGGTTTGCAGGGAGCTGGTAGGCAGGCAGGCAGGTACCTGAAGCCAAGGCACAGTCTGCTGCCAGAGAAAAGAAAATTACTCCTACCTTGGAGACAATGGGGCTTCCTTTGAGAACTCCTGATCTATCTATAACTTTGCTGAACTTCAGAAAATGCTCCTTTTTGTGAAGAGCAGTAGCTTAGCAGCTGACAGAGGTTCCAACTGTGGAGGTCTCTGATGTAAAAACAGAATGAGTTCGGACTTATGTACAAGAACACAACCATAAATAGAGGATACCAGCTTTCCCTCTCTCTCAAAAAAAGAAAGGAAAAGGAAAAAGGAAAAGGAAAAAGGAAAAAACCGCTTCCAGCACACAGCCAAAAACTGCACAGTTTGCATAGCCATGGAGACTAGGAAGACACTAAACCAATGCAGGTCAATCTTACTTCAAAGGAACTAAGGTCAACTTAAAACCTGTATGCAGGAACTTCAAATATCAGGGGTCAGGCTTGCTGGGTCCACAGCAGAGCATATAGACATAAGGATATTCATCCCAGGGCCATACATACTCAAAGGACTATCACTGTACTTTAATTTTCTTCCAAAAAACATGCCCTCTTAGTTTATTACTACCATGTACTTCATACTCCCTAGAGAAAACAATGACAGATTTTCAGTTTGTCAGCCCTGGGAGAACCTGCTCTGATTATTCAAGTAGTCAAATGGGGGCTTTCCAAGCTGTGGCTGATTGACACATTTAATGTGCTTCTCTCAACGAGAGACTATTACCTGATTTCATAAACTCCAGAGCCATCTGTGCTCCTGTCTGTGGAGTAAAGAGCATGTTTTGATCGCAGTCGCTCACAAGCCTGGCCTCATTTACTGGACAGGCCTCCCTTCTTGGACCTGCTGCCTCCTGAAGCAGAACACCACCCTGGCAGATCACACCACCAAATGCAACTATGAAAGGAGGGCTGCATTCAGAGTAGGCAGCATTTATCTCTGCATCATCACTCTAGGTACCTCACTCCTCTCCCAATAGTAACAGGTTCTTCAGATCTTTGCTAACACTGACTTGTAAGTGGGTAAAACATGCAAAAGCTGAAACACAAGCCTCAAAAGGATGCATGAAATCATACTGGGAAATGCTTTCCACACACTGAGAGCACCCATGGTTCTAGGTACAGCTTCCAGGTATCTGGCAGCCCAAGGAAACATGCTCAAGTAGTAGTGAAGTTACCACACCAAAAAATAGGAAGGGGCTTTGAAAATACACTCCTGCACACAGAGAGAACAGCAGGAAAGAATTCAATTACTTTCAAGCAGAAAATAAGAAATTCACCACCCATCAGTTTCTTACTTGTCTGTAATTACGGAGCATTACAATAACCTCATTGCATTGCTTATTATGCTAATCTTAATTAGCTTGCTGTTTCTTTGCACACACTTCCATCTGTCATTTTTGTTGGTTTTCTCTCCTCTGACACTTTTACTGCAAACTCTTTTGAGTTAAAGGCTGATTTTCTATTAAAGGTATAGAAACCCTGGTCTGAGGAGGTCTTGGTCTCTGACTGGGATTTTCAGCTAAACTAATTAGCTGGCATCAAATGCATCTCAGATTATTTTTGTTTTGCTGTTAAATTAACTTTCACCTTGAAATAAGTGGTACTAAACTGAAAAGAGCACTCTATCAGGAAAAATATAATAGTGAATAGCAGTGAAAGAATCAAATCTGTAATGTCATCTCCATTTCCTTAAACTCTTCCTCTCCCCTACCTTTCAAATATTTATTAAGTGATATGAGTGAAAATCTGTCTTCTCTTTCATTTCTCTGAAAATCCAACAGTTCCTAACATTTAAAGAACCACTGAGAAGCAGTTGCATAGGCTGTTATGATCATGCCAAAATAAAAACCCCAAATCAGAGGCTCCTTTAGAAAAATAGTAGCTTCTATTTTGATCTTTACCCTTTCATAAGTCTGCTCCCTGAATACACCTTAAATGAGCGAGGTCATTTCCCTAAAGTAGCACTAGTTACTTCAGGGAACCAAGTGTCATGCAAATGCTGAGACCTGGAAGGCTCCTCCCAGAGAAAGATTCCAAATCCCTGATCAGGACAGTCAGAGTCCCCAAAGATTAAATACCCATTAAGTATTAAGCACACATCTCAGCTTGATGGACCTTCTGTTTCTATAATGGTCTGAAGTGGATTTCTGTTCACAACCACAGAGATGCAAGAGAACCAGGGCAGTGGTGTCCATCTATTAGAGGAAGGTGGCAAAATTGTATAGGAGATTTCATTACTGGTTTGCATCTGAATACAGCACAGCATGAAGCCACAAAATGAAAGTTACCAAAAGTTACAAAAGGAAGCTTTTAGATTTAGTGTAACAAAAAAAACCCTTTGCCTGCACCTTTTCCAAAAGAAAACCCGAGGACAGAAAATGTAAATGAAAATTCATTTGGCCTATATTGAGGCTGCACATGAGAACAAAAATACATTTCTGATCAGCTGTGGGAAACGCTCCTTAAGGAGTCTGGATGGTCCAAGAGGCATGGATCCTATCTCTGTTATGTCCAAATGTTGATGAACAAGCTGTCAACCAGCTTCTGAGTTCAGAGTTTAGGGGCAACACAGAAGGTAAAATTAAAGCAAACAGTTCCTCTCCACATCTACTTCAAAGCATTTTGCCCTGGTTTGCACTTACAGTTGAGTTGGCTCAATCCAATGTAGGATTCACATCCCCACATTTCCCCCAGCTCCTGCAAAATTCTCAGAAACAATTTGCTCAAACAGTAGAGGGGAAAAAAAAGTCCCAAGCTTCTGTAACCAGAGACAAATTAAATGAGCACTTATTAATGGTTTCAGGAAGTCTTGGATTCCGGTTTGCTGCCAACAAAGACACAAGCCCCTCTCTGCTCACAGAGAGACAGAAGGGTCACACCAAGACTCAGACTGAGAAGGCCCTTGGACATCACAGCTGTGTTTCACTTGTGCTAGGATTTCAAACAAAACCCTTCATATCAAAGGAGTCTCAAGTTCAGGGGGCTTGAAATCCAGGCTGAAATTGAGATTTTACATTTCAGATCCATCTCGAATCAGCAGTACAGCAGCTAAGCCTCAGCACGCCTAAGCAGTATGTGGTGGGAGTGAAAAAAGCACAGCAGAGAGCCTCCTGCTCTGCTGTCAGTAGGAGCCCACCACCAGAGCAGTCAGCTTACAGAGAAGTGACAGCAGAGAGCCTGCACTCATTCTGTTATTGCTCAGTTTACAACGCAGTGATGGGCTCTTCCTCCCCTGACAGTTCAGAAATACTGTTTTGAGACTGGAAAAATCATGCTACATTTCTCCTGTCTCTAACAGCAGCACAGGTAATAAAGACTCTGAATTGCATATTCAGGACTGTGCCTAGGAGTTAAAGTATCAGCTGCTTTAGGCAGAAAAGACTGCAGGCCACCATTCCATAGTTTTATAAGGTCTGCAGGGAGAAGCAGCATAAAGATTCCTATTTGTCAAAATAATCAAGTACCTTGAAAATCCACTAGAGGACCATTCTGAAATCAGAATAGAGTTATTTTTACTTAGTTGCTTCCCTGATCAAAAGCACACTTTAAAATATATACTCTCTGGCTCTAAAAGTCTTTGAAATATAGCAAGTAACTCATCAGAAAGAGCAGCACTGAAGGGAGTCTGTACCAGTAGCTAAATATCTGGACAGACATTTAGCTACTGGTACAGTAAATACAAATATTAACACAACCCTGCAATAACAGGAAGCAATGGCAGGTGGGAAAACTGGCCAGAGCCAGTCTGGACACAGCACGCACACCTCTGAGGCTGCTTTTTCAACCAGGCTGCCCAGGCAGCAGATTGCTGTCACTGTCACCCACAGTGCAGCCCTGTGCCTCTGAAGTCACTCTGATCCAGGCTGGAGATAAAGAGATTGCCTCTGCCAGCACCACAGCAAAGCTAAATTGTTATTACTAATAACCTCCATTGATTTGTCTTATAGATAAGTAGATACTTTCCTGTTTTTCTCATTTGTGTATTTTTCTCCATGGGAATGGATTTAAGTTCTCTGCAAAGCCTGAGACCAAAGAGAGTGTCTGTACCCAGGAAGAACATGGAGAAGTGTTTACGCAGGTCTGTAAATACAACCCTGCTGACAACACTCTGTGCAGATCCACAACTCCTCCTACCACTTCAGGTTCTTTGTAGCAGAGACTGTGACTCAGATCAACCTGTCAAATGACCTAAGGAAAGTGAAGAAAAATGATGAGAGGAGAAGTGCCAGGCCAAGCACTCCTTAGAGCCTTTGGGATCACTGTCAGTGCTCAGGTCTCCAACGTCAGCAGTTCTGATGTGCTGAGGTTACTTTGCTTACATCCAACAGCAAACATGAAACAAGCTCTTGCCTGTTCACCGTGCTCAAATCCTGCATGAAAGCTGTCTTTGGAACATGCTCCCTTTTGATACTTAGGCAAGTTATTTAACCTCACAGGGCTAAGTGACTATTGGAATCCTTGAGCAGGACAACAGTCCAAGGGTGCTTCTCCTGAGCAGGCACTGCTGGCCAACTGACCCTCCTCAGCATTTTGGGCGTTGGGCGCTGTACAGGGAAAGCTCTGCTAGCCTGAGGGCAAACCAGAGTGAACACAGCTGGGAACTCTGCCAAGAACTGCTAAAGTAATCCCCCCTCTCCAATTCCCACCCTCCCTTTTCATGTTTGCCTTAAGGTTTTGTATTGAGTTTGTGTGGTAAGGTTTTGGTAGCCAGGGGGCTACAGGGGTGACTTCTGGAAGAAGCTGCTGGAGGCTTCCTCCATTTTCCCTAAAGGCATTGCCAACCAGCTCCTGGTCCAAGATGGACCTACCACTGGACAAGGCTGAGCCCATTAATGATGATGGCAGTCCCTTTGGGATAGCAGATTTAAGAAGAGGAGGCAAAACCCTGTGCAGTGGGAGCCAAGGGGAGAATATGTGAGATAAACTGCCTTGCAGACACCAGGTCAGTGAAGAGGGAGGGGAGGAGATGCTCCAGGCACAGGAGCAGAGATTCCCCTGCAGCCTGTGGTGCTGTGCCCCAGCAGCTCATGGAGGGGCAGAGATCCACCTGTAGGCTCTGGAGCACTCCAGGCCAGAGCAGGTGGATGCCTGAGAGGCTGTGACCCTATGAAAAACCCACACTTCAGCAGGCTGCTGGCAGAACCTGTAGTCCCATGGAGAGAGGAACACACACTGGACTAAGTTTGCTGGCAGGACTTGTGACCCCATGGGAGACCCACACTGGAGCAGGGGAAGAGTATGAAAAATCCCTTCCCTGAGGAGGAAGAGCGGCAGAGACAACGTGTAATGAATTGCCACAGCACTCACTGCCTGTCCCCCTGTGCCAACGCAGGAAGGAGAGAGAGAAAACTGTGAATAAAGTTAAGCTCGGGAAGAAGGGAAGGCAAGGGGAAAGGGGATTTAAAGACTTGGGTTTATTCCTCATTATTCACTCTAATTTGATTAGCAGTAAATGAAACTAATTTCCTCAAGTTTAGCCTGTTTTGTCAATGACTGCAGTTGGTGAGTGATCTCCCTATCTTTATCTTGATGCACCAGCCTTTCATTATATTTTCTCTCCCCTGTCCACCTGTGGAGGGGCATAACAGAGCAGCGTGGTGGGCACCTGGCATCCAGCCAAGGTCAATCCACCACAGGTGTGAAAGAAAAGTCTGTGCCTCGCATATTTTAAGGGAGTTGCTCTCCCATTTAAAAAGATATTCCTGCCATGAGAGAGCACATACCACACATCACAGCTGGCACCAGCTCCTAGCATACTAGTCTTCAATCATCCAGTATAAATATGCAGAGTGTGGAGCAGAAAACACTGACAGGTACATGGGAAGCCTGACAGAATAACCACTCCTCTGCCTACATGCACTAAGCCATTGGGTAAATAACTCTTCAAGCTGGTAAGCTTTTTTCTTTCTAAATACATTCTATTTACTTGATTGTCTGTAATGACTCCTCTCTGAAATCGTTAAGCTCCATCCCGCAGAACCGTATTTAGATGGGATTACACTTACACTCATAACAAGAAATAAGATGGCATCACTCACCTAACACTGTCACTTGGCATGAAGTATTCTCTTTTGTGCAAATAATGTCTAAATTTCAATCCTTCTTCCTGCAGCAAATAAAACCTTAATCTACAAGCTATGCCATATTCCTGAGGTCAGGCACAGAGCAAGGCAATATTCTTTGCAATTAATGTTCTAAAAACTGGCATTTTAGGTCCTGAAGTTCAGAGAGGGATTTGAAACCATCAATTTTTTTTGTGCCTAAATGCTGATGTTTTCACACAGCCTCTTTCTCAAGAGGCAGGAGGCCAATATTTTACTCAGAAATGGCTGCAAGTCAGAGCAATTTTCTATCAAGAGCAACAGTGAATCTCTAACCACACCTTACACCAGAGGAAAGAGAAGAGGCAAGGACACAGGCAACACACAGGGACACTTCCCCAGAGCCCTGCCTCACACTCCAGCTCTTGGGCATGTCCTGATTCCAAATGTCTTCTTATTTCACAGACTTTTATAGGGTTTAGTCCTGATTTTCTCCTTTTTGAGCTCGTGCTGTCCCCAGTATGTTCTGGGACAGCAACATCCACAGGCTTTCTTCTTCAAGAAAGCATTCCTCAATCACCCTTTTCCATCAAGCCCCCATGTTATGCTTCCAGAATCTGCCAAGTCCCTCCTCAAGTCACCTGTTCCTTAGACTGAAGAGATCCAGTCTACTTAACTACCCTGCATCAGGAACTCATTCCCTGTCTCTGATCCTCTGAATCCCTTCTCTGCACATTTCACCCATTTTGTTTGAGGGTTTTTTGAAGTGAGAGGCACCAGAACTTCATGCAATGTTCAAGATACAAGTGTCTTACTTTTGAGACATTAGTGACCATCAAAGGAGGCTCATGAGTTAAGCACAACAAAAAAGAAGCATCCAAAAATAATTGTGTTTCTAAAAGTCTTCACCTTTCATTCAGCTGTATTTATAGAAAGGCACTTTTTTTCACTGCTAGCTTCACTATGTATTTAGAAATGGAATCTTCAAATTAGACCAGTAATTCACCTATTCTTATCTCTGACAGGGTCAAACACTTCAGACAAGGCAATATAAATTGTAAAACACTCAGTGATATAATATAATTTAGAAAACATCTTCCAAAACCCTTAAGTGTTTTAATTCTTAACACACTAATATGATTTTAATTATGTCCAGGAATTGAAGAACACTCAAGAAACCCAACTAACATCAATGTCAAAGCCTTTGGAAAAAGAAGAGAAACACAAGATCTAAAATTTATATTTACAAATTGTTTTTCTATCTTCATTAAGATAACAAGGACAAGTAGGTTAATTTCCAAGTATTTTCCTTTGTCATTGAAAAAATTAACTTCTACATTTGTTGGACATCATCTATTCTTACTTTATGGGAAATGGCAAAGCCAAGCATGTGATATTGCATTCATCATTCTGCCCTACATTTACCACACACACTTTGATTAAACTACATTAAATTATTCACACACCAGAATGTCTTTTGATCTCAATAATTTTCATAATTCATCAATAATGCTCTCTTTGAGCATTTGAGTTGAACAGGACCAGTGATTCAACCTCATCCTCCTTACAGCCAAGTGGCCAGAGATCGCTTTCAAGGAAGATAAATTTCTGGCTCGCTCTCATCACTACTCTCAGCAGCTCAATTATAAATGATGTTAATAGACATGAAAGGCCTTTCAGGAATTTCAGCAACTTCAATGTAGTTGTGAATTTCTGAGACCTTCTTGCCCCTAAAGTAGGTTTCTGACTTTGACCGTAGCTTTTCTGACTTTTCATTGCCTAGGATCATTCTTTGCTCTTATGTCTTGGCAGCTGGTGAGGAAGAGCTGCATCTAAGCACTGCATCTTTACTGGGAGGACTGAAGGTATGTGAATGCAAACATTAGGCAAAACTCACAAGGAACAGAAATACAGCAACAAAAATAAGAGTTACTTAAAATTAATAATATGGAGAAGGACATATCAGGAGACTTCCATTTTTAAAAGCAATAGCTTGTTAAGCTGGCTTTAGTACCAGCTTAGCTCATTACTCATTACAGAGTGACAGGGAAAATAAAGCTGGAGAAATTGCTAATGATGCCAGAAGTCTCAATATGTATTTTGTAGTTCCTAATCTCTTAAAACTAAACACAAAATAATAATAAATAATAATAAAAAGTAAAAGGCTAATCATCTGTTCCTAGTCCCCTGATTTCATATCAAATTGCCAGCAAACAAATCCACTTATGGGGAATTTTTTAGTTCCTCTTCTGCAGTACTTTAATTAGATTCCACCAATAAGTCTCTGAAAAGAACATAATTTATTTTCTTAAAGAAGTTAGATGAGGTTTGCTGTCTTCATGTGACAACAGTCTTGGCCATCCTACCTCTTTCTGAAGTGCTGGACAGAGCTTTACACTGCCCTGGTACAACCTTCCTCTTGGGCAGTGCCTTTCTGGGTTGAGTATCGACATCACTTCATTCCTACAAATCAATGCTGTTGATTCCAAACCTTAGAAGGCTTTTTTCCCCATTTCTGTTGGGATGCTCTTTCTGCAGACACTAAGGTGAAGCAGATCTTGGGAAACCTAATAGATCAATTTGTAGAGATTTCTGTTTTTATTCAGCAGTGTCCTTGTTTTGACTGGGATATATTTACTTTTATTCATAGTGGCTGCTACAGTGCTGTATTTTGGATTTAGGATGAGAATAATATTCATAAGAAACTGATATTTTAGTTGTTGTTAAGTACTGCTCACTCTTATTCAAGGATTTTTCAGTTTCCTGTGCTCTAGGATCCAGTCAGTGATGACAATTCAAACACACAGAGACTGCATATACATCCACTACAAGGCCAGAACATAAAATATTGGAAATATGTCTTCCCTCTGATGAAGAAAAATATTGATGAGAAGAGCCAATTTTCTGTCAGCAATACAAACTTCCCAGTCTCTGGTTTTGTGTGGAAAATGTTCACTTAGAACTCTGTTTATCCACTCTCATATCTAAAAAGATACATAGCATGCTTTTGGAGGATCAAAAAATCTGCTTTATTCTGTCAGGTAATTTATTGCATGAGCTATTGAAAATAGCAGGACTTAACTTTCAACAAGCAATTCCATATGCTTGCTCCATGCACGTTTCTGAAGCATCTCTGCTTCTTCATGGGTACAAACAAGTCTTCATTCATTACATGCATTAATGCACAGCTAAATATAGTGCTCTCAGAGCAACTGGATCTTCTTTCTGCCTTACAAATTTCTGACAACTCCTTAGCTGAATTTTGATGACAAAGACATTAGGAATACAATTTTGTAAGCAAAACTGTCACAGCAGACAAAAATGTCATCCCACTGGAATCATCAAAACGTGTACCTCCATGAAATGAGCCTACTCCTGTAACAATCCTACTCAAGTAAATGCCTGGTATTAAAATGTAATCTGCCTCATTTAAAATGTGATCATAAGGTCTTAAAGAGTTGGTAAAGTACCCCAAATGCCCACTCATGCCCTTTTTCATTATTTAGAAGGAGACTACACTGTGAAAATGGAGGCACTGGAAAGTGTGATTTCCAAAGTGCAGGAAAACAAAATCTAAAGGTGATGCATAATGGTACACCCACTGAAGCATCTGAATAAAAATCCTTTAATTCAATGGTGCAACACTGGGCCCCAAAATAAATTCCTTGAGATTCCAGTGCAAGAAACAGAATCCTTCCTTCCTGCAGGCAGGGAAGATGCTCTCTCACCAGCCCTGACAGTTCTGGGTTCCACAGGAGCATGCAACCACACAACCAGTTTAAGTGATTTGCGGCATCAAAACCTTAATGTAGTTGTTCCAATAGTTCTAGAATACATGAAAAAATCAATTACATGAAATAAAACAATTGTCTTTGAAGTATTCACTATGCACTTTGAAAGGGCCATGTAAAGGATGGGGAACATAGTGGTTTACATTATCTTTACTTGCAGAGTTTCAGCAGGAGGGAAAAGAAAAGCAGAACCCTTCCTGCAATTCTGTGTGTGGTTTATAAATCTTACTGAAAGGAAGTGGCAGTGACAAAACACCCAGTTGGGACAGGTAACCACTTGCAAATGGTTGGCCAGAACAAAAAAGAAGAGAGAAAAGAAGAAAATTACCCCTAAGTGCTATTCCCTACCACTTCTTATTTAGTGGATAGGCAGTTTTAGAGAAGGGCCTGCTGTAAATCCAATTAAGTCAGATTCTTTCCAATTCTTTTAACTGGCTTTTGATGAGGCTTAGCTTTTCAATCTCAATATTCCTAATTACCAGGATCATTACAGTGATCCTTGAGGACCAACCAAGAATAAAACTCCACTGGTTTAAACACAATACAAACAAACCCAAAGACATTCTTGACAAAGCTTTGCATGTAATCAAAAAAGAAAGAAGATAGGAAGATAATCTACAATGACCTGTACTGTTATCTGCTGTTTTGCCACCAGAAATCCAGGCATGCCCAATGGAAGAGGAAATACATTTCTGCTCTAGCTGCCCTAAGCTATTGGAGAGCTGCTCAGAAAAGCTCTGCAATTAATGATGCAGGACATTAAGTAAAATACAGTCATTGTGATCTTCCCCGTTCCCTGAAACTGCACAGCCAAGTAAAGGATAAGACCCTGTGCATTTCAGCTACTCAGCACAGTCCTTAAAGAGCCTGTGCAATCTGGCAGAGCAGTCCCAGCTACTTCCAGTTACTGCACAGTAACACAAAGTGCATTCTCTGGTAATATCACAGAGGAAAAGTGCTTTCAAGGGACTTGAAAATATTTACATGCCAATCTCTCTAACCAACAAGAACAAAAAAAATCTAAGGTAAAGTTGATGACATTCTAGTGAATTCCTGATATGTCATGAGACCTTGCATTGGTTAAAATATGCATTAATATGCATTAGGGAAGCTCTGGGGCATTCTTATTTTCAGCTGAATTATTGGCTCACAGCATGGCAGCCACTTGTAAAGACCTCACAGAAAATTATTCCGTATTTCAGGAGGGAAAAAAACCCAACAAAAACAAGAGAGTATGAAATTACAGTGTGCCACTGTAGAACAATGCCCCAGTCAGATCTAATCAAAGAACTGAAGAAAAAATGAACAGAGTACAAGAAAAGGTAGAGATTAGATTGATCCCCAAGTCAAGTAAAAAATCTGGGAGACAAGAACAAAATCAATCCATACTGTACAGAACAAAGAAATAGTTTGCTAGAGTCCACAAGAAAGTGCACAAGAACTTATCTGTAGTGGATAATATGCACTCACACTCATTTTTATTTTTGTACAACAAAATGGGTTAAAGGGTGAAGGAAGAATGGAAGGTTGGAACCAAACCAAAAAAAACCCACCCAACCCAAACCACAGAACAGAATACAGAATTGATTTTTATATAACACGCTCATTGTGAAGTGTTGTAAATCACCTTGCTGCAAGACAGTCAATCACAACCTAAGGGAACAATAAAGTTTTACAGCAGGGTAAGTAGAGAGGAAACAGCTTAGAAAATGTATTGGGAAAAGAAAATCCAAGCACATCCAACATGATAGGAGCAGTCTGGAGGAATAAGGGAATTAGTGTATGAGCTAAAAAAGCAGCAGTGATGAACGCATCTTTGTGTGAAGATTGAAAGATTTTTTTCCTCCCCAACAAGTATTCAACCAGATGGAAATAATCCAATGGCATCAAAGTATCAGTAAAATCTATTCCATCTGAGAGGAACCCTGCTTTCTAGCTCTCCTTCCTCATACAGCAGCTGACCAGTATCACCAGCAGCTCTAGCAGTGAGCATGAAGATTTATTTGTAGAGGTCATAATGGATCGTTACAGCCACCTAGACCCTGAATTCATAGGAATGCCAGGAACATGTAGTGTTGTATTCTCCAAGGTTCACACCCACAGACACCATGTCAGCTGTGCCAAGAAAACAACCCTTGAATTCGTTTCAGTGCTTGCATCAGAGTCCTTATCCAGACTCACACCCTCACATACTTAGAGCCTAGAAAACTGATTCCAACCCCTCTGTACCAATTTCCTAAACAGACCATCGAGTCTCACATGTTAGGTGGTTGCACATTCAAATCTACACCGTCTCATTTGTTTAGCCCTTTTACCTCCTGGCTCTCAGACCCACAGTCCCATCACTTGACCCCAAGCAGCACCCTGTCCTAAGTGCATTCTTCTCTGCCACATGAATACAAATCCCTTTCAGAGCAAGGACTCGCTCCCCTCACCTGTACACCCAGGGGGCAGCGAGGCCGCGCGTCAGCATCGACCGCCGCTGTCACCTGCACTAAGTGAGTGCTCATTAGACAGGCAGGGAACCTGCGCTGAGAGCAGCGCTATCCATCACTCACACCAAGAGCTCTGCAGCCACAGGGGAGGCTGGAGGGGAGCAAGACAGGCAGAAGGGATTCTGCCAGGGTTGAAGGATGCCCCTGCCAAGGCAAAGCCCACGGGCAATTTCACCTGCCCTTCCACGGTTCTGGAAGGGCAGGTGAAATTGATTTTCTGCAATGGCTGGATTTCCAAAGAAATTATCTTTTAACCCAACCTTTAACCTGAGAGCAAACGTGGCCTTCATGATTAGTGGGGAGCAACAAAGGTAAAGAATTGCTGGATTAAGTACCCTTAATCTTACCCTTTTGGGACTAGGTCTGTGGTACTGTGGAGTGCACTACAGCTCAGAAAATGACTCTTGCAGAGGAAACAGCCATATTGATTCCCTGGCATTCCTACAGACACTTAAGGTCTGTAATAAAATTTAATGAATGTAATGAAGCAGAGAACAGTGCCTTTTCTCTAGAGAGCTGAGCAGCCCCACACCTTCCAGGTACATTCAAAACTGCAGTACAAGCAGTTTTCTTTCTCTCATCCCTGAATAGTTTCCAACTGGCAGGAAATACCAGGGAGTCCGCAGTTGTTCACTGGTTAATTATGTATTTGGAAGGCATCATACATCCTATACATCCTAAACACCTTCAGGAGTCATTTGAGAGCTTGTCACCTTTACAGAAGATTTTCTGTCCTGGAAGTTACATTAACTTCCCAAAACTGCAGTCTGTACAGAACGGTGTCACAGAAAACTTTCAAGCTACAGTTGGAATCACACTCCTGTAGCCTACAATACTTTTGATCCTAAAAGGATGCTGATCAGCAGCAGTATTTAGCAGTAAGGCTTTAATGAAATGAAGAGAAGGAAGGGCAATGGAAACACCACCAAAAATAAACACCAACAGATAAATAAATTACATCCTTAGTAAGATGCTTCACATTCCCCTAGGCTGCCTCTTCTCCTCTTTTTTACACACTGCTTTATCAAGGAGAATAAATTGGTTCAGATTACTTGCTAAAAATAGAACACATCAATAAAACTGCTTTCCAACCTCTTTAACCAGTTCATACTGCAGAAAATGTGCTGTTACAGAAAGAAGGTTTGAGCATGCAAGTCCATTTTCATTCCTTAGTCATGTGCACTCTCACATGCACACACTGAAAACACAGGCAGTGTGCCTCTACATGAAACCACTTTAAATAGTATTGTTTTCCCCAAATGTGAGGGAACAACTAAATTGGAACAGAGTATCACTGCTTTCAAGAAGATCACTACAGCTGTGCATGTTGCTAGGGATTCAGCTCCTCAGTCTGTGTCCAGATCTGAGGATTTTTTGCCTACTCCTTGAATAACAGGGATTTCCTTATTGCTGATTCCTCATCATGAAAAAGGAACAGAAGTCTTTGAAGTCAAAAGTATTACTTAATTCTGTAATCACTATAGGATAATAAGCATCTTTCAAGAGTGAAAAAGGATTGGTAATTTGAAAAAAATTATGCACCTAAAGATATACATAGACATGAAGACATCTACTTTGTATTCTGATTCCTCAAGAACTTTGAAAAGCTGACTTTTTCTCCTGTAGGCATCCAGCAGAAAATGATCCTTAATATTTTCTTTTTTTCTTCTTTTTTTTTTAATCTCTTTTACAGAGCAGTCTGACATCCTGGTGCCCAGCAGGGATAATTAATCATTGAAACACTCCTCTGTTTCCCCAGTTTCTCTGAGAATCTGTGATTCTGTTATGTAAAAGAGGAACTAGCAAAGCACAGCTCTTACAGTTGCACAAATGCCAGACTGAGATGCATCTACAACCTTTCCCTTTTGCTGTCCACTCCATCCCATCACAGAAAAAAGATAAGCAGTACAAGGCAGCTGGGAAAAAGTGTATTTGCCTGGCAGCAGTGGTGCAATTTGTGAGCACAATCACACAAGGGTGACACTTTTACTGAAGTGCTGTATGGGATGGAATTATGGAGCATCAGCTTCCCAAGCCAGGCCTGCTTACTGTGACAAGTTCCTTATGGCTTCCTGTCCAAGGCTAAGGGTGTTCAGAGATACATTTTTCACTTATTAGTGTGTATTAAGTCAGTGGTTTAGGTTTTTAAGGTAACAAGACCAGGCAGTTTGAGCAAGGAGTCTGGAAGAACTGTGATCTTAAACATAGCAAATATTCTGTTTTCAGAGGAAAGTGGCATCAGTCTTGAACTCAAGGATGGGCTGGAAGAAGAAGGCAGGCCTCTACTGCTGATTTCTGTTTGTCAGACCAGGCTCTAATGCCTTTGCACCTAGATTAGTAAACCACACTAGAGACAAAATTTCAAAAATCAACAGGGCCACAAACTGAACACAGCATTATTCCATGCCAACAAGAAACATGGTATTTATTCATAGAAATCCTTTTGCTGAAAGCCAGACACTGCTCAACTCCAAACACACATCCTAGCTTTTGAATCAAGATCTCAATCCACAATAAAATGACCTTGGTTTAAATGGCTACTACTTGCCAACTCATCTGCTGTGATAAGGCCAGTTTGCTTTCAGCAAAAGAAACCTCAAGAAACATTAATTTTTCAGTGTGAGTGAAGCTTAGCAGGACTACCTCAAATTGTCCTAGTTTAGGCCAGGGCCTAAGTGCTATTTGATACCACTTTACATTATGGCCAGGGACACTCTGTTTTTTTTTTCTCTCATAGCTGTTTCCAGTAATTGTTCTTCTTTCAACTCGTGATTTTCACTTTTTGTGCCTCCAATTCTCAACTCCATCCCTGGAGCAGGAAGGGGAAAGGGAAGGGGAGAGCAACAGAGCAGTGCCTGGTTTTGGGAGAGTCTCAGTGGGGGCACTGAATTGGAGGTACCATTCCCAAACCTAGACACAAATACATAATGGATTATAAATGCAGACACAGACCATCAGCAGCACTCAGCTGATACAAAACCCACTAGGATACCAAGAGTGATGTATAGCATTTAACTACACTGTGGTTCTTAATACAAAATGCCACTTAGGCGCAAGGCAAAATCCAAGTTTGGGGAGTTTTGTCTTTTAACAGGACCAGTGTATAGTGACATGAAAAGTCTATTCTTTTATTTCCCCATAAAAGAATTACGTTTAGCAATGCTGGTGGTGGACTCTGCAATTGAAAGGATGCTTTAAGTGAGCAGAGTGACACAGACTGTCACCAGGTCCAACTGCCAACTCAATGCAGAACCAGCTTAGATACCAAATGGGAAGATGGATGCAAAAGAAAGACTGGCATAAGAAAAGGAAAAAGAAATTAATGAAGGAGAAGTAGCAGATTGAAAGAGAGCAGGGAAGTACAGAATAACATTGTTTTTTCTGAATTCTCATCATGATACTATACAGACTTCAGAGACCACAACTGCTGCTAAAAAAGAGACCAAGTGTATGCAGGAGAATGAATAGATGGATGGTGGTGAAACCATCAGATCAATGTCAGGATGAGAGGGAAAGAAAAAAAAAAATTCAAAGGGGCAGAGAAAGGAGAGGTTTGAATTGGCCTTGATTTTATCCCATAGGTAAACTCTGAATGCAGGAGCATCTCTGGTAGTAATTCCTCTCTGCCAGGTACTGCCTACACTTGTCTAGACCTACAGCCAACATCAGATAAATTCTCTTCTAAATGGGTGATAAGGGAAAGGGATCTCAGGAAGTCAACACCAAAGAACTCTATTTCACACTTTTTTTCAATCTCCCATTCCTTTCTCCCTGCTTGCTCTGAAATGGAAAGTGCCTATATCTCTGGAATGTGTCCATCTGGCATCACCTCCAAAAAGCAGCACCAAGGTGTGACAGCACCCAATACCCTAACAGACCTGGTACACTTTCTCTGTGGGAGAAGTAAAAGCAAGTATTTCATAAATAGAAGTTTCATAACAGTTTGCTGTAGCAGGGGAAAGTGCACACTTACCTACAGCTGAACCACAGTCCTGCACATACTCCATGGAACAAACACAGCACCACAGAAAGAATGGAAAATTCTGTATGCAGTCGGAAGATAAAAGGATACTGAAGTGGTCAAGCTGTATCAAATACAGAAATTGACCAACAATCACGGTGATTCTTTTCCTGAAAGTCTATCACTTAAGCATCTTTGCAGTGTTCCAAGATCATCCTGTATTTTTGCCAAAGCCTTCAGTTCTGATGAAGTGTTTGTCTCTCAGCTGCCAAAGTGGACAGTTCATAGTGACTGACCCAAGGATGCCTCTGCTCATGGTACTGATGCCTCATGAATTCCCTCCCAGCTATTCTAGAGGGGATGAAGTTCACTGGCCTAAGCACCAGCAGGCATCTTGCTGCCATGAAGTGAGATTTGGTAAATGTTTCTGTTAACACTGTTTTCACATAAAGCTCTTGGAGAAAGGTCAGAAAAAAAAGAGAGAATGCAACTTTTCTCTGAATTCCAGTTAGGCACCAGGCACTGGGGGTTATTCAATACACTTCACTTTAAACCAAGGGTTTGCCATCTGTTCTGCTCTCTAATTACAAAATATAAACCAAATATAACTCACTATTGAATCACAGAAAATAAGCTGTAGGAGATTTAAATTCATAGAGAAAGCTCTTTATTTAATGCAGAAAGCATCTGCAGAGTTTTTCTTATGTTATCTTTTAGGCAGTATAATCTAGAGAAAATAAGATTGCTTATCCAGGACCCTGACAAACATGTTTCTGGAAAACTGGATGATTCCCTGGGGTGAGATGTTCAGTTTAGGAAAAATATGTTGCAGAGCAACTTCTGCATCAATTTATCTATCTATTCAGAAGCAGCAGTATAACTATAATAAAAAGGTTAAAACAGTCACGATAATACAAGGAGGCAACTGGGGCAAGAATGTAAGAAAAAAAAAATGCCTTTATTAGAGTGGTTGATAAAGTTTGCTATAAAAAACTAGGGAAAAAAAATCCCAAACTCCTCACAGACTAATTTTTGGCTAAGCAATTTATCATTCATTTTTTTCCTCCAACTACATCCAATTATGAAACTGTTTTTAGTCTGTTGGGTGACACAGTCTCAGTGTAATGGAAACACAGATAAAAGGAACAGCTGAAGACAACACCTAGGTTTCCTACAAGCTGGTATCACTTGCATGAAAGAGCAGCAAGAAAGGAGGAGTCTGAGGCTTTCCTTTTACCCAGGCTGTTGTGGCTACAGGCAGCTCTGCCACCTGGGGTTGTACATACTGCAGAATTCTGGAGACCCTCTATCATTGCAGTGCACTCTGACATGCAGTTTCGTTATAGACTGAAATATAAGGAGGACTGGCAGCTGCCAAGGAAAAGCATCCTCCCCCCCAGCCAGGCAGCAAGCAGCACTGTGGAAGCACCCTTACAAAATGGGCTGCTTCTGCCAGCCTGGCAGTCCTTGCACGACCTGGAATTTCACAGACTTGCAGCATTTTGCATAATCAGGAGCTCACTGCCTTACCAGATGAATGTGCCTAATTGCTATTTACTGCAGAGACACCTATCAGTGATACACTTAATGAAAGCAGAGATGTGAGAAAGGAAGAGGGAAACATAAGGAACTGTCTTTGGATTCTGCACATTCACCATTGCTTAAACACATCTTAATACCCAGCATATTTCTCTACAACTGAGTGCATTTAGTGAAACCATATCAGATGATAACAGGGAAAGTCTGACAATAAAAGCCTGCATGGAAAAACGCCAGCATGGGCTTGTTCTCTTCCACATAAGGAACTACAACATATTGATCACAACTCCTGTGATAAAACCAGGAGTCCTGTTCAAGACAAAAAGCATGTGGTAATCAGATCCACTGTGGAAAATCCTCCCCAGCCCACCTCTCCTGTGCGTCCTGGATTTAGGTTCCAGACACATGGGCTTTATGTCAAATCAGGTCCAATTAGTCTGAAGATGAAAAATGTAGCAATTGATTAAAACAACTGAAGGATGCCTCTCTCAGATAACTCACTAGTTCTTGTGTAAATCAGGAAAACAGGCTCTCCTAGGGGGTTGATAAAACTCTCTCTAGCACAGGTCCACTTTTAAGGATTGAGTTGGTAAGATTTTGAATGAGTAGAGCATTCTCTGTCAGAATAACTACCATGCAATGTTAAGGAAAAGACAATTTCTAGAATTCTAAGTAAATAATCAAGAGATAACTGAAGACAAGGACAGAATATCCACCACTAAACTACAGGAAAAATAGGCCAAAACGGAAGAGGTACATCTTGCATACTTTCAGGGTATTAGAGGTCTTGAATTTAAAAATATTAAGGAAAAAAGGGAGAAACAGGGAGGGGCTAAAAAGTTTCCAAGTCCAAAACCAGAAGCAATACAGGCCTGTTCATCAATATGAGAAGCTCCAATGCTAAAACAGATGAGTCAGAACAACTGCCAGTAATGGAGGGCTTTGACAAGAGTCACTTCCTGAGCGTGGCAGTGACAAAAATCAATGGGATGTGCCATTCAGGAACGATGGATAAGGGCATAACCACCGGAGAGGTTACTCTACTAAAAGATATCTGTAACCTACAAAGACAATACTGAGTGATCAGAGGAAACTGTATCTTTAAAACCAGAGTTGTAGGAGTACATATCTTTGAGGAAAATTACTATCTTAACCTTCAGAGCAAGCAGAAAATGCCAGTGAAACCCAGATCTTACAGGAAACTGTGGAATTAGTCACACTGGTTTCAAGATAATTGAAACACCATTATGGGCTTTATATACATGTTCTTAACCTTCCCAGTTAAGATAGCCATCAACAATCTGGAATAATTGCCCATTTTAGGTTTTCTTCACCTTCTTCCAAGGTGTCTGACACAGGGTTCAGATAAGACAATGCTTGTCCAATCAAATGTAGTAATGCCTGTGTGATGAAAAATCAATGCCACAAAAATGAAAGGGAACAGGTTGAGGACATAGCTGATGTGGATTCAGAACAATCAGAATAACAATACTAAAAATCAGTTGCAATAAAATCATCCAAAGGAAATGTTTAGCTCAATTCCTGCAACAAAGAGAAGGGAGACATTCAGATGAGTGGCCACTTTTGCAAAGGCAGAATCAGTAGCAAACCTTCTTTAGGATCTCTTCCCTTAAGAATATAAGGAGAAGATGGAATCAGTAGGGAAAATGCTGGGTAGAAGTCACAGAATCAAGGCAATTCAGAGCAGTAAGCAGATTACAAGAGTGGCACTGCTTCTCCTCAGTGATGTGCTGAGAGGAAATCACAGTGCAGGAAAAACTATGCTAAGTATTGCTGATTAAAGGTTTGAAAACGACAAATAAGAAGGGTGCTTTGTAAGACACACAAATCAAAGTTACACTTTTAAAGTGTGAATGATACATGCAAATTCCAAATCAGGGCATCAGCACTCCTGTCCTTCCTCACTTCCTCAACACCTAAGCCCCGACATGCTTGAGATCTTCCTGCTACTCACAAGTTTCCTCAGACAATGAGTGATGGCTCCAACAGCCCTGGCTGGTGACACAATTTCTCAACAATCAAAGCAGCATCATCTGTGCAACTACTGGAGTGTGGTCTGGTATCACAGTCCATAGCCCCTCCATCAGATAGGACACCACTACAAGAAGTGGGAAGAATGCTCCATGGGAACTGGCATGTGTAACCCTTCAAAGACAAATAATTTCTCAACCAAATGATCCACAGTTTCTAAAACTTGCACAAATCCCATAGGAGGCAGAATGCAAGCTGCCCTGGGCACATCACCAGCCACTTTGACTTGCAGAAAAATAAAAAGCACCTTCAATTCTGTTTATACCAAATGTTGCCAAGATATCAAAACTAAGAACCTCTTAGAGACTCACTCAAAATACAACAGTGCTGCTGCCTCTGTCCCTTGTGAATCTGGTATGCTCTTTAACAGGCATGTGCTCCTCTAAATCACAGAGAATGCCAAGGTTTCCAAATTCATGTTACATTTTACATTGTTTCTGTAGAGCTGCTTTCACATTTTATGAACCTGGTCAACCAACTCATGAGCAAACATTTGTAATAGCTTATTCAGCTCTGCCTGATAGCAGAATTAAACTCTCCCAGTTGTATGATCCTTCTGTCAGGCTTACAGGTAGCAGATTAAAAGGAACAGTTAAGAACTTAGGATCAAAGGTAATTAAAAAGACTGCCATGTATAAACACTATCTAGATCACTGCACAAAGCTTCTGGAGTGTCAAGGGCAACTATAAAGCTCAAGCTAGTAATAAAACTTCCTGCTCAATTAGTAGTATTTTCAAAAGAAGCAGACAGCAAGTTTCAGCTTCCCAGAAGAGAGCACCTAACAATTAGGGACAAATAACCAGGGCAGAGCAGACAACTTAGGAGACAGCTCATTAATATTGGTGACAAAATCTTGTTAGGGAGACACAGGTCTTCCAGTTCCAATCATCCAAGGTGCTTCTTCTCAAAACTCAGGAAAGTGCAGTCTATATGAATGAAGTAAGAAAAAATAATACCAGAATATCCCTGTCAACATTGTCTACACAACAATATTCATGCAATATTCATCTAAAGAACAAACCCACCACTGTGTGCCTGCAGAGACAGAGTAAATCTCCAACAGAGGCAAAAGAGCAAAAACAGAGGTCAGAAAGGGCAAGTTCCAAAGCAGAGATTTGTGGAGGGATAAGAAGATGCCTGCTAGCCCAGCAGCACCACAGAAACAGGGCAGGAGCAGTTTTTCTTTGTAGGTAATTTGTAAGATTGTAGATATATTATTCTCAGATTACAAAAGTCCCTAAAATTATCCAAGCCCTCTACAGATGTTTTTTTAAGCAGAGCCTATTTTGTAGTTTTCATAAAAACAAACCCAGTATGAGGTACAGCAGTAGGCACAGAGGTAGGAGGTGAAAATTAAATGCAATCTGGCAAAAGGTTATCACAGTGTTACACAAAAATTCAGTCTTGCTGTGCCATTCTCAAGACTTTTCTCACTTGAAAAAAGGGATTTAAGCAGACAATTAGAAGCAGAGCATCCAAGACCACTGAAACTGCTTCAGCCTTCTGCCTTTCACATAAATCCTGGATTATATGACACCACAGACAAGCCAAGCCTGGTTAACACTTCTGCTCAGGCTTGACATGTGCTAAGAGAATCACATGAGTCTGAAACAAGAGAGGTGAGGACCCACTTTCTCGAATTCATGTCACAGTCGCCTTGTTCAAGGGCAAAGCTTCTCCTGTCTTCTGCAGGCAAAGGAGAGAGCCTTGAAATAAAACTTCAAAGGACTCAAACCACATTCAGCTGTAATAAAAATTCAACAGGACACGGATATTTAATTCTTATTAGTCCTTTTGAAGACACAAGTCTCAAAATTGTCACAATCATAAAATCTCCCCAGTGTGGATGACTCAGTCATCCCCAGTCATAGAAATTATAAAGTAATTAATGACCAAAAAGTGACAACAGCTTGAGGAAGTTAAAGAAACACACAGGCTCTTCAAACATTCTATTTTTGCCTTCCTCCTACTGTATGTACACAACTGTACACTCTAAATAGCACAGACCCAAAGCACAACTCTTCTGGAATGCCTTCACTTCCAGCTGGAACATCTGACAATTTTTTTTCTCTTCTGGCACAGCTATTAACCACCTAATAGTCTGGAATGGCAGCTGTTAGATAATTGCTTTTGTAAGGAGATATTGTTTTCCAAAAGACTAAAAGTTCTGCTCTCCTGAACCTTTTCCCAATTTATATATAAGAATTATTTTTAAATAATGCATTTAATTTTAAGCAGAAAAGTAAATTAAGAAAACCCTGCGAACAAAGCCAGTCTAAAATTTTACTGGGTTTTATTTAATCTCCTTCGAGTTTTAAAAGCAGTGTCTGTATTAGACAACAGAATTGTACAGTCAATGACCTACAGTTATGATGTCTGAAAGGAGCAAAATGACTCCAGTGAGGGAGATGAGCACTGGGTTCTGCAGCACCAAAATGGTGATGGTGGCTTTGTAAAGGCCTACACTGAGCTCACTGTACTGATCTTAGAGCAGCTATACAGAAGCAAGGATCTTCTTTGATGATATTGCTCAAGTGGTTTTCCGAGAACAAAAGCATTTCTTTTCATGCCTCAGGTATTGTTTTTATTTGGATAGAAAGGGAAATTTTTTGTTTAAAATCTTTTGAGACTTCCCCAGTAATGTTAGTGATAATCTTTTATTTTATCAAAAAGAGTTTCAAAAAGGTAACAGCAAGTAAATAGCCTGGTTTGTGAATTCCTTCCCTAAAATGTAAACTACCAAAAAAGTCTACTGAGACTTCCTATTCCATTATCTGTGGATCTTGGTAAAGTACTTACTTTATATTATACCCCTCTTATATATACACAATGCCTCTCATCTCTTAACTTGTACTATGTATTTAATGAAAATTTATATTATATTCTCTTCATATCCCTAAATATTGACATAAATTAATGTGCATTTTCCCCCCTAGAACAAAATACACCTGTCCCAATACATACACCTACTATTTTGGTGTAATCATTACAACTTCCAAACCTGAGGGATCTCTAAGTTCCACTGCTGTCACTTGTTATTCCAAATTCTAAGGGAAACAGCATCTTGTTAGCCAAAACTGAACACCCACTCACAAAAACTCAGTTATCTCACTCTCTCAAACACATGCACACACACATGCAAGTAGTGATGAAAGGTTTCGGATAAAACAAGTGATTCTACATTTCACACAAAGCAAGGGTATGTCTGAGGCACATGTATGTATGTCTGAGAACATCCAGCTGTTGTTTCCTGTAGCTCTTTATGGGTTTCTTTTAAGCATCTGCTTGTCCAGGTGAGGACAAAATCAGCAATAGCATTGAATTGTCACAACAAAGCTTCTTCAAACCTTCTGGAGGGCTCTGGAGATCTCAGAAAATGTGTCCAGGACTTTGATAAACTTGTAAAATCTTCTTACTGTCCCTTTTTATAAAGATCAGCTTTTCTTGATGAAACCCACCACTTCATGTACTGGAGAAGAGGATTCCACGATGCTGGCACATACCAGTACCCCCCTCACCATTCCCAGCAAACCCCCACATGCAAAGGCCATTGGTAACAGCAGCACCAAGAAAGGCTGAGCTTGATCCCGCAACTGCAACCCCACAGAGAGCTCTGCTCCCTCTCCTCCTGCCCTTTCCCTGTGCAGAGCTACAGCTGTGGCCTGGCACAAGGACGTGTCTCCAGCCTGAGAGCCACAACACTGCAGCCCTCCCTTGAGCAGTGCTGGCACGGGCATCCCTGCTGCCCACCCCTCCTGCGGGAGGAACCGCACAGCGCCGGCGTTCAGGAGCCCCGGGCTGGACAGCTCCGTGTGCTCTGCAGCTCCCCCTGAGCCCTCTGGCACCGCCTGCCTTGTCCTCGGCAGCACAGGCCACGTAAACCTTCCCTAGAGTCCATGGGGAGCTGAGGCTTAAAGGTTTGGAGCTAACTAACACAGCACAGCTGTAGGGAAACCAGCTGTGCCCCTGCAGCTTCCCCACTTTACAAATACTGCTTAGAAAAAAAGGATAAAGCATTTGGCAATAGGGGCAAGAGCCTAATTCAGAAACATAACAAAGCAGGTGAAGCTGCAGAGACAAAACCAAAAATGCAACTAAAACTATTGTGTGCAGCACTGCATCTGTGAGAAACCTGACACATAGTCAGAATACAAGTTAAACTGGACTGATACTTGGGGAAAATGGACCTGTTTGATAAACCAGGGGAAGATTTGACAACTCTGTTGAGCAACTGAAACAGTCCCTAACTGCTAATGATGTCTGTGATGAGAAAAAGATGTCTGTTTTACTAGGCATACTGGGAACTTAAGCCTGTAACTTGCTGTGCAAGCTAACAGCTCCTGTTATACCAGCAGACAGCACAGCATGTGCCAAGGCTGTGTGAATCCTACAGAGCTCCCAGCCCACTGACACTGTGTGACCACAGAACCTTTCCACTTTTATAGCCATAACAAAAGAAGGGGAAAGATCCCAAAAGCTCAACATGTGGCTGAAATAAAAAAAATTAACAAAGCATTGCCAGTTATGACAAAATGAGATGATGCACAAAAAAGATTAACTTACAGACAATAAGCAAAGGCAAGCAATACAAAAACAGGTACTGATGGCATCAAATGTGATTCTGAAGCAGGAAGGCCTGGCTCAGATCTCACCAGCAATATGGAGTATTTGTGCAGCTGCTCAGCCACGTGATGAGGACAAGTGCACATGCTGCACCAAATGGTTTACAGTATGACACCCCTTATTGCTTTCAACTTGCATTTTCTTTCTTATGCTTAGTAACTTTTCATTTTATGTCTATGCCAGGGAGATGCAATATCATCATTTGAATGCTTCCTGGACAAAAGCATGCCATGAACAGAGCAATGTCATGGTGTGCTTGCAGTGTCACAAACAATTTCATAATACAAATGAAGCTTGGATCAAAGTTAAACCCTGTAGGAAATTTTAAATGTGGCAATGTATGCAGAAGTTGTAAAAGTCTCATGGAGTTAAAATCATATTCTTTCAGAAATAAATAGAGTGACATGAAAAAGTACAACCAGCTGAAGAGGAATGTGCCAGAGAATTTTGTACTACTTAGTTGGCCAGTTATATTTGGAGTCCATGGAAAATGGGGTACAAGTGCCAAATCCAGGGGACAACAAAGTACTGCATACAAACAGACATATATACTCCTCCAGCTAGGTGGAGTGAGATCTATAATGAAGGGCCTTCTGCTGTTTTCGTAATTTCACATCAGAATTGGGGAGTTACTAAAATGGATTTGGCTGCAAAGGGAGTGCTCCCAGTACATGCACAGGGAAATCCACACTGCCATGGCAGCGAAGCCAACATGTAACTGTCAGCAGCTTGTGCTAAAAATACTAAGCTAGGAACTGAGTAGGTTGGATATTGTTCTAGAGAGAGAAATTTCAACTGCGGTGACAAAGACTGAAATATTTCCAAGCTCCAGCCTGAAAATAATAACTTCTGGGTAGAGCAAGTAGAACTTAAGAGATAGGTACCAGTAGGTAAGAAATCAAAGGAAAACAAAACCTGTGTTTGATGAAAGACCAGAGCCTTAATCTTGAAATCCTACTGAGTATTTGCTGAGAAATGAAGACAGAAAGAAATTCAGTACTTAAAAAATGCAAGAATTTCATGTAAGGCTTTGCTGGAGTACTGAAACATCCCTTAAGTGTCAGCAGTGGAAAACACCATGGGACTGTCCAGTCTGTGTTTTTACAGGATTAAAATTTAACCAATATCATAAGTAGAGACACATGCTCTCCTTAGGTGCAGGATGTTTTTCTCAGTGACTGTTAGTCGATGTTTCTCCAAGAATTATCTACCTAAAACATACTTACAAAGGGAAATTGGAGTGAGAGAAGGGATAAGTGTAGTAATTAACACACAAGAGCATAATCAAGGAGACAGACTGGTGAGAGTACGGTAAAAATGTTTCAGGTCCTGCAAATTTACCCAAATAATAAAAATGGAAGTAATCATAAATTACACACAGGGTTTCAATGATGCATGTTCACATAAATAGATCCTAACTTACTACACTGCTTCTTTGCCTCTGAGTTGAATCTGAGATCTCCCTGTGGCACTGGAGCAGGAATTTTATCTGCCCTATGATCCCCCTGAAACACGTATTGTTTGCTGCCATGTTATTACAGCTTTTCAGAATGCAACAGTGCTGACATGGAAAAGGGAGAAAAGAGTTTTGCTGGAAATGTTAAAGACACTCCCCAGTTTGGCTGCCAAAACCGCTGTGATCATGTTTACCTCTAGGTTCAGCTTTCCCCAGTAAGGAGCACCAGGAAAAGCCAGACTGAAGAGAAGCACTGGAGCTGCACGCTCCAGCTGTGACACGGAGCTCTAACTCCCCAACCAAGAGGCGCGAGGAGATCCCTCAGCACATCCCTCAGGGGCACCAAAGCAGCACAACAGGCAATGCATTCTCCATGGCACAAACTGAATCCCATCACTGACAAAGGACAGGGAGCCAAGAAAACCTGAAAACGAGCTCTTACTGGTTATAATACATGTGGTTGAGATTAATGGACTCATGCACACTCAAATTGGTTTTCTTTGCATTGAAAGAGGAGCCATAAAGGTCTCAGGGTCTCTCCTTTTTCACACCAGACTTTTATTACCATACACTCTGGGGTTTGCAAACACCAGGGAAGTACTAACTCACTGCAAAAGTGAAAATGTCTTGTGGTAGGAGGTCCTGAAATGACCCATGAATAAACAATGAAATAATGTCTGCTTTTTCATGCCAAACATGCTTCAGTGTATTTTTTGGAAGTGGCAGCAAATGTATATAGGACATATTGACCACTCCTGTCTTCTTTATTTTAGTTTACAAAGTCATTGTAAAACTACCCAGTATTCTGCATTAACAAGTACAAAGCAGATGGTAGATATGTTAAAACTCTGGCCTTCAATGATTGGAACTTATACCAGACTGCAAGTGGCAGTGGAACTCAATTAATATCCAGAGTTCCAGTTATTTTGTTCAAGAAAATGGTATTGAATATGTCACCCTCAGCTCCTTCCCAGGCTGCTACAGATGAATTAGTGAAAAGATTTATTGAGACATAAATAACCAATTTGTCCGACAACCTTGGATGAATGTGACTTACAAAACAAGAGTACAAATGTTCAGCTGGCCAATATGAAGGCAGTCTATTTACAAACATTTACAAACTTGTCAGGAGCAATGTGGTGGAAAGCATACAACTGAAGTTTAATTTGTAGGGGGACTTTAGGACAAAAGCAATGAAATAAACTGGCCACAAATATCCACATTTAAAGTTCTGGCTTCTACTGGGGAAAAGAGGATATAAAAAATTATTACTGAAGGAAAACCAAGAAATTATTTGAATGCTTCAGCAATTCACAACAAACTGGAGCTCTGTTTTATGTTTTACAGAAGAGCCATAAGTCCATCTGCCCCAGTATACACCTTAAAACAGCCAGTGGTGAATACTGAGGGAGTAGAGAATGCCAGCAATGTCACAGAAATGCTCTATAGCAAGATGACCTAGGGAAGAATGCAAATGTTCAACAAAACCAAATGCTTGCCAAGGAGATGTGCACCTTGCCACTGCTACAGGGGACTTCCAGCATGTCCCAGGAGCTGTGACAAGACTGGAAATTGCAAGTACCACTAATGGGAGAGCACAGCATGGCAGGGGAAAAATCTCTTAGAACTTCTGAAGCCCAGAACTGCCTCCTATGGAGGAAGCCACTGAGCCCTTCCAAGTGCAGCAGCACAAAGAGGAACTCAGTCTTGGTGCTCATAGACTAGTGAATGAATGCATTTACTGAGAATATAACATTTTCTCTGCGCTCTCCCTTCTAAACGTTGTGTAAGGCAGCAAGGATAAAACAACTGGCAATTGAAGAAGGAAGGAGAAAGTCTAAAATAAGTTGGGGCTACTATCTAATTCTGTCACAGCAGCTGCTGGCTGCTATCTAGTGTATAACTGTGTGTCTGTCTGTGATTGTGTGAGACTCACTCAAAATCATACAGATCAGAAAGACTCCAACATTAAGATGACACAGATTAATACCTGCTGCAGCTGCACTCTATTTAAAGTACCTGAGAACAAATAAATTTGCTATGGTCAAGGAAAGAGTAAAAAGTGCTATGTGAGCAATCTGGAAAAGCAAGCAGGGAAAAAAAAACAAAAAAACACAACTAACCAACCAACCAACAAACCCAAAAACACAAACATCCAAAAATTTTGAAGGTCCGTGTATAAAAACTTAAAAGACCAAGTCATTCTGGTCCTTTGTCATTTTATATCAAACCTTTTGCCTCATTCAAAGCACTATTTCAAATGTTCAATGTTCATCTTTAGAACAAGCCTCAGCTGAAACACGTTATAAGGCTCTGCAGGCATTCACACTTCACATAGGCAGGAAGGGTGTTTTGGAGAAGAGGTTTTAATACTGAAGACAGACTTAAGATGTGTTTCAGTATGACAGTCTAATTACAGGCTGCAATTTCAATTTCATTTACTTCTGTTGCATCTCATGATGGCTTAACATTTCCCAGAGAAACAATTACAGGACAGTACTAAGAACACAATTTACTGTCTCCAATCTTCATGAATACGTAGAATTCATTCCACTCAACACCACATTTCATTTCTGACCCCGCGGTGCTCAGTTTACACTAAAAATAACAGAAACAAGTGTCTTTATACATTTTATATAGATACTGTATATTATTCAAACTTGTACAGATTTGCAACCTTAGCCAAAAGTTACATTCTAAGTAAATAAATCACAGTGTAGTAATAACAGCTATAATGATTTAAAAATAGTGTCAGGAGACAAAATGAGACTGGTATTTCATCCTCCTGTATACCCTGTGGATACAGAGTTGCAAACAACACCCTGGCCAAAAAGTATGGGGATTTTTCTTCTAAAATAAAGGCCCAAATGGGGTGAAAGGGATGTAACACACAGGCAGAATGAACTATGAGGTGACAGCATATGTTGTAGCAGTTATTTGATCATAGCCCCAGCAATGAGGAATCCTGTGTAAGACAGAACTGGCTAGCCTTCAAAAGTCTTCAGGCCAAGAAAAGAAGGAAGAGGAATAAGGACAAAAATGATCTCACCTGCCTTTTTTCTTTCTCTGTATAGGTCAAAGTATTGGCTGCAATAGATTTAGTAGCTGTCATTGCCCAGAAGAGGGAATTATGTCTGCAGCCTTTTGCCTCACTGCTTTAAAGAGGCCAGTTTGTCCACTCCTGCAACAAGGCCATATCCTGGGGGCCAACTCACTGCTTATCAATTTGATAGCAAACACACCTAATGCTATGAAACTGCGCTTGTCTTGAGCTACAGAAGCAGCAGGCAATTTGAAAATGGTATCTATTATATGGTCAATTTTAAAGTAACTTTTTTCCTCTATTAACAGCCTTCTGAACCTGGTTTCCTAAGGAAAAGAAGATTATGAAAAAGAACTGTGTTGGCTGAGTATCCCATGAATAACTCATGAGCCCATTTCCCACTGTTAGCTTGATCTGACAAATATGCATTCTTCTAAAGTCATTAACTTCCTAGAAGTTTTCAGAAGGTATGCATTTGGATAGCAAATGTAGCTCTTAGCAATGCCTTCACCAGGAGATATGACTCCAGCATGATCCTTGGTCCCTATTAGACATCAGGAGCCACACAGCAGAGGGACAGTATGAATGGTGCCACTGTGGAAAAAGTTTTAATTGGTGCCTGTATAAATCAGACATCAGGTAATACAATCATCCCTCTCTCACACTTGAGATCAGCCCTCAATAGTTCTGCTTCTCATGGAAATGCCATTTTTTAAAGTCTGTAATTCCCACATCAAAAGACTCTCCTTTCTTTAAAGGCAATGCTCCTCAAAAATACATCCTCAGAGAAGCCTCAGAAAGATGTCAATCAGACCGAGCACTTTCTGGAAGGGGCAAGTTACAAAAGAGAATCAGAAACTCAGAGGCAGCTAGAGAAAATGAATTTCTGGGGTCAACTTCCCATGTTTTAATTGCACAGGAGCAAAGCCTGCTTTGCTGATGAATCAGGCACCTTTCACACATTTGAAAACACACTCTGACTTACTTCTAATCAAACTTGCTTTTCAGAGCAGCACCCAGCTGGTGGGGATGTGACTGAGGTGAGCAGAAGGGCACCCAGCAGCTGCAACTGGTGAGCTCAGCCCCATAGGATGAGCTGCAGCCCTTGCCCATCAGAGAAGAATATCTGCACATAATGATGATGAAATGGGGGACCTGCTTTCAGAATGGCTTACTGCTCTATTGGTAATTCTTTTTCCACTAACTTAAGACTGCAGCCAAGTATAACCACAAAATGATTGCTGTCCTCAGCCACTAACAATCCGTAGAGCTTCTGGCTGTTTTAACCATCAATCTCATTCAGCTGACTGATGGAGGATGCAGATGGAGGAAAAGGAATCCACTTCAATGAAATCAGCTGCTTCTCTTACAGAATTCTCCACCTTCCAGCCAACAGCTCTTCTCAGGCTAATAATGTCAGATGGTCTCCCAACAAGGTACAGTGAAATGAAGAGACACCCCTCTAGCTTTACCCTCTGGCCAAATTTGGCCAGGATCACTTGAACACAATCCAGTGCCCCATGGTGCATTTTCAGACCAAGCTGTTCTCTTCCCCAGCTGTCCTGCGCAGTCTTCCAGATATTATA
The DNA here is from genome assembly GCF_028769735.1 of Zonotrichia leucophrys gambelii. Taxonomy (NCBI): domain Eukaryota; kingdom Metazoa; phylum Chordata; class Aves; order Passeriformes; family Passerellidae; genus Zonotrichia; species Zonotrichia leucophrys. The sequence goes on along the minus strand of NC_088175.1, from coordinate 40,161,446 downwards.
AACATTTGCTTAGCTCTTACAAGACAACCTGTGCTGCTGGAGTGCAAGGAAGTAAAATGATGCCAGCAATGAGGGATTTCTCATTTTCATTACTTCCTCTCCTTCTAATTAAATGTGAGCAATGTTGGCAGTATCACCAGTGCACCAGGCCAGGAGTACTCATTGGTGCAGAGCTTCTCAAACTGTGGTCCACAAACTATCGGCAGTAACAAAGACAGAGGAAGAGACCCAGAGCTGGACCCTAGAATCAGATTAAACAGGTTCTTGGGGTTTTCCCCACATAGATCCAGGTGCATGCACTAGTGCTACCTGCCACTTCTTTGGCTCTGTGTTTCCATACATTTCAGATTTGCACTTTGTGTCTTACAAGCCAAGATAAAGCATTTCCAGGGCTGTATCAGTTGGGAATTTTAATATGGATCAAATGGCAAAAGACAGAAAAGTGCCTAGCCTCAACTCTTCATCCAGGAATGTGGAAAGCAGAGCTCCACTTGCTCATTTCAGCCACAGATGGCAACTTCCAAGTTTTCAAGAGAGCAGAGACTATTCCCCTGCATCACTGGGAGGCTACCCAATGAAATTAGAGATTTCACAAAACTTTTTGAGAGCTTTGACTGCTTTGTAGTGCATACAAATGTAGTATGTTTTAGCAATGGAAAGGAGACGCATGCAGAGAAATAACTAATGGTAAGTTGGATAAATAATAAACTTCTCTGCCTCCTTTCTTTTTGTTGCCATCTCCTCTTTATAACTAGATTTCTAACAACAGTATCTTGCTGTTGAATTTCTCTATTGGTTAAAGCATTACCTGAAGAGTCAGCTATAGCTATTCAGTTATTTGAAGGGCAAACTGCTACCTTTCTAGGTGGTTTTCCCTAGCACAGGATCTAAGGAAAGCACAAGCCACTGGCAACAGAACTATAGTTAGCAAATTTCCTTTTTTGAGTCTTGAAGGTTTGGGGGCTAGAAGTTGAAACAAGTAGGGATGCTGCATAAGTCAAGGGGGTTAAGGGAATGATGCTTTTCTTTCTACAGAACTCTCTCAACCTTTAGGATATATCTCATCTTTTTCACAAAAAAAAAAAGAAAAAGAAAACAGAGAGAAGGCACCAGAGCCTTGGATTAAAAGCACAGGAAAAGTTTGTTTTACTGACTGTCTGGATGTCTGGAGGAGAATGTGGAAAACAAATGTTCTTCCCTGGGTATGTCACAGAGAAATAAAAATATTTCATTATGAAATAAAAAATATTCTGCTCTGCAATCATCTGAGGTGATCTTCAGTCCCAAGGGTTCAGCAATTCAACAAATGAAAATCTAAGTCAATAAAAATGAATGAAGCCAGGCAAGTATTCTGTATCAGGTAACCAAAGTTATTTTGGGAGCTTACAAACCAGTGAGTGCAGTGATACAATGATGGCTCATCTGCATCTGGCACTGTTTCAGGGAATGGCTTTTGATGGAAATTCCCATTTGAGAAGCAGTGCTGCTCTCTAATATTGTTTTGCCCGTGCTTCAGGACTTTAATACCCCAGAGTAGCTGCAGATGCACCAAGAGCAATTTGCACAGGGCTCCTCATGGAGAAATGAGCTATTTTAGGAGTATCCAATTCTTTTCTCTACAATAATAGCTGCTAGTCTGCTGTACCAATGGACTGATTCAGCATCAACACTGACAAGGTACTTCAGCCTCTGACACTTGTGAAGGAGCTTTGTGCTCCCTTTAACCATCAGAAAGGGGAGGAGAAATTTGCTCTGTTTTCAGTTATATGACAGCTTTTAAAAATTTTACAGCATGAGCACAACACCTAATCCAACAAAGCCTGCCAAGAACATTTAAAATCAAGGTCTCAGAGAATTTGCTTCCTATAAATTCACCAGTATTGTAAGGAAAGGATCTTTTCCTCAGAAAGGCAGCACAAATCCCACTGGAGGTGCACAGGGCTGAGGACTGTTTTCTTCCACATTGTGGAAAAGACAGCTGAAAGTACTGGGAAATAGGCTGTAGGGATGCACAAAATGTACTGGAGTTAATGAATAGGAACAGGAAGAAAAAAAATGAAAATATGATTTCTGACAGAAATCAAAGCATTTCCTCAAAACAGAATCAAGAGCAGGAACAGGCTATAATAGGCACGAAATCCATTTAAAGCAATGACCGCTCTCAATTACATGAAAAATAAATTCCTCTTCCTACCTAAACTACTGCCTGTTACTAACCAACTACCTAGAGAAGGGTGGAGAGGAAAGGTGGGGCCAGCAAAACTTCCTTGGGCATGTATGCAAAGAGAAAGTCTATCTTCCTGCAGAGATGCTTTCCTTTAATTTCACAAAGTAAAACATGACAGATAACTAAAAACAACATGAAAAACAAAACAACAGCATCGTCAACCTGTAATCATTCTAAGATTTCTGATCACTAGAAATGGAAATTTTTTCTCCTTTTACTAAGGAGAGGCTAGCCAGTACCTTTAAAAATCATCTCTTTTCAGTTACTTTCTTCACTGTGAGAAGGTGAAGAGCTGCATCTATTACAACTCCATGCTGTGCAAACCTCATTTGGACATGATGATCATCCATCACTCCTGCTGTGCAGGTAGCATGTGAAAGGGAAACAAACCAGAGACCGTGCTGCAGTCAGTGTGTGACACCACCCACCATCCTGCTCGTGTGCTTCAGCTCACCTAGAGCCCAGCAGCCACACAGGCATTCTCTTTGTGGGACCCCTGCCTTTTCTCGGCCTCCAAGCATAGCTTAGAGCAGCTCTGATGGTTTTAGGAGGGAGACAGAAACCTCTCTTTCTCTCCCAAAATATTAAGGTGTTCCTACTGAAAAGCATGCCAAAGATATATCATTATGTGCAACCTTGCCTTTGTAAACACACACACATTACTTGCAGCAGTACCTCTTCTCATCACATGTTTCAGTGGAAGATTAATATTGTCAGAGAAATCAGAATGCCTGTATCCTTTGAGGCAGTGCTGTGCACAGCCCTGAAAAGAGCTATTAATGCCAGCACCCTACTACTTTTCTCTAGCTCACTCTTCAACTAACTGTCAGTGCTATCTATAATCTCAACCAGAGACAGTCAGTAGAGGCACAAAACTCAAAAAAGCAAGAAAGATAGTATTTGCCTTTTTCAGAAAGCTCTGGAGTAAGCTGCAATAAATATTAGATGACTTTTAGGGAAGCAGAAGCAACCAGAATTAGCCTTGAAAGACAGAATGCAGCCTTAACAACACTGTTTCTACCAATTCACCTAGGATGCAAAGAGAGCAGCTTCCTTGTGTTTCACAGCTCTGGTTAGTGCTGTGCCAATTCAGGGGACTTGCACTAGTTTGTCACATCCTGACTCTTGGTATGGCTCAGGTCAGCAGGAGTTGCCTGCACTCTGTGTTTTCTGATGCACTGCAGCATGCCTGGCTCTGAGCAGCTGTACAGCAGCGCACACTAGAGAACAGCTCTCTCCATCTCACAGCCCTCCGAGCACCTCCAACAAGTCAGGGAGCACAATCAGCAACAGAGCACAGTAACATCCAGCTGCAAACACACAGCCCCTCCTTAAGTGCCACGACAGGAGGGGTGTCACTCCACAATACTCCTGATTTCCCTCAGCATGTTCATAAGCCACCTGGGAGGAACAAGCCCTCTAAAGGCACCTCCTGAGGATCGTGTAACAGACCTTCCCACGTATGATTCTGGACAAGAAACTGAACTAGAAATCCTGTCCTGCCCTAGCAAACATGCTGCTCCCTTTTTCACAGGACTAACAGCATTTGTGACGTGGGTCCCCCCCACTCGCTTCTTTAGTCTCAACTACAGCCTACACTCCATTACAAGGGAGTGAAGTGCCCAGCCACCTAATTTATTAAAAAGATGATGACACACGCACGCCTCACAGTGATTTCATAAGCTCCTGGCACAGAGTAGCAGCCCCAGAAGCAGAGAGGAGCGCTCTGGTCTCTCTCCACCCACATCTTCAACAGGGAATGGCAATGCCAGGACCCACCACTGACAGCAACAGAGAATGATTACCTAGAAATTCCTGATACAGGCTTTAATGTGCTGATGTACCAAGTATGCATCATACTATCTGCAATAAAGCAACAGATGTAAGCACGTGCTGAACCTCACAACCATGAATGGCCTCAGTGATTTCTCTAGGACTATGCATAACTTTTGAGGCAAACATAAGAATGAAAGATCAGGGCACAAACAAGTATACAGCTCTCAGGAGAACAAAGTGATGAAGGCATTCATGCGACTGACCTCTATAAACACAACTCTTTTGTCTTCTACCACAGTTTTGAAATGCAGCTGGAGGCCAGTAAATGAGAGGATGAAGAAAACCCTCTGCAGACTATCTACACAAATTTATGAGGCCACAAAAGCAGTAGCCTAGGCACCACTTTGTTCAACTCCTAAGTTTAAAAGTAGCAACAAGTTCACCTTCCATCTCAGTAAACAGACACAAAAATCGTTTCACGGTTCCAAATGTATACTCACCCAGAAGAGAAGGTTGAAAACAAACATTAGGTACTTGATACACTGCAGGCAGTTGTGAGCCATGCTGCACCTCTTCAGTTCTAGGAGAAAAATAAATGAGAGATCCAGGTAAAAGACAACGTACTTGTTTCCCTTGGGGGTCGTGTACTTAGCCTTGGTGGCCTTCGGGCCAGGGTTGGTATGAAATCCAAAAAAAGAGTTGCTGGCAGCCCCAAACTGGCCACCATACATGCTGCTGTATCGACGGAAGGCGCCATTTGGGAAACTGTAATCCTTGCTGTCCAGGGAAGGGCTCCTGTGATAGGTGGACTCATCGGTGCTGGACCTGCGCATGGTGGCTTCAGCTGTCCCGTTCCTGCTGCTCTGACAGCCGTGGGTGAAAGGTTGGTGATATTCCTTCCTTCCTTCTCCTCGCTAAGAATCCCCTATTGCTTTGCACCAGCTGTTCTTTCCTCTGCCATCCTGCCAAGGAGTTACGCGTGCTGTGCGGCAGCAAAGTTGGTGAACTGAAGTCTGCTTAGCCAGAAGTTAGGGAGCAGCGTGCTTCCACATGAGAAAGACTTCTGCACAAGTAAACATTCCCGTCACTGTCACGATCGTCCCTCCCGGGCCACCCCGCTATCAGGGAAGGAAAAATCAGACAGAGATCTACTGTACCCAGAGCAAAGAATTTAAAAAAAAGGAACCGTGACCTCGCTCGGCTCGCAAATGCCGTACAAAACCCCGGCTCCGCATGCCACACACAGACAAGAGAGTGCCGCTGCCCGAGACCCGCGGCCGGCAGGCAGGGGCAGGATTATCCGACAGGCGAGCCGCTGCCGAGGCGCTTTCCCGCCGGCCGCATCGCTGCGCCCCGCGCCGCCGGGCTCACTGGGCGCATCCCCGCATCCCGCTCCCGCGGCGGCCGCCTGTGGAACGCCGGCCCCGGCGCTCCATTCCCGGCGCGGCCGCCCCTCCTCCGAGCGCCGCGCCAATGGCGCTGCCCGCCCCCCGGCCCGGCCCGGCCCCGGCCCACGGCCCGCCCTCACAGCCCCGCCCGGGCCGCCGCTCCCCCCCGCCCCCAAACCCTGAGCGCGGCGCGGAGCCCGACCTGGGCCAGGTGGCTTTGCGGGGCTGCCCGGTGCTCAGGCGGCGCTGCCGAAAGGAACGGAGTAAGTGCGTGCAGTGGAGGATTCGTACGCAAAAGCGCTGGGGATGCTCCGCGGGGAGCGGGGTCAGGACGCACCGTGCTCCCCTTGCCGGAAGGCTCGTTTGTTCCGCGGCAGATCCATCACCGGGATGCTCCTAATTCGCTCCGTCCCACGGAATCATCACTCAGCACCGCGTATGGCCAGGTCATTTGTCCCCTGTCAGAACGCACTGATCGGCATCAAGCTCCGTACCCTGGGGAGCACTTCCCTAAAATCTGACAGCTCCCACAGGCATAAAAGAGTTGAAAATGTGCCACACACAACTTTTTCGGGAAGGAAATATCTTACTGAAACTGTGGCAATTACAGTATTAATACTCAGGATGCAAGACTCATTTACCATCTTTGCCCCAAACTCCCTGTGCAAGTAATTCACTTGTCTCTGCATGTGCCACCTCCTTATCTGTCTGCCTCCCTCTCTGTCTGCCCTTTGATTTTGACTGCAGCCTACTGAAACTACATCAAAAGATGGCTGGCTAACATTTTTTTAAAACGCCTGCCCAGCAGAGAATTAATCAAGATGAAAACAGATTTCCTTCCTGAAGCATCTTGCCAGTCTCAGCACAAATCAAGAGACATGGGCACCAATTAATTAAAGAACAAATTAGTAAAAGTAAAATGAGCTGGTTTTGCACATAGCCTAAGCAGTTCGCCCCTGCAAACCACCCTCTAATTCTGTTAATTTACAAACTGCAAACTTAGAGTCTAATTATTTCTCTTCATTTCCTCCACAAACTATAAATACACTGACCATACCTGGTGCAAGCTTTAGAAAGAAAGAACCTGAGCACAAAACACAAGGGTAATAACTCCTGCACCATCTGGCTCAGTAACTTTGATGAGTTACCACTTCCCAGTTTTTGATTTCCCTACCTCCAAAATTAGCTTTCTACTCCCCTCCCTTTCCTGCACAATATGAATTCTGTCCCCCTTAAAGGAATCTTCCTTCCCTAGCGAATAAAGATGGTCCAATGGAAGCAGATCTGTTCTCAGAATTCCCAATATACTGTTAATTTTTTCCTGTGCTACCAAACACTTCTGCCTCCACCCTTTCTCCTCACCTGTATTACAACTAGACAGTTTAGTAACAGAAACCCAAAAGTCATTCAAATATTTTCTGTGTTTTCTGTCAGTGTGTAAAAATGCCTGTGCACAGAGCACCATACTAAATGGTGAAAGAAAAACTGGGTACAGCTCAGCACACAAATTATGCTGAAGCAGTGACAAGTCAGATAACTGTGATTTAACAAGGGTGCCCATGGTACTGCATTTAACAGAGGAGAATTTGGCATATTTACCGTAAACTAGACAACTGAAGCCCAAAGGCAGCTCATTGCTATCTGGATAAGAAAAGGGTTAGAAATCACTTGCTTTCCCCTTTCCTGAAGGCGAGAAATCATCAATTCTTAAGAGAATTAAGTCCTTAATACAGTGGAATAATTCATAAAGCCAGGATCTAAGGTAGAAGGAAGAATTTCTAAATGTTTGTTTTAAATAAAAAGTAATAAGCATCAACACACAGTATATATTTCAGACAGATGCAGAAAATGTTTGAGGAAGGCTGAGGTCCTGCATAACCCTTACAATAAAGGGTACTTTCTCCAGCCTCTTTTTACCATCATCTTGTAGCACACCTCATGGAAATGACAACTTTTTTAAGGCACTTAAGTGTAAAATGTAGTTCTCAAATAGTTGCTGTCCTTTCTCATGACAATAACAACAGCTAATTAGAAACAGAGTCATTTAGTAAATAGGCATTACAATCATTCTTTTATTAAATCTTCCACACCAGGAAACCCAGTCAGAATCTCTAGCCTAAATGAGAAACCTTTGAGAAAGCAGTGTTGCACCAACAAGCTAACTGCAGCTTGGATGACATGCTCACATGAGGGAGCGATGTCCTGCAGGGGGACTGGGGGAAATCAACAAATGGAGAAGGGCTGGTGAACTCTACTCTTGCCCATCTCTGGTGTGAAGTGAATGGAAAGGGCATGCTGGGACCCATGCTGACATTTTAGCTGTTTAACAATAAAGTGATGTGTGAACCAAGAAGAATAAACTTTGGAAGCATTGCATCACTGGGGCATTGTGTCTAAAGGGTGACCCAAAGGACAGGCAAATTAGAGCTTTCACAAAACTTTTTGTTAATGACTGAGCCTAAAATCACGGTGTGGACCTAGTGACCTCCGTTCACCTCTGCTTAACATCTATTTTTTCTCTCCCCAGCTGCATCTCTATATTCCCATCCTGTGGCCAATTCATATTGATTCCTCTACACAAGAAAGCAAGCACTGTGCAGTCTCGCCAGCAGAGGTTCAATTTGTATTGATTCTGGTGGCACACTACCATTTAGGTTATAACAACTCTGTCCCTACCACTTTAAGTGGAGTGCTGGTAACCCTTCACTGACTCCTGCCAAAACCCTGGCCCTGAAAGAGAAGAGGCAGCAGTCTCACTATAATGACAGCAGGTGAACTCCAGGCAATAAACTGTGAAAGGCTTGGGCATCAGGGACAGATCTCTTAACTCTGTTATCCCTCACACCCTTTCTCTGAGCAGCCCCAGCTTTCACCTGAAGACACCCAGCCCACACTCTGCACCTCACCCTGAGCTGCAGCCACCACAGACCCCACACCACCTCCCTTATTATTTTGAATACTGCTTTCTCTTCTTCCACCATGATTTAACACTCATGACCACAAGACATCAGTGCCTTCATCTCACACAAAATGCAGCACTAATTAACCTCTTCATTAATTTAGTCTCCTAAGTCCTTTAGTGGTTGCGCTGGTTTTCCCCTATTAATGCCTCTTGTCACTATCTTCAAAATTCTGCATACCTACTCCATCCTCCTAATGAAACAACTCACTTTGAATTAACCTCAGTAGACGTTGTTAAGTGACCCACAAAATAAAAATTTTAAGAACCCTGCTAGAAGGTATTAGTGAAATACACTATATAAAACAGGGTGTGAATGTGACAACTGCTCCCATTCTGCAACAGAGAAGTGTGCAAAGGCATGCATGGGACAGGTGACATCAGTCCCAGTAGCTTTAGTGAACAACATGACTAAGATCAAACATTACTACAAGAGTGGCATCTTCTTGTGAGTTATTAGCTTTGCTTCACACCACAGCACTGAAATCAGCTAAGGGTGATCAATTGGTGAATACACTCCAAATGATCAACTTTTTAATTTCATGTACATACAGAGATCACCACAGAAAAGTGTTAATCAAACCTGTCTGGCCCTGCTTGTCTTTTCCTTCAGCAACATGCGTGGAGAGAAATCCCTTGTTTGCTCACCCAGTGCACTCTTTGCAGCTACTGTTTGGTTAATTTGATTCAGTGGTGCAGGTTTTATAAAAATTGCACCGCTTCCAAAAATCTAAGAGAAACATCTCTTCTGACTGGAGGGTGAACCAAAGTTCAGGGCCAAGCTGGCTGTTTCAGCTAGGAGGAAAAAAAGCCTTGTGATGGAGTCTTTGATTTGTTTGCTTTTGTATATTCATTTTGCATGAGTATAAATGACTAAAAGAGCAAAGCAAAGAGAGTGAGGATATGATTTTTACCTGTCAGCCTCACGCTGCCACAGGTTTTCAGTCTCTGCTCAACCATGCCCAGGACTGTTTAGTGTCTCTAAGTGACAGAGTGGGATCCAGCACACCCTCACCAGATTTGCAGATGCCAGCAAGCTGAGTGGTGCAGTCACCACACCTGAGGGATGGGATGCCCTGCACAGGGATCTGGACAAGCTCTGAAAGTGGGCCCATGGAAACCTCATGAGATTCAGCAAGGCCAAGTGCAGGTGCTGCACCCTGGTTTGGGGCAACCTCTAGCATCAGCCCAGGCTGGGGGATGAAGGGATTGAGAGCAGCCCTGCCCAGAGGGACTTGGGGCTACTGGCCAGCATGGCCAGCAGGTTGAGGCGGGGGATTCTGCCCCTCTGCTCTGATGAGAGCCCATGTGGAATAGTAGATCCAGCTCTGGAGTCCTCAGTTCAAGGAAGACATGGACCTGGGGATGGGGCCACAAAAGCAACCAGAGGCCTGGAACACCCTCCCTAATGGGAAAGACTGAAAGAGTTCAGGTTGTTCAGCCTGGAAAAGAAAAGGCTCCAGGAAGACCTCACTGCAGCCTTTCAGTATCTAAATGGGGCTTAAAGAAAGATGGGGGCAGGCTTTTTCATAGGACCTGGAGCCATGGGATAAGGGGTAATGTTTTTAAACTAAAAGATAATAGATTCAGACATCATATATAAGGAAAATTGTTTCACAGTGAGATGATGAAATACTGGAGGAAGTTGCCCAAAGAAGTTGTAGATGCCCCATCCCTGGAAACATTCCAGGTCAATTCAAGCAGCAATCAACAGGTTTCCTCCCTCAATCCTGCTCTCTCCTAAAACTTCACATGGTGCAATGAGCCTGCACATGTTGCCAAAGACTTTAAGCAAGGTGCAAGTGGGTCAGGAGGGGAGCCATAAAGCCAGCTCCCAAACCAAACACCAGACATGTTAAAGCACTCCCTAAAAAACAGGCAAATCAAGCAATATCAGTTCTCCTCTGGGCTGCAAGTCCTTCAGCTCAAAGAGTAGGACCATGGGGCTGTAAGCTGAGGAAATCTCTAGAATCTTTTGCTTTCAAAAGAAATAGGAATGTTTTTAATAAGTGAAGCAGAAGACAGTATGCTTCCCTGCAATCTCAAACTTATCACACACCTAAGAACCCAGACCTTCCCTTTTATTTCCAGGGTCCCTGCTCATCCATTAGCAATTTCAGTATCTGTAAAAGGTTATAGCTGCTGGAAAGGGTTGAGCCCTGGATTGCATGGGCAGGAGAATACAGTCAGATATTCCAGAGATTTCCTCAGCTAATACAAAAATCTGTTGATATTCACAGTTGTACTTACAACTACTTAAAATACTTACTGATGTCTCCAACAAAACTTTGAAAACACATTCTAGGCACAAGCAATTTCACTTATATAGCAGACTTCAGGGTTGGTTGGTTTGCTGTTTGTTTAGTTTCTTTCATTTTCTCTCTCTTTTTTTCTTTATAAATAAGGAAATTTGCATTAAAAAAAATCTTCAGTACTTAATAGCTCATCTCCTTCTGCTCACATGTCACCTGAAGTCATGATCTTTAGTTTATGGCATAATTAGTTGCTATGGAAATAACATAATCATAGACACAGAGAAAATATTCTTAGGTATGATTTGCAATGCTCTTTATTTAAGCCTGTGCACAAGTAACTTTGCAGAAACCTCATTCCTTTTTACGTGCTCTCATCTGCATAACTGCTGCCATCACCTCTGCCTGTGGATTCAGACTCACTGCTATTCCCACATGAACAACTCAGGCTGAGGGCATTTCCTGCACCCATACTGGAGCATCTGTGTGTTCAAACAGTGCTGAGAGTGTACATACATGCAGAATAGCTGGTGCCAAGCCAGACTAAACAAATAAAATCTCTTAAAAATTATCTGGTATCAGCCCCAAAACCCTGTGCACCACAGAGCTCTCAAGCCATTTGTGCTTTCTGAGCTTTTGTCATCCTGTTCTTTTCTAATGATTTTTTTTGTCCAATACTAAATTTTTTTAAGGAGATTCCATGTTTCTCCAGGAAATTCTGCATATTTGAGACCTACACAGAGAGGATTATTGCAGCAGATAAAAGACAAGCAGTGCCAGTCTGCAAAGTCCTGAAGAAGCAGAAAGCCTGCTTCCCTACTAATGTCCTCAGCAATAAAGAATGAAAGAGCAGAAATAAAGAACCCATCTGACATGCCGTACAAGAAGAGTTGTAGCCCAAATAAAACTTTTGTCAAGACCTATCTTTGTGGTGTCAGCAGGTCCTAGCAGCACAGATGCAATTTACGCGCTAGTTTTCTTAAAATCAGGTTACTTGCTCTAACCTGAGAGATCAGCTGACGTTCAAAGAAACACCATTTCAAACACACATGTGGTACTCACGATCTTTCTGTCAAGTATAATCAGGCATGAAAATCTTTCAACTGCACAGTTCCAATGAAAGGATAAAGTTATTGTGAAAGCAGAAGCAGAGAAAACAATATAATGACTTAGAAAAACTCAAGGATTCAATAATGTTCACTAACTAGTATCTGCCTTTTAACATCTTTATGGATTTTTTCCTTGGAGACTCAAAATGGACTCTCTTCTTGTCTTGCATTCTTAAAAACAGGACTAAGGTTTTGCACGCACATGAGCAGGAAGCAAAGTTCACATCACCATATTTCAGCTCCACTCCCAAAGCAGTGAAGGCCCAGAAGCGCTCACTGACCTCGCAGGCACCCGAGCGAGCGCTGAGCACATTGAAGAATCAGGTCACAGAGAGCCCATTTCAACTGAGTACTCAACCACAGTTTTCACTGCTTTGAGATTTTCATGGACTAAAATAGTAAGCATACATTAAATGCTTTCATGGGTGTGACTGGACATGAGGAGAAATGCAGTGTTTCAAAGGCTTCAGAACCAGCTGGACTCTGCACATGCTGCTGTAGCAGGAGTTTCCCCCCGAGCACACACATTTGAGGCTGCTGACCCACAGATCTGCTGGCTGGGAGGTGCCTTCAGCCAACAGAACAGGGTTTGAAATGGGGTGAGGAGCTCTTCTACCAACAACTCAGTCAGCAGATGTGAGCGAGCACACCAAGACCCCAGGGCCGGTCAGAGAAGTGATCTCTGCTGCTGCACCTGCATCCATCTCTTCATAGCCAAAGGTCCCCAACTTGCTCACAGTTCCCTTAGGCTCCCCTTCCAAAATCCAAAAGTGTGTTGGAGAGAGCTTAAAATTTAAAAAGTGAAATATAAAAGAGCCTCTAACAAATTAAAAGAGAATTTGAAAGGGAATAATACAGAAAACTACTATGTGATAATTATATATTGAGATTAAAATGTAATGAACTTGAACAAAGAAAATGCAAGTGGCCATATATCTCCTTACATATAAGATTAACATCTATTGTTTCTTTTCTTAATACTGTATGGAATCACCAGAATTGTATCATCCCACATAGTAAAAGTAAACAGCAGTGGATCTCTTATCCTTGCCATCTCTGTAACCATTCAAGCAAAAATAAAGGAGCTTCTGATATTAAAAAATAAAAATAAATAAATAATTCTGGGCAGGAGCACAAGCTTTGGCTTTTTGATTTGCTATTCTGAGTATTCGTAACAGTGAACAGTCAAAATGACTTGAGGACTGCTAGCAGCAGGCACACATTTAAATACATATTTGAACAAACACAGAAATAAACAATTTAAAACAATAGCCTAGGATTTACCGTCCTAATATGCATATTAGTGAGTACAATAGTGCTAATATTCGAAATAAAAAGTTTCTTTTGGAATAAAAAGTATCCCCTGCACTAGAAAGCATATATTTGTATTTACTTCTTCACATCACCACAATTCAGCTCTTTTTATATGTCACTGTCAAAATCCGTAGGTAAACTCATGTTCCTAAGGGTACATCTACACAAAATGAAGAAGCACCTGTATTTTACAGCAGAACACGTGTCATATCCTTTCTGCAAAACACACCTAAATTCACTTACCAAAACATAATGCAGAAGCTCTAGTCCAGCAAACTCAAGATGTCTTAAAAACAAACAAAAAAAAAAAAACAAAAAAAAAAAAAAAACCTCATCCCTATTTATTGAGGTGCTTAATGCTATTAAACTTTCATCATGGAGGCTTTGTTTGGACAGAAATAAGGATATAAGTTAGAGTTTTAATGATACAGAATGAAAGATAATTGGTGCCTGAATTAAGATGCTCATTGCAAAGGTACTACCAAAGTATCAGTTCAGTCTTTAAAGTCATCACCTATTTTGCATAGTGTCTAAGATTCTGCATTTAATCAACACTAAATTTGGGCATAAATTGCACCTGAGCATTTGTGCTCAGTGTTTTCTATTAGTCTGCAGTAGGCTTTCAGACATTCCTACTCTGTAAGAAACACTCGTCACAGGACCTTTGCAAAATTTAATCCTGCTAAATAAATCTAAGCTCTAGTATACGCTAAACTGCTAAAAATGCAAGGTCAACCTCTTCTGCAGTCTGACCCCAAGCAGTTTGTTTGCTGTGTTATATTTATGAGGATGTTTATGTAGGCAGATTTATACACAAAAAAATTATTCTGCATCAAATCACCAAGAAGCCATCTAAAAAGGACCTTTTTCACAGAAAAAGGATATCTGTTCCATAATGGTTTTTAGAAATGACAGGGAATGCATTAAGAAAAAACAGGCCTCCTGATTTCTGTATTCTGCATTCCTACCTTTAAACAGGATCTCTTATTTGATGGGGAAAGAAGACCTCCTTAGAAAAATATTTATTTTACAAGTATTTCCAGATATCTAAAGCATGTTAAACTTCTGCATAGCTCTGGTATTGCTAATGATATTTATCTCAAATAACACATGATTATGAGCCTATAAAACTTTAATTAAGATGCTTTATAGCTTTTTATAGCTGTCACCCAAACCTATGCTGTAGGGTAAACTATACTTTTAATTTCTATTTGTGATGTTTAAACTGTGCAAAGAAATTCATTACAATAGAAGCTAGTTATTGTTTCTTAGAAGGCTACACAAATTCCTTGGTCCAAGTCCTTTTGGATAAACCAAACAAGTAATTTTTGTTTGCTTCCATTTTGGATTTCCTATGTGGTCGGCCAGTTTTAAAAAACATTCATTTCTATGAGTGGTCATACTCAGAGGAGGTGGCATTCAATTTTTTATGCAAGATAGAGGCAGGAGGATTGATCCAAGACTCCCTCTACCACTGTGGAATGGGATTTCTTTCTTGGTCTGTTTAAGATAGGATAGGTGTGACAAGTATGACAGGACAGATGTGACAGGGCACTAAAACTCCAAAAACTGGGAGGAAAGAAGGGCTGACATCCCCAGCAGAGCCTGCAAGGGCTCCCTGCTGGCCTGCCAGCTCTGTGGGGCAGACAAGCAGTCCCAAAGGCATCCTGGACACCTTTTCCTTCAGACAGCTCTTAGACCCTGCCCTACAGTGAAATATGTATCACCTCTCTCGCCTAAAAAAACAACAACAGGAAGAATTTCAAGAGAAACATACTCCTTACAGATTTTTTTAAATGCAACCCAAAAAGAAATCAAATCAGTTTCTCAATAAGCAATTGAAGCTAGAAAATGTCCCTTTAAAATGACTCTCAGTGCTGCATGTGGCAGTCTGACGGCAGCTTCAGTCAGGCTACGAGCCCAGCATAATCCTGGCCTGGCCTCAGGTGCTGCTCCAACAGCAAACTCTGCTAGAAAGGGAACCAAGCCAAAGCTGGCTTTGGCAAGACAGAGGTGCAAATCTGATTTTTCTTCATGGAGTAAGTTACAGACCCCGCAAACTCAAGCCAGTTGCAGCTGGAAGCTGACAGCTTCAGATGAGAGGAATTTATCATTATTATTTTAGTATGAGAGCAGTTCACTGATTGCAGCTTGACAACTCAAGTTAATTAGTTGATGAAGGGTCTGATACACTCTGGCTGGCTCCACATCTGTGGACGATGACACAATCAGTACAATGAAATCCATACTTAAATGGTCTTTGGTCTTTTTAATCCTAAACTACAGATCACAAAATCCACATAACAAAACCTAGAGATCAGAGGAACTACACAAGAGGTTCCCCTTCCTCTGGCCCTCAGGACAGTCTGGTCTCTGCTGCTTAGTGAAGCTCATAAACAGACAGACCTGACTTCAAAAGCATCCTCTTTTCTTCCTGGACTCCCAGTGGTTCTCAATAATAAGATCACTGGTCTGAGCACAGCCTGGCAATGTTCCCTTATGGCTGCTCTCCCCAGCAGGGAAATGCCAAGCTGCAGGCTTTCCTCTGCTCCTGCCAAGCACCAGGTGGGATTTACCCACCCTGTCAAAGGGATTATGTCAAGATCATCTGCCCCCCCCTACCAATGCTCTGATGCTATTTTGCATCAAAACTTATGATCTGTTTCAATTCTTACCAACTGACACCTAAAATAGTATGTGAGGCCATGATATCCCAAGATCCTAAGAAATCCCAGAGAAGCACAAATGGCAGGGAAATCTGGCTGGAAAGTGATCTGCGTGGGGCTGGAGCCACTGAAAAGCACTAAGCAGTGAGGAAGGGGCAGAGCATTGCCTGTTGGGAACAACAACAGGCTGTGGCTGGTAGATAGACCTGGAGCCTCAGATCAATGGGAGCTACTGAAGAAATTCAGCCAGCCCTCTGCCAGACTCCACATGCAACTGCAGAGCATAGCTGTAAATCTCTCCATGGCCCCAAGCTTTTAGCAACAAGAAAAGCATCTTTTTCCTCTGCCTTCCCTATTCAGATTTTTCACTTTTCAGGGCACAGCCTGCTTCTGTCTCCCCTTTTTACTTAGCACCTAGGAAGATGAACTGCACTTACACGTGCTCTCTTAAATCAAAAGCAGAAGAGACAACTGCAAAAATCCCTGGGTATATCTGAGATGTGATCAATCAGAGGTTGCTGGAGAGCAATCAAGAGAAAGGAGGTCACTTGCTACAGACAAAGACAATGAAATTCCAAGACCAGCAGCTCTGGTTCCCAGAAATGATGGGCAGAGTATGTAACCCAGCAGCCATCTCACCTTGGTCTCCCCAGTCCTGAAAGGGCTGCAGAGAAAGGCACACAGTTATGGGCATAAAACCACCATTTAGTAGGAGATGTACACAACAAACAGAAATGGCTGGCCAGGGAACCTGCTTCTGGCATGCTTTAATCTCATTTTAATCAATCACACAAGGACTTTGTCGATGGAGCTTGTATCCCTCTAAGAGAAACATTTCAGTCCTGAATCACTGCTTGTCTATGCTTCTTGAAGTACCATAAAAGCAGATGAAGATTTTTTTGTGTATGTTATAGGACTGTTTCCTCCCAGTCTGACAGCAGCACAAAGGAATTCGCTTCAACAGCTTTCCATGATTTAAGTTTATTTTTTTGACCATGCTGAGTTCTGACAGAAGAGAGGTTCCAGTGAGGGCCATGCTTTATTCTACTACTAGGCTGCTATTGAAAATCTTAGGATGAATCAGGACAGCACAGATGCTGCAATAATGTTTGAGCATTCAAAGGACCTCAAAGATTATTTTTTGTTACAATCCAAACAAAAAACAAAAACACTTTTCATGTTGACATTAATTTCTATAACATGGCTTTAAAAACAAAACAACCCCAAAATTCGATAGAGTGTACCCAGGATGGCAATGCCTCAAAATTTGAAGCAGCGTGTTGGCATTTTTCCCAGAAAAAAAATATATACCTGTGTAAGCACACACTTTTTTCTTCTTTTTTTTTTTTTTGCAAATCAATGAAGCTCTGGGGTTTATTCGCACTTCAGTCAGTCAGAGGCAGAGACAGGCTGGTCTGTGCAGTGCATGAACATTTGAGGAGTTTGATTACCTGAACCAAGTGTGTGCATCAGAAGTAGCAAACAGCAAGGCTCTCTCAAATCCATGATGCTGAAGCCTTATCCTTCCTAGCCAACACAGAGATCTTAATTTGAGGGCTGCCTGTGCTTCTAGGACAGAGTTATTAGGCTATAATAAGCAAGCTCCTAACAGCAGGTTGATGAGATTAAGAGAATCCCCTTGGTCATCCCCAGCTAGTTGTGAACAAATCCCTGCACCAATAGCAAGGCTGGCTAGGGCTTTTCTGTGGGATCAGGTTACAGAAGCTCCTAATCTTAAATCCTCCACCCAACCTACTGTGATGATGTCTGCAGCTCTGTCTGAGCCAGCCAGAAGTGTGACTCATTTTTTGTGGTAACAAGGAAGAAGAGATGTAGTTCCATACACACCCTTACACACTCCTGAAGAGACATCTGAATGCTGTCCAAAACTTAATTACATGGCACGACAAGCTCTGACAATTAGCTAAGTAGATTGCATGATGGACAGGATTTTAAGTAAGGATCTTACAAGGGGGAAACTCTGGAACAGGCATCGCTATTGTCATAACATTCTGAGCTGTCATGAAACCACGGGACCAACAAGAAAACCATACAGGCTTCACAGCTGTGACTGAAAAGGAAAGAAAAGACCCTGGGGGGAAAGGACCTATTAAATTGCATCTGTACCTCACATCCATCATCAGGACATCGTCCCCTTCCAAGAGGGCAGGACCACACGAGGATTTGGGTCTGCTCCAGACTCCAGATGACCCCCATGAAGCAGAAAGAGTCCAGAACCACCGCCTGCTCTCACTGGAGTGGGAAGAGGCATTCTCTGTCAAACCACATCAGAGGTCACAGGCAGGTCAGTCCCTCTACAGAAGTCAGCAGGCCCAGCACTTTTGACCCCAGCTAGATCCAAAAGTGGACTGCCTCTAAACCCCCCCATGTTTCCACTCCAAACAACCCCGAAGGCTGCTGCTCCTCCATCACTGAAGAGTTTGGCAAAGGGCTTTAGCTGCTGCACCCCATTTGTATTCCTCTGATGGCTGCCTGTGGCAATCAGTTTCACTCACATGGCTCTCCCCTCTTTGGGGTAAGAAAACAGTGCTCCCATTTCTCAGATTTCTCACTTTGTGTGCAAAGGAGAGGGATAGGGAGTCAAGGATTTCAGAATAGTAAATACCCAGAGTGACTTGACAGCAAGCAAATCATCACTTTGTAGTGTTCATGGCAACAGCTTTTGGCATTGCAGGCAAAAAACAATTCATTACACAACAAATCAACTACAAGCTTGTATTTACAAGGCAGATTTTCAGTGCAGCCAATTACTATACATGCTGTGGTGACTAAAAGTCTTATGCTACCATTTACAGATTATCTATGAGATGACTCAGTTTTAATGAAAAAATAATTGAGGAATGTACTAAATAAATAGGGAAGATGGGTTTCAGTGGAAGCTAGGTGCCTGTTTTCCTTCTATGCATGGGAAAATCTACCTGTCACAAGTAGAGTAGAAACATATTTTAGTCACAAAAAATATTGTTTCAAATATTTGCTTCACAATTTGCTATTCTTCCACGATACACTGGTTGGCAGTTTCTTTTCCCTGACTGGCTTACTCCCTGGACCTTTCAAAGGTTTCAGGTTGGTTCTGGATGTACACTTATAATGTATATATTTTAACAAGCATGCATCAGTGAATACACTTTCATGAAAAGCTAGATTCTTGAGAACTTCACTGAGGAAGGGTTAATTTAAACGTTTTTATATTGATTTTAAAACTTATTTTGGGGTTAGACTTCGTCAGAGTTGAGCAGCGACTTGCCAGCTCATTTTTCTTCTTTAGAATTAAGATCAAACATCTCTCTAGATAAGAGCATTGAAGCACTGTTCACTTAAACTACATCTGCTTTTAACACCATATGCTAATTAAACTTGGAATTTCAATACGAATCCCTCAGTGGCCCAAGCTCTTCAGTCATGATTCAGATGTGTAAGCAAGATTTTCAGACACTGCAAAACAACTTAACTACAAGTAAATCAAAAGCACTGGATGTTTACACCAATTGAGAACCCAGCCAACCGTCTTAAAATTGCAGAGGCTTCCACTCAGGTAAGCACCACTGTGAAGTATTTCTCCCCCATGGACATGCTGCCTTTTTCATTCCTGTCAATGCAGTAAGAAATACCTGCAGCCGCATTTCTGAGCCATGGCCTAGGATTTGCTTAGAATTCTCCCTTTCTTTGAGCATGGGCTCTGTTTACCCATTTCAGTGGAGCTCTGTGTGCCAAGGCTCAGCTCACAGAGCTGATATTGCTGGGGCACAGGTGAGATGCTCTCCCCCAAGCTGTCACCACCCTCGCTGCAGAAGCAGCTGCCAGCCTGGCCTCAGCATCTATGGGGGACCCTCAGATGTCACAGTGTTGGATTCCCTCTCGCTCCTCCATCTGGGAGCACAGCCATCCCCTCTCCCTCTCAAGGCAAGCAGCCAGGAAGAGCCAGAAGTCACTTCCCACTGTTACCTGCTACCTGACAATCCTCATACCAGAGCCAGCTCCATCTGAGAATCTGTCTTTTAGATCTAATTTTCCTTCCAGGCAAAAGGGTAGCACAGCACTGCTGCCAAGTATATGTTTTGTTATAGCTTCCCATTGCTGCTGAATATCACAGTTTATTCCATATCAGGCTGTTAATCAAAGCTCTGTTTAATGTTTTTCAGTGTTTTAGAAGGTACATGATCTGAATGAAGACTGCCCAGGATAGTGGCACTGTGCAATACTGCATGGAAATTCCCCTAAAACAGATAAGAGGAGAAGAACAGCTTCCTAGGGTAAGGACCAACACAGCCATGGCAATGAGAAAGCTACTGGGATTTATCAGCTCAGCTAGTGCTTATTCCAAAATGTGAATGTTCTTTTCCTTCTCCCTGTGTGGGCCAGTCTAGCACACACTGAAGTCAGCAGGAGATCTGCCTATGAGAGTGAAGGGCACATAGGCAAACTTCAGAGAAACTTTTTCATTTAGAGAATAACAAAGTCATCTCCCTATAGATGTGAAAGAGCTAAATATCAGACATCCACAGCTACTTTACTGACAGCTGCCCTTCCATACTGATCCTCTGGTGTTCAAAAACCTTGATGTACCTCTCAATGTGCTGAACCAGAGGATTAGATCTGACCTTTTGAGAAAATAAGCAAGGGAAAGTTGGGGGTCAGTCCACCTTGCACATGAAACAACAAAAAGGACCAATACTTTGTCCTTAAAAATTTCAGAGGCTTTCACAGTGAAGCTATTTCAGCCATTCCATTTCTTACACAATCCTCCAGTGCTGGGTACATCATTCAATCCCAGTGCTCCAGTTCTGCTCTCCAGCCCTTTGTTGTTTGTACTATCTCTCACCAGCTTCCTGAGGTTTCTAGGTAGCAGTGCACCACTATGCAGATGGGCATGCTGTATGACAGTAGCAAGAACAGCATGAGGATAATGGCACAGAGGAGGCACCCAGCACACACCTGACATACGGTTACGAGCACAGGGACATGAACATGAACTCGTTAACACATAATGTATGCTAAGATGCTTTCTAATGGTGTTAATGGGTACCAAGAAAGAGCTTTTCTAACTTTACTGTTAATTACCACTGTAACAACTACTAGTCTTCACTGAAGTGTTTTCTGCTTTTACTAGAAGAGCAATTACACACAGTTAGTCACTCCAGTGTTACTCTGCGCTCCATCATTACCCCATTTGGATGAAAACTCACTTCAACCTGAACAAGTATTACAACCCATGTGTTGATTTGATTCCTGTGAGACAGGTCTGAAAATGGAGGTCTCCCACATTGCTATTATCTTGGCATTGTCCTGAAGTAATTCACTAACAGATAGCACTCAGTAGAAAAGTGAGAGAAAACACCACAGAAATGAGAAAACACAGTATGGACAGGTGGTGATAGTGAAAAGGAGTGAGACATGCTGTCATCACATAGAGTACTTTAGCTGTGCTTAAAAAAATCACATACCAAAAGAAGCTGCTAGCCACACAGTCAAAGCCAAGAATTTTGTTGGATTTAGGCAAGCAGTACAGAACAGCTTCACATTTCCAAAATATACAGCTTTTCCAGAGTGGCAGCTACTGCATTCCTATCATGCTGGTGCAAAACCACAGCACTGGAGCCACTTGTCCAAGGTATGAGCAAACTGCAGAGAGTCTACCCCAAGCCCTGCTCTGCCTTTGCTCTCTTGACATCCCCTCTCTCACATATTCAAGTGTTTGTAAGAAGGGAACAAGTTGTTGTTCAGCCACAATGACAACTGTCCACAAGGGAAGGGTTCACTCTTTATAGCTGATAGATATGTACGTTGAAAAGGTGCAGACAAACACCTTTGAAGCTAACCACCCAAATGTTAATAATCAAGTTTAGGGGCTTGGCATGCTATTTCAGATGAAGTCAAAGAATTATTTTATAACAAGTGCATGTGGAAGGACAATGCAGTGTAGGCAAGTACTGCAGTACAAACCAATATTCACTAACAAGCTAGCATTTTTCAAAGGCCAAAGGACAGCTCTGCCACAGGGGTGCAACAAAACACAAGGACATGTCAGGTGGATTTTGGCAGTGGATGTCATAGCAAGTAAAGTATATATGAAATAAATATCAATAAATGTACCCCCCAGCTGCTCCTTTTACTCTCTCTTTGCTACTGACACTTATATTATAAAAAAGCATCTTTTTGGCTCACAGAAAGATCTTTTTCAAACCACTTTTTCAAGACATGCTTCATAAATCCTATTTGCAGCATAAATAGGATAAATAGCACACCACCTTTAAACAAATTATATTTAGAGGAAATTATCTCCAAATGTAGTTGCTTAGTATATGGAGTAAAGCCAACCCTTATATTAAATTTCACGTCAATAATATTTCAGCCTGCACAGTAGCAAATAAAGGAACCACACACAAGTCCACTGAATGTATCTTTATACAGCTCAAAATACACTTCTTCCCAGTTTTTATTAATTTTTTTCCAAAGCCTTCATAGCCTCACAGTCCTAGAGCCTTTTATCATATTGCTAGGGTGAGAAATGCACTTCAGTTGGTTTCACCAGCACACCCCACATAAGACAGTCTTTTTAAAAAAAGTCCCATAAAAGTCTCTTCAAGGAAAGAGGCTGCCAGAGCCTGAATCAAAGCTGATGGAAGGGAATTACTTGATCAAAGCATGAGAACAGAAAAGCATTTTTATTAAATGATCTTATGCTTAAATGTCTTTGTACTTTTACTCATTGATCTAGGCTTTAACAACAGCTCTTTCCAAATCTGTTGCTGGCAAGAGAGTTATGTGCACTGCACCATGTCACATATCCCACCCACTGCAAGTAACAAAAGCCCTAATCAATAGAAATGCAACTGGATTTTTGGTCATGAACACAAAGAGTCACTATTGGGTCTTTATTATACCTGCACATGCAATTTTCTTGGTACTCAAGACAGAATATTGGTCTAAAATCATCACCTTATGATGGTGATTTAGGGCAGAAGAGCTGTAATTACTATCTAAATGTGATAATTCAGATCAAGCAATGAGGTTCTAGTTTAGATTATTAATTTACAAACAACAAATATGGGGAGCGGGGGAGAAACAGATAATATACTGTTTCTTCACTTCCTTTCTCTTGGCCTTTTATCCAGCTCACACCCAAATACTCCCTTCTGACAAAAGTGGGAATTTCCTGGCTTTTTGGTTCAATACTTTCTTCTGACTTAAATTTTTTTCTGAAATACATATTTTACTGCTGATATTCTGTATGTTAACTAAACCCAAACAGTAAACCCCGAAGTTTTGCCCTCACCATAGGTCTGTACCATCAGAGAAGGCACCATCAGCCTCACACAGGAATTGCTCAGGGGCCCTACTCTGTCGGAAGATAAATGAGAGAAAAGCCAAGTTTCCAAATGCCCTCTGCTGGCACCTGTCAGTATTACCGACAATCCCGCCCCGTTCCTAAACCACAAAGCTCTTTCTGAAGGGTTTTCCTTCGAGGATCAGGAACAGGCTGCAGAACCCCGGTGTCCTCCCGCCACGGCCCCCAGCAGCCAAGGTCCCATCCCTGGCTGTGCTGGCTCACCAAACCCAGCGCTGCTGTCACGGGGAGCAGCACAGGCATCACCCAGCCTGGGCACGGCACAGGGCTACAGCTCCAACAGCATCAACAGTGACAGGGAATTTCTGAGTTGGTTTACCCATTTTCCCCCAAACCAGTGGATTTCCAAGCACGATGGAATGACTGCCTTACTTCCAATACACCCCTTATGCGTCCACTAAGAATTTGAAGAAGTTATTAGGAACGGGAACTGACAAAAGCCAGGTTATAGTTCCTTGATATTCTGCTGTGAATTGCTCTTCCTTTACTATTACCTTTAAGTGACAGGCTGTCACACAGATTGTGTCTGATGATGTTTCAAAGTTATGTTTCACTTCCACCTTAACAACTAAGCCACGTACCAGAACAGACCAACAATTAACAATACAGATTAGGAATACACATCCTGGAGCGATCACTGACTTCCTGAAGGGGGTGATTCTGCATTTCCATGGTGGAACTCACAAAAATAGCTGCTGACAACATGGGCCTGGCAACAGAGACAGCAACAGGGTGCCTTTTTGACTTTGCACTAGCTTAGCACCTGTATGCATGACAGATTTTAATTTTGTCACCCTTTGCTATGTTTACACTTAATTGCTTTTTGGATGGGGTAAGGGAGGAATTCTGTTTGATCTAGTAGCTGGTAAGGTGCCTTGCTTCCAGAGGGGAAATCAACTCTATCTTCACATCGTGGTCAAGTGGAGTCCATGATCATTAGCACAATACTAGAAAGATATTTGAGTTTTGACATGGGAAATGCCAGGATGCAAGGGATGATAGGAAAGGAAGGGCTGTCACTTCAAATACAAATAGCAGCTTACCTTCATTTTGACACTTAAAAAATAGACTCCAGGAAATACACCAGTGGTAAAGAAGAATAACATCCTCTAAGGAAATCTGGAAAACAGCGTTTTCTACTCAAAGATTCTGGATTGCTGCCTTCCTCCCAGCACGGGGATACCTGCAGATTTCCAAGCTTTACATCTCTACAAGGAACACAGGGAGAGGCTTCTAAAGCAGCTCCATGGTATTCTCTTGCTGATGCTCTTCATGGAATTTCAAATCAAACAGATTCAATTTGCTAGAAAGAGTATCTCACTCCCCAAAGTCTGTAAATTTACTGTGGGAGCCCCAAAACTGTTGCTGTGTTCTTTCCTTCTTGCTAACGGATTTCAAGGGACTTGCACAGAAATAAGCACATTAGAATTAAGGAAATAAACACAGAAATGAAGCACAAGATATATCAAAATGCAGCTGATTCATTTAGTTCCATTTCTTTCTGCAGCAATAACAAAATGGGGGAAAAAACACTCCAATAAAACCTGAGTAAAACCCAATGATGTGTCTTCAGGACATTTTTATATGATCTGAACAGGCCCTGCTATGTTGTCTCACATTGGACTCCAAAAATTGAGAAGCATTTATTAGGTATGTCCTGATACTGTGCTTTGTAGAACAAATACTATTGCCTGGAAAATAATGGCTCTAAAATATTTCATAAGAGAATAACAACTGTGCTGGATATTAAAAGTATTTACTAAGCCTTGGGTTAAAAATGAAGGTGTAAAACAGTACTGAAAAAAAATTACAGAGAAAATTAACATTGATCCCTTGGAAACAAAGGATACAAAATACAGTTAAAGACAATGAACATACAATACTATCTTATTTAATTCTGTATCATTTACCACAGTAAATTCTTTTCCATGGCTTTGTGGAGAAGGACCTGGGGTCCTGGTGGCTACCACATTAAAAATAACTCAGCAGTTGCCTTGAAGAGTGCAGATCAGCTGTGTACTGGGCTGTGTGAAGAGAAAGGAAGCCAGAAGATCAATGGAAGAGATTAACATGCTCCACTCAGCACTTCCGAGACCGCGCCTGCAGATTGTGGGATCACTTCAGGGCTCCTGGAGTGGGACTAACAGAAGGGCACCAGGATGATTAAGAAACAAGCATGTCATAAATGAAAGGCTGAGAATTGGGCTTGAGCAGTCAGAACAGAGGGTTAAGGGATGATATTTTGGGCTTCAACTACATAAAGAGTCTCTCCAGAGCTGCACAGTAATGGGGAGAGGGAATTGCAGTAACTTGTAATAATTGAAATTCTCACTAGGTATCAGGGAGAGGGGGAAAGGAGCAATAACTGGGAGGAAGTTCAACATTGGAATGGGGTCTCTGGGAGATGGGGAATCTCCACCTCTGGAGATGAAGACAAATGTTAAGATTAGAAAGGTTCTGAATGATCAACTCAATATAACCTCAAATTTGGTCCTTAGCACAAGGGATGGGACCAGATGACCTTTACATGTCTTTTCCAACATTATTTTTTCTCCAATTCCATGATCTACAGGGAAGTTGGGGCTGTATAACACAGTAAGAGAACTCAAACAAGCTGCACACTGAGAGAACAACGTTGTTCTCAAACAAGCTGCACATTGAGGAGTAAAAACACCACCAGAATCACAGCATTTTGGAAGAAGAGTGTGAAAAGACAACAGGCTGCCTGAGAGATGGAAGATGAGCCTACTGTGTCCCAGATTGCATTCCAAACACTAAATGAGGAATATATTTTTACCGAGAGCAAGTCACCTGACAGCAAGGGATACTTTGGCAGACCTAACCAGCAGCGAAAAGGCATAGAGAGACTTTTTATAAAAATTATTAGAAACTTGGTTACAAATTGTAAGTGGCTTGTCACAGAAGGGACATAGAGAGTACAGCCATAGAGGCACAGGCTATATATGTGGTTAAGTTAAAAAATTAGATATATGGTAGAAAAGCCAAACACACTGAATGCAGGATAAGGCCCAAAGGATATTGGTCAGATTAAAAATTGATGTACTTTAGTTGACTGGGCAGGTATATAAAGCACAAAACTGACAAAGTAAGAAGTATTGTGCACTGATAGCTCTGCAAAATTATAACTTAAAAATAGCAGAGAAGTAATACTACCATAGATCAGACAGAGTCATAGAGGAAAAGAAAATAAAATTATCATAGTGTTTTTCAGTCATTTTCACTCCCAAAGCATCTGTAAAGGATGAGACACAGTCACCACAAGAAATGGAAGAAAGAGAACATTGCGTCACATATTCACCTCTTCCACTTGATGAGAATAAAGTGATTCAAAACACAAGGAATGGCCATCAGATACAATTGACCAAATCACAATGACAGAAGCTTACAAAGCACAGAAATCTTCTGGAGAAATATCACAGTAGCACAATACAAAGTGCCATACTTTTTGACCTCAAGTCCTCCAAAAAGTGTCATGGACAGGGTAACTCTAAAATGCTTTAGAAGGCATTTCAAGTCTTTGATGCTCATTTTTAGGTAGAAACTATGCCTGCCCCTCCCTCACTCCTGGCCTGTGGTGAAGAAAAAAAACCCCAACGTGTGTGACCAGATCTTCTGTATACCCTTCATTGGTATAGCCCAACAAGCTTTAAAACAGAGTTTATTACTGTTATTGCCATCTGACAGATAAAGGCACTGAAGCACAAATCAGGAAAGATTACTCAGCAGAGCAGTGAGAAAGACATGAATGGAATGAGTCCCTGTATCCCAGCAGCATTTCTTATTCATTAGATCAACACACATTTTATTGTTCATATTTCTGTTATTAGTCTTGATCCACAAAGGACCCAGACTGAAGACAATTCAGCATCAGCTTACCTTTTCAGCTGGCTAAAGTTGCATTTATATTTCATCCAATGCATACTGATATCTCCCATATGACTGGGCTCTGTCCTCTACACTGATACTGAAAAGCTCCACAGCAGATAAACAGCTCCTTATTTTTAGTGGGGTTTGTGTAAGACAGGAACAGCTTCTACCTCACAATGCTCAACTCACATTAATGTGTAAACAGAACTTAAATATCCCTCTTCATTTGGCTTGGACTCCCAGCAATGGAAGGAGAAGGAGAGGAATTTATATATCTATGTTTCTTGTGGCTAGCAGGAAATGCTTTTACAAGCAGAGAATAACAGAAAACAGCCTAAGCAAAGACTGTCAGTGTAACAAGTCAGAGGCATTTTAACACACCTGTAAACTCATCTTATAATTGCACTGAAAGCTGAACTTGCAGTGATTGCAATAAAGATCTCCTTGTTCACAGCCTATGCATCTACTGCATCCTTACTGATTAAGGAATGCAAATCAAGGGAAATGTATGACTTCTGGAAATAGATGTTGGGCAACATATTAGTTTACAGAGTCACACAGAATTCATGCCCAAAAAGACAAAAGGAAATTAATATGGTCCTATTTCTCACTTCTGCCACTAAGTAAAGAAGCAGATCTGCCAGGCAAGGGTGCAAAACTGTGCATGTGCTGCCCGTGACAAGAGCTTTCTGGTGCTAATACTTGGTGCACAGCTACTCGCATTAAAAAAACCAAAGAAAGTCCTGGGATCTGCACAAAAGCCTGTTCCAAAGTATAATGCATCTGGCCACATGTTAGAGCCACTATTGATCTAAAAATCCACATAACATAGGCAGTGTGCTTTGCTCACAACATACATTTCTCTGTGTGGCATCAAGAGAGGGTTTGCAGCCATTTCCCCCAAGCCAGTGTTCCCAGGGGGAACAAATTTTACTGGGAAGGTGCTGACCCCAGACAACATGCTCCCATTCCTTGGCAAGGGCAAATCAAGTGTTTTCAAATTCTTCAGAAACAGTTTGGTTTCTCTTGGGCAACTTTCTATCTTGCTCCTCTGTGCAGCTGCTTTGAATCTATTGCTCTTGAAAGGCAATATATTGATAGCCTGACTTTGATTTAACAATGTACTGAGGCAGTTCCCTCATCCCAGCAGTGCCAAGAGATCCCAGCTAGCAGGAAATTATTGATCCTGCCACCTAACTCAGCAGTGCAGCACCATTTACTCAAAGTCCTGCATTCCTCTGTGTCTACAACATGAGCAAGTACAGGCAACCACAGAAGGAAGCTCCTACTCAATGATCTGTCTGTTAAATTGCCTACAACTTAGTTTATAAAAATCCCTGTCAGGAGAGTAAGCTTCAACCAGTTTGATATAGCCACTGGCATACCTGCTAAAGCTGCCATACACAAAGCCTGATTATATTGGAGCATTTCATGAGCTGAACACCTTGATTCCCTACAACCAGCTGGAAGCCACTAAATTCATTTCACATCCTCGAAGACACATCAAATCCAACAACTGATTTGCAGTGGCTTCAAAGCAGCTGAAGACTCTATTTCATTACAAGCTGCCTAAGCTCATGCATTTCCATCTCTGGCCACACAGCCTTTGCTTTGAACTGCACAAATAGATTAAGGTCATTGTCAAAACAATTGGACAATGTCACCCTGGATGAGCTGAAAACAGACAGCAAGTAAGCAGTGGCTGTATGGGAGAGCAGAGAGCAGCAGGCTACTAAAGGAGAAAGCAAACTCTCTTTCACAAAGGTGAAAATGCCTGATTTTTCAATGCTAAGAACCCCAGTGGTCTGGGATATTTTAGGCAGACCCTGACCAAATGGACAGCATTAAATCTACCTCAGTGCCTGCTGCAGTGAAACAGAATAGCACATTGGATAGGCCAGCCAGCACAGCTCTGAGCAGTCACCATTACTGTTGTACATTACAACATGCCAAATGGACCCAGTGCCTTATACAAGAAATCTGGCTGCTTTTACACATTTGGTTTTCTGCCAAATTAGAAATTTATTTGCCAAAGTAGATTTTAACAAGGAGAAATGTGACTGCCTATCACCCTTGCTCTGTTCTTGGGTTAGTGTCTCCTACACGACATTTTTGAGTAAAAATCTTGGCTCTTGTGCATCTGAGGCTTCTTCTCCCATAGAGACAAGTAAATCATAGCTCAGCCACAAACTGGTATAGGGAAACACAACAGCAATAAAAGAAAGCCCTACTATTAGGCAGCCAAAGCATGAAGAAGTACAGGAGCAAGATCTGCTTTGATCAATTAGCAATTTCATGTCCTCCATATGCCTGGTATGTGCACATAAATAAAGTGTCCCTGAACATGATGCCCTTCCAAAGTTCAGCAACAGACTTTGGAGTGCACAGAGAGATTTTCACCCAGGCCTGAGCGTCAGAAGATGCAGGCAGCAGCTGTGCTGCTATAAACCCCTCTGCTCGTTGAACCCTGCTGCTGTCCATCACACCCCATGCAGCCACCAGAACCCTTCACATTCCTCCACATCCAGTCTCATCCCTTCACCTGCTGCTTTGTACCTACAGGAGAGGGCGAGGGGAGAGTGACTTTTTCATAACATCAAACGAGCTAACTAGTTTATTAAATTGAAACTATGGAGAAAACTTTGGAAGCTATCTTAGGATGGCCAAAAAACAAAAAGACACATTTCCTTCTGCGGGGGGAGGCCAGGGGTTGGGAAGGACAGGACCAGACTGGCAGGACTACCTGAAGTACCCAGGAAATTCAGTAAGCCACAGAGTGTGAGAGCAGAAACAAAGTTCTCCTGGTCTGCAGAACCGGGGATGGGAGTTCTGGGGAAAAGGGAACAAACCTGCTGCTGCTGGAGAGAGACAAGAGGCAGCAGCTTAGTTGGCAGGTAAAGAGAACAAAGAGGGACTGTGCAATTTGTGAACAGGCCCATGAGGGACAGAGGGAGATTGCAGTCCTTTCTGTAGAACGACAAACACAAAAATACTTGTACCAAAGAACCACACCCACAAGGCTGATAGCAAATTAGCTTAGCACATGGCTCTGTTGATTCTGCCCAAGTATTTTCTATTTGATGACAGACTGAATTGCTGCTCACTGAACCAGGGTTATCTCCCCCATGCATTACCAGCCTGGCAATCAGAAGGGAACCTGGCAAACTTGACTAAGAACAAGGACAAAGTAATCTTCTCTCTGAGGCCTGCTGCCAAGCAACAGGGCTGCCTGCCTGCCAGCAGCAGCAGCACTTACACCGGGGATGTGCTACAGGAGCTGCTCTCTCTTCCCGGCAGGTAAGCGTGTGTCACCTTGGGCCAGCCCATCTGCTACCTTCACCACGTGATGGACACGGAGCAGGATGCAGGAGGGGCACAGCAGGAGCTAAGAAAATAGCTTTTTGGCTTGTCTCTGCCATCAGCTCTCAGTCATGAGTGCTGGCAACAAGGCACCAGCTGGCCTGATCCCACGCTCTCCCTGCCCTGCTGCTCCAAGCACCATCCCGTGCTGTAAGCAAGGAGCAGGAAGCTCCCAAGGAAACCAGAGCTCCTTGGTACTGCTGACTGAGACCTTCGAGTTCATGCAAAGAGGGCAGAGCAAGCTGGGTCAGATTCCATAGGAGACCTGATGAAGTACAAGGACCAGGATTGCTCCTAGGACTCCTCAAGGGCTGACACCACAATGGATTGGCCATTATGCTCCAAGCTCACTGCTAGCTATGTCATAAGATTTCAGTGCTGTTCACCACCCCCAAGTGGTTTACTCAAATACTGCTGGGTGATATTCTAATGGTGTTTTCCTTTGGTGCTGCACTGAGGAAAACATCTGGAGAGGGTGCAGGAGGGTGAAAAAGCCAGAGATTTGCAAGTACATAACAAACAGTGCTTGAAATTTCACTCAAGAGCTCGTTGATGCCTGCTCTGTGGGCTCTGATGGTAGAATGACACACTAGAACTTGCCAGAGTCCTCATACCCATGCTTCCACAAGCTAAGGCCCAAATTATTCTTCACTACTTAGGGAATTTGCTGCTTCCCAGAGAGCTGACACTTGAGTACCAAATAAATTTCTCTCCAGGTTGGGTTATATATTGAAGGATGTTGTGCAAAAGAGCAGAAAGTCTTCCCCTAACACTCCTAACATTTCTGGCTTCTTTCCCCCTTGTTTTTCCACAAACGTTGGCATTTTCTTCAGTTTGTGGGGAAAAGGGAATCATACTCCTGTTTGTCCAAATCAGGTAGTCTAGCACAGGACCCCAGCTCAAAGTTGGTATCTCCCTTAATGTTCCTTTAATGCTGTCCATGGTAGTTTTGCTACAGAGACCTCATCAACCCTCGGTTTGCATGCAAAACCAACTTGCTTCCTACATCCTCTTCTCTGGCAAACCCCACTGCCAACTATTAAAAGGCAGTATTCTTTATACCCACCCACAGCACGTAGCTTAAGTTGAGAGTTTTTAGCTTGGAAATTATATCAAATTTTAAATTGTACTTGTAAGTGGGTGCAGAATGTTTTAGCAGCTGCTTTCTGGCCCTGCCCTCATTCCCCACTTCTCCCTTCCCATTTCCATTTGTCTCATTACACTGGAGTGTTTTGGACTCTTTGCTGATAGTTCAGATGGGGGAATCAAAACAAGTTTTAATCAAGCATTCAAATCACTGCAGGTAGACCCATTTGACAGCTTCCACAACCAGGCACTCTTGTGACAAAAGCCATCAGTGCATGAAACTCACATATGCTGTGCCAAAGCTGGAGTAGCAATGCAATACAAACACCAGGTACTCTCCCCAGAAGACTGCTAACTGTATTGTGCAGATAAACTTACTATTCATAATGATAATTCATCACAAGAGACACTAAATTGCCGGAAGAGAGGAGTGGTACAGAAAATCTCCCAGAACCCCAAGGTCAGTGCCTCTCCTCCATAGGCCTGAGAGAATCACTGGATTATTTCCTGGAAAAATAGACTTCTCCTTGAGTAGCTCTTGTTGGCATGGCTGTCCTGAGAAGCACTCTCTCCTCCAGCTGCTCTCTGGATCCTCAGAAACCCAAGGTCACCTCCAGGGGCTAGCCAAGAGGTACAAAACCTACAAGAGGCAGCAACCATGCACAACACTGGGATGAATAAACAGTTCATCATGAGGTTACTGTGCTGGGCCCTGACAGCACAGTAACCACAAAGAAAAGTTCACTTTTCTGAAGGTCCGAATCTTTCTGCTAAGCCTGAAGAAAGAAAGTTGTTCTCACGTGACAAAAACTTTAAAGCAGGTCCCACATGGAAACTGTCACACAAGAACATATTTTTAGTTTCAGGCAAAAGCCCAACAGCTTCTCTGTGCTCATGCAAGACGCATTTTTAGAACTACAGCACTGTAGTCTATAGTGCTACTACAGAACTGTAGTCTATCTAGTCCAAACTTGACACTGGGGATGCCACCCCACTTAGGGAGAGGTGGTATTATACAACTGCATTTCTAAGGATTTTATTTTTCAAAGTACTGAGCACTGACAGAAATTATTGTCTCTCTTTCACATCCACAAAAACTTTACTGCTAACTTTAATGAAAAAAGAGTTTCAACAACAATGGATACCCTTAAGAATTCCACCTGGAAAGATTTGTTACAGAAATATGAATACTGGTATAAATGCAGTCGGAACTGAAAGATGCAGCTGCAAGCACCAGAAGAAGCAGAAGGACAGGGTGTTAAAAAGGGCCAGTATTGCTCATGAGACCACATCCAGGCTGTGGCACATCTACTGTTCCTATCTTCCTTAGCCCATCAGGAAAACAAGGAATGGGTGATAACCTGGCCTAGGAGTTATGGAAGATGGTGTAAGCAAGGATCTGCAGGAAAGCACAGCCCTGCAACTGCTGCTGAATCCCAAAGGGCACAAAAGATCTCTCCAAAAACAAACTTGTTACATCAGGAAGAACCCCAGAAACTTAACATCTGGCATCCTTAGTCCTCTGCATCACATACATCTGATCCTTGCCAAATCCCCTCTCCTAGAGCTTTGGGGACATGGGTATGTCTGTACAAGCACGCAGATGAACAAAATCTATAAGAAAATTAGCGTCAGCAGGTAAAATCAGCTTATTGGAATATTTTTTGAAATAAATACTACTTTCCCCTTCCAGAAGGCCTCCCACTGTATTTTGTTATGCTGATTTTCTACCCACAATTTCTGTGCAACTCAGCCCCTAACTGCAATTTATGAGGTTTCCTTCATAAATTAAAATTCATTCTATTTGTCCATCCTGCATTTAGACCACCTCAGCATTCTCACAGTTGCTCACATGTCAGACTCTCTGCAGGTTATCCTATGTGGAAAACTTCTGCATCAAAATTACTGTGACACTTCATGGGAATTCCTGTTTTTTTACAGCTCAGATAGTAAGAACTGAACATTCACTCCAAGAATGTTAACAGAATAGACTATTTTATATGACAACTGACAACCTATTTATATTAATATTCATCATATTACCACCAGGGTTGGAACATTAATAAAAAGGAGATTTTCTTCCCTTGCAGAAAAAGAGAAATGTTTCCAAAGCTAATAGTACTTTTAGACATCTTAAAATAAATTTAAAGTAAATCTTATAGGAAGACTCTGGTGCCAACATGTCTGTCTTGTTCTTATGATAAAACAGAAATTACAGTAAGACAGTTCATGAGCCACTTATATCGGCCACACAAACAAGGGATGCTGCAGTACCAAACTTTTTAGTCTCTGAGTCTGTTGAAGAAAATAGCTTTATAATTCATGCACATAAAAAAAATCTCCACTAAAAGTCAGACCAGACACTGAAACTCCAATCTGCAATAGGCTGTCTGTAAGATATAAGGCATCTCCCAGCCTCCGCTAACAGGGAGCAAAAGAATTGTATCCAGCCTGTGTTGGAATGATACATTTCCTCCTCCCACTTTCTTTTCCTGACAAGATTAGTTCCCCTGGGATGAAGGAGAAGAGAAGCATGTGGCAGTGATGCATACAGTCCTGGTTCTGTGATAAGCAGAGACTGCAAACCCACCACGCTGAATCCTGCCAAACATATGCTCATGTGAACGAGATTACGGGGCTTCTGGTGCTTCAGTTGTTTATTTCAATCATGCCAGGGAACTGAATTTACATCTCCTACCCCTACTTTGCTTCCTGCATTCCAAATTGTTTATGCTACATTATTGGCCATAAGAATTCATTTAGAAGGAAAAGAAAGCTCTCCAAACTCTGTCAGTATTCACATGCAATCTAATGTAGGAAAAAAACTGAAACTCAATGAGAATCTCATCAATAATTTGTGGCATACATAACACTTGAAAAGATTAACTTCTTTAAAGGTCAGATTCTACCAGTGGATGGATAAAACCTGTCCTACCTTGTGGATGAATTTACCATTAAGAATGCTTACTTGCCTTAATGAGACACCCCTAACATTTGATACTTGTGGAAAGGTATTAAGACATTGATCTTTTTTAAGTTCAATCCAGTCATTAATAGAACTTGGGGGAGAAATGGTATATACATGCACAAACAGATGCTACTCAACACAAGACCAACGCTTGAAGCCCTAAGCAGCCTTCATAAATAATGCTCCACTTCCAGCAAATGGTGATTTGTCACTTCTTGATCCTTCTCAAGAAAAAAGAAATGAAAGGAGCACCTCAAATCTACTTAAAATCACAAAGCAATGAGGAAGTCAAGGTTTATTTTATAGGGGATTCTGTGCTTCAAACACAGCCAGAAATTGGCCACAAAAAGGAGAATATGACTTTTCTAAAATATTGAACAAATTAGAATTCAAATCTTTGTTTCATAAATCCAAGTTAGCCCTTTCACTTTTAGGGTACAAAAAGAAAAATCAATAAACTGAACAATTTCCATAGTTATTACACACACTTCCCAATTTCAAATAGGACCAGGAAAGGTTATACGAAGGACACAGGAAAGAACATTGCACTGGCATTACCACAGAATTCTGAAAAAGTTTGGTTATTAACAGCAACTAAAATGAGTTATAGGATTTAAATCTGATGCCCTGAGACTAGTTTGTTTCCTCACTCAGCTGTGGCCTTGCACAGAGAGTGTGGCAGAATTACAAGATGATACTGCTCACATATTTTCCAGCCCAATCTATTAATCATGTGGTTTATTAATCCCATCATACTACAAGTCCTGGGGATTTACTTGTATCACTGTAAACACACCTGAGGTTTTTGTCTCATGAATGCTTTTGAGATCTCCAAAGAGATCCCCAAAGAGACCATTCCGTGGTCACTTTTGTCCTACTATTCAGTTTGAGTTGTTCTCTGCTTGGCATCCTCTGAGCTACCAAGCATTGCTACTCTGCCACCACCTGTGTTAGCTCATGCTCAGCTTCTCCAATGTTTCTCTGTGTTGTGTGCATAAAAGAATGGATTTAAGGAAAAGGCACCTCAGCTGTCCTTTACATCAGACAGATGCTTAGGGTGTGTGGCTGCGTGGGGAGAGGGAAGGATACAGCCTCCCAGCTCCTAAACTCATGTCCTCCTCAGCATTAGGATCTCTCCTGGTTTTGAGCACTGTACACTTCCGATCAAAGGGACTGGCTGTGTATTGCATGCCCACATTCATACAGGCTTGGTCATTCCTCATTTCCATGCCTGCTGATCATATCTATTCCTAGCAATTTATCATTAACTCTATTATTGTCTGTGTTGTACCATTTTCTTTTCCTGTAGATTAGCTCTGTGCCAATGTTTCCATCCTCTTGTGTCACAGAGCACTCTTTCTGAGTCATCTGTCATTTTAGCACCGGCACATGTGCTCCTGGAGTTTGCTTACTACAGCTCCAGACTCCCTCCTCCCAAACCTGGCTCCTTCCTACCCAGCTACACATACACAAACTCACAATTCCCCCCGGTCTCCAGACTAGGTTTGTCACAGTGGGGCAGAAGTTCAGACAGGCCAAATCTCAGCACATCTTGCTGCTTACCAGTTAGTAGGCACCAGCAGCTACAGGTAGGAAAGTCAAAAACTTGGTGGGGTGGGTTGGTACAGCTGCCCAGCACAATCTGTGCAGCAGCGTACACTGCTTATAAAGCTGCCTGCCAAGGGAAGGATGCAAATGTCCAGCCTCTGCTCATGGCATGACTAAGTTGGCAGCATTTCAACTGGAAAAAATCCCTATTCACTTCTCAGCCCTGTCCTTCCTGTAGGTGTATTCTGCATCACCTGCCAGATGGTCCCCTTCATGCTGAACTTGTGCTCCCATCTCCTGCTGAGACAAGGTGTCCCACATTCACTCCCCACCACAGGACACTCCTGTTTTCTTACACTAAATACACCACAAAGTAGAGTTGAGAAGTCCACCTTTCCAGCTTGTTTGTCAGCATAGCCTCTTCTCCCTCCCACAGAGAACACAGCTCTTGACATCACCTCCCACAGCAATAAAAAAGGAAGGTTTTAGCATTTCCCGGCAATCACATTAACTTTGAAGAATTGTCTGGCAGTGGCACCTGCTGCTAAGGATACAGATGTACAGGATGAACTAAAAGGCATTTCTCCATGAAGCAGATGATATCACTGCACATACATCACTGTACCAATATGTATTTTTCCTCTCATCTGATCAATGATTTTAGCTTTGGCAAAGGCACCAATGTAATAGCTCTGGGGGACAAACAACTTCAAACAAACTTTGCAGAAATCATAGCAGTAAAACAAAAACATTAAGTAAGAATTTCTTTATGTTCCACTGAGAGAAGCTGTGCTCTATTTTG
This sequence comes from Zonotrichia leucophrys gambelii, assembly GCF_028769735.1. NCBI lineage: Eukaryota > Metazoa > Chordata > Aves > Passeriformes > Passerellidae > Zonotrichia > Zonotrichia leucophrys. The sequence continues at coordinate 40,124,734 of NC_088175.1, read as the reverse complement.
AGTGGAAATTTTGTGCATTTAAAACATAATTAAATACAGCTCCAGGGGAAAAAAAAACTAACAGCAAAACAAACATAACCTGATGTAGTTCATAGTAAGAACGCAAATATCCTTACAGCTGAGTTCTGCTCTGTGGCTACCAGCCTTTTCTAATGGAAACACATACACATTCATGTTATTAGCTGAGTATCAGGAAGGCAAATTCAGCAAATTCCTTTTCAGCAAAGCAGATGAGAATTCAGAAGGAATTAATGTGCACCAAGTATGAGATCCAACAGAAAAATCTCCCATTCCATTTTGGACTTCAGAAATAACTACAGTAGAATAGACCCTAGAATATTCATTATAAGGTGGATCTAACACTCAATTTATAATGCAAACCCTGAGAGCATATTGGTCACTTCCACAAGCAATGCAAAGGAACCTAAATGGGCTGCACAAAAATGCTATTATTATTATTACTACTACTACTGTTAATCATTAGGGTGATTTTTTTTTTTTAAGGTGGGTCCATGAGAACACCATAAAAAGGTAAAAATACACAAAGCAAGTGCAAAGCTGCTATCAAAACAAAACAGTGATTTTTCATCATCTGGCACTTTTTGTTCCAGGCATCATCATTCTGGTATGGATGGTCCAAAATGGATATCTATTGCTAAGGGCAGGAACAGGGCAAGGAGAGCCAGGTCTGCTACAGGAGGTTGAGCTGTTCAGGTTTGTTGAGTCGATTAGTCTGTGATGAGATCCATTACAGTTACTAATTCCAAAAGCATTAATTTAAATTAGTTCACAGGCTGCTCTAAGTTCTGCAAAGGATAAAAATTTCTCTTCTGGCTTCATCAGTTTTGGCTATAGTTACACTACTTGATCACATTCAAGGGCCTTCCCTCCCAAATCTTCTGCAGGACGTACACTAGAATTGGGCTTCTATGTGGCTCATAAGGACATTCCTGTTATATTAAACAGGATTTAAAATTTCTTTCTGAAGTATGAAAGAACTCAACCACTAAATGAGAGCCTTCTGCTCTGTGCAGTATTAGACAATATCCAGATTTGCTGAGTCAATGCTTTGGTAATTTTTGTCAGCCCTTTTGAAAATGTTACAGCTTTTTATTTCAAAATACTTTGAAAATTATTTGGGACCCAGCTGCAGTGAAATCTGCTGAAGAAATGTTAAAGCCCTCCCTCCCTTATTTGAGGAATCTTTTTTCAGGGTCTGTAGATTATGGGTATCTGCAAGAGATACTTGGGATGTTTTTGCTTTGTCTTTGGCACTAGCAAAACAGGGCACAGGATTGCGATGATACCACGGCATTAAAAATGTTTTGAGGATTTGTCAAGTACACAATTTTTCTACTTGAAATAATGATTTTCAACCATTACTCCAGGCCAAGTACAACTGTTCTACAATGCAGCCAGCCTTCCAAGAACTCTTACCTCCTATAGCCTTGTTCCAGACCTGTAAAGGTATTTTTAGTTTCTTAATAAAAGAGTGAGGTAGCAAAACACCTTTCCAAATCTCAACACCAGTCTTTTTTGTCCATTTATCAAGGCATTGTGCTCTAGGAGACAGTCTAGAAGACTAATTTTGTTGGTCTAAGGACTACTTATTTATGTGGACATTATCCTGCCTGATTTCCTTGTTGTTATCAATCTGCACACAGGAATACTCTCTCTAGCAGTATGCTCCAGCACGTTGACCCATCAGACCCACTTCAGTAACAAGCTGAACATGACCAGAGGGGGTTAGCTCTCATTACAGCCTTTTCTGCCCTTGCATTCTTTTATCAGACAGCTTCTGCTACATTACTCAATATTCTTCAGTCAACACTTTGAATTGTTTGCCCCACAGGTAAATTCATTGTTTATTCCTGTCAACACAGTGGCTTTAGCATTGACAGAGGAAAGGCAGAGAAGCACCAAGAGCCTGCTGCTCGTGTGCCACCTCCTGGCATATCAATCCCACAGAGCCATGTCCTCACTACACATAACCCTAACAGAATGGTAGCACATAAGCTACAGAAATTGGGGGTCTGAAATATCTCTTGTGAGAAAAGGGGGCTGGGCCTGTTTGGAGAGAAGATTGACAGGAGACCTCATTAATGCATATAAATATGTCAAAGGAGGGTGCCAAGTGGATGGTGCCAGACTCTTTTTGGTGCTGCCCAGCAACAGGATAAGGAGCAATGGCCATAAACTAAGACATGAGAAGTTTCACCTCAACATGAGGAAGAACATCTTTGCACTCAATGTGGCATGGCACTGGAACAGGATGCCCAGGCCAATTGTGCAGACTCCCTCCATGGAGATATTCAAAACCCACCTGGAAAGTTCCTGTGTCAGCTGCCCTGGGGGACACTGACTTGGCAGGGGGCTGGACTGGGTGATCTCCAGAGGTCCCTTCCAACCCTAATGATTCAGTGAAATTATTTAAGGATCATTCATGGTATCATCCTACTAAAGACAGGGCAATTTTGCAAGTGAAAAAAATTTGACACATAGCATTTATGTAGTTTTTATCTGACCTTGCTCACATGCCTCATGACTATTTGCAGTTCTTCCTGTAAGCCATGTCAAGCTTTGTACTCAGAAATGTCTCTCATGATGGGGCTTCCTAAGTTATCCATACAAGCAAAGACTTGATACTTCACAGCACAGTTCTGGCTGGAAAAAATCAAGGAAGCAAATGTCCTGCAATTCCCAGCAAAGACATGAGAATGTCCAGTGAGTGGGAATGAATTTTTGCTGCCTCTTCTCATTCCATCTCAGCTGTTCCACTGCACTTCTCAGACTGAAGTGGGAGTGCTGACAGAATAATTCTCAGATGGAAACAGAAGTCGTCCCAGTCAGGGCCCTTCTCAGACCCTGACAGGCAAAAGGCTATTTTAAATGTGCTGATCATCAGGCATGTGGAGGCCACCACAGGCTGTGCACTACAGACTGGAGAAAGAGAAAACCTTCACTCAGTAAATTTTGGACCCAGGTCCCTTCAAACTCTGACAGACACCACTTGCAAGTGCCAAGAGCATAAGAGCAGGGCACAAACTTAGAAATAGCCTCCATGGTATCCAGCCTCCAGCAACATGTGTCTTAAGAAATTCTCCAGCTACAACTGGTACATTTATGTTTAAATGCTTTTGACAGATATGCTGGCATAATATTGTCTAATTGCTTTTGGAACCCAACACATCCAACAGCAGTAAGTTCCTCAGGTTAACCAAACATTATAAAAGTGTCCTTATCTGTTCTACATTTACCACCTGGCAGTCTGACGGGTTGTCCTACAGCTTTTGTACTGTGAGAAATTGAGGCAACTAAACATTCCTGACTCCCATCTCCATGCTGACTGATTGCCAAAGGGCTACACTTGCACCAACCCTTCCCTCTTCCCAGCCACTCCTATCTGCAACAGCATCAGCCACAATTGCAGGAACAGGTTCTCTGCTCACTGAGCTCAGTGTCTGCTGCAGAGGATTAAGGACATGAGTTTCCAACTCAAAGCATGTAATCATGCAGGATTATAGAATCATAGAACTGGGAGAGACTTGGAAAGACCACAGGGATGACAGCAGAACAGCTCGTGCCTACGTCCCCCCAGACAAACACCTCCTCATTTAACAAACCCGAACCTTCTGTGACTGAAGCCTATTACTTCTTACCCTACACCTACAGAGAAGAGCTATTCCCTGCCTCTTTCCAGCAGCTATTTACACATTTGCAAAATTTTGTTAAATGTCTTTACCCATCTCTTTTTAACCAAAGAACTCCAATTCACAAAATCCTTGCCTGAGATTTTATTTTGACCTCGATCGTTCCCACTGCACTCAGATCAAACTGTCCAGTTGATCCCCATCTTTCAACTGTAGCTCCCAAAATCTGAACTATACTCCAGCTGAGACTATACTTAGTGTAAAGGAGATAGATCATTTTACAGGTTTCATAAGTGGTATTTTGGTTTTACATTGCAAGATGGCTTTGCCTTTTGAAGCAACACAGCACTTGGGACATAATTTCACCTTGCGGACCACAATAGACTCCAGATCTTCTTTGTAGACCTATTTGTATTTGTGCAGTTGATTATTTTTGAAGTGAAATGTATTACATTTATCCACTTATTTCAGGCTGTATCTCCAGTTTGTCAACAACATTTTGGCTACCAAATGCATCATCAGTCTTTCCTATCCCCTCAAAAAATCAGATCAAGACTGAACAGTAGCTGTAACAAAGTACATGAGGATGAAAAAACCTTCAAATTCTAAAAGGGTATTTTTTAAATTGAGCTATGAATCAAGGTTTGAACTACCTTCAAAATAGGTCCTTCTTAATATCACAGGTGCAGCTCATCTCTAATGAGGTTTCACAGAATAATTAAACGCAGACAGCTTGGGCAAACATCCAGATCTTCAGTTATTCACCTTATCTAACAACTCTGGCAAATAGTTGGAAGTGTTGTAATTCCTAACACAAAGAGCACATAATATCTGGGACCACCGACTGAATATTTGAGATACTTCTCATTGCTTTATCCACAGTAGGCAAAAATAGCATTAAATAAAGTGCTGTAGTTAGAAAACACTTTCTCATGCTCTGTTATTTTAGGCAGCTCTGCTATTGGTACAATTATACCAACAGTTTTGCCGTGTCACTTCTTTAAAATACCCATTTACCTACATTTGTGCAAAGCTGATGGCTAACCTAGGCCCTGCAATATACTTGTAACTCTTGCTGAACCTCCCAAAAGGGGAGCATTCAGTGAGGCCAGCACACAGAACTTGGGTAGCCAGGACTAAAGCATTTGGTCTTGTCCGCAGACTTTATACAACTCTTGGAACATAATTTGAACCATCCACATCCATATTCACCCTCTTCAAAAGGGCTTTTTTGACAAAAACACAAAACTGTTTCAGAACTGGAAGGGGCCTCCAAAAAGTGGTGCACTGGCCATTCATTTGGGCAGCTTGGAATGGACAAAGATGGCATTAGCATTTACATTTGTGATAAATGGATTTTTTGCCTACAATACCTCTCTTATAAAGTGATCCTCATTATACAAACTAGGAACTGAAAAGCAAGAAGATTAGCTGACTGAATTCCATCAGCAAGTCTGCAACAGAATCTAGGTCCTGCACCCAAGCCCAGTGCTTTCCACACTAAGACGTGTCAAGGAAAATAAAACAAGATAGATTTTTAAACTCCTTATGTTTGCTAATCATCCTATAACACCTCACTAACTTAGCTTACAGCATGGAGCTACTTTGACTTACTGAGTTTTGCTCCTGATCTTAGAGCAATATGTTTCTCACTTTCCAAAGCTGTTATTCCAAGTGAGATTTGCCAAATTCACTTTGGTTATGTTATGTTACAGATCAGCCTCACAATGTGGGAGTGCATGAGAAAACAGTATCCTCCGCTCTGAATATCAGCAATGCTCAGGGAAATAAGCTGTGCCACTGCACCAGAAATGAAGAAAACTAGTTGCCAATAGCTGTGGCATTGGATTGCTAAAGCAAGACCCTCCACCCCCAGCTCCATGCTCAGCCAACAGGAGCCCACCCAGCAGCACGGGGGCACAGCACAGCTGCAGGTGCCCATGTCACATGGGAATGTCAGCAGAGCAGGAGGCAGTGCCTGCCACCGCTCCAGGCACGCAGGGGTAGCAAGAGCAGATACACAGAGGGTCAGACAAGTGTGTGTGCCTGCACCCCAGGGCCCAGAAAGTGACCAGAGGGATGCACTCGAGCGCTGTGGCCTCGCTGTGCTGAGGTTCCCACGCGTGGATTCGCATCACTTTGCCCCAGGCACAAATGGAACTATCTGCACACAGGCTGGCCTTCCAGCAGCACAAATCTAGCAACTCGCTCCGGAAGGAGGATCACACAGTTACTCCACTCACAGGGCACGCCAAAATCTGCAGGAACATCTATTTCTCAAGGTCCTACTAGCGACAGCCTGGAGCAAAACATATTTTAAATGTCTCAGGGACAAAAAAATCCCCAAAACAACAGGGTTTTGTTTACCCCGTTCAAGCTAAAGTTGGTCACAAAAAGTTTGATAGTTTTAAAGTAACACTTTTAACCCAAAGTCCTGACTGTAAGTACAAAATTTCCTCTCATGAAATTATGCCATGTTTTAAACAGCTGAGAACAATCATTTGAATTCTTTCAAAAGGCAATTTAAACCTGCACAGATCTCATGAAACTTTAAAGAGATCTATGAGTTAAGCAGCCATGTTTTACATACAGTTTTAAAAAGTACTCTCACAGAAGGGTTTCAAAGGACTACTATTTACATATTTAAATTCCCAGGAATTCCCAGGCTGGAAAATTTCTGAAAAAAAACTGTCATGAAAAATCAAGGACAAACACTCACACAAAGCAGTGTTCAGGTGAGAATGAGCAGCACGCCCTTCCAATCACAATATATCATCCCAGGTCTCTGGAAGCTTGTAAGGTGTGAAGCTACAAGTCTCTGTGAAGCTGAACTCACACAGAACAGACGCTTTTTAGAAGCCGCCTTTGGTTGAGTGGCAAATTTTGCACGGCTCAGTAGATCTTTAATTATTCACACTCAAGTAAGTACGCTCCTACTGGAAATCAAAATGTGAATGTACAATACCTGGCTGGGAGTGTACAAGCAGCACAGGTCCTTCCCAGAGTATCAGCGGAGCTGGGCTCGGACTCATCGTGGCCAGCTGCTCCCCTCGGGGTGTCTGCACCGCTCCGCAGTCGGTCTCGCTCAGAGCGAGGGCTCAGCCCTGATTCATGGTTTCAGGCTCCAGCCGTGGAATGCAGCCATTGAAAACCCAGAACTATTTTTACCCCTGAGCAGCCACAGCATTTCTGCCCCATGGAGACTGCTGAAGCTGATGCCTTACCCTGCACACACACCCACCCTGAACCTGACCAGCTAAGATGCATGGTTCCCTGGCATTTAGGGGGGTTTTTAGCTGCACAGTTGCTACCAACAGGACAAAGTAGCACAGCCCGTGGCATTATTGTCAGCCCTCAGAAGTCAGACATTTGATCCCAGTTGTCAAAATTAGAAATTCCTCAGAAATGCTTTGCTCTGGGAGATAAGATTAGCTCAGAGCAATGACTGTCTATATGGTTTTTCTTGTGCACCACCAACCCCAGCCTGCATCTAACAAATATGTGTTCACATCTTCAGCTGACAGGCTGCAGACACACATAAAAATCATTACGTGTCAAACAAAATCACAATGCGCTTTAAGAAAAATCACAAGGTCAGGCAATCCCAAAAAATTCACAAAACAGACTAAAATAGTTTCATATATAAAGCATTCCAAAATATGGAATCTTACATTAAAAATTAGTGATAAATCAGACACCTAAACTAACTTTTCAAGATTTTACAGAGAATACTGGCCACCTGAAACTTCCCAGTTCTGCTGTCTTGAGCCTACAGGATTCTACAAGTGTACTTCAGAAATAAAAAATACTGGAGGTATAAATAACAATAAAAACCAACTAATTTTTTTTTACATAATCAACTATTATCAACACATTATATAATCACTTAAGCAATGAACAGTCCACAGGTGCATAGCTGGACATACATAAGAGATTCAAATACCTGAGAATCAGCACTCACTCGCTCATATTTTGCTTTAGACAATAAAAAGTAACTGTAGGCATCTCTCAGAAATATGTGGTTGAAACACAAGAGGAATAAGGCAAAACTGACAGATCTACTGACAACAATCAATTCTTAGTACTTAACCTGGGGAAGCACATTAAGGTTGAGATAAGCATCAACAGCATAACATCACAGAAAATGGCCACTGCCATCTGGAGTTTCAAGGACAATATAAAAAATATTGTGCAAAGGGTGAGATTGCCAAGGTCATAGGAAGATAGTTACGGTCCCCAACAAGCAGCAGCAACCCCTCTGCAAGGTCCCTTCAAAAGGCAGCTGCAATGGAAGCTACAGTACACACAAACACAGAGTAACCTTAATGCTACATGTAACTTACAGACAGATTTTGGGACTAGATACAATCAAAGCTGGGGCAGTTGGCATTCTGGATATATTCTATTTAGGAAAAAATAATGGAATAATTACAGGATTATTTCACATCACTTACAACTGAGTGATGTGATACCTCCAGCATCATGCAAACTGGTTCTGCAACTCTGAAGGATCTGTTCCTTTTAAAGCAAGACCTTGGTACTGGGAATCCACCCTTTGCTGTTTCATACTTACAGAGAGACTATTGAGAAAGTGTAGGTGGAGAGTGCAAGGAAAACAGAAATGAAGGACACCACTTGGGGAAGAAAAAAGCTACAATTAGAGTGTGTAAAAGAACATGAAACACATCTTAAAGTGGGCCAGATCTGACACCGACAACCTAAAGCTCAGAGAAGGTTAAAGGAGCAATACAAGCTTGTAACATCGAGAAGGCTGAGCCACTTTAACACAGCTCTGGGGGAAATAAAGCAGAAGAAACACTGTTGCTGTGAATTAATGTCTCTGTGAGAGATTATTCTCAGCGAACAGCCTGCTGCTATTTCTGCAATGAGCTGACTCTCCAGAAGTCCCTTTCATTTGCAGTGAGCACCAGAAACTCTATCAGCTACAAAAAGCCAGGAGAGAATAAGTCTAGCTAACAAAACCCCTGTGCAAGTAACTTCACAGTTTTTATCACTTTTCACCTAGGAATTAGGAAGTACATATTTCCTACCTGTTAAATTACTAGCAGTTCAAGGACAGTGCCTCAAGTTATTGGCTCTCACAAATAAGAGAAAGTGAAAAAGACTGGTATAAAACCCATTCCTTTTCAGCAGAATATTTAAAGTTCTCCTTTCATACTACCAAATAGAATTCAAAAGAAAGGAAAAACCATACACTAGTACAAACCCAAGACTGTCTGATAATAGCTTCTGCTTTTAATACCTTATTCAGCAAATTTCAAGCTTTTTGAAAACCAAAGGGTGAAGAGTCAAGATAACCTCCATGCATTTTTAATCTGGCTGTTTTGGAGACTGCTAACACCAGACAGGAAATTTTTCACCATTCTCCCAGCTGAACTCACTAGTTCATATAGCAATGTGAAGAGATGGCCAGAGGAGTGCCTAAAACAGGGAGTAGCAATATCAGGCCATCTGTGAGGGGCTCAACATTTGCTGGTTTGTTTCTAAATGAAGAGTTTAAAATAGTTATTTAAATATTTACCACTTAGAAAGACAAGCTTTTCCCTTCTGTACTCAATTTTATGCCTGGCTTGGATTCAATGGTCAAATAGAACAAGGAAGAAGCCCTACATGAAGCACAGAAACAATTTTTCAGTATCAAAAAATAAATCACAAAAAGTATTGTGGCAGTCTCCATCACAATTACCAGAGAGGCTTTAATATATGAAAAAGAAGGATGGAGAGGAAATAGATTTAAAAGGTAGCAATTTAGAGTGCCAAATTCCAACAGGTTTTAAAGTTTTTGTTCTTCCATCCTACTCATCTCACTTTTGAGGATTAGCACCATGCAAGGCATCTTTTATGACATTTTCAAGCATCATGAAGAAATTCTAAATCATTTTTTCATAAGGATCCTATATGCTTATAGGACAAGAACTGTAATGAAACTATCCATCACTGGTGTTAAACAGTCCATGCAACTGAAGACCAACAGAAAAAAAGAATCTGAAACCAATTTATCAACTTTATAGTTTCAATTTTCAGGGAGAACATCAAATTATTTTAAATAGCAGTTATAATGCAAAAACTCAGAAGCATCTTCAGGTCTTTCTGTTACTCTTCAAGAAGTACAGCCAGGCTGTGGATCCTGCTTGAACAGAAAGTGAGAGGAATGACCTGACAGCTGAAATTGCTGCTACCACTTTGCAGCACTGCTCTGGTGCGAGTGCAGGAGAAGGAGGGCAAAGGGAGAGCTTCCTAAAGAGGAAATGCATTTCTAGTTTAGATCCCAAGCTAAGTGCCTGAGAAACCTTTTGCACTCACATGCAGACAGAAACCAAACTCAAAAAGGCACCCACAAACATCCATTTCTTTCCTCTTCTTGAGCAGCCTTGAGAGCTAATAATCCTAAATAGTTATTATTGCTATTCATCCAAAATGCAGAGGCATGAGAAGATCAAACACCCATGCAGCCACCGTGAGCCAGCCTTGCAATCACAGCACAGGACAGTTGCTAACTTAAGGCCTAATTTGTGTTCATGCCAGTGCAGCCTCATGCCTAGGACAGAAGCCTTACCCGCCTCAGAGGGACGCTCACAGGATCAGCCCTACTTGGGAGCCAGAGGCCTCAAACTGATCCCCTGCACTGATTCAAATCCAGACTGCTCATGTGGAACAGCTCCAAGTGTGATATTTGTGCTTAATCCTGTTCCAAAGAGGAGAACTGAAAGCAGTATCTCTGAGCCTCTGCTTTGGGCTTGCACTAACACAGTTATTTTGCTTGTTGGCTTCTAAGCAGTCAGAACACTCAATTATCCCTGTATGTCTTATTTCTTCTGCTATTTCCTATTTCCTAAGCATTTGCTCTGAGCTACTGCTGAAAAAGGATGCTGTGCTAGTGTTGCTCTGCCTCACAGCTGCCTTCCTGTGTGAACTCAAGACCTCACAACACAGCTATTTAATCTGCATCTGAATGTTCTGCCAAAAAGAGCTACAGCTATTGAAACTGTAGGTGCTTGTAATATTAAAGGCACTCATTTTGGGTACAAAACACTGTCCATCAATGAAGCTGGAGGACATGTCGTGGTGTTGTATATGCTGTTCACAGGAAAGCTGAATTCTACTTGCAACAGAAACCCCAAATCCCCTGCAACAATCAAATATCAAACCAACAAGAGAAATTGCCAACCTTTCAAATTCAGTACTGCAGCCCACCTCCCCTTTAATTTTGGCTTCTTTTTTTTTTGGTATGCTATTTGTCAGATAATGTGAAATGTATCAAATCAAGGGTTTACTTCAGAAGTTCTTGTAGATAGTCTCATCAAATTCTTTCTTAGATCACACCTTGGTTTTTTTCCCATCTTTATAATTTCTTTTCCAATCCCTTCTTTTTATTTCATGTTCCCAGATCAGGAGCTAAAATGTCAGCAAACTCTGTTGAAATACATACACAAATAAGAAGTGTCATAGCACCTACTGAACAATGTAATATTCTCCTGTATTACCCTATTCATAATTCTTCTTAGCTTCTTAGAACACAAACTGGGAGGAAATGCAGGACCAAATATAATCGTAACAAGACAGTAACACAAATTTTCTGCTTTCAAACTTCTCTAAATGGAATCACACACACATCATTCAACAGAAAGTGAATTTTTAAAACCCTCTTCTTCCTCAGGTAATTGAATTTTGAACAGTGGATATTAAAATGTTATTTAGCTTGTGAGACTTATAGCAGGTGCCTTCCTTACGATAAAGTCCTCTTTTAGAAATAGTAATAGCTATGCAAAAATATTTTTCAGCACTTCCAGGCTTTCCAGAGAGGAATACTAAGAAAGCAACACATTTTTTGAATTTGTGAGTATCAGCCATTGATTCAGTGCAGCACTTCCATGCTTCAACTGTTCGCCAGGTAAATCCAGCAGAATATTTCATATTTACCCAAGGCTACCACACACCTGGGAGTCCTAACTATATCCAGCATGCACAGCAAGAACAGCAGCATCCCGTTAGCCCTGTATTTTTCAGAGCAGGCTCGAATACTGAAGACAGCTGTTGCTGTGTTAGCTCACAGCTTCTCCTTTTTTTGTGGGTTCTCAGCTATGCTGCTAAAAACCAGGAGAGCCAACACCCTCCATTCTGCCCAAAGGGCACCAGACTGGTCCACGATGTTCCTCTTCTGTGAAAGCTGAATGATTTATGTGCAGTGTAGACACAGGATCAATAACTGAAGCTCTGATCAAAGGAGACAGCTGAGCCTTGATTAATCACAGCAGTTATCTTTTATGTGATAGATCAAATCTGGAAAGGGCAGCTCTCTAAGAGGATAGGTTGGATCCTGCCACTCCCTCAGCAGCACACAATGCGACCTCACTAGCCAAGAAAGAAACGTGAGAGGCACATCCAGCATCCAGCAGACTCTGCAGAAGTCTGATCCCCCAGGGCTGGGATCAAGACAGAATCAGCAGCAGCCAGCTCAGGTGATCAAACAGGCAGCTGCTGCCTGGAAAAGAGCAGTTGGTGGGAGAGGCAGGTATAGAAAGGAATCCCTGATGGTTGTTGACACTGCCCACAGCCCACACAGTCACAGGGCATGACAGCCTCACCCAGACACACTACAACCACCAGCAGAACAGCAGTTTAAATGCTGCTTATTTTGACATGTAAGTACATTCATGCTCTTGTCTCCCAACTGTTTACCCACTGCACCAAAGTGTTCTCAGGACATCATTTCTCAAAACACTCATATCATAATTACTCTGCACTGCTGCTTTTTTTTTTTCCCTCGAGTTTACTCCTTCTCAGAGAGTTTCTGTAGGTGTATCTGTTGATTGGTAAAATATAACAGCCCTGCCTGTAAATCTTTAGACCACCAGTGCTACCAAAATACAAAGACAAGGTGTTAGTAGCAAACACTATTGCCTACGTAGGGATCCCAAAGGCATTATATACCAAGCTTGCTTATAAGCTTTGGAAAAGCCACTGACTATAAGCAATAAAACACACATCCAATTTCTTTTGCTTATGCAGTCATACACCTTCTCTGCAAAAATACATTATTTTTACAGTAGTGCAGAAATATTTTATTAGGACTATTATTAATATTATTTCTTCATAAAAGTAATCTACACAGAAGGCTATGGATTCAGAAAGGCACTTCAGGATATATTTAACTAAGCAACTGAGTAGCCTCATCTCATACACAACCCTGCAAAACAAGAGGTGAGAATTCAGGAAGCTCTCTATTGCTGTCTGATATGGCTGTGCTGCATTCTTTTGTCAGCTGAGATACCCAGGGATAAACAGCACAGTATTTCCTGGTACACTGGCTAATTGCAAATGGGAATGCTCCTCTAGACCTAGCTGGTCTCTTTAGTATGAGATAAACAAGCAACCTCAATCAAGTATTAGTAGTCCAGTATTTCTGGGGTGTCCTCCATACTCAGCAAGGTGCTCTCTACAGTTACAAAGATCATAATGCCATGCTAGGGTTTGTGCAGTTCTTGGCCTCAGGATAAATTAATAGTTCTTTTCCCTTTACTTCAGAATACACAAAAACGAGAAGTAATATTCCTGCACATCAGCAAAAGAACTTCCAAACATGGGTCTCCTTCCACTTACAAAGCCCCCTAGGAATGAATGAAAAAATATTGGAGGAGTGTTCAGACTCTATTCTGGAGAAACAAGAAGCAGAATTAACAATTAATGAAAGCTGGAGCCATCCAGTGTTCAAGTTCCTGCTACAAACTGGAGCTACAGAGCAGCAAATGCACGTCCCTACTGTGTGGACCATAAATGAACAGTATTTCACTTTACTGCTTGGAATAAAATATTTTGTACATTTTTTTCAGCTACTATTGTTCTACCATTATTTGAATTTTCCCTAGGTTCCCTGGAATCTACAAAGATCTGTAAAATGCAACTTCTGGTCATGCTTCACAGCTCAGCATTAACCCATGCATGCTTGATTCCTTCCAAACAGTAATTTTTCTTAAAAGTAGTGACTTGCATCAATGATGCATCATTATGCTCAGGCTTCAGGAATTGTAGATTGGCCCAGCTCCAGCCACTTCTGTGGAACACCAAGGATAAGGAGGAGTCACAACCTGTGAATTTAAAGGCCATGAGCACTGTTAGGCTCATACAGTGTGTACCACATCAGCAACTGAATTTAGCAATCCACAGCCATAAACCGGTTCAAGTGTTTCCTGAGAGAGTTTGATACATATAAAGATGACAGCAAATGAGCACAGCAGCAACATCAAGGTGGCGAGTAAAGAATGTAAGCGCATTTCATAAACACTGCCTACTTTTCCTCTGGCACTGATCAAGACTCACTGTCAAGATCTTCTATTAAGCTTTTACAACTCCAAGATCTGAATGTGCTGGAAATAACCCAATGGAATGCATCGAAAAATTGTTAAGCCATAATAATTTTAACTAGGAACATCGTATTTATGACAGCCCCACCATTTCCATTATAACTCTGGCAAACATAGAAAGCTTTTTACTCCCCATTTAACAGCTATTTTTGTCAAGGCCAGGACCGCTATTAATACTACAGCATTAGAGCCTCTGGCTGAATTTTAATCAGAAGTAGGCTCTCTTTCATTTTAGGCAGAAGGAGAGCGGTGTGATGTACTGGTTTGTCTGGTTGCTGCTGCTGCAAGGGTACAGAGGGCATCCATCTGCATCCAGAAGGGCAGGACAAGGAAAGGGCATTCTGCCTGTGGCATTCCACACCAGATTTTCTCTCAAAGCAACAGAGTATCTAACCAGGTAAAGGAATCTGGGGAAACCAATACAGCAATCCCTGACTCATGCGATACGTGTGCTACAAAAAAAGACTAGGTGTCTGTGTGGAACTTGAGGTGCTGCTGAAGCCCATGTTGCTGTCTGTCTCTAATTTCCTACATGCAACTGGCCATTTGAACAATGTCTCTCAACCCAGAGATCCAGCTGGCAACCAGAGCACACAGTTTTAAGGTCTCCAGGGTCTGAGCTTGTTAATTATAGTAGACACTTTAGTGTCAAGGTAAGCACCTCCAGTATCCCTGATGGGGATACTGTCCCCTTAAGTGACAATATATGGCTTCAGATCTATGCAGCACACAAAAGACTGCTCCTGCACAGTAAACAAAACTCAAAATTAAATATTTTTAGAGGAAATAGGAAAGCCAGCTGGAACAGCAGTTGTTGATTTCTGCCTAGCTAAAAATTATTGGTGACATTTATGGCTAAGGTATCAGGCGAGTCATCTTTGTTTCAATCTGCCTCTCTTAATTACTTCATTCCCTTTCTCAGGCTCTTCAGTGGCTCCTTGTAGCAACCTCATAATAGTATATCCATGGGTGATGTGCATACACCACTTCAGCCTGCTTAACACACACGTAATGCAATAATCATAGATTCATAGAATAGTTTGGATTGGAAGAGACTTTAAAGATCAGCTAGTTCCAGCCCCCTGCACAAGTGGGGACACCTTCCACCAGACCAGGTTGCTCACAGCTCCATCCAATCTGGCCTTGAACACTGACAGGGATGGGGCATCCACAGCTTCTCTGGACACTGTTCCAGTGCCTCATCACTCTCACTCAAAGCAAAGAACTTCCTCCTAGCTAATCTAAATCCACTCTCTCTTAGTTTGAAGCCATTCCCCCTTGTCCTGTCACTACATGCTCTTGTAAATAGTCCCTCCACATCTTTCCTGTGGGCTCCCTTCAGGTCCTGGAAGGCCACAACTAGATCCACCCTTCTCTTTTCCAGGCTGAACAATCCCAATTCTCTCAGTCTTTCCTTGTTTGAGAGGTGCTCCTTCCCTCTAATCATCTTGGTGGCCCCATCTGGACCTGCTCCAACAGGTCCATGTCCTTCCCGTGCTGGAGCCCGGACTTGGATGCAGTGCTCCACATGGGCTCTCAGCAGAGCAGAACAGGGGGGCAGCATCCCTTCCCTGGATCTGCTGGCCACACTTTTGAAGCAGTCCAGAACACTGTTGGCTTTCTGGGCTGCAAGTGCTGGGTCGTGTCAGCCCCTTGTCCACCAGCAACAATGCTCCAGGAGAATCCAGTGCTTCTTTAACTCCTGCTAAGCTAGTCCAGGTTCTCCAGCTTAAGCAAAATTTAGCTAACAGATTCCCAGTTCCAGCCTACTGCTAACTTCACATCCACTTCCAAAAAGAGAACTCAAACCTTCTTTAACTCATGGGGGTGCACCAGCTCCTTCATTCACAAGCATCACAGCAGCAGGGGCCATCCAGCAGGACCACAGGAAGAACCAGCTCCCTTAGCATACAAGCTTCCCACTTCTTTATTCCCACAAACAGCAAAATCATTGATAATAGAGAAAAATGGTCAGAGTTCTGCATTAAATACAGCCTGGTATGTAATTAGCAAAGCAAGGGAAAGCATTTGAAACCAAATGTATTCAAATCAGCTCAGCCACCTCCAGCAATGTTCAAGAAAGAGCTACACAGGGCAAGGCCTGGCCTTATTTTAAGCATAAATGATTCCTAAGTTCCCCATGCTTCCAGAAGTGCAAATTTCTCTTGACAGCCACAAATTCATGTAAAGAATGATGACAATTAGAGAAACGTAATCTGTCACACTGCATAGTTTTATTTTACTCAATAATGCACTGATATATATACATACACAAAAATGTAAAGCATATTTTGACATTTAAACTCTCCTAGCTTGTCTGTGCCACACAGCCCAAGCTGTCAGGAGAAATGTGGGAGTGCTGCAAAGTTTTCAGATAACAACAACTTTTAATTAAATGATGAAGTTGAATTTTTACCAAATTAGCATGCACAGCTTCTCTCACACAAAAATGAAAAACATTTGGCTAACACTCATTTTTCTGGCCAGTCACTTCCCCAAAGCTACAACTTAGACTGCTGCAAGCTTTTCCTCTCCAGAACATCAGTCCTTTTTAGAGACTAAAGCACCAGTCTGAGATTCAGATGATTATGATTCAAATTCTGGCTCTGACACATTTAACTAACACTTTGTCTGCTTCCAATCTAATCTGTAAAATTGGGATAATCCTACTTCTTTTTCTTAAACTTTGTGACTATGGTAGGATATCTTGGATACCAGAAATTATCTTTGGCAGCACATTGTTCTCTGGAGGTCACTTTCACCATGCACAAAGAGTAACTGGCACTTTGTGAAGGTGCCTGGGCTCTTGTGCATGTCTAGTGATGCTCACTCTCCTTACTTACTAAGGCAACCACCCTAAGAGGCTGACACTAATCTTAAGAATTATCATTGTTACCAACCCTTGAGGAGGAACCTGGTTCTGCAACGTGGAGGAGAGACCATGCACTCCAAGCACATTTCTTTAACTGGAAGCATGATGTGTCTGATGACAATGTCATGTAAGGAACATTTAAAAAGGAACTTTTGAAGAGCATCAAGATAATTCCATAGATTTCCAGTGGCAAGAATGTAATGGCTGTGCCCCACAGAGAGCATCTTCAGGACCCTGCACAGCTATGGACCTTGCAGTCCCTACATTAGGAAGGAGATAAATGCTGCTAGTTGTGGTCACAAGTGACTATTCATGTCAGCCAACCTCTGGTAGCAGCTTGTTAATGGGAGAAATAAAAACAATCCTTCAGGTTATTTGCTGCATATATATTTCACAGAGGCAGAGAAGACAGAAAAGTTGTTGCTCCCTCCCTTTGCCCTTTCTCTCCTTTCCTTACCTCTTTTGTATCACTTATCTTGAGAACAGCTGGTCACATAAATAAATAAGAGTGAGGTCAAAGCTGGTACAAAAAAGATTGATTTGACCTAGAAATGTTTTGAGAAATACTGTGTAAACAAGATGCCTGTGGAAAGTACAGGAGAAGAACAAAGACATAATGGCTTTTTTTCCACAGGGACACCTACAAGGAAAACATTTTCTTTGCCTTTCCCATGCTTCCCCTCATTCTGAAAACCATCAATGTGATGCACATCTTGATACTAAATGGGTGAACAAACAGTACACTTCAGTCCCAAGAGACTACCAGCATTCAGAATAAGGAGAAGTCACAACCACACCAAATGCATGGTTGTGGGGGGGACTGATTTCACCTCATAAAGGAAAAAATACTTCCTCCAGAGCATTTCCCTCCATGAATCCATACAGACATTGTCAACTTCTGCAGCTTCACCCACATATAGAGAAGTGTGGTCCCAAGGGATTCTGTGGGGTGGTTGGGATTTTTTCAAAGATCTCATTTACTGATCCTCACACCTTGTAATGTTACAAAAATAGTTTGGGTTTCAAGCCACAGTACAAGAGAGGTACAGGGATTAGGTTTTAAATGCATCCTTCAGTATTTGTAATAAACTGACTCCTGAATTAGGTGGTTTACAAGCTTTTGGATGCTGGCAGAAACCCCCTAGAGGAATTAAACAGCACTGTAGGAAATTGATCTGTCAGTTGTTCTGCTGTGTGTAAGGGCACTCTAAGCCCCTGCTCCTTCATTAACTTCCCTGTGCTGCAATTTAGCACCTTAACTACTACTTGTGGGACCACATGATGAACTGCTCACTTAAAGATCAAAAGATACTTTCATTTTCTGCCACATTTTTGACTCTCCATCATTCTGATGCTCAGGTTTCATGGTGCAGCCCCATTTACAGTCCCACTGACAACAGGGAGGGCAGCAAACCCCAATACAGGGCAGGTGAGTGCCCAGGCTGGCCTCTTTGCCCATCCTGGTATTTGCCACAGCTTTTAGAATTCAAAGTTGTCTAAAGCCACCTGAATACAGCAACAGTTTTGTAAATCAGGAGTCTTAGTCTAACCTGCAGTGAGTGATTTCATCCTATGGAAACCTTAGGACATTTTCAGCAGAGGTGATAAAACTTAGAAAAGGTCTGGACAGTGATGGCAAGTGTGTCAAGAAGTCTCTCCTAGTCTCTCTTTAAGCTAGCAGAATGCAACACAGCTCTCTTTTGTCAGCCCTGGGTTATCTCACTGCAAAATAGTGCTCACGAAGAGACAAGCAAAACAAAACACCCATGGAGGGATGGGGTGGGTTTGTTTTTACACTGGCCTTTGTTGCATGCAGCAATATGGAAGTGCAAGATAAGGGTTTCTGCTACCCAGAGCACACTGCACTCGAAGCACACACAAAAGTCCCACTCCTGCTCACAGGTGCTGAGCAGCTCAGCAAGAGCTGAACGCTGTCACTGCGTTTCCAGAGGCGTTTATGAACAGGAAACACTTGCTATCTACTTGTCCCCAGGGACAGCCCATTACAGCATTCACTTGGACTAAGTAAAAAGGAACAGAAACACAGGTGCTAATTAGCTGAATCCACTCACATTATACCATCATTCACCAAGCCTCTGTTCCTGTCTGTATCAATGCAATGCCTCAGTTGGCCCATCTGAGCACAGCCAGCTGACTGTATTAAGAGGTGACAAAAATTTTAGTTAAATCTATTCAAGTCATACTTTTAAAAGGATAATAGCAGCAAAATAAGTGAACTAACTTGTACCAGTGATACTGCAGAAGGGTATCTGGCTGAGGAAAACCAGGGCCCTGTGTCTCCTGGGGCACGGGACAAGCATTCTCAGCTGAGGCACGAACACATGCCTCATACTAGAAAAGCATGGAATAACTCCTGCATGGTTAAGAGCTTCATGAGGCATTTGCAGCAGCTCAGTCTGTCCCATGCAATATTTGATGCATGACATCAGGAGGACAGTGCTCTCACCCTGCTTTAGCTCTCAGGGTTTCACGTACATGTCCATCATGCCTTCCAAATAGCAGAATAAACATTTCCAAATGCACCCAGAGCTGGACATACATTGACTCAAACAGATCACAAAAAGCAGTCAAACTTAAAGGGACAAATTCTTAAATGTACATTTTAGGCCACAGAGTTACATGATTGGTCCAATGTGACTGTCTCAGTCACAGTTCAGGTCATTAATTTTCTTGTTCAAGGGATCATTCATTGATGATTGCATGAAAAACGTCTCCTGCTTTAACCAACTCAGTTTAGGAAGGAGATCTCCTTGATCTCAGATCTCCCTTGCAACTTTCTCTCCTTGTACCCTTCCCTTCACAATACAAACAAACTTCAAATCTGCTTTGGTCCCTCCCATGTTGAAAAACCCATGCCAAAACACATCAGCCACTCTGAGATGACAACTATAATAATTTTAATAATTCAGAATACCTTTCCAAAAAAGCCAGTTTATAAATATCTGCTTTATGCTCTTACAGGCAATGGGAAATACTTTTAACAGTAACTCCACAGCCTCTTAGTCAGGCACTTCAGTAGTTTTGCTCAGGCTCCTGCTGTTTTGCTTTTTTCCACATCTTCAGAGATAGCATTCTCTGCATCCTCCTCCTGGTTCCCTGAGTGCTACCTCAGCGTGTCCTCTGCTGGACTCTCCTCGTGCCTCACACCTCAGTTTCCTTTCGTTGTTTCACTAGCCTCTGTCCTTTCTGTTCCTTCTCTTTCCCTTCCACATTTCTTCTCATTTGCAAACACAATTTCAGCTTGCCTGATGACTTCCAAAACACCACACCATCTGTACAAATGGAAATCTCAGCTTCTTTTCTCATATTTTTATGTGTGTGTTTAGCAATTACCACAAACTCATCATTACTAAAGCAGACATCTTAATTTTCTTCCAAAGATTCTCCTGCCCATTATCTCCTTTCCTTATGACTTCTGAACAATAACAATTTTCCTATTGCATCAGCCCATAACTTGAATATCACCTCCATCTTGGAGCTTGCTCTTGATTTTTGAATGTTGTATCTAAGCTCTACCTTAGCCTGGCAGATGGCTTCCTCACAGTGTCGCTAATAGGCCATCCATAGCATCCTGTCATCTGCAGAGATAAAACTCTCTTGACAGATTCAATCTTGTTCCACAGTTATTTATCCAAAATACTGCTTTAAAGGCCATTTTCCTAGACCATCCCTTTGGCAATGTTATTACTTTTATGCAAGCCTCTGCTCATTCCCTTCTCTCTTTCACATGAATAATAAGTTACATCTACAGTTCTTAAGTTTTCCATGGTTTACCCACAACTCTCACCTCTTCTTCAATATCAAAAGATCAATTCCGTTGCAGCCCCAGGGATTCTATCAGCTCCAGTCCAGAATTTGAAAATGTTTTATGCCCTGTGGGTGGCTTTTAGCTCCACTGAAGTCTGTGGAATGAGGGGGCCAAGATTTTGTCTTATAAATAATTTCAGAAATCAGTGGAATTATTTGCATTATGTAAAGTTAAGCATGTGCCTCAGGCAAGGTCTGCTTCAGAAATGGTTTGCTGGTATCATTATGCAAGTACAACCCATCTTGGCACAACTGAAGCAGTTAATGCTATCATAGGCACAGCCTATAGCAATGACATTGTCTTTTGTTGGTATAATTTATATTAGTGTGCTGAGTTGAAAAAAGTCAATTACTCCAAGAAAAGTGTTTCTGGCAATTGAAATGGAACTGAATTAAGGCTGCTACTGGCATAGAAAAGTTCTAATAAACAAGCAAGTAAACAAATCACAACAAAACTCAATCCAAGAAACCTTCCTGACAATCTCATCTAAGCTGGTTTTTAGGACTGGGACATAGGTATGAGAAAACCAACCAAATTACAAAAGCTAATTCTAACATACTTGTGTATCATATGTATGCGGTTACACAGACTTTAATCTAAAAAATGAAATTTTTCTTGAAAAGTATGGACTTCTACTGCTGAATTTGAAAAATTGACAGCTCAAGAAAAAAACCCATTTAGCTTTGGTGTAGAATGTGATTCCTCACACTACTGCAGAAACACATGTAAATCAGGACATTAAAAGATACATCTGGGATTAAAGGACTGCTTAGGCATGAGATCACTGCGTGGCTTCTCCAGAGACTATCTGGAAGAGCGATGATATCACTTAATGCTTATTGCCAGAATTACTCTTACAGATACAGAGTACCAGCGACGGCAGAGATGTAATGATGATCTGAAAGTGTCTAATCCATCAGCCAGACACCAGCAGTAGATTTCCACAATGCTAATGATATGCAAAGGAGTCACATTATGGTACTCTAATGTTAAAAGTTTTAAATACAAAATACTGTTATTGATGGACCAAAAATACCAAACTTCATGCTCACACTGAAAGTTTAGCTCTGGGTTGGTAAGTAGGACTATTATGGTTGTTTCCATCGTGTTATACTTATTTTACAGCTCTGCATTGTTACTGATTGCATTAGAATTATGTTAGTATAAACTTTTATAACACACTAAAAGGATGAGAATATATTTCTTTTTTCCTGACTAAACTAAGAAATCATTGGGAGACATTTTTGCAGCTGCTTTTAAAAATCAGAGCTTCAGTTTAAAAGCACTTCCTCTGCCTACTAAAATTTTCAGTTGCACATAAACCAGCGTAGTTGTTGAACTTGGAAGAATCATTATGTACAAGCCAGTGGGAGTGGCAGAGAAGCTACAGAATGATGAGGTACCTCTCTGGAACAAGAAGCATTGCTGCTACACTCTTCAAAGGAGCCAAAATGTGATGTTTCTGGACGTGAGACAATAGCATAACTAAATGTAGATCAGCATCTCCTAAACAGAACTCAGGAAACAGATGTTGCTGATAGCAGATACACAGCATTTGGCTTTTTAATGAACGTGGGGCATGAGTGGAAAGGCACGTGTGTATTTCTATAGCCCTGCTTTTTGGGGGGGCTTTGCACTTACTTACAGTCTGATATTTATCCTATTCCTACGCAGAAGCTCTACTAAATGCTAAAGCTGTTTTGTTCTACTTTAATAGTTATTTTTATGTTCCCTGAAAGCCTGGCAAATACACATTTATGTTCACTTATATGCATATCTGTTTCTTACCTACATTAATGGAAAGTTATCTATTCTTCCATTCTTCTTCCATAATTCATTGCAAACATTCAAAGCTTCAACTATTGCTATTCAGCCCTTCAGTCCAATACACACCAAAGGAGGGTACTCTACCCCACAGGAGTCTAGGAATAACACTGCATACTTTATGGAGGACAATCTTTCACTGCAGCAATTCTCAAAGCTTTACAAAAGCCATGAAGTTCACAGCTCTGCATATTAACATTTTAAGACAGAAGAAAGGAGTTACAAATGACTCAGGGGAACAAGCCCGAGCTCTCAGCTTCTCAAGCAATGGATCAGACCAGCTCCTAGAAATGATTAGCTCCATTTATTCTGCAAATCCCAATGCTGCTGCACATTAGAAAATCAAGAGGGATTTGTGCGGCCTTGTGGACCATACACATTTTTAAGCCTCATGAAATCAAAGAACCTCCTTTATTTTACTGCAGTTGCTTTATGCCTGCATAAAAACTATATTACTGAACATGCCTGTTTCTGGATTGGAAGTACCCTAACAGCTGTAGACTGACAGTGTTCCACCAGAATGTATGCTTAGGGCAGAAACCACGAGACAAATATCCCAACAGAGGCTTCCTTGCCCCTGTACAAATACACACATCCCATTCAGCACAATGAGCTTGTTCCTTTCCTAACACTCACCCACAGTCTGCCAAAAATCATCACATCCATCCTTCTACTGTGATTATTCAAAGTCATATTCTGAAACTGCCCCTTTGGCTCAGATGTCTCTTATTGGGTTGGATACCAACAGTGCTGCTCTTCCTTACTCCCAAATCCAGCACCCTCCAGGCACTAACAGGAGGGAAATTTCGAAACACACATCCCAGGGGACATCACCAGGGAGGACAGCTTGACTAATTACAGTGATTAGACTAATGGGAGAAGATTATCTCATTGAAACAACAGGACATTTGTCACATCCTACCCACTGGGAAAGGCTCACTTGCTATCCCCAGGGTTGCTATTGAGCTGCCATGCAGAGCCTGTGCCTTGGCACTGCTGCCTGCAAGTGCTGCTGCAGCTGCTCCCCGGGCAGAGGGGACAGCAGAACCCCTGTGAGCCCTGCCTGCTGCAAGCCAGGCTGAGGAGGAGGTCACAGCCCCCAGGTGTGGCACCTGCAGGGAGGTGCTGAGCCAGCATCTCCCCTGAAGCTCCATGGGAGCCCCTGCAGGATTCAGCACAAGTGCTTCATTCCTTCTGGTAGCAATTTGCTGCTTCTGCCACACACAAATGTTTATTCTCCTCCATGCTGCTCAGCTTTTCCTATTTCTGCCTGAGCCCAGCTTTGCAAAAAACTCATCCAATTTAAGGGCTTCCCAAAACATCCACTCCCTGTTCACTTTCTTTTCCACCATCTTGCTCCAATCCTAATTTCTTCCTTTAGTCTGCCTGAATCTCTGACTTATCCCAGCTGCTCAGCCTGGGCTGAGCATGGGCTCTCTGATGCTCACCTTTGAAGACATACAATGGTTAAACAAAACATCCACATCTGACATCTCCTGCTGCCCTCTGGCACTTCAAATTAATAGGAGAAATGCATGTTCAGTATCAGCAAGCTCCCAAAAGGCAGTATAGCAATTGTTTTCAAATCAAAACAGTTCACTCTGCCAAGCTTCATCCCTCCATTCAGCCACCTTTATTCTTACTGATATGCTGTGTCCACATACAGGTCCTTCTGTGATTTTCCCTCTTTCCTTTCTGAATCCCAGCTTTCTGATGGGTTTTTTGTTTTCCCTGATAAAATGACAGATCCAGAGTGCCCCAATCGGTAGCTTCCCATCCCAATGCATGGCACTGCTCACAGCTTCTATCTCTACAGGCCCATCCTTCCATGCAAGTCTGACACCTGCTTTCAGCACATCACTGTTCATACTGAGTCTCATCCTATTTTTATAACAAATGCAAGTGCAACAGCCACAGAAGGGTTTACAACTTTCCTTTGTAGTCTCACTTTAGCAGTGTGCTAACTTTGCATGTTTACACTGCTTATTTTCTTCCAACACAGCATAAAGAGTAAAATTATACATTCCCAGAGGGGCTTTCTTTTGCTTATTACTTCCCTCTTTTAATGCATTTATTAGAGCTTCTGAATTAACAGTGGCAGATGCAGGCAAAGAAAGAAAATTTTAATTTTGCAAATAATAATGGATTACAATACATTAACATTACTGTAAAACCTACAAAGTAGAAGCACTCAAGGGATGTAGGAGCAATTAATGTACTTAGTTTATTTACCTAACTCTGGCACTGCTTGGGCATTCAGAAGCAACTCAAGTTCTGTTTACACAGGCAGAGCCATAATGCTTCTTCACACACAAATAGCCTGTTCAGGATTCAGGGGATATCAGCTGCTTCAGGCAAAGGAAAATATGAAAATGTAGACTGAAATACCAACTTTAAACACATCTCTAAAACTTTAAAAACAGATTGCCTCCATTAAAAGTGTGGGCAGGGATAAGATATTAGTAGGTTTATAGTATAAAATAGTTCTCAACTCTCAAGATCTCCATATTTGTGGTAGTCTCAGAGATACTCTGTACCAGTTACAAATACTCACTCCTTATTATATGCTTTTATCATTCCAAAACAAGAATTTTCAGGAAGAAATAAACTAAAGGTAGCCATAGATGTCCACTCAAGTTAAAACAGAGATATATAATAGAGTCACTAATTTAAAATAAAAAAATACAAAGACTTAGAACCAAAGCAATCATTAGGGTTGGGAAAAATCAGCAAGTGCCTCATTTAAATGCAATGTCAACATGTAACTCACCGGTCGGCCTCCTGCACATCTGCAAAACTGATTCAAAAGCCCAAATTTACGTACTTTGGCTGAAATCACAGCCTGTGCATTGAAAACAAAACTACCCAGCCTGCTGAGTGTCCAGCTCTGGTTTAAGCAGCAATCACCATTGGAAAGACAAGGCAACTTTGCAACTCCAAAAATTAAGCTATTCCAAAACATGAGATTCACACATATGTGGAATTCATCATGTCCAAATGAAGGCAACAAAGAAGCTGAGGATTTAGAACCCTTAAGTGCAATTGAAATGGGTTAAACTAAAAGTCAGACAGAGAGCCTTGGTCACAGCTGAAGGGATGAAGATGCCATTCCATACAAGCAAAGTTCACCCTGGGAACTGATTTCTAACAAAACTCCAGAACTTCAGACAGTAAAAATAAATTAGCAACAAAAAACAAGCCTCTCCAGCAGTGGAAAATGGCAACACAACTCCAACTTGTGACCAGAGAGGTATATGTCATGATGGACTTATTATGGAATGCAGTTGATTCAAGAAAATGGTGAATTCTGGCAAAATGGCCAAGTGAAAAATGCTAAGGTGCTGCAGAAACTTCCAGCACTTGTAGTCACCAGCAGCACCTTCTTCTAGTTGTCACTAGGCACAGTAATTCCAGCAGCATCAACAGTGGAGGAAAATCAGCAAAATCACTCTACAATGGCAACGTTCACCCTGAGCACTTGCAGGAAGTCAGGAGGGGACACAGCCAGGAGAGATGACCCCAAGTGACCAAAGGATATCCCACAGCCCACAGTGTTGTGGTCAGCAATAAAAGCTCAGGAATGGGGGAAGGAGGAGGGCTGTTGGCTGTTACAGCATCTGGCTGCCCAAGCAAGCATTCTGCCTGCCTATGGGGAGGGACCAAACATCTGCGCACTGATGGGAAGGAGCCCCTGGTGTCTCTGCTCGCACACAAAGCTTTGCTTCACTCAAAATGATATTTTCTCTCTCTTGCCCTCCCAATTCAATCCCCCATCCCACTGGAGAGGGGCTGCAGGCAGAGAGCAATTGCCAGTGGTTGTTCAGCTGCTGGCCAGGGTCAATCTAGCACACATTCCCATTGTGTAACATACATAACTGGACTTTGGTGAACATATTACGCTTAATTTAATGGATTCTCTCTTGTGACAAAGGATCATGGACACACATAGATTTAAAATATTTCCATTAATCCACTCATTTTTTTCCATCTGCTTTCCTTACTGTGAATGTTGCACCTGTTTTAGTTCCAACTATGAGCTGATGGGTTTTAATACTATAAACCTGGTTCACATTTATTGATTTTCATTGCTTGATGCTACTGTGAAACTATAAAATCTCCTTTATTTCTGGTTTTAGTGCATATATAGAGCTATCTGGAAATTATTTTAAAATCTCTTTTCTGTTATTCTACTTTCTATTCAGAGGCTGCACTGCATAGTTTGAGTTGAAATTACAAAAGAGAGAAGTCTCCAATTTTTCAGCTTAATCAATAAAATGATAATAAATCCAAACATTTGTTTTAGGCAAAGGAATAAAGAAATCTCATCTATTTCCCAGCTTGGCAGATCTTATCACTACCTCAAAGCAAGTTTTCCCACTGGTCTTAAACCTGCTCCTGCAATTCTAACAGGATACAACTCTCCCTTTGCCTTTTATAGAAGTGCCTTAAATGTACAATTTTCAGAAACAAGTACAGCAGTAATAGATCTCTCCATTCTTCAAGAACAGTTTCAAACACTTTGCAGAGTTCAACTTTCAAACGTGCTACTTCCTTTCCCCTTAGCAAGCTGGGTCTCATTAAAAGATTCAGGCAAAGTGCCAAAATAGCTCAAAAAAAAAATCTGATCTTTGAGGCCCTCAATGACATTTAAGTTTGTTATTTCCATAAAACATCTACCTGCACCTTTACATACTGAATTAACTTCATAAATCTGATTGTAACTTTGGAAATCCATCACTAACACTTATAATTCATGTACCTCATTCAAAACTTTTATCCAGTGAGAATATTTTCATTATTTTTAAACTGTCTTTACAATGACTGACCCATGGCAGCCTGAGACTGAAATTTTATTTCCAACCAATATTTCACTCCTGTGAAAGGTGCCTGCAAATTATCTTAGCCAAGTCGCTCATTAGAACTCAACTCCTGTATCATAACCAGGTTTAACAAACAAGCAGAACTGAACCTGTGTTTCAGTGGTTTCACACCAAAATTAAAAACAGAAAACTGAATAAATCAGATTAATGGTAACACTGTGTACACTAGCTAATGCAAAAATATTGAACAGCTGGACCAGACATCCTACTGCAGTTACAGAGCCATGTAAGACAACCAGGGAATGCCACAAATTAAAGCAGCAATGGTAGTAGTCAGCTGGATGTAACTTGCCACCCAATAATGGGTTTAACCTCCATCAGGTCAGCAGAGGAGAGTCAGAAGTGACTCCAAAAAATCACTCCACTATTACTTACTGGTGGTATTTTTGTCATTTGCCTGTTCCTACACAGGCACCATGTCTTGGCTATGATGATATTCTGGCACATCCATTTGCAGTTTCCCCTGCTCTTGACAATGCTCTGCCATCTCTGAGTGGATGCTGAGGCAGAATGCAAGACCAGGATGATCTCATCCCTCTGTTGAGCATTCAGCTCTGCAATTCCAGTAATAAAACTGCTGAAGTGTTAAGCCAATTCCATGATCTTCTATTAGCCTAATGCAAGTTCTTGTAATGACATGATTCACATAAGCCCCCTCAGTCCTTGCTGAGGATCAGGGAGACTTCTTCCCAGGAAAACAAATTTTGGGTTGTTCATCATCTGTCAATGTACATGTGCCATGGTTTAACCCCAGCTGGCAACCATGTACCCCACAGCTGCCTGTCACTCCCACCCCCCCTCCACTACCCTGATGGAATTGGGAAGAGAAGCTAAAATATCAAATAAATAAAACCTCTGAGTTGAGAGAAGAACATTTCCATCACTGAAACAAAGCAAAATATTACAATCATACTAATGCCAATAATAATAGCAATAATAATAATAATTGTAATGGAAAGAAAAAAAGAGGAATTCAAAGCCCCATAAAACTCAAGTGATGCACAGCACATCATCCCCCCACTGACTGATGCCCAGCCTATCCCTCAGCAGTGTTCAGTGGCTCCAGGCCAGCTCCCTCCAGTCTGTATCCTGAGCCTGGCACCCTGTGGTATGGAACATCCCTCTGGCCAGTTTGGATCAGCTGTCCTGGCCATGCCCAGAGTGTGGGAAACTGAGAAGTCCTTAATTTAGAGTAAGCACTACATAACACTGATATTTTAGTTGTTGCTGTCACCATTCTTCTCACACTAAACCCAAAACACAGCACTATGCCAGGTGCCATGAGGAAAAGTAACCATTGCAGCTAAAAGCAGGACAATGGGCAAAAAAAGAATAAAGTTATTCAGCAGTATTTCCCTCAGTCATAATGTAAGAAGGGGCTGAAGAGTGAAGATATGTTCTGCAAAAGTCATCCATGTAAGTCACTTACGAGTATCACGTTATCCTTTCTCAGTAAAATATTCTTGCAGTTGTCTCTATGTTCAAAGCTTTCAATCTTATGATTTTTTTTTCAAGAGTAAAAGCAGAAGGACAAAATATTTGGGTAGGACATAAATACATTTTGGATGAAAATTAAAGACATCCCTTACAAACAAGAAGTGAGAAGAGCTTTCCAGCAGATAGCTGATAAAAAAAAAAAAAAAAAAAAAAGTTTCTGCTGAAAATGCCCTTTTTTTCATGTTCTAAAGGTTTTATCATTCTCCCCTAAGAGATGACCAAATCCTGTTGACTTCTGTGGAGGAAGGCCAAAGGTTGCAGCTGTTCAGATGGCTGCACTTTGCTCCTTAGGAATAGGAAACTGTCTCTATCTCGAGAAAAGCTGCCTTCAAAATGAGTAATCAGAAGAGCCAAAGTCCTGGTATTTTCCCATAACAATTAAATATAGTGAAAACACAGCACAGTGTTATGTATTACACACACAGAGCCTGACATTTTCATTGCTAGTGTCACCTACAGCTTAAAACTTTTTTCCCCATAAATCAAGACTGTTTTTTTTTAATCCCTTCAGAAAGAAGTCCAAAGGCTATATTTCACAAAACAATGTCACAGTTGTCACATACTAACCACATCCATTTAATAAAAAAAGAAAAGACTTTGTGGTCCACAAGCAGAAGTCCAATCCAAAGCCACATGTATCTCCCCATTTCTGATCATCTTAACAGTTTCAAAACCCAAGCAGGGCGAGTCCCCTGTCATCTAATTCCTGATGTCCAGCCTCTGCTTTCCCACTCTATTCCCAGTATTCTTGTTAGCACTGAGAAACAAGCACCTCTCAGATTTACCTGCTTCTGATACTGCCTGTAAGAGCAGAAACAGCTGAAGGATATAGAATAGACTATTTGAGTTGGAAAGGAGCTACAGCAACCATCCGATCCAAGCGCCTGACCAGCTCAGGGCCGACCAAGTCAAAGCATGCTGCTAAAGTGGGGCACTGCCCACTCCACTAGAAGCCTGCTGCAGTGTTTGACCATCCTCCCAGTAAAGAAATGCTCCCCAATGTCCAGTCTAAGCCTCTTCTGGTGTAGCTTTGAACTATTCCCATGCATCCTGTCACTGGATACGAGGGAGAAGGGTCAGAACCTCCCTCTCCACTTCCCCTTCTCAGGAAGCTGCAGAGAGCAACGGGGCTGCCTCTCCAGCCTCCTTTTCTCCAAACTAGAGAAAAACACAAAGTCCTCAGCTGTTCCTCACAGGACATTCCTTCCAGCTCTTTCACCAGGTTACTTATCCTGCTGATCCATTCAAGGATGCTTCTTAAACTGAGGGGCCCAGAACTGCATGCTGTGCTCAGGGTGAGGCAGCCCCAACACTGAACACAGAGGGATCATCTCCCTTTTTGATGGGCTGGGTTTGCTGTGTTTGATGCACCCCAGGATGGAATTTGACCTCTGGGCTGTCAGGGCACACTGCTGACTTCTGCTGAGCTGCTGCCAACCAGCACCCTGCAATCTCTGCTGCTCTCCAGCCACTCCTCTCCCAGTTTGTATTTGTGCCCAGCATTCCTCAATCCCAGGTGCAACGTCCAGCTAAACTTCAACTTGCCAAATTTCATCCCATTATTGACAGCCCAATGTTCCAATCAATCTATATCCCTCTTTCAGAGAGCTAAAGCACCTCCTACTGTGGTACGGCCAGTGAATTTGCTAATGGTACAGTCAAATCCTGCATTCAGCTCAGAATAAATAAACTGAACAAGCCTAGAGCTGAACCCTGAGAAATGCTGCTGGTAAACATCTGCCAGCCAGGTGAAGCCCCATTCACTACAACCCCCCGAGCTCTGCCCTTCAGCCAATTCTTCACCCAGCACAACACAAACCCCTCATCCCACAGCTGGCCAGCTTGTCCAGAAGGATCCTGGGAAAGCATCAGTATCAAATGTCTTACAGAAATCCAGAAAAATTACACTTCCCCTGCCTTTGCTTCATCCATTAGGCACGTGACCTTACCATACAACGAGATCAAATGACTTCAACAGGACTTTTCCTTGTGAAACCATGTTCACTGTACCTGATGACTGCATTATTCTTCAAGTGCCTTTCAATACCACCCAGTATAATTTTCTCCCTAGACTAACTAACACTAACTAAGTAACTAACTTTTCTTCCAGAAGAAGGTTAGAATAACTGGTCTGTAGACCCCCAGGTTTTCCCTCCTGCCCTTTTAGTAGACTGAAATAGTAAAACAAATTAAATCCCATAGATCATAATCTGATCTCAACACTGAATTTGCTAGGGTGCAGTCCCTATCAGAAGGAAGATCTAAGTGGCAGCATACAGGATTGGAGTCTCACTTTTTACCTAGTTCTACTTCACAAGGGGTCTTTTATACGCATATTTTATGCCCTGTTTCGCTTTCTCAGTGCCACCTGCACCCACAGTGATGCTGCATTTAAATTTCCAACTTGCAAGACAGGGCTTGAAAATCACCTTCCTCCATAGTGAGTGGGAGGTTTTTTTCCTGCTGGAAACAGAGGAATGTATCAAAATATAATCTAGATTTCCACCGAACAATGCATTTTTTTCCCCTTGGATTTGTCAGCTTTGTTTTGACTTTGTAATTAAAACCTAATCTTGTAAAATGTAATTTTTAAAGCATTATTTGTAATTTTTAAAGCATTATTGTAATTTAAAATCATGAAAGATAGAATCATTAAGATTTAAAAAACCTCCAAGATCATCAAATGCAACCTTTGATGTAATAACAGGCAGAGAGAGACTCTTCAGCAGGAACTGTGGTGACAGGACAAGGAGTAATTATAGAATAATTTTGAAATTGAAAGAGAGAAAATTTGGATTAGGTATTAGAAGAATTTTTTTTGCCATGAGGGTGGTGAGACACTGGACCAAGTTGATTAGGGAGTTTATAGATGCCCCAACCCTGGAAGTGTTCAAAGCCAGGCTAGATAAGGCCTTGAGCAACTCAATCTAGAGGGAGGTGTTACTGTCCATGACAGCGGGTTTGGGACCAGATGATCTTTAACTCAACTCCACAACATTCTATGCTTCTAGGTTGAACACTCTATGATTCTATGTCAACTAAACCACAGCACTGTGGCATTGCCTCCAGCCATTCCTTGAACACCTACAGGAATGGTGACTCCATCACCTCCCTGGGGAGCCCATGCCCGTGCCTGGCCAGCCCCTCAGTGAGTAAATCCTTCCTGATGTCCCACCTGAAGCTGCCCTGGCACAGCTTGAGGCCATTCCCTCTCATCTGGTCATGGGTTGCCTGGGAGAAGAGACCAACCCCCACCTGACCACAGCCCCTTCCAGGTTCCATTGCTCTCCTACATGTGGGGATATCCGCAGGAAACACCAATGTCACTGTCCTTGGTGGAGCTAGGCAGTGACAAATCTGGGAGTTTGTAGCTAAACCTCTCATTTTGTTGGAGAAATCTGATCTTCAAGGAACATCACAGGCAGAATTACCACACTTACATCAATTTTTTTAGGCAGATTGTGACTGTTCACTCAGCTTCAGCTCATGGTTTGACTTAACACAATAAATAATGTTCACTCCCAGGCCTGGCACGTGCTGGGAGCAGCATCACTGGGCCAAAGTGAGAGCAACAGCTCCCATGGACACAGGGGGCAGGGAGAGAAAGGGACCATTCTGCAGCTTTCCTTACCTGCAGTGTGCTGTCCCCTGCAGCTCTCACCTCTCATGGCCCTGCAAAGCACCTGCCTGGCAGCTCCTTCACAATCCTCTAACTGGCACAAACAGCACACACCCAGCTTCCAAGGTGGAAAGTATAAACCTGTCAGCTTAATCAAATTGACACAGGTCTAACACAGCAGCAGGACACCTGAGGCTTCTAAAACAAAATAATAAAAAATACCCCTGATATCATGTTTGTACACCTTGACCACCATTTCTGCCTGTTCTAGCTCAACAATTTAATAAACCTTTCTGAATTTGTGGTTTTTAATTCTAATCCTCAAAGCACTACATAAAGGCTAAAAGACAGAATAGCTTATCTATTACTCATTATGTCTTTCTCAACACTCATCACTTTTTATTTTATTGGAAACCCCTTCAAACAGGATCCGTATTTGAAGTGAAACATGCTATAAAATATAGAAAGAAGTTTTCCCATGGAATGAGGACTGCAATCAATTAAAATTCATTATTCTACACATCTTCAAGATATTTGTTTCAACATCTAGATTGCATGGAAGTCCTCCCTGTAGCAAAGTCACCTTTATAGATGCTATTATTTTACATTAGGAGATAAAAGCAACCTTGTCATACAAAGGCTACTCATCTGCATCATTCAAATATGTGTATATGAATTTTGGGCTTCACTGACACCTCAAGCCTCAGAGAGTGTGGTGTTCATTTTGTTCAAAGTCAATGCCACTTGTCTGACAGTTGGTAAATTTTGTGTCTCGTTTTCTGGGCAGGATTCCTCCCCTGTTATCTTTCAGTACCCTAGAAAAAATTGCTTTCAAAATTGAAGTTGCCAAGTCAAGCGCTTTCCTCCTGAGCAATCTCTAGGATGTGTGCCTTCCCAGCCGAAGTGCTGTCATTCCTTCCTCACTTAGGGCACCTTGAGAGTCAAAGCAATGAAATAAAACCCTGGCAGCCCACTGGCAGTGATGGTGGTCACTCAGAACGCAATGGAATTGCATAAGCATTCAGTGTGCACACAGACATCGATGCATTTAAACACACACTTTTGGCGACATGCCTACAAACACCAGGGGCTATCACTGCCACTTGCAGACCTGGTATTACCAAATCTCAAATGAAATCTGAAAAGTAGATGAAGCATAGCAGAGACCAGGCAGTGAGTTAACTGCATGACATTTCTGTTGGCAAGCCAAAGATTTAAGATTTTCACAGCAGGTTCTGCACCATCCACAATACTGAGCAATACTGAACGGGGCAAATGCAAGAGCTGGCACCTGCTGGTACTTTGTAGGCATTCAAGCCTACAAGCACATTCATAAAGTTAAGTACCTAGTTCTGTGCCCTGTTAGGGAAGTACAAGTTTAAACAACAGTTTAAAGTTAAGATATTGCACACACAGCTTCACTGAAACCCAGATATGAAGCCAAAGGAATTTCAAATTGTCTACAGAATGTGCAACACGACCTTAAGTGAGCAGTTAGCTTGTGGAGGGTACTCAAGAGACTGACAAAACCTGTAGGAAGCTATTCATTTACTCCTTCAGGGAACCTGACTATGCCCAAATTCCTCATCACACCAACAACTGTAGGTGGACAGGGATGAACAGGAGATTCACCCTGGGAGGGAAGCAAATGCCACTTCAAACAACAGGTAGGAATAAATACTGTAACAGAATACAGCAGCTCTGCAACTGTGTCCAAGATAGAGAATTAATCAGCCAGAATATATTATCTGGAATTCTATTTCCTTTCATTCTCAGGGCTTTCCCAAGAGGAAGCTAATACCGGATAGGAGACAAGGATTTGCAAGAAAACCTAATGCAAGAAGTCATTAAAAATCAGCAAACAAAGTTTTCTTGTCAGTAAATTACATACAACAGCAGAATACTTGATCCTCAAAGTCGCAGCTTATGAGGTATTTCATACTGGGGAGGGTCTCAACTGGCTCAGCAATGTCCAAATTCAGGCTTCATCAGCCCTCCTGGAGATATTTATTGCAGAACATCTTTGTACTTGCTGCATTCTTCACAGCACTAGGAGATGCTGGAGATCTTCTCACTTGGAAGGCAATTCTTCTAAATTGGAAAGAAGGCACAACACCTTCTCATCATGCTGTCATATTGGATTTTGAACTCTTTTTGACACTAGATTGTGTCAAAAAAGGAAATAAAAATAAAAACGCAAATTGACAGCTTCTGCAAAGCTTGGAAACTTTGTTTGAACTCAATTAATCTGGTTTAGAAACTATTCTCTAACACCATCTGACACAGCAAAGAACAGAGGTTCTCAAAAGGAAAGTGGCGGCTGCCAAAGTTGGCCTTTGCTCCTCTTTCTTAGAGGCACAAAAGAGAATGGAAAAAAATAAAAAAGAAATAGTACTTTCAGAAACTATTAGGGGTATGAGGGACCACTATACTCAAAGATTCTAAAAATGAACATTGTGTTTCCACAGTCTGCATTTCTATAGGAGTAGAAATCAGTGTATATACACATGATAAATACAAATACATTATGAAGAGAATAAGCTGTCTTCCAAAAATTTCTGCTCAATGTTTGCTTGACTACAAGTAAGGCTGTAAAGTATCTTGACATTTTTTCCAGACATGATACCAAAGTGGTTAAAAAATTGGTTTTGTCGCAATTAGCTCTGTCACAGATTTCCCACAGAACAAGGAGGCAGAGAGAATGCTTGGACTTGGCTCTGTTCAGAAGGACTGATCTTCATGAGCATGTTTTTCTGTATCCTTGTACTACTAAAATGTATTCCTGCTAATGTGCATCTAATGATGTGCCCCCAAGATTTTAAAGGAGGTGGTTCAGCAGGAGGTGGCAGCTCCATGGGCTTTGCTGATTTCTTTGCCCACATGCATTAGGTAAGAGTAGAAAAACTATACCCTCCTATACATGCTTTATCCTCTGTAACCCAGACACTGTAAGAGAGCTCTCCCATGCCAGGAGATGCTTATTAGCAGGGATATCTGAAATTAAAGACTCCCTGATAAAGAATCTGGCCATCCTCTTCTGTCACTCCCAAGATCTACTGCCCTCCTCGGGCTTTGCTGGCATGCCATCTCATGTTGACCTTGGCAATAAATACTTCTAAAATGAAAGAGATTTCCCATTGTGATCAGGCAATAAACATTATCAGCCATGTGTTTGCCAAGGCAAGGGGCAGAGAAGCACTGATCAGCCAGTGCACGTTAATGTATGTGAGGATATTGCAAGTTAAGTCCAAGGGCTTCCCAGATGTACATCAAGGGGCATGGCTACCATCTGTCAGGAGAATCTCCATTTTTCTATTCCTTCACATTTTGAACAGAACTCGACAATATCAAAATTATTCATACTTTGCAAGACTATTACTCAAAGCACTTTGGAGAACACTCTTTATACCTATGGAAAGCTTCATAACATCCTTGCAGCCTATTTTCTATATTTAGGCTTGAATACTGCAACATCTGCAGGAATACTACCAAAAAAAGAGGTCAGTAACTGTTAAACAGAATTTCATTTGCTGTCATTTATCATATCAGGCTGCTTTTCAAAAGGCAATATGAAATCAAGCCTGTTGAAATTCATCCATATGACAAATGCCTATTTCCTGTCTCTGCTTCAATTTTATAGTGACTTGTCTGCCCTTATTAGATTTAGTACCTGGTGAAGTAAAAAGAAAGAAATTCAAAATGGCAAAGAAATCTAAATCTGTGCCACAGACATGTCCAGAAGTACTAACTAAAGGGCTGCCTAAACTCCGAAAGCCAGGACAACCCAAGTATGTTCCATCTGCACATTATGAAAATTTTAAACAATACTGTGAAGCTCTCTTTAGTCCTTCAGGTTTCTATTAAACTATAAAGCAATAGATACAGTTTTTGGCAAAATTAACAAAAAAAAAACCTGCTCTCAATACACTAGAAGCATTATTCAGTTGATACGGAGGAATTGCATAGATTTAACCTCAAACAAAATTTCTAACAGCTCTGTAACAACAGAAAGACATGATGAGACTGAGGCTGTAAACAGACTTTGCATCTTCCAAAACTCCTACAAACAGCATCAACACACTTTCAGAAAAGATAAGCTTAAATTATTAAATTAATAGGAGTGTAACATGCACTTGGACTATGAAAAGTACTTGCAGAACACCAAATCTCTTTAATAATTCCTCTGGCATAACTAGTTTATAAATTCATGATATGGAGTAGATGACTCACTCCTAGCCTACCTTTAGTGTCCTCATACTGTGAACTCTTAGGGCCATGATAAGATGAGAGCAGCTTTCATAATTATGACAGACAGCATGAAGAGCAGGGGGTGGTGTTTAAATTAAACTTTAGCTACAACTTAGCAGCCATATCAGGAGCTGGTATAAAATTGCAGCACTCTATTAAGGCTGTAGTTCCACATAATTATTTTTACTGACTGTACAGTGATTTAAGAGAGCTAACTCTCCCTCCCAGCTCTGGTCTCCTCACAGCAGAGTCCAATTCCAACTTACTTAAGCTGACTCAGTTACTCCCAATGTCACGCTCTAAACTAGAGCTGTGGAATCATGCTGATAAAATAATGTAAACATAAATAAATGAAACTTTAATGAAGACAGGGAAACTTCCCCAGTTTTGAATCTAACCCTCTGCTGTTCATGAACTGTAACTACTTGTTGATTTTGGGGATGTATTTGTGTCTAAACACTGACTGCAGGGAGACAGTGGCATTGAAACAGACCATCACATTCATCAGCTGCCTTCTGGGTGCAAAGTTCTGGGTTATTTTGGTCAGTGCTATAGTCTAATATATGTATCACACTTCCCCCTTAGCATGAATGAAAGGTGAGGATGAACTCACATGTTTGCAGATAGTTTTAAACATACTGGAAATAGCAGAGTTATCACACCAAATTTTTGCGAACTTCATCCAAACAATAATGAAACTGTAAGGTCCACAGAGGTGAACAGTATCTATATTTTTTTCAGTTTTAAATGTTGTTACTCTGCCCTCAGCCTTGGCTACAGCACAGTTGAGGCCTGCACTCCTCCTTTGGGAGCCTTGGAGAGAGCTGCTTTGGGGCTTTTTTGGGGGCTGAGATTCTACCATTTGGCATCCAGCTGGGCTGCAGCATCAATCCTGGAGTGACAGCAGAGCTCACACATTCAGCTCATGCCTCTAGACAAGCACAAATAATTCACAGGCCAGTGGGTGACTCTGACAGATGGCAACCTCTGAGTGATGAAGGCCAAGTTCTTGCTGAAGTGAACAGGGACAGCAT
The DNA here is from genome assembly GCF_028769735.1 of Zonotrichia leucophrys gambelii. Classification (NCBI taxonomy): domain Eukaryota; kingdom Metazoa; phylum Chordata; class Aves; order Passeriformes; family Passerellidae; genus Zonotrichia; species Zonotrichia leucophrys. The sequence continues at coordinate 40,086,899 of NC_088175.1, read as the reverse complement.
GGCAAGACAGCCAGGAAAGCAGGGAGCCCAGCCTATCCAAAGTCACAGAGCAATTCCTGTATATTAACAACTACTCATTTTCATTTCATCAGAACCTTACAGCCTGCCCCTGTTTCCACTCCCTTTACTTCTAATTTTCTCTCCTTCAGGAGTCTTACCTTGCCTTTTTCTAGACTTTTCCATTAGACACATCTCATCCCCTCATGTATCACTTCATGGCATGCACTGACCTCCTCCTCTCATTTTCTGAGCCAAATATCCTTGTCTGACTTAGAGATGTTTCCACATTTAAACTCCAGAGTTATGAAAGAGATAGTGGCAAAGGGTGGGAGGTTTGTGGAGTCAGCACACAGACACACAGTGCAGAGTTTCAATCTGGGGTAACATGTTTTTAGACAGAGCATCGAGAAGACTGTTTGCTTCTGCTAGTTTAAATAAAATAAAATGAAAGGCCAAAACTCTGAACCTGACTCATTACTGGGCACAGTCTGGGCTACTTTAGGCAAGCAGTGAGGTACAGAATACCAGCTGTAATTGCTGTAGGTTATGATATGCTTAGAAATTAAACAAAGTAGTTACTGCAGAATACTTTCAAGTGATTTAAAGAGTTCAATTTCTACATAGACACTCTTACCCCAGAACAAATGTCCTCATAGGAGATTATACCTATAGAATTAATTTAAAGTAGCTTATTTGAAGAAAAGTTCAGGAACAGACAGACCTTCGGATTTAGCTGATCACACAGTGAAAATTTTCCAATCCAATTCACTTTCCCTACAGTTTTGTTCATTTTGTTTCACCTTCAAGTCTTTACTGGCTGCTTAGGTTACTTCCACTACAACCTATGTGATCTTAAAGAAGAAACCAGAAAAGGAAAAATATCCACTGCATTGAGGAGAAATGGGGATAGGGATAGGCAGGCGTATAGAGCACAGCACTTCCACCTCCAGCAATCAGCCAAAATAATCTGTGGCTTGAAACCAGTGGGAGATCTCTCATGACACCAGGAGGGAGTTAATGTTCAAAGCTGTAACACAGTGGACTCAACACCAAGCAAGCAGAAGAGAGGGTGTGTTCCAGGATAATATCAATCTCTTTTTTCCAAGTTGACCTGGGCTTTACTGAAGGAGACAGGATTGAAGTTTGTTTCAAATCTCTTTAAATAGATGAAAGTCTTTGAATTGAAAAGACAGTGGATCAGGGCTTTCATGTGGCTCCTATCCCTCACTGTGAGACTACACCCAACAGCCAAGAAATAAAAGGAGAGGTTCTGCCTCCTCACTATCTTGCTTCCTCTTCTCTGTGCCTGGTGAAGTCCTGCTCAAACTGAGGGGGAGAAGAGCTTATTTGCTATTATAACGGAAGGAAAACATCACATCTCATCTCATGCTTATAAATCAATTTAAACCCCACTAAGAAGCTCAAACTGCCAATAACTGCCATTTTCTTTTAAAGAAGATGGGCTTCATAGTGAAGAAAGGAAGAATTAGTTGCACTGCTAACCACCTTGCATGACTCATTTTTCCACCTGGTTTGTTTCCACCATAGAGTGCTTTGTGCAAACTTCTCTGTTCAGAGCACAGAGCTTTTTTTCCTTCCTTTTTCCTGAACTCCAGGAAAGACCTTCCACCATGGTGATCTCCCCAGGTTACACTGGCAGAGCTCCAGAGGGCAAACAAATGCTTATCCAAAGCATTCTGTCACCTCTTGCTACACATCCATTCGTGAGGAGTTCAGCAGGAAAAAAAAAAAATAGCAGTGGTAACACTGGTAATGTGGCACAATTCACCACAGAAGACACACAAGATGTGTAAAAAGCAGAGGTAAGAGATTTTTTTTTCTGAAACAGACGTTCTGTGTACTATACAATCCCACTAAACTCCCTTTGGTAACACTTGCAATGCTGGAAAAACCATCATGACAGAAATCCTAGCAGTTTCCAAATCTTTTATACCCACTAGCATCACCTTTATGAGCTTTTTTCTTGGGGTTTGTTGTCATCTCATTGCAGGGGTTCCACACTGTCATTTCCTTATCACAAAAGTTCCATACCTTGGAGTTCCTCGTGGGCAGCTCCTCAGAGCACTGACTCTTTCTCCTTCACAAAGCAGCCACTGACTCCAGTTCCCCTCTCACCCAGCCACCCCACCCTTATAGCACTCTGGTTCTCACTGGTTACAGCTGTGTCCTGTTAAAGTCAGGCCTGCTCCTAATCTTTGATAATTGGCCCAGCTGCAACTCCTCAGGGGTAAGATTACTTTCTACACTATCTCTATTCTCTTATATTCTGTGCCCCTACAGGGGTCTCCAAGGAGTTTAAAGACCAGCTTGTAGCTACACTACTCTGTGTATTAGTGGCTACAAACCCAGCTCAGACCCAAGTGCTCCTTTTAGTACTCTCCACATTGTATCTTTGCAACCAAATCATTTCAAAAGGCCCTTTACTCAAATTTTCAGAGGAGCTCTGGTGCACCACTTAAGCAGCTGAAGAGGGGAAGAGCTGCTAGAAATGTGCTTGGAGCTCTGCTGCTCATGAGATGACACCTAAGGTCAGACTTTTTCAGTACCAAAGGGACATATAGCATCCTAAACACCTGGAAAACAGAGCCACACATTTAAGAAATCAGGAACTGAGTTGGTAACTTTTACCTCATTCTTCTGTAGCCATTAAATACACTTTAAATCAAAAAGCAAATATTCAGTACCATCTCCGACCACATGTTATTCCTGATTTTAGTCTCTTGACCCACTCTGAGCCAATCTTGTCACCATTGCTTTCAGAAGCCTGATTTTATCTTTTTATCACTGCTGCTACAAGACAGCTGACTGCAAAGAACATGTCGGTAATGAAATCAGTTGACCCAGAAAAGAAGTGCTAACACCAGTCTAGATTAAAAAAACAAGTACAAGTAGATGTTCTCTCTGACTGCAGGCAGTCCATGCTAAAATGCTGGAGCAACACAAGCACTGTAAAAGAAAGTCCCCTGAATCTGCCCATATGCCAGGATGCCAAGCTTTCCTAAATTTCGCACAAGTTTAAGCATGTGGGTGACCTACTTAAAACAGTGTAATTAAAATAAGCAAGAGTGCAATTATATTTACTATAAGAAGGCCTAAAGTTTTCTATTATTTTATCCTCAAAAAGCAAAAGCTTTCTTAGAAGTATTGTTCAGACAAAGCAACTTACTTTTGCAGGCTCTAGTTTTAGACTCTTTTTAAAAATGTGGGTATTCACCCACTGACACAAAACTTGCTTAATAACACATGCCTGCTCTACTTACTTGTTTCATTTACCTTACAGTTTTCTCTAATATGAGGAAAGCTCCTTCATGAAAGGACAGATTTTTTACGTGCCAAGCCCAGGACTTACCAGATTCCACAAACAAGTGTAGCAGCACATGTCTTCATCCTAGGCTTCTACTAACCAGATGCTTTTTATATTCTCTGACTCAAAAAGGTAATGCAAAGTAAAATAGTGCTCTCACACACACAAGACTTCAAATCCATCTCAAGCAGTTTTCCCTGCTTATCAGACTCTAAGCTTTCTCCTAGCCACTCAATAAATCCCTCCTATTCACAGAGTCTCCCAAAGATCATAATAAAATAATAAAATCCAATATTTGTCTTGTATTCCCGAATGGAGTGTGCACACATGAAGATGGAATCAGGAAATCGTGAAGCAGAGAGGACTGGACACCAGAAGAGCCATACAAAATCACCTAAAGCCAATAAATTTAAGAGCTTTCAGCTGCTGTCAAGAATGTCTGGACTAGCTGAGGAAGAAAGAAGTCCAGCTTAAAAGAAGACCATATGAAATGGCTCTAATACCTCCAGGTAAAAGAGGTTTTTGTTAACATACTACAATACCATTATAGTTCAGACTGCCAACAGTACACATCCAGCAGCAACACCAGTGAATATTTTAAATTACTCTGTTCACAGCTAGGTCGGCTCTGGGAGCAGGTACCCAGCTTCACTCCAGCTCCCTTCCTGCAGTGCTTGTTCACCCTGACTGCAGACACTGGGACCTTGGCAGTGCCAGAGGAAGAAAAAGCTCAACCTCCATCTCCCATTTGAGAGGTAAGGTGTGCAGGGCTTAAAATTGCTTTGTAGGATTGAAGAATTCCCACAGTTTCTGTGGGAAGTAGCTTCACACAGAGGGTCTGGGATACTGTTTGTAGTCAAATCTTGAGCACAAGGCCGGAATTCTCCTTTACTGCAGAGCTGACACTCCAGTCTGAGAGCTCGTATTTCATAGTAAAAAAGTAATGAAAGGAGCTTCTATATTTCCTGGTTAACATTTCAGCCTTCTAAAGGGTAATAAACCAATATCTCCCTACAACAACAGATAAGCCAGACAAATAAAATGTCAAACTACTTTAGAAATAAGGTAGTCAAGATAATAGAATGAATCTCTTGAGTAGCCATTAATAGCATTTGGCAAAGATGATTCCAGAGGACATATGATATCTAACACAAAAGGATGTGCTATTTTTGTATCTCCCCTTTAAAATTAATTTAGTGCTGACAGGAAGATACCTGCTTAATATCTAAAACCTTCCCCACATCCTTAGGAGGAATGATACCACTAACAGTTCTATGAAAAAACCAAAGCAGAGGCTGCATGGCCAGACAGAGGGAGCCCTGTGCTGAGATTCAAGGCCAGGGATCCTTATCCCAGCTCTCCTACCAGCCAAGTGACCATGGGGGCAAACTGCTTTCCCTGTCCCATATCTGCAGTGTGAGATTATCGCATGCTCCACAAAACATTGAGATGTATCAGCACAGTGTGCTGCAAGAGCTCTGTTTTTATTACCACCAAATTCCCTAGCTGCACAACTAACATAAAGGAAATAAAAACTCCATATCAACCAAATAAGCAGCTGAAGTTGTGAGTAAAACAGCAATATGGGATCCAGACATATTTATTTGCTTGCATTGCTTCCTGCAAAACAAAGACGACAGTAAGAGCCCGTATTAACAATTACTCAGTGTCACAAAACTGGAATATATCGGCTAAACCTAACTTTTCCTATTGTGCTCTCTGAATGACTTGCCATTATCACTATAATACAGCATGAAAAATACCACACTCTTCAGCGTCTATTTTTTGATTAACCAGGTGCTCTGGGAATTTCTTTCTATCCCCATTTGTAATTACTAGTTGTTATTGACATTTTCAATGTGACTTGCTCACAATTAAATCTATTTGGAAAGAAAAAAACTTTTTTTCTTCCATAGAAATGACTTACTTATATTTAAAAATAAACCAGACCTGTTAGGTTAAACATCTAATTCTGATCCTTCCTTCTGCCTAGTTCTGATTAAGTTTTCCTCATTTTCCAGTGGCTCTCAAGAGAATTGGAGAAATTCACCATCTCTCATAAGGCAAGTGGAAACTTTGGAGAAGTTTGCAGTATGATAATGAAAGCCCTTGCAGCAAGCCTCTCATAATAACAGTTATCCTCACGGTACCCAGCCCTCTGAGCTGGCAGAGATAGGGAGCAGAATGAAGCCCTCATAATTCAGGAGAGCAGATCAGTGACCTGCTACACATGTACACATACATAAGGCTATGGGCCCTGATAGGATCCACCCAAGGACACTGAGGGAGCTGCTGGAAGAGTTTGCCAAGCCACTTCCAACCATTTGTCAGCTGTCCTGGTGAACCAGGGGGCTCCCAGTTGACTGCAGTCAGCAACCGGAATGCCCAGATAGAGAAGGGTTGGAAGGAGGATCTGGGGAAGGACAGACCTGTCAGCCTGACCTGGGTGCCAGGGAAGGTCATGGAGCAGATTGTCTTGAGTGCCAGCATGTGGCACATACTGGACAACCAGTGGATCAGGCCCAGCCAGGATGGGTTTCTGAAAAGCAGCTGCTAGGCTGCTTGACCAACCTGATGTTCTAAGACAAGTGATGTGATTACTAGATGATGGAAAGGCTGTGGATGTGTCTACATGGAGTTTAGTAAAGCCTTTGACACTGTTTCCCATGGCACTGTCCTGGAGAAGCTGGCTGCTCATGGCTTTGGGTGGATGCATTGCTCACTGGGTACAAACCTGACTGGATGGCTGGGCCCAGAGGTGGTGGTGAGTTGTGGGTAACAAGTGACAGGATGAGAGGAAATGGCCTAAAGTTGCACCAGGACAGGTTTAGATTAGATAGTAGGAAAAACTTCACTTAAAGGGTGGTCAGGCATTGGAATCGGCTGCCTAGGAAAGTGCTGCAATCATCATCCCTGGAAGTCTCAAAAATGTGTGGATGGGGCACTCCAAGTGACATGGTTTAGTGGTGAACATGGTGGTGCTAGGGTAATGGTTGGTACATGATCATAAAAGTCTTTTCCATCTTAACAATTCCATGAGTCTAAGTGCTGGGGGATGCAATAAGCAAAGCCCCAGCTCATGGGCTCAGGAAGGCATTTTTGAGGCATTTGTCTCACACAATGCAGCTCTCCCCTTGGTTGAAGTGCACATAGATAAGCAGCAAGATACTCTTGATTTGCAAATATTTTCCCTGGTTCCAGATTCCTGGTCCTTTGCATTCACAATTTGGGCTAAAAATCAGAGTTTCACCTTCAGGACTTCCATTGCCATTTACAGCTGGAAAAGGGCTTCTCAGAGTGAGATTTTTTTCACTTCTTATTGATTACTGCTGTCAAAGGAGCCTGTAGGTTTTCTCCATCCTGTCAGCCCTAAGGTGTTAAGTATGGCAAACCAGCCTCCTTGTCAGCAGTGAGACGAGAAGCAAGAAGAGGTAAAGAAAAACAAACGCTGGCAGGGAAAGAGAAGCATTATTCCTTTCCACAACAACTCCATTCCTAACATCAGGCATGCAGGTAGAAAGCCTCTCCATGGCACAAAGATCCTTTTAAATCCCTCAGAATCTACAGCCTGACAGCTTCTGGTCTACACTCCTTGTCTGTGGGCAAGTACTACACTGACACAGGCAGCCTTTCCCCCTCTTTGTGTCAGGAAAGGAACACCACAGTGTGCCACTTCTCCACAAGGTCATCTCTTGTCTGCACAGCAGAAGTGACTATTCTGCTTAAATCTCACCTCCCGGTGACAGCACATTGAGATAACAATTCACACTACCTGATTTCCATGGTGAAATGCTACCTGGGAGACTCACATTTCTCTTGTATGAAGTACAAACACTAACTGCGTGCATAATCCAACCCATTCACTGTCAGCCCAAACAGATGCCCCCAGCACTCATTCACCATGGTTTCCAAAAAAGCCCTACACAGAAAGAGGTGTTTCTCCTTACTCTGTAAAGACCCCCTTAAGGACTCAATCTAAGAAATTTCTGCAGAGCAACAGAGATTTTTTTTTCCCTGCACACTTTATTCAACAGTGCTGTGCACCATGAGCAAGTAAACATGGTCTTAAGAGTTGTATCCTCCAAATCATACAGTCATCCTGTGTGAATATTTACAGTAAAAAAGAAAACAGAGCCTCCCACTCTTCTTCAAACCTTGCCTGGAAGCTCTGCAGAGTTAAATATATAACAATACAATATCAACAAAATCACTAACTGCATAAAATTGGGTCAGTCCAACTGCTGAAGGTTTATGCTTGCTGCATCTCCTTGGCCTAAATCTGTAATTCAGTCTGAGAGTTGAAAGCAAAGTTATTCAAGGTTTGACACAGTAATTCAGTAAATAAAACAAAAAACCCTAGTCCAATTAAAGATTATGGGTAAATTATGGCCACACTACCAACAACTACACTACCTGCTCCATTTAATTGCAAAACCTACATAGACAGAAAGGCCCTTTTGAGGGGCCCGTGTAACAACAGGTTCTTTAATTTTCACAGAAAAAATGAAGGGAGAAAAAGTAACAAAAAGAGTTATTTCTGATTTTAGCATAAATCACTGAGATTTTATTCATTCAATTTGATTGACACAGAGTAAGGTTAACAACATAGAACAGGTCTTAATTCCACTAGTAATTTAACATGGAAGTTATAATTTCAAAGATACACATCAGAAACAAAGAAAATACATTAAAAAAAAGTGGGGGGGAAACCCACACAACCAAAACAAAGAAACAAACAAACCCCAAACACTATAAAACCAAAGCAATCCAAGATCTAGATGTAGGAGCAGGAGGAGAATAATTACTGAACAATCAAGCAATGCAAAACCTCTTAAGAGACACCACCCTTTTTCGGGTGTGAGATTAACCAAGTCAAAAGTTGATATCAATTAACATCAATGGACTGCAATTCCACTTCACACTATGGACCTTGATCAAATCCTCAATTTACCAGTGCTGCAGAAGTCCACAAACCTACATGGACTTAAATAAACACCTGCAATTCCCAGAGAAAAGGGACACCATGTCATGGTGATTGTTTCTCTGAGTGTCTTCAGTAGCTTGCAAACAGTGACGACTTGCTGTTTGCTATCACACTTCTTTTAAACTGAAAGCCAGAAATTATTTTTCTTTCTGGATTTCTGACAAAATCTGAGTTTGCTCAGGTTGGGACTGGTCACTCTGTTGCCTGCAACTGTTTAAAGGAATCCAAAATAGGAAGTATTTAAATAGAATAAAGGGAAAATACTGAGCCTCTATTGAAAAGCTTCACCACTTCAGATATATCCACTTGGAAGTTATTACAGTGTTTTATTTCCAGCTTTAGTCTTCCAGAAGATTCAGAAATATTTTTCCCTACAGGGCTTTCAAAGGGACTGAACATAAACACCAATGCATCATCATCTTCCTTTCTGTCTACTTCAGGAGCTGCACTCTGTGAGATTATCCCAAATATATCTCAGTCTCTCAGCCATTTGTTGCTGGGTGATCAACTATATAGGTACAGCAACTCTGTCAGGTGCTGCAGCACCTCTTTTTATAATCTGTTTATCTGTTCCTTTCCTTCCCACAGTGTGTTCTTCTACACCTTCACTGTTTTCATAACATGATTTCAAGGATTGGACCTGGGTTTTTTGCCTATTTAAAATACCTATGCTGTGCAAAAAAATTCAGATTTGGAGGAAAGAATGAAGATTGGCAGATTTCATGCATGACTTCGGTTTTTATTTATTATTTCAATTTTTTTTCTTGAACAGTGAATTCTCATATCAGCATTTGTCATAAATCAAACAAGAAAAAAAGTGATCTGAGGATGAATGAATACAGGTGTGCTCAGAATTCAGGTAAACAAAAGCCACATCATATGAAGTTAATTTGCCAGTAAGAAACACATAGAGGATCCTGGGCTAATAATTCAATTCCCACTTCAGTCCCCTCACACAAAGGGCTCAGTACAATGTCTTTCCAGGCCACCACATCCCAGGGGAAAGAAGGAAACAGAACCCACATTAGCAGTAAGCAGCATCTCCTGGTACCAGTCTGATCCATTACATTAACTACTACTTTCTGCAGATTGTCATTTCTGCTCTCTAAAAAGCCATCCATTGAGGCCTGCAGCTGAAATGTAATTATCTACTCAGAAAGTTATTTCAAATCAATAAATAGATCACAACTGCTCACGTACCTGATGGAGGAACAGGAGCTCAGAGTACTTGATGTGATCCCAGCTGACAAGGCGGCCTCTCTGCAGCCAGCACACTGGGGACCTGCAAAACAAGGCCTGTGTGTCAGAAGTTGCACATCTCTTACAAAATACAAGGAAAAAACTCTTTCTAACCGTGCCTTTGAGAAGGACAAAAGAGACCCCCCCCCCCCCCCATTAACTATGCTAAACCCACTGGACTGGAACCTAATAGAGAAAAACCTGGCAAGGTGGGACTGCAAAGAATGGTGCACGAAACTTCAGCTTGGCTCCTGAAATTGCCAGAATGACAACACCCACCAATGGCAGCAGGAGCAGAGCAAGGGGAGACATCACTTTCTAAAGGTGCTGGGATGATGTTCTTCACTCTCAATAGGATTTAAGCTCCTTTCTCCCATGGGCACTTCTGAACATAACACACAGCATGTTTCCACTTAGCCCCACGTTCAAGCACTTCATTAGAACAGGGCAGCATTATCAGCTTCTTTGCATAGTCTGAATCCTATTAAACATTGGATCAGATATGAGCACTTCATCCCATTAAACACTGGATCAGATATGAGCACTTCATGGACTTGAGACTCAAAAAACATGTACATAAATTCTACACATCCAGAATATATAATGTACAAATCCAATACTGGGGGTGGGGGCAGGTGGGGAAGTTCATTGAAAAACAAAATACAAGAAATTGAAAAGAAAAATTTAAAATTAGCTTTCTAAAATCAAAATATTTTCATAAAACACAGAGCATTAGCATCTTCGTCCTGCGTACTATTTTGGTTTTTAAGGAAGTTATACTTCTGATTTTTTTGTATAACCACAGAAACTATGTTTTCATTTATAGCTTTAAAACAAAGCAGAGCTCACATGAAAATCTCATGGATACAGAAATTGAAAAGATTTTATAAAACTTATTAAATTTAAAAAAAAATAAAAGAACCCCATTAGTAGAACAGCAACAGGCATCATTAGTGGGACAACACTGTACAAAAGAAAGAAGTAACTACATAGCACTGGACACAAGACAAGGCAGATGTAAATTAAACCTCCATCTCAGATCAGGTCATTGCCCACATGATGCCCTGTATTAAAACTTAACTTCGCAGAATCTCAGGCTGGTTGAGGTTGGAAGGGAGCCCTGGAGGACACCTGACCCAACTGCCTGCTTCAAGCAGGGGCACTCAAGAGCAGGTTGCCCAGAATTATATCAGACAGCTTTTAAAGATCTCCAACCACAAGGCTGCACAACCTCTCTGGCCAGCCTGTGCCAGCACCCAGTCACCCTCACAGCAAGAGTATTTTCCTGATGGTCACACAGAACTTCCTCTGTTTCAGTCTGTGCTTCTGTTCCTGTCACTGGGCACCACTGAAAAGAGCCTCACTCCTATCTTCTTTGTACCCTCCCTTCAGCTATTTATACATATTGATAAGATTCCCCCTGAGTCTTCTCCTCCAAAAGCTGAATAGTCCCAGTTGTCTCATCTCAGCCCTTCTCCATTACTCATCCTGTGGCACTTCACTTCCATCATGATGAGACTCACATACAAATGCACACTGCCTCCCCACTGCACATGAAGTCTTATCAAAGCCCACAGGACACTTGGCAAGTGCAGACGTTAGATCCCCTTCCAAAGCAAAGAGCTTGGGAATCAACACCCCAATAACTTGCTAGCAGCAGATTTCAGTAAAAAGGTGACAGGGTGACACTTCCCTTCTTCCAGGAGCCCAGGGAACTTGAGAAGAAATTATTTACCAAGTGCTGTGGCTCTATTCGTCCTTCTCATCCCCCACCACCCCAATTAAAGACTGACTGAAAGGTTTTGAAGGCAAGGCTTTTAAGCAAAGAATGCTATAAATAGAATAACAAGTGTTTTTATGCCAATGCAATGACTTCCATAGTTATTAAGGCAGAATTAGTATACTTGGAGAAACAAAAAACACCAATGGACAATTAAGAGTACAGATTAATCCTTAAAGACAAGATGCTTAAAGACCTAATAACGGAAATTTCATTTCCTTTCGGGAAGGGAAACAAAATCTTGCAAAACAAAGACTTACAAAGACTTTGGAAAGGAGATAGGATCAAATGAAATGCAATTTTAAAAAAACCAAAAAACCCAGAAAATTTGGACATTTAGTGACTACAAGAAAATGGTCTGGGAGGAAATGAGGTGCAGTGCAAAGGACCAAACTAACCTCAAAGATGTTGCAAAAGCAGGGGAAAAAATCAAGGAGGAAGATACGACTTTGAGGGGAAGATATGAGTGACATCACATGGGTACTGAAAAAAAAAATATCTTCACCAAAGTGAAAGCCATCAAAAGGCACAGGATGCCATCAACTGCAGGGACATGGAGCAAAGCTTGCCCAATTGATCCCCATTGAAATCACAAGATTTTGTTCCCCTTCCCGAAAGGAAATAGCCTGACTAAAACCAGTGAGATCAGAGCGATCTAACTCTTTCAAAAGGCCTGCAAGGTGTTTGATGCTTCTTTTACCAGCAGGCTTTCCCTGCCTTTGGTTGAATCTTATCCAAAAAGGTGAACTTCAAACACCTTTTTCAAGTCAAGAGGATGACACTGGAGGATGCCCTTTATTCAACCAGACTCACTCCACAGGAACAAACACAGATGTTCAGCACTCCTAGCCTCTACTTCATGACTTAAAAAAAAAAAAAACCTGCATAGTCTAATTACTGAACAAATGAAACAGATTAATTAGATTAGACAGTCAGAAGAAATAAGGCCATTCCTTCCCATTGAAGCACACATGCAGTACAGGAGATGTACCAAGAAGGAAAAAAAAAAATCTATTGCATATATTAAACAATTCAAGTACAACACTAGAAGATCTTGCAGGAAAGAAGTAATTCTAGCTGGGAAAGGAGACTATGAACTACTGATTGCATCAATGTGTCCCTACCCACTTGTGAACACTTCTGCTGCCTAGAACAGCATTACCGTGTCAGGCACGGAGCCTGAAATGCCTTGCAAGGTACAAAATCTGCTCTCCCTCATAATGTCTTTTATCCAAATCACATCCATACCAAAGGAACAGATTATTCACAACTGGGAAAATGCATCCAAAGTCTATTTCCCAGCAGCTTTTAAGAGAGGACTTCATAGAAGTGAGGAATGAATGAAAATCATCTTGGGAGAGTGCTATGTAATAAAAAGGATCTCATTGGGACAAATGTGTCTTTATTTTTGTTTCCAGCTTATTAGAAAGAAGAACATCCCACATTTCTTCCAGTTTCAAAATCCAAAAGCAACAAAACCAACAAAAATTTGAGTAAACTTATAGGTGAATTCTTTCTACAGTGTTTCTGCTTTGTTTCCAAGCCAAGAAAGTGCTTGTATGTGTTCTGTACACTTGATCTAATTTGATATATAGTATTAGAGAGAGAATTTGCTTGACCTAATGAACTCTCCTAGAGATCAGCACAACTTCAACTCTTTTGCTGTAAATCCTTCCTCATTTTAGCACAGCGTTCTACATATAAAAATACAACTGACCAGACACATAGCCCAGAAATCAATTCTGAACTTTTGCCTGAAGCCAAGGAGAAGCTCTTTTGCCCACCTAATGAAACATATCTATGGGCAAAAATGCTAAAATCTAAAACTTAATTAATTATAAAATTACAATAAATAAAATTAATAGCATAGAAACCATTATTAAAATCTAAAATAGATTTCTTCCCTTTTCATTAATCTTTTTGGCTTATGAACTTAATTTTTTCATGCCTGCCAGAAAACTAGACAACAAGGAATGTCAGCATCCATTTTGTTGAAAGCGTCTAAAACCATACTGACCCCATCAAAACACTGATTACAAGCTTCTTCTTTTACCTTTTTCATTTAACTCTCAAAGGATAAAAATGCGAGGTGTCTTTTGTCATAATCCAGAACTCTGCTAGCCCAAGACTGCGGCTGTTGATTTTTCACTGAGGTCAGTTCCCATTATTGCACTGAACAAGCTTAAGGCCAGTGCAACTTCAGGCTTACTTGACATCAATCACACGGTGACTTTTCAAACTCTTGGTATAGAAGCTCCCTTCAACAAAAAAATTAAGCTTCTGAGCTTGTGATTATGTATTCAGCCTAACTAGTCCCAGTTAAAGCAAAAGGGGTCTAACATCAAAAAAATGTTCCTGTTCCCTTCTTTGCTTGTTGTTCATTTAAATTCTGCCTGTCCTGGAAGGAGGAAAGTGCTGTAGATGTTTTGAAAGATTAAATGAGAGTTTATTCAATAGCACTGCAGTCAATACTTTCTTTAATCAAATAAAATAATATCCTAGGAACAAATATAGTGGATTTTTTGTATGAAAATCTCAATAGCATTCTTAAAAATGCATACCCAGTGCTGACACTGAGACATATCCAATCATCTTAGAATCATAAATAATTACTTTGAAAGCTTCATAAAAAGGCACATTCCTTGCTCTTCTGCAGCCATTCCAACTGATACAAAGAGCTCAGTTTTCAGGGGAAAGAAAAAAAAATATCACAAACACAAACCAGATATCTGAAGGTCAGTGGCTGTATGGCCAATGTTAAACAGATTAAATTAAGTAAATTATATTTTCATCATGTCCTAAGTGCCACAAACAGGGCAGTCTGTGTCCTGGGAGGGAAGACATCTCTAGCTCAAGACCTCCATGCCTTGGTACACAAGGTTCAGCCTTGGCTGAAATTTGGGATTAAGAGCAGGTCTGACTCAATTGCCGAGGACAGCCAGGCAGCTGAAAGGAGTGGGGAACCCTCTAAATGCAGATAAGAAAATACATGTGAGCCACAGTCCTTGCCCTTCCAGCTGGAGAGCTCTAATGAGCATAATCTTTGCAGGTAGGTCTCACCTGTGAGTGCGTTTTTAAGCAAGGAGAATCACATCACTTCACACACACACAGACCCATTGGACACATCAGCCACTCCTCACCTCTTCATCTCCCCTGATGTGTGAAGCTCCTTACCAAAAGAAGCCTTGTCAGAAAACAATTTTTTCAAAAACAGTGGCTCACTGAAGACTCTATTTTTCACTAGGACTCAAAATCAGTACATCTTCCAGTCCTTCATGAAACACTTCTTTTCAGCATTATTAATTGCATTGTTTTCATTTCAAGGGAGAAATGATTGACAAAATGCTTTACCACCAATAAAGAATCACTAATTCTGACATTTATGTGGAAAAAGTGACTATCAAAAGAGTCATTTTGGTGTAAGAATTTGACAGCTCATTGACAACAGCCCTCCCCACCCTGCCGTGTCCGTGGAAGAGCCCTGATGGTGCTGTCGGCTGCCTTAAGACAGCATCATCTATAATGCCTACTACCAAAAGGCAATTTAAAGCCTGGGGTATCAAAAGTCAATTGAATCTGGAATTTCTCAATGTATGGCCTCCTGTAGCTGATTTTTGCCTTCTCTATATATCCTCATCTCACTATTTGCAGAGATCCTCAGGGATCACATTGCTCTGCATCTCCTGAAGCAACAGAGCAGAAAAAGAAAAGCACTGAATTGTCTTTCTTTCTTTCTTTCCCTTGACAGAAATAACTCTACTCCTGACAGGCTGCACGGCAGCAGAATGCTGCAGTCAACTATTTGATAAGAGAAGGCAGGAATGATGAGCTTCACAGCCTCCCAAATCCAACACAGACATCTAAATATGTTATCCCTTGCACTGCATATTAGCTTGGCACAGAAATTTTTTGTGTCAATGCTGTATACAGATTGTTCACAAGTAAATAAGATTAGAGGCCAAGGCTGGGAACGCTCATTCCCCAAATAATAAATTCCGGCAGCTCAAACAGAGATCAGTACCATGGAGAATAGGACAGTACTGATTGACGAGAAGTCGCCCAGCTTCACCCTAGAGCAACTCATGTAGCTGAGGTATTCCAGAGAATAAATCCCTATTTGATCTTCTCATATTTTCTCATCAGATATAATTTAGCAACAAGTATGCCTAAACTGTCCAGAAGCCAGCACAGTCCTGAGGAAAACAAAACCTTATATCAGGCTTCTGAAGGTTGCAGGACCAGATACAGAAATGAGACTGCAAGGAAGTGAGGATATTACTCCTGTCCTCAGAGACCCAGAAGACTCCAGAAAAATGACAAAGGTCTTTCACAATGCATTTCAACTTCAGCACGTGAAATCAGAAAGATTACAAAATGTCAAGGCAATTCAATCTTTTGCTTTTGCTTACAAAGAGCAAGCCATTTATCTAAAGCACATTTGAGGGGCTTTGATCTTATCTGATTCTTAGGAGACATTTAAAATAACAGGACAAGGAAGGTAAATTCTGTACTCCAGCATATGACTGCAGAGAGCAGGGACAGTTATGCAGGTGAGAATAAGGACAAAATTAGTGTAGGATCACACCTGCCCTCCTCCCTAGCTTCCACTGACAACTGAACTATTGTGGCTCATCCCTAACAGCAGCAGTGGCAAGGACAAAATTACCAGGAACTCACTGATTGTCAGTCTCCCAATATCCAGCACTGCTGCTGGCAGCAGTTTTCAGGGAATTCCTCAAACAAGGCACTGAAATGGAAGAGTTCTGATGCTTTCTCTGCTTGTGCCTGGGGACACCTCTGGCTGGGCTCTGCTCAGCAAGATTGGTGATCCAGATTTCATCCTGTCCCAGCTATGCCTGCTTCAGTTGGGCTTTCTTTGCTCTGGGACGAGACAGAAGCATTTAAAACACAGAAAATTTTGACCCAAGGTTGAAAGCACATTTTTCAATGCTCTTCCACTACCATGCTAGAAATGAACACATTCTTTTCTGTGAAGACACACAACACTCAAAACACTGAGGTACATTCAAACAAAGGTTTTATAATTTTCCTGACTTCCATAAAGTTTTTTCTGGCATTTCTCAGGCTGGCATTTTCAGTGTTAAAAAAAAAAATAATGGGGGGAAAGAATCCCTGCTAAGGACAACCAAAGCCCTGGTAAGTGAGAACATACTCATCTCAGGAAACACACTTGTTTGCTATGGAACTGTAATGAAGTTCAAACCCTTGGGCCTCGCCTTGTTCGCAAAATCTTGTGCCTGACCCTCTGCCTCATCTCCAAGCACTGGATCACTGCCTTTTGGCCATGGACACTGCTGGGCCATTCAGACAATGACACAACTTTGTCTGTATATTCCAGTTTTCTAAGCCTTAAAAGCTCCTTGAGGAAGGAAAAAAAAAAGCCTCCTCCCTCCCAGCTCCAACTATAACCTGTCATACAACCTTAGAGAAGTATAAAAAGCTTCCAGCACAAGTCTAACATGCAGCCATCCATACTGCAAGATGATCCCTTTTTAGCTGGGCTGTTCAGCAGCAGTATTTCCAATGCTTTCCTCTTTGCATACTCTTCCAAGTAAATCATTGAAAATTCTGTAACAAACCCACAGCAGCTAAATTGCCCTTTCTCTGTTATCTAATTTGCATTAATTACATTCAGCTTAATGGAAGCAATTATTTTATTAGTACAAACTGGTGGTCATGTACATACTCCTGTTGAAATATTTTGGGTTGGACACAGACCAATTACCTGCTGAATTGCAGGGCACCTGATCACAAAGTTATAAAAAGTTCAACAGAAAACTCTCTAGGCAGTACATAGCTTTTGTTTTCAAAAAGCTGTGACGCCAGAGGAATGAAACTCAGAGGGTTGACATATCCAGGTTTGAAACACTCACCCTTCCATTAAATGAGTTTAACTGGTGCAGAAATCAGTAAATTATTCCCCACTATTCCCATCAATATTAACAGGTGATTGCTACTGATATGTACATTGTAGGGGACAGTCTGAGAACCCCTCTGCACTGAGAGCTGAGTACTCATGCTCGTACAGCATTTTAACAAGCACACGTCTGCATGGCATCCACAAGGAGGAAGAAGGCTGGCCTATGTGTCTTTCTTGAATTTAAGACACTTCAGGTACTTGTCTAAGGACACTTCACTGAAGTTAATGAATTTTGTCTGGGAATTATTTTAAATAATGCCTTTAAATATACATTTCTCACACCTTGTAAAGACAACTGTGCCTGGAAAGTTTATGAAGACAGACACAGTTTAAAAACACCCTCTTGAAAAACACCTACCTCATGTGCAGAACAGAGACAGCACTGAAAGCAATGAAAAGCTGAGACTTTATCTGGCTGGAATTCAGAGTGCCACCAAAGAGAATGGCCACTCTTAAGGATCACATAGGATTGGTCCAAAAAAAATGCACTTCAAATGTGAAGGTTCGCATGGAAAGGCCAAGATATTTAACAAGATCCTCTGCTGACCTCCAGAGAATTTATAATCAGATCACAAGACACAGCCTTAACCTATTTACAAGCAGAAGAAATCCACATGTGATGCTGATGCTCCCACCACCCTCCCACAGGGATGGATCACAGCACACAACGTGCAGAGCTGCTATGGGCCTCCGAAGGCACTTGACAAATCTATGGCAAATACACCTAGAACTCATTTGTTAGAGGGCTGCAAGTCAGCTGAGGATGAAATGAGAAGGGACTGACAAAGTTTAAAAGACCAATTCATGAGTCTTGCTCTGCAAAGCAGCTGCTCACACCTCACTGGTAATTTCTCATTAGCACTGAGTGTTTGCTCTCTGGGAACACTCAGTCATTTTGTACCACACATGAAAGTCCCAGCCCTATATCAAAGGGCTGCCTTTCCTTATTTTTCTCCTCCTCCTCTTAATTAAAATTATTTCCAGGAATTTGCAGGCCCTTGCCTGTTTGTTTTAAACAGCAACTTCTTTACATTCCCACTAAAATTACAGAAATATATGGAGCTTAAGTGTCATTCTGCACAGAGGGTGCTGAAAAATTAAAATCTTTTTCTTCATTGGAATGAGTCCAAAATATTGTCATGCCAACTGTGGTTCTAAAGATACAGGCAAGATAAATTGAACAACATAATCTACACTTTAAAAAACCAGAGATATATCTGACTCCCAGATAACTGACTAACAAATCATTGACACTCAGAAAAATTAAGGCCAGAATACGGAAATTTCTTCTCCCACTTCCTATCACCTTCACCAGCACATCTTCTCATGATCCCTGCTTTTCATTTTACAGGATATTAAAAAAAAAGGAAAGGCAGACAATTCAAAATTTATGAGGAGCCAAGCGACCCTACTGAGTGCCACCTTTCTTGTTTCATTCGTCATGCCACTAGCAAAAATTAGGTTTGCAGTCTTCCTCACTTAACAGCCCTATGTATCTTGCATTCATTTGTCTCCCTGTCTAGCAGCTTTTAATACCATTTACCAACATTTATTTCTTCTCAGCTGCCATCCTCCCTCCAGGGTTCTCAGTACAGCCTTATGGGAACTCAGGAAAATACATTTTCTACCATTTACGTTCCCAGCTCCTCAGGGCAAGGCACTGCACTCACCCTCCTTAGGCAGAAGAGGACCAGGAGGGACACTTTCCACTACAGGCTAAAAAGGCTGCTATTTAAACCTGGATGCTTACAGAAGTGACTTGCTGGTACCACCAGAGGCTCAGGAACAAAAAATGAAAGGGTAGTCAAAGCCAAGGTTTTTTTTCTGTACAGGAGAGCTGTACACAGGAATCAGGCCAGAAGGGTTGGGGTTTAAAATATAATGACAGTATAAAAATGCAAAAGTGCTTTTTCTTGGCAGGTATTTGTTTCTCATTCCCTGGGTTCTCTGTATATGTTCTACAGCATTTAAATCTAGCTGTTGAAGCCTCAAAAGCACAAAGGTACCTAATACAATATTCCAACCAAGTTCCTCTAAGAAATGCCTCAAAGCCATTTGACTGAAGGAAGAAGCAGAAACATTTACCATCAGGTGGCCTTCTCAGCTACAGAAATTTGCATCACAGGCATCAGCACTCTAGTGCTATTTGCAAAAGCTAAGTTTGCAAGGGCTGGAAATAATATTCAGTAGCAACAAAAACTACTGACTCTGGCTTGTAGTGAAGGCAAACTTTCTGGATAACAATTTCAAATCATGGTTGAGACAACAATTCGTGTGTGGGACCAGTCAGGACTCAGTGCTGGTTAACAGCCCAGAGGCTCCAAGGAGGGCCCATCTTTTACAGTTTCAACCTCCTGTCTTTCAAAGCAGAGAAAAAAAAAAAAGACAGACTGTAGCAAAACTGAATTGAAAAGTAAGGTGCCAAAGCAAGAGAAAAACTGGAGCTCAAGAGGGGTGACGTGATTTTCTGACATAACCAGGACTTGGGACTCTCTCCTAGGTGGAATATACAGAAGGTCAGACAAAGATGCGGACAGACAAAGCAGCATATGGAAGTCTAAGGAGAGCAGTACACAAAACTTTTTCTGAGCTACTTGGTAACCCAGAGCCTTAGACTGGGGTTCTCCTCCTTATGATAAGAGAAAGTGAGGAAAGATATGGCATGTCCTGGATAATATTTATTCGCAATATAATACTTAGAAAATCTTGTTTCCTCAAAAAAAAAAAAAAAAAAAAAAAAAAAAAAAAAAAAAAAAAAAAAAGAAATTGAACTGCAAGACAAAGGTGTTCAAATTCTATTTCAGCTTCAACATTCTTGTCAACTTGTCCCGCATACAAACCTTTCTTGTCAGCCCTTTCTGGACCCCTGCTTCTAGTCCTGACTGCTCACAGGCCTGCCTGCCAGTACCAGAGATGCTTCTTGCATTTTTCTTCTCTCTGACACTCTTTCAAAACTCATTCCAGCAACAGATATCAAAATGATAAGGACAGCAGAACAGAACAACAGTTTACTCTTATCAAATAAAGGGAACAAGGTAGCCTTGGAGAAGTAGATAAGGCCAACAAAACAGAAGTCATGCAAAACACAAGCAGGATGCCAGCTCAGCTCTGCAAGGCTGGCGCAGTAAAGTTATGCAAAACAATCACACTGCAGCTACTCAAAAGTGGGGGTCGAGGGCCAGCCCCCTACAAAGGACATCCGACATTGAGGGCAGACCCCAAAGAACCATAAAAGGACTTCTGATAAGGGGTGTGACTATGTAAAATCAAGCCATCCCCACGCACCAAGTAAGCAGGGAGAGCTAATGAATGTCTAATCAGTGTGTACAATAAAAGCTCTGCGTACCCGACGCCCGGCGCACTGGAGCCTCCGAGTGCCCAGCGCTGCCCTGAGGAATGCCTGCTTTCTAACACCCAAAACTGTGTTAGAAAGGGTCTGTCGGGCCGATTTCGGTATCTTTTTTGGCAACTCCCAATGGAAAACTCTGCCTGATCTCCCGTGTATCCGAGGGATCTCTGGATCTTCACACCGGCACCGGGACTTTCCTGGAGAAGACCACAGATCCCCGGACCAGTCTGGGACACAGGTAAGAGCCTATTTGATAATAAGGCATTCTTTCAGGAATCCTGCCCATATAAGACGTGTGGCTCTTCCAGGGCATTGGGTGGGTTACTTGATATTCCAGAATTTGCTATTTTACTTGGTTTTATCAATCCATAATTGCTTTGTATTTCCATTTATATCTGTATTGTAGCATTTTGGGTGTACTATTCAGAGATGGGCACTGGACAATCTAAAAGGGGCATTGTGAAAAAATCCCCACTTGGTTGCCTTTTGCAACATTGGAAAAAGATTGGAGGTCCCCCTGGGGGACCAGCGACCAGAGAGAATTTGATTAAGTGTTGCAATCAGCGGTGGCCATTGTACCAACTAGACTCTGGAGAAAAGTGGCCACAAAATGGAACCTTGAATCATAATACACTGTTAAAGTTAATGTTGTTTTTAAGACGGGAACAGAAATGGGATGAGGTTATGTATGCTGATATGTTTTTCACTTTACGGAATCATCCTGAATGGCAGAAAGATTGTGGCTTGAATCCAGCTCCCTCAGACCCTTTTGCGCTGGCTCTTGAAAGGGAGAATCAAGGAAAATCTAAACATCTCCCCAGTACGAAGGGTGATTTAAATGTTATGGTCAGTCCTAACTGCAGGTTAGATGGGGGAACAGAAAACCAGGCTGCTGAGACTGATACTATGAGGGAACTGACACATAAAGAGGTGGATTTATCAGGTCTAGATGAGAACATGGAGAGTGCAGGGAGCACATATCAAGGAGCAGAGGAGACAGAAGAGATAGAGAGGCCATATCATGGAACAGAGGGTTTTAGTCTGCAGACACAGCTAAAGCTAAACACAGAGATGTGAGAGCAGCTGCCTTCCATCAGGCAGCTGGTATGGATGGTCCAATAACAGGAGAAGTTCAATTTTCAGTAACAGACCTTAATAATTGGAAGTTGATGGCTGGCACCTATCGAGATGACCCAGACAAAATGGCAAAAGCATTTGAAATTATGATAAAACTTCAGGATCCGGACTGGAAGGATATAGATGCTGTATTAGAAATGTTGTTTGACAGTACAGAAAGAGAGATGGTTGTTAAAACCAGGAGGAGGTTTGTGGAAGAGCAGATTTTGACAGGTAACTTGTCAGGTACACTGGACATTAATTTTCCCACTGAGGATCCCAAGTGGGACCCTAATGTGCCCATGTTTAGAGAGAGATTAAATAGATATCAACAATGGATACTATATGGAATTAGAAATACCATACCAAAGGCTATCAATGTGCCAAAATTACTTGAAATTAAGCAGAATGGTAAGGAATCACCTAGTGAATTTTTAAATTGCCTGAAAGAAACAGATCAAAAATATACTAATATTGATCCTGATACAGAGGAAGGAAAAACTCAATTAGCCCCCATATTTGTGAAGCAATGCTCAAATGATATTAGAAAGAAATTACAACAGGCTCAGGGACAAGACCAGTATGATTTAGGGAAGCTGTTAGATGTTTCTTGGGGAGTTTTGCAGAACAGAGAAAACCAAAAAGAAATAACTAACAAAAAGTAGTTGGAGTTAATGAAGGAGTTTCTAGAGGGATGGTGCCCCCCGGGACAGGAAGGGGACGAGGATGCAGCCAGCCTGTGACTGTCACTGGCGAGGACTGACAGAGACTGGAGGATTCTTCCCTGGCAGAATCTCTGATTACAGCTAAGCTGGGGAACAAGGAGCAAAATTAGGAGGTTGGATTTTTAGTAGACACAGGAGCTAGTAACATAGTGCTAAATACAGTAAGAGGAAACTTGAGTAATGATTCTCTAACAATTGTTGGTGCAACAGGGAATTACAAACTCAGCCATTTTTCAACCCATTCATTTTAAATTAGGAAAATAGTGGACAACTCACCAGTTTTTGCATCTACACAATTTGCCAAAGCCTCTCCTTTACAGAGAATTTTTGGAAAAACTAAATGCTGAAATCAAATTTTAAAATGGCAAAATACTGGTTATTATTCCAGAATTTAATTATGTGGAAGCCTCTATTTTTGCATTACAGCCTCTGAAGCTGGACATGATACATCTGCCAGTATCACTTGAGGATGCAGTGATCCTGATAGTCTGGGCTGGAGAGTGCCCTGGTGATCCAAGCCTGTAAGAATTAAATTGAAACCTAGAGCAGCACCAGTAAGGCAAAAGCAATACCCTTTGAAAACAGAAAGTCATAAGGGGTTATAACCCCTTGTGGAAAAATGTATAAAATATGGCCTATTGAAGGAATGTGAATCCAAGTTTCATACCCCTATTCTGCCAGTTAAAAATGCAAACTGAAGGAAAGGCTTACCAGCTGGTACAGGACCTCAGAGTCATAAAAAAGGTAGTAGAAAATATACAACCAGAAGCAGCAAATCCTTATACCTTACTAGCAACTTTGAGTGAAAAATTAAAATAGTTTAGACTACTAGATTTGAAAAATGCCTTTTTCTGCATCCCTTTGAGTACTGAGAGTCAAGAGCTATTTGCTTTTGAATGGGAAAGAAATAGCCCCCCCACATTTGGAAATCAATGGGCAAAAGAACTGAAGGAATGGAAGAATCAGAACCCTACTGGAGTCTCGTTACAGTGTGCAGATGACATTCTGATAGCCACTGGAACTAAACAGCAGTGCTCGGATCAGACTGTGGCCTAGCTGAATATTCTGGGACTAACTGGATACAGAGGACCCAAAGACAAGGCAGAAATATTCCAGACCACAGTAACCCACTTGGGAGTCTAAATTCTCCAAGGACAAGGGAGGCTGAGACAGGAATGAAGAGCAGCAATTTACCGACACCACTGGCACAAAGGGTAAGAGAGTTATGGGCATTGCTTGGGATGGTGGGATGGTGTCTCCTGTGGATTAGCAATTGTGGACTGCTAGTAAAGCCTCTATATGAACTCTTGAAGACAGCTCAGAAGGATGTTACACTCTGCACTGATAATTCATGGGCTGCCTTTTTACAGCTCAAGCAAGCACTTATGCAGGCCCTGCTTTGAGGGGCCCCATGTGCCTGTTTGAACTATTTACCTATGAAAGACATTACACAGCACTGTGAGTGCTGCTGCAGCTCCTTGGGGAGCAGAGGAGGGCTGTGGCCTGCTTTACAAAGCAACTAAATGTCAGCCAGGGCTGGTCTAGTTGTCTGAGGGCAGTAGCAGCTACTGTTCTTTGATCCAGAAAGCTTAAAAACTGACTTTGGGACTGTCATTTGAGATTGTCATTTTTGTGTCACATGTGGTACAGTTGGTACTCAAGCAAAAAGGGGGCCACTGGCTCTCTCCCAGCCAGATGCTGAAGTACCAGGTAGTCTTGCTGCAGCAAGACAATGTGATAATCAAAACTTCTATCACTAGCACTGCTGTGTTCTTATCTGCCCATTAAGTAGAAGGAACTCCAGAGTATGACTGTGTTTTGCTTTGTTTGCTTACAATCTACAGAAGTGTATTCCAGCAGACCCAACTTGGGAGACAGACCCTTGGCAAGTCCTGATTGAGAGATGTTTACTGATGGGAGCAGCTTTGTCCAAAATGGGAAATGACTACCTGGATATGCAGTGACCACACACCATGAGGTAATTGAAGTAGGGGCACTCCCTCCAATGTGTAATGGCACTCACTCGACCTTTGGAACTGAGTACAGGAAAATGAGTTAACATTTGGACTGATTCAAAATAGAGACATTTTGGAGTGTGCATGTACCCAGGGCCATCTGAAAAGAAAGAGGCCTTTTGACATCTCAAGGCACATCAATCAAAAATGGAAAACAAATCTCAGATTTGCTCAAAAGTATCCAGGAACCAGCAGAGGTTGCTGCTATGCACTGCAGTGCACACCAAGCAGGAAAGACCAAACTGGAACTGGGGAATCATTTCGCTGATAAGGCTGCCAAAGAGGCTGCAGAAAAAGGCACTTTAGAAAACATATCATTAATACCCCTGCTAGAGATACCTCTCCCAGTAGAAAAATTAGAGTATAGTGCTAGGGACTGGCAATTAATTGAAACCTTAGAAGTAAAATTTGATCCACAAGGCTGGGCAGTTACTCCAAGCAGGCAAATAACACTCCCAGAACCAATCTTGTGTGAAATAGTGAATTGTGAAAATAAAGGCACTCATTAGAGTACTGGAAAACTTTTGAAACATTTGCAGACATCTATAATTGGGTTTAAAATGGCTCAGATTGTACAATCAAGAATCCAACAAATGTATAGTTTATAAAAGAAACAACTCTAAAAAAGTAGTGCTAGGAGCCATGAAATCTGGAAATGTTCCAGGTGAATACTGGCAGATTAATGTCACTGAGTTACCCAGAAAAGGGGGGTGTTAACACCTCCTAGCTCTAGTGAATAATTTTCTGGGTGGCCAGAAGCCTTTCCTATCACACCAACCAGGCTAGGGAAGTGACTAAAGTACTGTTGAATCAAATAATAACTAGATGCAGGGTACCTTTGGGAATGTCATCAGTCAGTAGATTCCACTTCAATGCAGAAGTGGTACAGTAGGTTAGGAAAGCCTTGGAAGGAATAACTTGGGATCTTCACACGCCTTACAGGCCCCAAGCTAGAGGCAAAGTAGACTGAATGAATTATACAAATTGCAATTGAGTAAAATATGTCAGGAAACCTCCAGGACAGGAGTCCAAGCCTTACCTGTTGCTGTATTACAAATCAGAATTCAGCTGTGGGACACCAGGAAAATAAGCCCCTATGTGTTGCTATATGGTCAACCCTATCATGTACCACACATTTCAGGAGACACACAGCTAAAAGGAGTGGGTCAGCTTGAATAATTATCTCATTTCTCTTCATAAAACTTCATGGGATTGGCAGTGAGCAGTGGTGATCTCCAGACTGATGGGACTGGATACACCAGTGCACAAGTTCCAGCCAGGAGACTGGGTCTACTTAAAAAACCGGAGAACTTCTCTGCTCCAGGCAAAACAGAGGGGACCTTCCCAGCTCCTACAGACAACTTCAACTGCACTGAAATTGGGCAGAGTAATATCACAGGTACATTATGCCAGAACTACAAGGGCCAAATTCCCTCAGGTAATCAAAAAACCCAGGATGCTTAAGTCTTGTTTTGCTATTGAAGTGGTTGAACATCTACGGATATCCAAGAAATTTGGAAACTAATTCAGATTTTACAACACACAGCTCCGGAAGACACCTCCTGAGGATCTGAAGAAATCTGGACCAAACTTATTTCATGGTTACCCAGCTGGACTTGGTTAAAACATCTGTTTATAACTGTCACCACAATAATTGCTATGTGTGTTTTAGCTTGCTTGTTGTAACACGTTATGCTATAAAATGAAAAACAGATATTAAGAGACTAGTTCCCACAAGGAACTTTGTCTCAAGAAAAGAGGGACTTCATAAGGACAGTAGAACAATACAACATTTTACTCCTATCTTTACTCTTACAAGTAGATGAGACTGATAAAACAGAAGTCAATAGGATGCCAAAGAACTATAAGGACTTCCAATAAGTGGTGTGACTATGCAAAATAAAGTAATCTATATAAATTAAGTAAGCTGGAATAGCTAATGAATATGTAACCAGTGTACATGATAAAATCTCTGCTTAGCCAACACTCAGGGTTGGTCACTCAATCAGAGTAAGGATTGTCTGAGTGACACTGCTTTGTTTTCTAACACTCAAAACTGTGTTACAAAGTTTCTGTCTGGTCAATTTCGGTATCAAACTCCAACTGGCCTTGCAGAAAAAGCAAGGTGTCTCACAAGGCCACTTCTGCAGGGTGCTCAGCACACCACCATGATGCCATGCAAAATGCACTTAAACTGCTGTGGTAAAGCACACTGAGTCTAGTTTGAATAGAAAGTGGGGGAAAACTGCCAGGTTTCTAAGTAGGTCTCTAATAATAGGAAAATGTAAAATTTAACCTCAGGAAAGATGCAGATTACAATTGTAGCCCTTAACGTTACAAACAGTGCTTAAATACTGTGTATCTTCAAAGTAGAAGTCACTTGAACATTTAACAGCATTTTTAGCACAGCAAGCCCTGCTTTGCTAGAAAAGAATAACATCTTTAATTGAGCTTTTAAAAAGTGATCAAGACTTTA
Source organism: Zonotrichia leucophrys gambelii (assembly GCF_028769735.1). NCBI lineage: Eukaryota > Metazoa > Chordata > Aves > Passeriformes > Passerellidae > Zonotrichia > Zonotrichia leucophrys. The sequence continues at coordinate 40,059,948 of NC_088175.1, read as the reverse complement.
CAAAGGTAGATTCCTAGCACTACTTGAAATGAAGACCATTTAAATAATTTCATGTTATACATCATTAAGCTGAAACATTCAAACCAAGGTAGAGAACAAAGCACAGCAAAGATAAAGTGATCTGCCCAAGGTCACCTGAAAAATTTTCTGAGAGGCAAAAAGAGAAACTAATTTTTAAGAAATCTCTATGACCTGACCAGAAAGACAGCCCTTTCTCTAATATTTTATCTTGAGGTGATTAAGATCATATGCAGGTACCAACGTACTTATTTATGTAAAGGCTATGCTTCTCCCTGAGAAAAAATGCAAGCAGGTATCTCCTGAGCTACCCAAGCAAACTGTTCTACAGCAAAAACTGGGTGTGCACAAATCAGAAATGAGTCAGTTCAGTGCTAAGGTTGTGCTCTGTTACTAAAACAGAATGCTATCTAGGATGGAATAAATGTCCCCATCATATTTGTAATGAAGCTAATCAATTTTTGTATTGTAAAATAACCCTGTCCAGAATCTTGATGAACCACATGACATGTCTTCCAAGGACTCTATTGTTAAAGATGCCTTTTTTACTGGAATTTCAATAATTAATCATGTTATGGGGTAGTTTTATTTCTGTGTGGCTTACCCTTTGATGATCTAATTTACATTTATAATGATCTACTCCCTTGTGGATTAATTGCTTGTGTTATTTTGTCTATTAATCAGACATCAACATTTGCATTACAGATGACTGTTTGCATTATTTTCACACTACTAAATCTGGCAGCATAGTACTAATGATAAATACTTTCCTCAGTTCCAGACGTGAGATAGCGTCTCAGTCATTTTAAACAACAGCATTATCAGGATCTTACCACTCTTCTGAAGCAGCCTGGTCATTCTGTGGTATTAGCCACATGCATTTATTACATCTAACAATTCTTTTTCTACAGGCAAACCAGAAATGCACCAATATTTTGTTCACCCATTGCTGTCAAATAAGTCCTGAGCAAAGGGCAGAGGGTTACTAATCTGAGATGATCAGAGACTTTCTTTTACTAGATCCCTGTGTACCTTTAAAAGAGTTTCACACCTTTCAACTACTCACTGCAACTCCTTCCTGGGTGTTTCCCCACAGTGTTGCCTGAAGAGCTGCTTTTTGTCAAAACCACACACTCACACTTAGGAAAAATAAATTATCAGTACTAGCATAAAACAGCACCAATCATTGACCTGAGCTAGGCCTGGAGGAGATAGGGGATGTACTCACACACACTGCGGTGTCCACAGGCCAGGGAGGCAGCAACCTTTGCCTGGTGGCTGTGCACAGTCAGCTCCTTTCCAGCTCAGCTAGACCCAAAGGAGCACACCCGGACGCTGCAGGGTGCACCTCTGCTCCCAGATGGGGGCACTGCATTCGGCCCCGGTGCCTTGTTCATGGTTGTCTCCCTAGATGTGATTTAGGCACACAGGGCAACAGGGAGAGGAGGAAGAGCCTGGCAACCCCACTGCCCAAATTTAGCTGCTGCATGCTCTCTTATCTGTAAGGAACTGGGAGCAATGGCAGCTGCAGCAGCAATGCTCTCCCTGGGCTGCTACTCTGACACAGAAGTTTGGGCATGGTAGGGTTGTTTTTTGCACAGGAACACATAGAACTTCACAAGTCCAAAACACTCTCACGTGCAAGGACTTTCAAGGCCAAACTACTTCAGGTTATTAAGACACATGTTGTTTCCATACAGAAACATTTTGTTTCCTGACCCATCTGGGTCAACAGCTTCAGTAACAGACTTGCTATCTTCCAAGTAAAGTTTTGCTAAGCTCTGCCAGTTTCCAATTTCACAGCAGCAGAGAACAACTTGGACACACAAAACAGTTAAATAGGTAAAGTGCCAGGGTCAGAGCATAAACAAATGGTGTATCAAAAGCAAACACGATGGTAGCCATACTTCATACAGCACAAGATAAAATTCCCAGCAGATCTGTCACACACATCTACAACTCCTCACCTGCAGGCTCTCTCTTCTCCTTTAACTAGCATTACAACTGCTGCCTTGAAATCTATGACAGAAGCAGCAGTCCTGTGCTTGCCACAGATGCTTCAAAGCCATATCTTTCATTCTGGGATGGTGAACATTTCCTTCATGTGACTCCAGTCAGACAGGAAAAATAAAAAATTTCCATTCTATCTTATATGACACTCCACACTGCACAGTCTGCACAAGCAGGACGGTCAGTTGTGGATTTAGAGAAAAAGTGACTCTTGAGGAGGTGCCTGGTACCTGCACAGCAACACTGACAGGCTATCTTACAAGGAAAGACAAATTGAAGGAGATCTATTACATCTTAAATTGATTAAGTCCTTTCCAACATGTTATTCAGCTCCTTCCCTAGGGCCAAAACACAATCTATTCCATTCCCAAATAGCATTATTTTTTTCTGCAGACACAAGGAGGGCTGCTTATAATGTAAAGTACTTTTTAGGGAAGTAAATGTCTCAAGGTGGTCCTCAGTAAGAATAGCTTCAAATCAACCTGCTCAGCATAAGGCATCTGCTGCAAGACATGAAGTATTAAAGTACTGGCTGATAGAGGCTCAACTAGGTGATAACTGGGAACTTTACTTCAATAACCCATTTATGGAATGCTCTCATTTTCCACCCCATGAATATAGTCCCTCCCTTGACATCACAGTGTGGTTAGTAAAGCTGAATAGATCTACTCATTTTGGAAACAAATAATACCTTTGTATCTGCTGGCAGATGTTGTGCAGAAAGCTGCTCATTTCACAGCATAAAGCTTTTCATAGATACTTCATTCCTTGTAGCATATTGTTGGAATTATGTTATTCCTATATTGTATCAGTTCTTCCCCATCTCTTTAAATTACACCTTTGCTCTTGCATCATATTCCTGGGGTCATTAAGTACCTGAACTGTAAATATTCCTATTCTCTGCCACAAGAGAACAGAGAGGAAATTGTGCAAGGTGGGTCAGAGTAGCCTCCTCTAACAAGAAAAAAAAGCCTGGACTTTGTGTGCAGCTCCAAAACTTGTGCTACTGAGCTGCCATAATGACATATTACCTCCCATTAATCTGCAATTAAACATTGACAGAGACTGTCAATCTAATACCCTATCCATTCAGCAGAACTAAATGTACCATTTCTGTCCCCAACACCGTTCCTATGACTAAAACTCTTCAAAATAAAGTTAAATGTGAGATTTAATGGAGCGAGGAAGAGTCCAAATTCTGAATTAAGAAGCAGCAACATTACCGTGTTTATAGCCTCACCACATCTGTGACTGTAAAGGCTGAGAAAACAGAATGGCTCTGCAGGAATATATGCAAGCACAGAAATCATCTGCTAACACCCACAGCAAACTCATTTTTTGTCACAAATCCCCCTGGTACAACCACCTCTTTGCTATCTGTATGTGCTCACTGCCTCTGAGAGACACTGTCCTTCTCAGTGCTGTCCTGTCTGAAGTGCTCCTTGCTATCCATTACACCTGCCCCCAGAGCGCACCACATTCCCTCATGGTTCACCTTCCCCTGCCTGGCACAACGTGTCAAGGTCAGCACTCTATCACACAGGCACAGCTGAGACAGCAGGGCTTGAACATCACTGCAGGCTGGAGATGAGGCACAAGCTAGAGAACTGCCCGGGCCAGGGGACGGAGCCCAGGCTGAGAGTCCCTGTCTCCTGGGTTGGAAATGCAGGAAGAAATTCCCTTTGCATGCTGCAGTGCCACTGGAGTTACTGTCCAGTGGTTGCTGCCATCTCTCTGCTGGTGGGAGCACTTGTGCAAGTGCTGCTGGGTTTGCTTTGGGTAGAATCCATCAGGATAGATCAACCCAAAAGCTGCAAATTGTTTACAAGAAATGGATAGATTGAGCTTCCCACAGCCTGCCCTGCTGTCAGATCTCTGTGGGATCGTCACCGGCTCTGAAAAGCACTGACGGGTACTGACATCCTAGCTGACACAGCTGGAGCCAAAAGGGGACATCTGCTAAGGCTGGAGGCCTGATTCCAGGAAAACATGCCTGCTCAGGGGAAAAAGGAGGTTCCCAAGTGCTCTTCTGAGTAGAAACTTTATCAACAGAACTGCTGTGTTAAATGACACCATGAGGCTGCGAGCTCTCCCGGACTGTGGGGCTGCTCCAGGGCTGAACTCAGACACAGCATCCAAACTAGTTCTCTATCTGCCCTGCAGCCAATGCAGACACACTTCATCTGAGCATGACTTATCCACCCCAAAATAGGCACACGGAATAGCTGGACTGAAGCACTTTCTGGCCTAGATGCTTTAATTTTAGACAGCTAGAGACAGATGAGATGAATGCCACTTCGATGAACTGAGCCCTGCCGTGATGGGGTTCAGCACTCGGGGCTGCAGCAGAATATGTACATCCACTGAGTGACTTTAGGTTTCCTCCCTAAACACATTATAACACTCTGCTCAATTTCAGTGCTATTCAACAACTTGTACAGATCTTTATACTTTGCAAGCAGGAAAGAATTTTAAAAATTCAAACAAAGTAAAGAATCAGAAACACACAAATTATGTCAACGTTCTTCATGATGTGCCAATCCCACAGCATTACAAAGCACAGCAGCCATTCCAGAAGAGCATGGGAACACCTAAATGCTGAGTTTGAAACTGCTCCTGGCTTTCCTGCTCTCACACAGCTGGTACCTCTGGACTCCCACCCACACCCAGGTGAGAACTCAGTAGAAGCTGTTTCTTGTGACATGACTGTCGCTTTGCCAATGGCACAAATGCTGCTACAAGCAAAAGTAACCCCAGTAAATGAGATTGCTGACTGAACTTGGTTATCTGAACAGCTATGCTCTTCCTCTCTTTTAACCAGATATAAATCTTAGTTTTTGCTGGGTTTGCTTTGGTTTTTCTTTTAACCTCAATATTAACAAAACAAACATATGTGCTAAGTGCTTAAGGCTTGCAAAAGCACCTGCAATACTTGGCAAGTAAATTTTCACACACTTGGGGTGCTTGCAACTATCTGGTCACTTCAAGTGCCATGGTCAGAGTTCAGCATCCACCAAATTCATGACAACTAAGGAACAACCAGACATGCAATGCTGCCAGGCACAGGCATCTAAGCCATTGGACATCCAAACTGAGAAGCCATTCATGAGTCTGAGTCAGGGAACTGATATCTGGGGAATGAATGCAGTATAGCAAATAATCAGTACATTTTCATGAGGAAATGAGAGAAGCATCCAGAAAATAAAGACCCAGTCTACAATGGCCGGCCCTAATGTATAGCTTACACACAAAATCAAAAGTCACCCAATTCCTAGCACAATCCATACTGTAAACGTTAGCAACAAGGACACAGTCAGCTAAATAAACATCTTCAGAATTTGCACACTACATTATTTAAGTGCATATTTAAGTGCAAAATCAATATAGTTCACCAGGAAAAAAATATGCCCATTTGGATATGGATGATGTACATGGCAACATTCTCCTGCCTGCAGGGCCACAGCATGGTAGGAAGTATAGAGAAGATGATTCATATGATGATGTAACAGCATTGCCAGCTCCCATAAAAAATTCACTGATCACAGCATTTAGCACTTGCAGGACATTGCAAGAGTCCTTGATGTGAAGTGAGCAGCTCCTCCAGCTCTATTATTTTTAGGTCTGCTAATTTAATCAGAGTTCTATGTAGGACCCTGAAGCAAAATACTCCCTAATTATCTGACTTGAAGATTTTTTTTTTCCTCCACAAGGGAGTCATGAAGGTATTTTCCAACATCTTAAGACTGACCTGTGCCCACTACATTTTAAGCTCTGTCATTTCTCGTTCTTCAGCTTCTGTAATGTTCTCAGTTTTCCCCCAGCATTATTTTTATTCTGCATACCAAAGGGCCATACAGGAGAAAAAGTGGAAAGGCTGAGAGGAAAAACTCATAAGGAAGGTGGGTGGTGATTACTTTAGCTCTGAAAGAGGAACAATGGAGGAGTCACTGTCTCAGCACACAGGAAAGTCTATGAAGGTGAACACATTTTACCATGACCTCGCAACCACACTGTGGATCTCCCACTCTCCCACTCCTGCTGAAAAAACATAAAGGTCAAGAGACATTAAACTCAAGATATATTCTTCTAAGATTTTTTTTTAAGAACCTCATTATTTAGTTTGATTTGATCTCCTGAGATAAGCAATGTTTTACAGAACCCAACTCCTGTCTCCTTGTAACCGAGGGCAGCTTCTACCCCCTTCATATCAAAGACAACATCTTACCAAAATACCTGGTTGAGAGAAGCATCCCTTCTGACTGCAACTAAGCCAGCAAGGTCCCCTCTCCTATTTGCCAGTGCAAAAGCCCACAAGTCTCCCCTCTGCATCCAGCATAAGACCCCTGGAAGAAATACAATGTCTGCACATACACGGTAGGATACCATAAGGAAAAGTGAGCAGATTCAGACGTTGTCGAAGTACTTTGTATTAGTGGTGAGGAGGAAAAGGCAGAAGAGGCAGACTGCTCTCACTAAAAACCCTCTTAGCACGCTGGACACCCAAGCAGGTGATGTGAAGCCAGCACTGAGCCTCAAGCTGCTGCATCGTGCACTGGTCATTAAAATGAGGCAGCTTAGCTGCAGCTGCAACTCACAGCTGCAGTGCCCAGCACTGTTCAAGTGTGAGACCTGCACAGTTTGACATTAAACCTTCTGCTCACTGTGGAGGGTTAGCATTGGCTAAGAGCCAGACACCCTCCCAGGCTCTCATTCGCTCTCTCCTCTCAGCGGGATATGGAGAAATTAGTAAGAATAGGAATGAGAAAGCTTGTGGGTTGAGATAAAGACAGGGAGATTGCTTATCAATTACTGTTGCAGGCAAAGCAGGCAAAACAGACATCCCTTGATGAAATTTACTTACTGCAAAGTAAAATAGATGCAGGTGAAGAGAAACAATAACACAAACATTAAAATACCACCTTTCCTCTCCCCCCTCCCAGGTTCAACTTCATTGCTTTTCTCAAGACTTTACCCCTCACCCAAGCAGCAAAGCAGTCAGGAGTTATGATCATAGAATCATAGAATGGTTTGGGCCAGAAGGGGACTTGAAAGATCATCTAGTCCAACATCCTGCAGTAAGAAGGGACATCTTCAACTAGACCAGGTTGCTCAAAGCTCCATCCAACCAGACCCTGAGTGAATGTTTCCAGGAATGGGCATCCACCACCCCTCTGGGCAACTTTTTCCAGCATTTTAGCACCCTCATCACAAAAAGCTTTTCCTTTTATCTAGTCTGCATCTATCCTCTTTTAGTTTAAAACCATTTGCCCCTGTCCTATTGGGGTAAGATAGCCCTGTAATGATAATAGAAATAGTAAAAAAATACTAATACTCCTGTAATCGTAACATGCCCTAAGCAGTCTGCCCCCATCTTCTTGAAAAGCCCTTCAGGTACTGAAAGGCTGCAGCAAGGTCTGCCCAGAGCCTTCTCTTCTCCAGGCTGAACAGCCCAACTCCCTCAGCCTGTCCTCACAGAAAAGCTGCCCTCAGATCATTTTTGTGTCTCTTCTCTAGACCCACTTCAACAGGTCCACGTCTCTCCTGGACAGAGGACTCCAGATCTGGATGCAGAACTCCAGGTGGGGTCTCATAAGAGAAGAGGGCCAAAATCACCTCCTTCATCGGCCACACTGCTTCTGATGCAGCCCCATGACAGGACTGCCTTCCTGGACGCAAGAGTACATTCCTGGGTCACATTCAGTTCTCCATCTGCCAAGTCCTTCTCAGCAAGGTTGCCCTCAGCCCCTTCATCCCACACAGTCCGTACTGACACCAGGGGAACATCCATCAGCTCCTGTATGAGTCCTCCACAGGCTGCAAGCTGCTGCTCCTGTCTAGCATAGAGCATCTACTCCTTCTTCTTGCCTGACACTGGTGCTCCCTCTGTTCTTTCTCACTTTTTTCTCTCCCCTCCTCCTCCTTTGCCTGTATGGTGTTTTTTGTTCTTTCTTAAATCTGTTTTAACAGAGACACCACCAACCCACCTGATGGGCTGACATTTGGCACGCAAGTGCTCCCTGATCATTTCTGGAGAGTAAATTAGATCATATGAAATAAAGCAACCTAAAAAAGACAAAAGGTATTCTAAAATATTTCAAGACAGTAAGACTATTTTCCTTAACAACAACAACAACAAAAACATATATTTATATATATAAGTGTATATATATATATACTTTGGGGTTTTATTAGTTGTGCCACTCTCCATAATTGGAATGTGGTGGATATACAGTGTTGACTGTACAGTGACTGCCAATCAGGTTTTAAAATAAACAGAAAAAAATAGAACCATATTTTTCATTTCAGGAACACAACCTGCCAGATGACTACAGCTGTTCAATTGGCACAGACCAGATAACTGAAACACAGGATCCCTAAGACACACACCATTGTTAAGCCCACACAAAACACTGCGGACAACCAAGCACCCAGCAACAAAAAGAGAAAGAAATAGCAGCAGCAGCAAACAAAATCTTAGGGAGAAAAACAAAAAAAACACACAACAGCCAAAATGGCGAACACTGTCCTCATTGTTAAAAATTTCCAAGAAATTACTAACTCTCAGAATTATTTCTTTCTATATATTTTTGAAAAAGTCTTCATTTAAAAATATGCTCCCATTCACCTTTCAGCTCTTTTCCCCATGGGAAACCTCTTCACAGCACAAACTGCTGTGGCTGCAGAGAGACAGTATTTATAGAAAGAAAGCACCAGACATAAAAGCCAGGCCAGTGCTGAGGCTTCCACTGTGCCCCCAAAAGGGCATTCACCCAGAAACCCCTCTTCTCCTAAAAGCACAGCTACAGCTATCCCAAACAAACACAAGCCATCACTCAATTCCAAAGAAGCAAGATTTTAAGAAAATTCATAGTAGCATCTTTTCAAGCTCACATTTTGCTTGCTTAAATCCCCTATAATGCGCACCCATGCTCAAATGTCCCAAACCCTACAGGTGAGCCCTACATGTATAGGTGAGAGTGCAGAGGTGGTCCAAAGCTCACCAAACACAAACATACAACAAAGCCACCATTAATGGAGGGACTACCTGGGGAAAGAGCCCAACACCAGCAAATTTATACTCTGTATGCTCTTCCACTGTCAGACAACATGAGGGCAATAACAAATGATACATGTGGGATACTGTACTTAAATGCCTTTTCCTCTGCCTGCTCCTTATCTTGCTTTTCTCAGTACACAGAGTAATTCATCAGAGCACAGTCCTGGGAGGTTTCAATTCCAACACTTCAGTTTACAGCAAAACCTCAGCAGTTCTGGCAAGTACTTGCATGTGTGGACAAGCAGATCACACCAGGAAGAGCCCAAGCCCTTAGCAAAGCCTGGCAGGGAATGCCCAGCACCCCCCTGCTGTAGAGAAGCTGAGCATCAGGCTCAAGGTTTAGCACAGGACTTGTGTATCCATGCTTCAAAATCCCTGCCTGGCTTGGGGCAATTCACTCCATGTCCTGGTGCCTTAACTCCTGCCTGCAAGCTGGAGACACTGCTCTCCTGCACCAGGCTGATGTGGCAGTGCACTGCACGCTGGACACCACTCACACAGGAGTTACAGGGGCCCTGCCAGGGCTAAGGAGAGACATTCAGCAAACCCTTGGAGGAGGGAGAGAAAGAACTTAAGAAGATTAAAGAGCACAAAGTTTGACTAGAAGCCAGAGTGAACCACGCTCTTAAATCATTTAAGCACTTCTGAAAACTGTTCCTTGATTCAAAGGTTTAAGCACCATTTGTCTCCCACTTTAAAGAATAAAGACCAGCAAAGAGCAATGGACCTGATACAATTCAGTGCTGCTGAGACATCTGCTGAATACATACTTTTGCTGCAAGGATGACAACAAGTAAATGCCATTAGTACAAAAGGACGATGAGGTCACAACAGAGAAGTATTTTAAGACTCCTACCTATCCCCCTTTTCCTCAGCATAGTGTTAATAATTTACAGTAAAATGATAAAATACCAAGCCCTGAGATATTCAGTCAATAAACATGACCGATGATCAGAATTTCATCTTGTGAAATAAATATAAACTATTACCCTGTTTACATTTGGCAACTCAGGCCTATAACTCTGTGATGTTCAATTAACCAACAGCTTTGAATGGGCATTAGAACCTTAAATAATCCGTGCCATTGCACACAGAACACTGCTATTAATTTTCCTACCATGGTGCAAGCTTCCAAAAAAACAATAAAACAAACCAAAAATAAACAAAAAACCCCAGCATCATCAAGTTGATTTTCTGGGCAGCGATTTTTAGGTCAAAGAAAATATCACAAAAATGTGTCTACGTAGTAGATCCTATCCATGACATCAGAACAAGAATACAAAATATCTCACCTGTATTCACTAGACCAAAGGTTTTGGGTAACAAACTGCCTTTGAATTACTCAAACAGCATGAGCTACGGCAATGATTCTGGAGCAACACTGAGTCCCTGCTCTCTGGGGTGTGTCCTAGGTCCTCTTGTAATCTCAGGAGACACAAGTCATTACAGATCTTTTAGTTTGTGGGTGTTTGGAGTTCGGGTTTTTTCCTTCAACTAAAGTTACCAGAGGCTCTTACTAAGCAGAGGAATTCGAGCTCTGGGGCAGTCATGTGGACAGCCATGAACACTCCCAGCTCCTCAGAGCTGCTTGCTAACCCTGAAACCCCAGGCTTTCTTACACAGCCTTCAACAGAAGGAAGAGCCAGGACAGAACTAAGCTAGATTATATTAGGAAGATTGGACACACCAGAAGTGGCTGCTCCCTGCAGCATCTCAAACTGCAGAGGGAGGCGGGGATGGAATAAACACGGCACTAATATCTTCCTTCCACAGTCTGTGTGTGACCTTTGGTAGATCTCAGCAGACATCTCTCCCATCTGTGCTAGTTCCAGTGTGCCTTTTGTGTCTCCAGGACAGCTGGGTGGGACAAAAGCAGAAGTCAAAACATCTGTCAGCCTGTGCCCCGACAGACAGGAGTGGCTTTTTGCGTGAGAGACCACAGCACCACAGAGGCACTGGCAGGAGGCCTAGAGCTGCCACACTGTAGCTGGCTGTGTGAGAGGGACAGATCTGACAAGGGCAAACAGTTCCAGGACATGAGCTGCAAACACACTAATAGGCTTAGGGACAAAAAACCAGTCGCCCAGGAATTGCAATAGGGGGACAACTCTGAAAGGGGAAGATGAAGCTGCGGCAAGATGAAAGGGAGCAGGAGGGCTGGAGCTATGCAGAACAAGACTGGCAGCGTATCTGGGATTTAAAATTAGCTGTATGCTGATCTAACCAGCCTTGACTGCATTTCAGCTCTCTCACAAACACCCTGATGCACTTGGCCAAGGACAGCCCCTGCTGAGGGCATGTAAATCACACAGCAGCATGCCCCCCACCTTCTCCTCCTGCCTGTCACCCTGCAGCCATCAGTCCCAGCACACACAGCTCCTGCTGGAAGAGATTCCCAGAAGCAAAAGTGACCAGGGACAAGGCTGGTGAGGAGGAGAGGGCTGGCCCAGTGTCTGCTTCATGCTCTTTTCTCCAGGGTATACTCTTACTCTTGAACAGTAGGAAAACCCCTTGCATACTCTTCTCCCTTCCTCTGCCAGCCAAGACCATAAACCAACCTTGTCTGAGTGGCACAAGCAGCCACCCAGGCCACAGTGCATCCGAGGCCACATCAGTTCTTGCACTGCTGGTAAACAATAAAACAAGTAAAAATACTGTTCTGCATATGCAACCAATAAAAACACTGAGACAGCAATATTCAGGCAGCAATGCATCCTCTTCCCCTCTTCTTTTCCCTAGCCCTATTCCTGTTGTACTTTCATGTGCCTATCACTACAAACAAAAGATGTAGGCCAAGCTAATGAAAAGTCTGAGCTGTGGTATGTGGGTGTATAATGAGCCAGCATGGCCCCTGTGTGCATGAAGTAATTGCAGGAAACATATTTCCAGACCTGTCAGGAGTCATTTGTTTTAAAAGGAACAAAAGATAGCTGACTTATTATCCCTTTTCAAGCAAGTAAAAAATATAAGGAAAAAATAGAAAGAAAAGAAAATGTATTAACAACTAAAAAGTAAGGAAATATTTCTGATGAGTGCTCTCCTTCCTATCATTATTAGTGTGATGGATGTGCTGGGACACCCCAGCTGCTTGTACAACCGAGGGCTCGATGCAGTTCCCTCCTGGCAGTATGACAGGAATAAATAAAAGAGACAAAAAACATTCAGGGGAATAGAGAGATCTGCCCGAGGTGGCACAACAGATCTGCAGCAGAGTCAGAAATCCTGGCCACAGGAAATCCAGATTTCCGATCTATACCTCAGTGCTGCTCGGGTTTCCTACAGTACCTCCAGAGCTGCCTGAGCTCCTGATAACACTGCAGGAGCTGAGAGAGCAAATATCCAAGCTGGGGTGAGGACACAGATGCCCTCTGTATCATTATGTTTCCCAATTCACCTGTAAAACCAAACGACTTGGCAGGTTCAGCTATCATTAACAGGAGTCATGCACTCTATTCCTCAGTGCCCCCAGCTGGAGGTAACTCCACTCAACATCACTCTCTGGGCCTGGCCATCCAGCCAGCTTTTTACCCAGTTAACATTCTATCAATGCATAACTGTTCTTAAGAGGCAGTGGGCATCTCTGATCCTGCTGGAAAGCACTCTGATTTTGCACTGTATCCTCTGTTATTCCAATGCTCTAAAGAACCTACCATCATTCTCAAGTCCTACACTCCTGCTCTGTACTCTCTGCACGTGGTCAGAGCACACATGTCAGGGCTAAGGAATGAGCTGCCACCACACCAGCTATACTTTGGCTTCGGCAGAAACACTCCCTGACTTCCAGCTCTAAGGGCTCAGATCAGCATCTGCTCCACCAACAAAGCAGGGGCATCCAGGATGATGAAGGTTTGATACAAGCTCATGAAATCAACTTGGAGACTCAAACAAACTCCCCCATTGAGGCTCCTCGCTCTTCAGAGGGTGGGCTGAACACAGACACTTGTAAGCCTCTGGATAGTACACAGACATTCACAGATACACAACTAGCACAAGCAATGCAGATTTGTGCCCTTTGATCCAGAGTTCCTAGACTCGTTCCCCAGGGATGGCCTTAATCAGGGTCATGTCCTTTCTTTTAGGAAGAAACATCATTTTAAAAATTCCCATCTGACCATACTTTAAGAAGATAAACTACTTAGCAGAGCTGTGCAAAGAAGTAGTCAACTGAAAGGTAATTTGTGTTCTGAATTAATTTCATGAGGGCAAAGATTTCTTTTTCAGTGCCTTGAAATATTAGTTGGGAATTCTTGTTGGCTCTCTAAAAGATCACAATGGATCATGCTACTTTTCAGATCTGGGCTTAAAGCAAGCCAGAATTAGGGTAGCCTCAGGTTAAAATTACAAAATCAGACATTAATTATCTGAAGAAATGCCTGCTCCCTACATCCTGGGTTACTCAGGATAACCTGCAATTACATCCCAATGTACTGGGGATGCTCAGGGATTCACTCTCAATATTGGTGTATGGATAAACTGTCATTTGAAGCCTTAATCCCCAGGACCAGCAGGTCCTCCTGCTCCCTTGTAATTCATCACTGATGCTGGAAGTTGTTTTCTGAGGTGCATCTAGAAAGGCAGAATAGTAAACTGTATGTCCACCACATGTGAAGAGCCAAGAAAATAAATTGTGTTGCAGGAAATCCCCTTGGCTTTTTATCAACACTAGTACTGAACGCTGGGGAGCCACTCAGCAGCTTTCTGTTGCCTTGCTGGGATTTTCTACAGGTTGCAAGGGACTGATTTATAAAAGCCTCCATGCCTAACTTAAATAAGGCATATACCATAAGCAACTTGGGAGCAGGCAGACATATTTACTGTCTCAGATAAAAGCTTTTACCTTTAGATACCTTAACAGTTTCAATACCTTTATCAGCCTACATCCACAAAGTCAAGTAGTGCTACTTTTTTCATCTCATTTCTGAGAACCTGAGGTATTGAGAGGCCATCTGAATTACTCAAGGCCATGTGGGAAAACCTGTGGCAACATAAAATATTGGATTGGTGCTCTTGCATTACCAGCGCTACAATTGTTCTCCTGAGGCTGTTTAGTCATAGAATCATTAAGGTTGGAAAAGGCCTCTAAGTTCAGCAAGTCCAACTGTTAACCTGCCACCACTGTGTTCATCTTTAAACCAATATCCCCAAAAGTCACTCCCACACGTTTTGCAAACACTTCTATTGAGAACACATTTTTGAATATTGTCTAATAAGTAACTCTCACAAAGGGGCTCCCAGGTAGTAAAGCTCTGCTGTAAGAAAGAGGATCTATTAGAAGTGCAGCAGAAGCACAGGACTTCCACCCAAGTGATAAGCTTCCAGTGGCAGAATGATGCTGTGCACACTCCAATAGGAATTCCTCAAAGGAGGTTTCTTCATTGCTGCCCAAGAGCCTAACCTTGACCCACCAACAGGAACAAACAACACAGGTTCAGTTCCTCCTCCACCCCCACACACATTCACCCAGCCTCTCTCCCTCTCTCTCTCACACACAAATACATTTATTTACTTTTAAGAGTAGTAATAATAATAGTAGTAATAACAACAAGAACATACCCAGAGTTCTCCAACGATCTTCACAAAGGATAGGGTTATGCAACCCTACCCAGCTCATGGCAAAGCAGAATCTGAAATCAGTCAATACCTGATTTTCCTGTCAGATATTAAGCCCTATGATGTTGTCCTCTGTTTACATCTGCTTCATATTATTGATACAGGGGGAAAAGGGAAAGAATGAGGAATAAGGCTTTCAATTTTTTATGTGCTGACAAAGACTCATTTCTGGAACCCTTTCAGAGTAAAATTTTGATTATAAGAATAAAGACCATTTTAGGTTACATAGTCCTCACCCACTTCTTACTCTTCCCCTCCTTTTTTTAATCTGCTGATTGCACACTAAGGGAAATTACTGTTTTTACTTTATTACATCAGTATCTGGAGGGCTTGGACAAGATCACACAGGAAGGGCACAACATTTAGTACATCACTGGGAGAAGAGGCAAGAGGAATGCAAGGTTTTCTGTGCTCCTGAGTAGCCCTCCTATCTTAATGCTTATACCGCCTCTCTAAAACTCTTCTTTCTTCTACTACATAATTTTGTACTTGCTTAAAGGCAGGGATGCTTTTCCAGGCTATCATACTTTCCCATTATTTCCTTCTCTGAGATCAAACCTGTCCTCTTCTGCCACCATTCTCCAGTATTTCTCATTTGTCCTCCTCACTCTCATTCCAGTCATTTCCTTATCTCCCATCTCTTCTGCTCAACTTTGATCCTGTGCTGCTCTGTGCACTCCAAGTGACCTCAGAAAGCTTGCCAGTGCTCTACCCTCCTGAGGCTGTTTCTTCTGTGCAATACTATTTCTCAAGAATCTGATTTGCAGAACAGCTGAACTACCACTACTCCAGCAGGTTTCCAGAGGAGCTACAGGGTGCTCAATGTTTCAGGAAAAAAACAGTTTCATTTGTTCATCTACATAAGCAAAGACAGAGCCCAGATTAATAGCCACTGTGTGGTTCACTGCTGTCTGCACGCTCAACTGGGAGCCACAGCTCCCATTCAGGTCCTACCTTTGTCTCTGTCTTACTGATTCTGGGTAAGCAGCTGAACTTTTCCTCCTCTCTTCCATCTGTATAGCCGAGGTGATTGCACCTCCACCAGAGAGCCGCTGCAGATTTAACTCATCCATGCTCACTGTGCTCTGAGCTCCTCAGATCGAGGGTGCTGGAAGGCACATGGCGCCATAGCTATGGGAGATGTGCTTCTGCATGATCAAAAGCTGAAAAACAATCATCCATTGAGGACAATGGTGCTTTCCTGACACTCCTGTCCTTCAACATCTTCCACTTTGAACACAGTCATGTTCACATTTCATGTCTATTCTCTGCTCACCCTCTCCTGCTGTTTGAAGCAAGCCTCTAGGCACAGCCTTTTCTGATTAGAGCAAAAAGAGAGACCTCACTTCACTATGACCTACTATCCCAGGCAGCCTTTGCCAGGAATCCAAACATCCAAGGAAACACCGGAAAGCACTGTTTGTGCCACTACTATCAGGGAAATAAGCAACAATCTCCAGCAGCCACAGGGAAGACGGCCACACAAATTAAATTACAGTTTCCATCACACACATTAGAAAGAACATTCCTGAAAATCCTTATGCCTGAGCCAAATTTTCTGCCTGCAGAAAGATTCTACGAGGCAATGAAACTACCCAGAAGTCTGAAGTTACTGTTATGTATAATTACCTGCATTCCAGTGATTCTGGTATTGCAGTGATTCCTACACAGCTGCTTCTTTCACATACCCACACAGACAAACCAAGACACAAACCAGGATTGCCACTGGAGGAGGAGTCCATGTGCATGTACCACACATCTCTGGCCTGGAAAGTGGCACTTTGTATTTTCTACCTTATTCTTATACTCACTACCTCTAGTCCAGTTGAACACACTAGCTCAAATATAAGCACATGCAGTAAGAGACAATTCCCATACCTGGAAACTTATGAGAATCCCTCTATTTTCTGTGAGGTAAAGCCCAGACATGCAGGTGAGTGACAAGGAAGTTTTTCTTTCCTTGCCTGTGAATAAAGGACAGCCTGCAGTGCCCAGTGCTGACTGACCAACCCAGTAATCTGGGTAACAACCACTGTGTGTGCAGACCCTAAACACATCAGGGTAAATAAAGAGGAAGTAAAAGCAGGAGCTGAAACACTGACAGTGGATTGTAAGAAAACTGAAAAAGGACAAAACACAAAGAGGCACAGAGCAAAGACTGGGAAAGAGTACTTGAAGGAAAAATAGCCAACCCACCCCCCCCCCTTGCCTCAGCTACATGATATCTTTAAATGTTTGTCAGCATTCTGATTGTTGGATTTAAATACAAAATACATTGTGGGCTTCTTCCTAGCTGCCTTCTTTTGGCAAAATTTACCTGGGCTAGAGTTTCTGTGTCTTTCTCCTTTCCTGCTGTTTGTAATGGCAGACAATGATGAGCAGAACCCTCTCTTTGATGCAGATAAGGCTTCATTTCTGTGTCACCTAAGGTCTCCTGTATCTGCTCAGTCCTGTATCTCAAGGGTTTCAATTAATCACTGCCAGCTCAGCCAGAGACTGGGATCATCCATTTGCAGTGGCTGTGAGTCTGGTTCAGAATCTCAATGTGGGCAAATGCTTGCCAGGCTTTCCCTGGAGTACAGGCATAGAGGACTAGAGAGACACCCAATCCTGTGATCACTGCCCATGCACCTCCAGCAAGGCCAATGTTTTGCTTCCCAATCTTCACACAGAAGAAAATGCCTCTCTGCTGTGCATTAAACTGTGCTGTACAGGAAGGAGGCTGGGTGTTGGAGGACTGATTATACTGGTTCGCAACAGCAAAATGCTCTGTTGTGCCTTATGCTAAGAGCATGTGATGGATCTGCACGTGCTAAATAATTTGCTTCAAATTTGTGTTTAGACAGACACTGGCTGTAAGGTCCTATGCAGGTTAAGTCAGAAATAATGAGTTTCAAAGTGGAAATTCTAGTGCCTGAAACACCCACATTTGAGCATGCAAATCCCTCCCTCTGATTTTTTAAAACTGGCACAGATCCATTCCTGGCTTTTGGGTCAGTTCTGAAGGACTCAATCAGCCAAGATGGAAAATGCTGCTCAAAGCCATCAGATTACATCCTATGTTCATTCTTGGCAGATTTCCCTTGAATCAGGTTGTTCTGCTCAATTCCCAGTGCTCCAGATTTCAAAACCTGTTCAGCTGTTGTCACGCACTGTCCAGACACACAAGGCAGCAGGAAACAATTTCATGTATTTCAACACTCCCTGTTGAAGAATTAACCTAAACTTAGTTGATCAGCATGGGGAGGAGGGACAGAGAAGGAAAAAGGGGAGAGGAAGAAAAAGTGTGCAGAAAGTAATAGCACGACAAGCCTGACATTTTTTTCTGTGGTTGTCTTTTTTTCTGCTGCATGGATTTCTAAGTATTTGTGTATATTGAAAACATAAGTGAACACAAAATAATGCTATCCAGGAAGAAATATGGTGATGCATGACATATTTACTGCTTAAGATTGCCATCATACCACATTCACCCAAGGAGCAAGAAAATTGCCTCTAAGAAGCAACTTAGTAAACATCAAGGCAGAACCATCCACTCACCCGCTGCCCCACTTCAGTGGAGAGGAAAACCATGCTTGAGGAAGAGGCAGGATTATAATCCGAATGAAAAAAAAATTAAAACCTAATGCTGATAGTGAATATTGCTCTGTGAGGTACAGGAATCCTTTTGAAAAGCAAAGACATAATCTGACACATCTGCAATGACCTTCTGAAAGCAAAAAGAGAAGATATTGGAAGAAGGCACTGTCCTATGTCATCAGGAAAGGCCAATGTTGAGAAAGTCACTTGATAAAAATTGGCTGGTGCTGCCTCAACTCTCAGCTGAGTAGCAGACGTGGAGTGCAACCCTGAATTTGACACTCCTCTGACAGTGCTGGCCTACATCCTTATCATGCCCTGCTGCTGTGCAACACACCACACTAAAGACTTTTCCCCCTCTCAGGAATTCATCTTGACACAGGAAAAATTAAAGGACTATTAGAGAAGCTGTCAACACAGAATCCTGACTACTCCACATCCCTGGTACTGCAGCACTACCAACACTTACACTGGTTACTCATTTAGGCTTTAGCTTACAGGTCTTTAGTTCACTGCTTTTTTGAAAATCTCTTCTCCCAGCCCACAGCTATGTCTGCCCTCAGCCAGGCCCACACCTCCCAGGGTGTGCTGGGTCAGCTCTTCACAAAGCAAGGTACAAATGGAATCATGGAACTGAGGAATCTTAAAAAAAAAAAAAAATCTTCCTACTACCTGTTCCCCTGCAAATGCATTTTTTCTAAAAAGGTAAGCCAGCTGGAGCCCTGAGAAAGATGGCAGCATGTGCAGTTGCAGAGAACAACAGAGAGAGATGCTGCTATGCCTTAGGGGCGCAAGGTAGAGCAGCAGTAGGTAAAACAGGTATTGCTGTCAAAAACACTCTATTACAGAACCACAGCCATAATAAAGAAGTGGTTTACATTCATTTTCCAAAGGGTTTGATGACTAAACAAGTGGCAAGACCAGTACAAAGACTACTTGTCCTCCTTTGTCATGATGATTGATAATAATGTTAAAGTTAATGGTACTTTATGCACCCATCAAAATATTATACCCCCCAGGGGGGTACAATGTGGCAAAGACAAATGAGGAAATGAAGTCTAGCACTGTATATTTGCTCCTCAAGTCTCCTGATTTATACTGCACAGGAGGGATGCCTTGCACTGAGCTGATGTGTGGCAGAGTCATACATCTGCTCAATTATTTCAAACAGTTCAAAGACAGCTGCTTGTTTCATCAAAAGCACCTGTGTGAGCACTAACAGTGTGAAAGGCCACAAATACATAAAACAAAAATGCATGAAAAATATCTGTTAATGGTATCACATCAGTTGGGTAACAGATTATTTTGTGCACATAGGAGTCTGGGGAAAGCAAGATTATTAGGACTTAAAATTACCGGTCATGTTTTTCACTAATGATTGGCAATTAGAAACTTTACAGTTTTTACAGAAACGTAAAGAAGTCACTCATGAAAAATTTCAAAAATCCCTCCCCAATAGCATTAGCATCAACTGAGGTTTAAAGGGGACAAAGAGATGAAGTATATGCAGAGTTGACGTGGGCAGCCTTCTGCCATTAGTTATCTCCAAGACTACTCTCACTGTACAGAAAGGCATGCACCACCTATCCTTACCCTTGCTATCCTATCTCCTACACCCAGGAGCTAGGTTAGCCCAACTGGCCTCAGCTGCAAAACCAGCTACTAAAACACAGGTCTAGGTGTACAACAACCACGGCCAAAGCTCCTAGGGAAACTCAAATCTTTGTGCTCAGTAGTTTCTTCACCTTATGCAAGTGCAGGTTAACTTTTTTTGAACTATAGTAACTATGAAAAGGAGAATGAAAGATCTCTAAGAGGTGCCTAAAGACAATGAAAATTGCAGTCTCTGTGAACTATTCAAATACATCCAGTTCTCATCACTCAGCATCCAGGAGGGCACATTTATCTTGCAAGAGGTTTTTATGGCATGCTTTTGCCTTGGGCAGGACTTTTGAGCTGTGACTATCTGAGTGGGAAATAAGTAAATTTAAAGAAGATAGTGACTGTAAATGTGTGATTAAGTACTTTAAAAACATTATTGCAAAAGGAAAGGCAATTCAGAAGCTGTCTCTCTTAAATTAGTACAGAAAGGAGAAGCCAGGCAAGTCCACTCCACTGCATTAAAGCTTTGGTATAGCAAGCAGAGGAGCAACACAGTGTATGGAAGTGTAAAATATGAACCCCAGCTTGCCTAGCCACAAGTTAACCCATTCTCCTTACTGGAGTTGTCCAGGGACATATCAAACATATAAACAGTAATAGCTGCTCTAGTGTGTGCAAGATTAGATTTCACAAGATATAATGTATTAATAAAATTTGTGTTGATTTTGAACACATAAGAGACTTTTCCAGTATTTCAGCCATTTGCTATGGTCCAAAGCTAAGAATATCAGCTCTTTTGGGGCATCTCAGAGTTAGCCTTTGAAATCTCCAAGCTCACATCCATATTTTCCATGTGCAGTACACAAAAGACCCTTTTTGGAAAGGGATGGACTGATCCACAATTAGCAGCTATCTCATTAACAGTGGCAATAACTGAAATCACTCTTCAGGAAATAAGTGCTCCATGAAAGAGGATACACAGCCAGCTCAAATCTGGACACAGAAAGAGCAGGTACATGTCCTCACTATTTTTGTTATCAAGAGCCAAGATTACATCTGTCATGCAAGTCCTAAACCTTCAAACTGGTTGCAAATCAAGAATTAAAAGCAGCACTTGCTCTCCTTAACTTCAGCTGTAGTGATGATGATAAAAGTATGCATGAGTGCTAGAAATGTTCCCTGTTAAATGTCCCATTTCATGCCAGAGGGCCAGTGCATGTTTTTTCTCTCTAATCCCAGGGTACAGCAGGCTAGTAAATCTTTACAGTCAGTAGGATACCAAGACAACGAATACAGAAGGCACCACAGGAAATACAGGAATACACGGGGAGGGTCCAGATGTGTTGGTGTTGTGTGTGTGACAAAGCTGTGGCTGCTGCAGACAGTGCTGAGAGCTTGTCACAGCCAGAAGGTGCTGACTGCCCCTTGGCCAAGCTTGCTCTCCCAGCACCAGCCCCTGCCTTTGCTTTGCTGTTTAGTAAAGGTGTTTCAGCACTGCCCATCTCAGTATGAGACAATGCAATGTAGTACAACAGTCCTGCTGCTGAACCAGACCAGCAGAGCATCTGGAAGACTGTGAGGTACCAACATGTGTTAACCTGCTTAATGCCTCTGCTAAAGGCGCTTCAAGAATAAATATCTTTCATGGGCAGCTCTCAAGAAACTACAGACTCAGCTCAGAGGGAATTTGATATCACTATTACTTAAAACAGCTATTGAAGACAACCCAAAAATATGCAAGGATATCAACTGAAATGTCCTTCATTCTTTGAGATCATTCCATTTTAACAAAAACATTCCCTTTTCCTTTCAATGAAGGAGGTTGCTGTATTTGCTCTCCTCTCTCTCCCAAATAAAACACCAGATCACCACCAACTGCTACTACAGCAGGTATCAGTGAAGTTTAAGTGCTTTATTTATTTTAAGCATACAGGAAATAAGGACTAAATTTTATCTAACACTTGAGAGTGACTCCCAACATACAATTTTATTGTCATCTCCACTTACCATACCTAATAATTTTCCCTCCTATCTCTTCCTTCTCAGTTTATGCGGACATAAACAAAGATGAGCCAAAAAACACCAAATTTTCTCAGATTAGGAAAAGCCAGGTTAAATACATTATATTTGATGAAGAAGCCTGCGTATAATAACTTATATCAAGCCTAGTGTGCAGCTGGAAACATGAACTCATACCCTCCATTCTTAGTATGGTACAATATCACAGGCATTTCTCCATTTGCAATTCAGCAACAGTGCAAAAAGGGCAAGTTAGTCAGCAGACTGTTTGTTTGGTGCTGACAAGGGAGCTAGGAGGACATAAGCCTCCTTTCCTACGTCCACCCCAAACCCTTGCTCTGCAACAGCCAGGTATGATGCCCACATACTAGAACAGAAATCAAGAACATGGAAAGCAATGCTGCGATTCTCTCCCAAAGTGGAATGTTCTGTCCCAAAATCTTCCACAGTGACAACACATCACAGTATGCGCAGCCCAGACCCAAAAGGATGCCAACTCTCACACAGACTTCCCTGCAACAAGTCCCTCCTGTCCATTTGTATTCTGTGTCCATAAGCTGGCATGTTTCCCATCTGGCATCAGAGCAATTTCATTTTCTTATGGCCAGCTGAGAAAAAATTTCCACCTCCTCTGCTTTTTAGTTCATGCTCAAACACCTAGGTATGTTGTCCCAGCGATGACATTCCCTGCCACAGGAATGAAAAAACGAGCATGAACCAAGAACCACACAGTGGCTTTCACCTAAGGCCAACAACTAACAAAAGCAGGATCACTCAAGAGAAACAGGTAATCCATCTTCTATTCAAAAGTGCTTGCATCTATTGTCAAGGTATTTTGTCATAAAACCACCATTCACACATACACATTTTTAAAACCCACCTTTATGATTAAAATGCTGCCCATTGTCCACAAGTTTCCTCCCAGGAAAGACTCATCTACAAGGCAGAAATTACAGATTATACCATCATCACTCACTGCCAGGGGCCCTATGTATAATGCCACACTTTATTTTTTCATATTGATTAAAGCAACTAAATATATAAATCACAGCTTCCATTCCGTTTTCTGTGATGGACCATAAATTCCTCTGTCATCAACTGATTTTTTTCTGTCATCAGCAACCTTGCTCTGACTTACACTTCCCAGCTAGAATACAGCAGTAACAAATCTATTCCAAACAGGGGGTTCTGTTTAGACAAGAAGCAACTTGCCACAACCTTTACCATAAACCTCATACACCCTTAAACTTAAAAGGACTAGAGGACTTCAGCAATCAAGGAAGAACCACCACTGATTAACAGCAGATCCTAAGTAGGCAAATGAAAAGAGATCCTTACAGTTTCACCCGAAACAGTAAAGCAACATATTTTTGAAACAGTGTTCATTAGAACAGGAAACCTGGTACATGGCATGCAGAATGAATTTGGAGCAGGGCAAGTGGTGTCATGTAGTTTCAATGAAAAGCAAAGGATTCACCAGATCTAGGCAAAGATGCCCTGCAATAAAGAGATGCAAAATGGAAAGACCTTATTGCAGTGAGATGGGGAAAGGAACAGATGAATCAACAGAGACCAAGGCAGCTTTGGGAAGCAGTTTGTGGTGTGAAGGCACAGGATGGAGGAAAGGAGCAGCTGAAGCTCACAATAAGCAGAGAAGTGTGAAGGCTTGCAAGGAGATACTCATCCTGCAGAGAGAGTGAAATGGTAAATGAACACTGTTCACAAGACAGTTTGGGAGACTCTTTGCTTACTTAATCTTTATGACTTAACTTCTTGGCAGATGTCCAAAGCAAAAAAAACCTAGTAATTCCTCTGCTATCCAGTCTTTGTGCTGAAACACCAACATACCCTTTGATGCTGCTTCTACTTCATTTCATTCTTCTCTTCCTTCCTCCATAAGCACCTTGGACAAACAACAAATGACTCAAAAGTGATGAGATGGGAATGGTATTTAACAAAAAAGTCATTAAACATCAGCACAGAGAACAATGCTCCCTGAAACACGGAGCTGTAATTATTTTCCCACTTTGAATAAGTCACAGATGATAAAGATGAAAGGCCTACTACATTTTCAGGAAATTTATTACTACTTACTTAGCGCACAATTTCAGGCATTGAAAATGGCTGCAGTCAGGAAGTTTTAAAGTCTGTGCTTTCAAAAGCAGAGCCACTTAAAACTGCCTTTTGGACACTTAGGACTAAAATAAAAATGCACTCCATGGGCTATTGATTAATTCCAGCCAACCGCAACTTTAGGGAACACATCCCATTATAAAATGTTCGTGGATGTTCTCCTTGTTCGTGGTTCATTTACAGATGATTATAGCACTGTTATTTCATACATCAGTGCTTTGTAATAAACAAAAGCATTGCCCTGGAGGGGCTTCAGTTTAACTGACATTTCTTCCAGGCACATTCTGTTTGAAGATGGTGAGAAAGTGCAGGAACTCCCTCAAGGACAACAGTCTTACAAGGGCACCCCATCAATTTACTGAAAGCCCACACATCAAGTTGTCCACGTGAGGCCAAATGACAAGTTCTTGTCTCAGTATGTGGACTTGCAAGGCTAGTGTGTCTCATAATTTACCTATCTCTTTGAAAGCTAAAATTCACTGAGTGATTTCAAGAGCACAAATGGCTGAAAGTGAAGCATCTCATTTGACAGATGTCACATCACCAGCTCACATCTGACCTGAGCTCCTGAACTGAACAGGATTATGGTTCACCAGTTCTTGAGATCATTCAAAATAAATTTAAGCTTTTTCACAACTGCCTACACAATGCAGGAGACAGGGAGCTCTAATATTTTTTAGCTGGCAGGGATCACCATGGAAAGCTGTTGCACAGGTGCAGCATGCAATTCCTGTTCCAGCACGTTGGGATGCCAGGGCTGGTCCATGTCATCTGTCCTCAGCACAGCAGGGAGGGAAGGCCCAGAGAGAGGCCTTGGAGCTATGAACTGTGGTGGGAATGGACCTCGTGTCCTCAAGAGAAGAGCCACTCCAGCTGACATGCTTTGTGATCTGGGGTAAGAGGTCTCTTTGTAAAATTATAGCAAAAGACTTGATCACCTCTGTAAGGTGTTTTTAGACAACAGGCATTGCCATCAATGTGAAAGGTTCATTCTACAACTAACATATGCACTGTTCTATAAAAACACTCCCACTTCTAAAAGCCTAAAGAGTGCACCTGAACAAAACTTCTTACATCACTGTAGGCTTTTAAAGTTTTATCTTGTTTAACTTCCAGTGAAATACCCATTCTCTGTTCAATTTTGCTTGTGGCCTAAAGTATTATTTCTAAGAGAGAAGAGATTGGAAAATTAGGTGGCTCCTACTCGTACCACTGCAGCTGAGGGAGCTGGGGCTGTTCTGCCTGGAGAAAAGGAGGCTCAGGGTGACCTTAGCACTCCACAGCTGCCCGAAAGGAGGCTGCAGCAAGGTGGGGTCAGCCTCCTCTCCCAGGCAACCAAAACCACAGCGCAGGACACAGCCTCAAACTGTGACAGGGGAGGCTCAGGTTGGACATCAGGAAGGATTTCTTTGCAGAAAGGACGGTCAATCATTGGAATGGACTTCCCAGGGAAGCAGTGGAGTCACCATTGCTGGAGGTGTTCAGCAAACAACTGGATGGGGCACTTAGGGCTATGGTTTAGTTGACAAGGTGGTGATTGGTTAAATGTTGGACTCTTATGGTCCTGAAGGTCATTTCCAGCCCTATAGATGCTATGACTCTAAGAGTATAATTTGTGTAAAAAATAAGGCCAACAAAATTATAAATTCCAAATGACTGCTGGGAAATCCCAGTTCAAACATTATACAGGACACACACAGAAGTCTCTGCAGATCCCTGTATTGGACCCACAGGAAAAACACATGTATTTTATGGGACAACACAAGCAGAAGTTTGCAATACAACTCTTACACAACTAAGTCCTCAAACTCCTAATTTTATTTCATGATCCAACATCCATAGCCAGACTCAGCAGAGAGTTTAGAACAAAGTGTAAAAAAACTGTTACAAACAAAATAACAAGTACTACCTCCAAATTATGAAGCACCAATGTCCTTATTTTCAAGCTTATTTGAGAGCTTTCCTAAATAATTCACTTCTCCACCAGTTTGAAAGGCAGAATTGTTTTTTTAAGCCATTCCCTGCCTCAAATTTAGTATAATCTCTAGCAACATACAGATGTATTACATACATTAACTAGCAACTTTTTTTAGAGGGTAGGAACAAATTGAAAATTTCACTCCCACTCTACTATGGTTGAATTCAAATAGTTGAAACACAGCTTCCAGTGATGCCACATCATGTGCTAAGTGTTACACTGAGCAGCCGGAAGAAAAGTTGTAAAGAGGAGGTGGAGATGGAGGAGATGCCACTTGGCTAGAAAATGAGCCAGGAATCAGATGCCAGCCAGAAAAACAAATTGACTTCTCCTGAAAAGGGTTGGGGGAGGGGGGGGGTTTATTGAAATATTTAAAAAGCAGATTGTCTGGCTGAAAAATGAACAGGTGGTGACTCTACTTAAATTCTGTTTTGAAGCACAGCCCAGGTTCAAGAACGAATAGAAACGATTGCTGAACTGTAAAAACACAGCATCATCATTGCCATCAGTTATACCCATCAGAATAACAGCTCACTGTGAGGGTTCAGTCATCTCATAGCCACAGCAAGGCACAGCAATACAAGGAAATCTGTTTCAGCTGACAGATTTCTATAAAGAAAATCAGGACTAATGACAGGTTATGGCCTGATGCTAAGTCAGTCTCTATGAATTCAAACAGACCTTAGAGAGTATTTCTTCTCAAAACTCTTTTGCATGGAGTGAAGGCCTGTGCTTTCCTTCAAACAGGACAATGCTGTGCATCTACAGTCAGATTAGCAGTTGGGCACAACAAAGTGATCAGCCAAAAGTCCAAGAGGGGATTTAAGTTTCCTCCCTAAATCCTCCATTTAGAAACTAAGATTCCATACCAACTGGGCTGGCTAGAGATTTTTGTCCTAGAACATCAGCTGGATCAGTTGTGAAATAAGATGCCCAATCCTTTAGTACTCAGATTCTCAGGAGACATCCTCTCAGGTTGGCCAGGCTATGCATCACAGGCCAGCAGGCACTGAGCCTTTCTAACCACCAAGGGTCACTGTTGATTCACTCAGATGAGCAAACAGTGGGGAAGGTACTTTTGATTATAATAACAAGAAACTGGCTGGGTCTGAGAAGGCCCTCTAATCACTAAGACTCCTGTCATGGCTTGATGCTCTTCTGAGATACATCCCATGGTGACAGCAGTCCTGATGCAGTGCACAGCCACCAAGAGAGGATGCAGGCTGCTTGCACCTGCCCTTCCATTAAATTCCTCTTCAGTCATTTACATCTCACTCCAAAAGAAAATGTGCTAGAAAGATCTTTAACTTACAATAGCCCACAGACCAACAGCAACTTGGATAATTGACTGTCATTCCCAAGGCACATATTAGCCATTAGCAAATCTCTACTTGGAATCTCTGAACTTTCATCTTGGCATAGGCTAAGGAGGGGTCACAGGAAATTCCTGCCTGTTGCCATAGGTAAGAGCAAGTCTCTATTTTTTTTTCCTCTGGGAACAGCCTTTTTGTTGATTCCTAAGCTTTTTCCTTCTTTTAGGATAGTTTTCAAGTTCTCCATCCACTGGGCTAATATCAATTGATTTCACTACTCAGCCTCACATTATCTTCCTTCTTGTTCAAAGAATCGCTATCATGTCATCATCTTATTTTGAAAAAGGAAGAAAAGATGGTTTTAGGCACCAGTTACTCTGTCTCAGGTTCTCAGTCTTCAAATGGCAGGGGGAGAGAAGAAACCTCAGTGTTAACAAGACAACGTGCTAACAGAGTGCCACAGAGTGCCACATGACTCCAGAAAGCAGTAGCACATCTTACATACCTGAAGAATTTCAGATTTTTTTTTTTAAACAAGTGCAGCCAGGAACCACCCAAATATGACTAATTTACACACTCCTGAATAACCCAGCTACTGTACTGCAGCTTTGCACCCACGGGAAGCCCAGCAGCAGCAGCAAGCTCGCACCAGGCTGAGGAACTCGGTGGAACGCTCGGCAACAGCGGCTCCAGGCTGGGCCACACCCAGGGCTCAGCGCTGCCAAGGTGGGAGATGCACATGGGAGTACTCTGAGCTCTCCCTGCCACCACTGCAGCAGAGAAAGCAGCACGAGAACCTGGGAAGGGAGCCCAACACCACCCACAGAGAGTGCCAAACAGGTGAATGAAGGCACAAGCAGTTTTAAAAGCTTGTACAGGGCAGCAAGGATTGGGGAAAAAGCAAACTAAGACTTAGGAATAAAGGGGAGAGTAGAATTTTGCAACTGGTCAGGCAATGGCAGGGAAACTGGTTAAAAAATGCTTATATTTGATGGGGATAGGAGAGAAACTGTGAGCTGAAGGTACATGCAAGTTGCTAACTGATCAAAGGGACAGGGACTGAAGCCAAGCTCAAGGGAAAGTGCCTGGCACCAGCTGTAGGGCCACATTGCTAGAAGATAGGCTTGCAACAAAAAATAGTCTAGAAAAAGAGGCAGAAGAGGTTGCCTTTGGGAAAACAGGTGCATGCGTAAATCCTTCACTCCTGTGAATATCCACCTCCTACCAGAGTGAATACTTCCTGAGTCTCGTTGATTCTCTGCTGTCATGTTAACCTGCTGGCAAGGCATCTCAAAAGGAGCACTCCATTACATAAAGATGAAGAAATTACACAATTTGTGTTTTAAACTTCTGTTGATGTGAAGCCCCTCACATGGTCCTCTGATGGAGATGGAGGACAAGAGGCTCCTCACCTACAGGTAAAGGCAGGTAGCATCAGAGTTTAGGAAACCTGCTGCAGGAATTGGTGCCAGTGTACACCTGGGATTGTCAGTCAATCAGGAAGATTGGCTGGATGAATATTCAAAGCCCAGTACTCTGAGGACAGTGGGTAACCAAATCTCTTCTGCTGTAAGTTTTCAGAAGGAATACGAAGGCAGAAATCTATCTTTAGCTCTTCAAATTACATTACACATTAATTAATTATATTAAATATTCCCTGCACATTCTAAATATAACTTATATCACTTATTTGCATCTCTATTGAATTAGGGGACAACTCACTTATGGGTCAGCCACAAAAATTTCATTTACTCAGTACTAGCATGACAGCACCTTCCCTTGAGATCATCCCTTCCAAAAAGGTGCAGCACATTCACACTGGGGCTTCAGCACACAGCAAATCCCTGCCCTCCACTCATTCATGGGCTTGTTTAGTGCCAAGACCCTCTATGGCCATTAACAGGACTGCTCATGAGAGGAACCCAGAGCTGGGAGTAAGGATCATACCGAAGCTTAGATGAGAGGGGGAAAACAGATGAGACCCAGAGAGCAGGAGCCAAGCACTTGCATGATAAAACAAATATGAAGTATAGTCTTGAATATTAATATCTCACATAGATTCCCACCTGCAGGGTGAGAGTATTGAATCTTCCCCCTCCAGAGAGAGAAAAGTGGATACAGCTTCCTGTGCAGCAATGTCTGCACTGCATGCATCCCTGCAGAACTCCTTCTCTGGGATTCAGAATTGTGCAGGAACCAAACAGTGCTCAAGAAAGAGCTCTGAGCCTGACAACTGAGCATACAGACAATAAAACTTCCTTTAGGAAAGGACGAAAAGTGTGAGCAGGAAAAAAGAGCAGGCTTCATTAATTTGTATCCCTTTACTAAGGCAGACTGTTCACAGTGCTGGGAACCTCCCTTCCATCTAATGTTTCAGCTAAGGCAGAGTATTTCTGACCTGCTAGCAAGGTTGCAGCTGACCTCAAGCACAATGGACAACACAGTACAAAAAGGGAAAATAATATTATTGTGGTTGTTACAACAAAGACTTGAAAGGTTGTAGTCAACAGCAAAGCAATACTCTGAAACATGTACTACTGAGCGACTGTCACCATAAAAGTTTCAGCAGTAAATAAGTCTCTGCAGTAGCAGAAATAGAAGTGCTCTGTGGTCATCATCCAAATTGAACCTTAAAAAAATATATCAACCAGGCAGGCTAATGCACACAAACAGGCACACAAATAAATCTTTCATAAATTGGGAGTGTTTCCAGCCTTTGACGCTCTGTCTTCAATTAACATTGCAGTTTCTCTCTGAGTTACCCCAAAGCTCTAACAGATTGTGTGGCACTTGTATTAGCACTCACCTGGAATGAACAGAAGGTGAAGATGGTGAGAGAAAGATGGCAAGGGACACAGCAAGTTCACAGTGGTTTAGGTAATAAAATACTTGACTCTCTCACCAACAGCTCTCACTCAGCTGTAGCACAGGACTGAATTAATTTCTGCCTTTGCAGTTGTGTGCATACACAAGTCACCACCTTCATTCACTGTGAATGGTTCACATACACCCAAGGACAATACTAAGTCCAAAGGGATACTGAATGGTTCTGCCAGCCACATCCAGCCACACACTGACAAAAGCTGCATTTGACAAACACATTGGCTGCCAAGCCCTGGCTGCCATCGCCCATCCAGTCCTCTAGTGCCATGATCAACTGGTCTGTAACTGACTGCAGCCCAACATCAATTGGTTCTTAACACACCCCAAAAAGCAGAAT